>NW_023270852.1:6209957-6306714 GCF_011800145.1 Mirounga leonina
CTCGGGAGGCTCCACTCCCCTGGCCCTGTCCTCGGGAGGCTCCTCTCTCCTGGCCCTGTCCTCAGGAGGCACCGCTCCTGGTCCTATCCTCGGGAGGCTCCTCACCTGAGCAACCTCCAAGCAATGCATCCCTTCCAAGAGAACCGGCTCCTCTGTGCTTAAGCCACCGTTCAGAGGAAGGGGAGGTTTGGGGAGAAGGCATCAGGGAACCTAGTTAAGGCCCTAGAGCTAAAGAGCCCAAGGATGGGTCTTCTAAGGACAGCAGAACTGAAAGGTAAACTGCTCTGGGGTCTTACATCCCTTCTTACAGGCCTTCTCCAGCTTTGCAGATAAAATATGTATGAATCATAGAATCTGTTAAGAATTCTACTCTGGGACCAACATGTTTTCAAGCACGGCTAATAAACCTCCTTCTTCCTATTCCCTTTTGTTGCTATTACTCTTTATCCTCTCTTATGACTCAGTTGGTAACTCTCTGTTCTGTTCCTGCTTCCTTATGCCTACATTCTCATTCATCCTTCCATGGCAGGTGAGTCACTCCCAGCTCTGGAAACTCTGAGGGGCAACACTCAAAGGGTGGAAAGTAAAAGAACTGTTTCCTGGAAGAACATGGCAAGAGAATGTCTTGAAAACAGACGCCCTTAGATAAGATGAGATCCCTCAGGAAAAGTCTCAGCATGGACCTGAAGCTGTGTAGGATGGAGCTCACCTGATCGGCCACACCGGAGTACTGCACCTGTCAGCAGGGGCGCTCAAACTCGGCCTTTTATGGACCACAAAAAAAAAAAAAAAAAAAAAGATGCTGGGAAGAAGTGAGGCCACCTATGGATGAACTGCATTGTTTGCGTATGTGCACACATCCAGCAACAGCACTGGCCTAACTGTGCAGTGGCCAGGTAAAATTTTACTACCAGCCCCTCCCCGTCAGACGCTGGTACTGCCCTAAACCAGGAGGCTGGGGCAAGGTCTCCTCCAACATCCACCAAGCCTGTCTCTCTAGGCCTGCCCACCTGCTCCACATGCCCATCTGGATGGGGACAGCCTGTCTCCCCTATCCCAGCACCACGGTAGACATACCAACCGCTCGCGTTTCTTTCTTCAAAGAGCAGACATTGCCCTTGGTGCATCTATTATTCTAGCTAATCCCGACCCTCTTTGCCTCTGCACTCGTCTGTGCAGCAGCTTCAACTTCCCCCTAATTAGAATGCGTGTCTGTGTCAGTCTGGGTGGGACTGGTGAAGCAGAACGGGTAGGAGATCTCTAGAAAAAGAGATGGGTATATCAAGGGATGTATTGCAGAAACCTGACCCATGCATTGTGGGAACGGAGTAAATGGCCCCTCTACGGATGTCTCGGCATCTGACACTGGGGCCTCAAGTCCGCAGGGCAGTCAGGAAGCGAAGACCACCAGCAGGCTGGAGCCCCAAAGGCACAAGCGAGGACCCCACAAGGACAGCCTGGAACCCGTGTCCGTTCTTGTTGTCCCTGACCTTGGTGGAGGCCATGCAGAGGCTGAGGCCCTCGTCGCTAAGCTAAATTCACACACCTGGCCCAGCTGCTGCTTCCTGCAAGGAGCTGAGTCAGCACATCGGCCACGGTGCTAGGAGAGGGCCTCGGCCTCCCGGTCACCCTCCAAAATCTCGCGAGAAGCTCCCTCGGGACCCAGCCCAGTGGGAAACACAGGGCAAGGGAATTCTTTTACGTGGACAAGCCAAGATGAGGCGTTACAAGGCCCTGGGTGCAGTAAGTCAGACTCCCCTGAAGACAGATTCTGAGAGGGGGGTGGAAATGCTGGTTTATCTGGCATAGTCTCTGAGTGAGGGAAGCAGGATGGGGCCAAGGGCGAAGCTGAATAACAGCTCCCTATGGAGCTCTGCAGCCTGGGGGGTAGGGGGGCTGGGGGGGTGGGAGGGGGCTGGGGAGGGGTGGCGGTGGGCTTCGGGGTTGCCTGGAATCAGGCAAGGCTGCCTCGGGAAGCGCACAGGGCCTTGGGAACAGCAGTGAGGAGGTGGAGGGCCGTTTTTTCAGGAGCGTCCAGGCTGTGAGCCATCCGCAGCCTCCACTCCTAGCAGCTGGAGGGGGTTTTAGGTGCCATGACTCCCACCGGTGTGCGCTGCGGGGAGGCGGGGGTGCTCCCTGTTGCCGGAGGGCTGTGCACTTGGTGACTGCTTCCGCGTCCTCTACTTCCAAATCTCCTCCCAGCTCCAGGAGCAGTGCTGCCCTGGGATTTTCTGCGGTCCGGCTTCACACCTGCCACGTGCAACGGTTCCGCGGGTGTCCCCCGTACTCAGGCTTCCCTGGGAAAACCTGGCTTCGGAATGTTCTAGGACACACTATGAACTTCCTGCAAAGTGAGCTTGGAAAGCCGGGGCTGAGCCTTTGCCTCCAGAAAGGCCGCCGAGAACCCATTCCCTCTACTCTGCTGACGGTGGGCTCGGGCGCCCCCCTCAGGCTGACAGTACAGGGCCCAGCAGGGGCAGGAAAGACAAGGTTGCCATTTTGTCATTTCCCAGAGGCATCAAAGCACTCCCTTACACACGGCTCTTCTTAAATATCCTCAGAATCTGAGAGCCACACTTACACCCAAGTGTGGGCGAATGCAGAAAATAAGCACATCCTTCCAGTGTCTTCCATCTCAGTGACTGGCCCCTCTCTCCATCTAGTGGTAAAGCTAGGATCTGAAGCGACCCCTTGACACCTCTCTCTCCTGCAGCCCCCTCTTCACCAACCACCGTCAATTTCACCTCCTAGAGAATGTTCCCGTCCCCCTCCCATGTCTCTCTTAGCTGCCCCTTGCCTCAGGCCCCTTCTCTGGGGCCCTGCAGTGGCCCTGACTTTGTCTCCTCACATCTTCCCCTGCCCCTTCAATCTGCTCTCCTTTCTGCACATAGAATCATCTTTTCTTTTTAGATTTTATTTATTTATTTGAGATAGAGCGGGGGAGAGAGCAGGCTTGGGGGAGCAGAAGGAGAGGGAGAAGCAGGCTCCCCACTGAACAGGGAGCCAGATGTGGGACTCCATACCAGGACCCCAGGATCATAACCTAAGCCAAAGGCAGATGCTTAACGGACTGAGCCAGCCAGGCACCCCACAGAATCATCTTTTAAAAATACAGTTATCATGCGTTCTCTGTTCTTAAATTTATTCAGCGTCCTCTTACCTATTATGTTCTAGATAAAGAATAAACTTCCTAATGTGGCCCCCAAAGCCCTACAGGGCCTCAGGCCTCAGCCTGCTCCTGGCTGTGCCTCACTCACTGGGCTGCAAGCAGGCTGGCCTCCCCCCACCCCTGGGGGTTCCGTGCTGGTATTTCCCCACCTGCAAAAGTCAGCTGTTAGGGGTTCCACACGCACACAGGACCTGCAGTCAGACCCTCAGGCTTCCAGTTTCCAGCTACGGCACTTTTTTTCTAACCCATGTAGCTTTGGGCAGCTTACTCAAGCGTGCCACATCTCAGTCTCCTCGTCTGTAAAATGGGGGTAGTAACAGCATGAGTGCTGCAGGAGAACATGAGGCACTGCGTGTGATGCACAGCGCCAGGCACACAGTGAGTGTTCAGAAATGTTAGCGATCATTCCAATGCACCCTGCAGGCCTCAGCCCCCGCGTCCTTCCTCCGGGAGGTGTCCCGGGGTGCTCCCACACCCCACAAGATCCAGTGCCCCCCATGCAATCATGGTCCCTGTCCTTTCCTTGCTCACAGTGTGAACCCTCACACAGGGCAGATTTGTCTGCCTTCTGCACAGGCCACAAGCGTCCTCGGGGCGGAAACATGGCCTTTGTGCTCACCATTATATCCTGGGAGCCTAGCACCATTTCTCAAAATAAATGTTCTCTTTCCTAGTGCAGCCAGGAGGGTGTGGGTATGGGATATGTCTGCCACCATCCATGGAGTTGGAGAGTGGGAGGCAGGAGGTGTGTCCCGGGGACGCCTCGTAGTGCTAACGTGCGGTGAGTGGCCGGCCCAGTTCTAGTGAGCTGTGAGCAGAGACGTCAGCCCGGGTGCCCGCCTGGAACACGACGCTGCTCTGTCTTGGCCCGCAGACCCTGCTTCAGAGGCTCCACCACGGAAGGCAGCCCTTCCCACCCACGTTAGGTTCCCAGCATGTCCAGCCTGGCTACAGCGGGGCGGCACTTAGATTTCCGTCTCTTTATAACAGAACGTGGCCACCGGCACAAACACTTGTCTGCGTCTGAAACAGAGAAGGGCGGAAGGGCTGCCAGGGGGACAGGCCTGTGTTATGGGTTGGGAGGCCCTTCTTGCAGTGACGGTGCCTCAGTCATTTTGACTCCCTGATTTGCTTTA
Organism: Mirounga leonina; assembly: GCF_011800145.1. Taxonomy (NCBI): domain Eukaryota; kingdom Metazoa; phylum Chordata; class Mammalia; order Carnivora; family Phocidae; genus Mirounga; species Mirounga leonina. The sequence goes on from NW_023270852.1 coordinate 6,214,263, forward strand.
CTCGTAAAATGAAACATCCTGAGCTCCAGCAAGCGTGGGCTAACCTCTCCCTCTCAGAGAGCCTGCCCTGCCACACGCTGATGTCAGTTCTGGGTGACATGGGGTCCTACTCGACACATAGTCTGGATTGGTCTAAGGGGGGACACCCCCACCAGGCTGGGACTTAGGCCACAAGGACAGAATTCGCTCCATGGTATGGGGCACTGTGACTGGGAGAATTTTGGGAGAACCAACTATGAGCGTTGGAGAAAGAACTGGTTTATGGAGAGGAGAGAGGCACACGCTCCCAGCCAGAGACAGAGAGCCAGGTCTCCGATGACGTTGGTCCCTGTGAAGCCTGGCTGGAATTCCTCTCCTGGGGTGCCTGGGGGTTCCCCTGTAGCCCCTCCTTGAAGTCGTGTTCAGACTGTTTCTATTCCTGGTAACCAGTGATGGTTGATAAAGATGTCTTCTCGTATTGGATGCCAATGAAACACCTTACCCATAAGACTGCCTTCCTGTCCAGCTTTATACTGTCCAAAGACCTATGACTTCACTTACCCCACTCTAACACCCACTAGACCAGGGAGATCAGGGCTGGAGGAAGGCTTTTCACTGCACAAAAGAGGAAATCAAGACCCAGAGTGGGAAACAGACTCACCCAAGGTCACTCAGTGAGTCTGTGACAGTCAAGGTGAAAGCAGAGCTCTGTGAGCTCAGGCCACAGAGCGTCTCTGGAAGTGCCATCAGCAGACCCTCTCTCTCCCATGGCATCTGCCCTCTCCAGGCCAAGGCTGTTAGGAACTCACACTGTCTGCAGAACTCTGCTATGGAACGGCATCAGCCCCTGGTCTGTTAAGTGTTCTAAAAAGTTCTGAAAACAAGGGACAGACCATGGGGATGCTAGAGCCAGGGACATAGATGCAAAGTGCAGACCCAAGCAAAGCTGTGGAGACACCTGTGCCGTGAATTGGGCAAGAGCCACAGGCCCGGAGAGCGCAGCCGAGCTCCCAGGCACCGCATGAGTGTGCGGGAGTAGGGTGAGCACCACAGACCAGGGGATGCCTTCCTAAAGCGGGAATAGGGGTCCGGGTGGCTAGGAGATGTTTGTAGGCAGTCAGCCCAGGACTTCAGCCTCTGGGCACTGGCTACTAGCTGCCAGAGAGCCCCTGGGCCATGAGCAGCAAGACGGGCAACACGGGTGGGAGGTCACCAGAGCAACTCCACAAAAATCAAAGAACCTGGAGAGGAGGGTGGTCATTTTCTGATCATTATTCAAAGATCTTTTGGGTCTGTTAAATACTTCAGGAGCTTCAGGAGAAAAGGCAAAGATACAGTTTTCTAAAGGGGCCATTCCTGTGAGCAAAAAGTCCCATATTTTGAACAGATGTTGGGACTACAATAACACGCTGTTTTGGGTACGAGTGATCTCTGTAAGCCTCACTATCAGGCACAGGTGTGGGGCAGAGCACACTCCTTATTTATTTATTTACTTTTTAAGAGTTTATTTATTTGACAGAGAGCACAAGCAGGGGGAGCAGGAGAGGAAGAAGCAGGCTCCCCCACTGAGCAGGGCCCTGGCATCGTGACCTGAGCCAAAAGCAGACATTTAACCGACTGAGCCACCCAGGCGCCCCAAGAGCAGGCTCTTTCTAGAAATCACCAAGTGCTTGCTCTGAGCCCAGGACGGGTTTGACTGTAAGCACTCTTATATCCCATTTTATAGATGACGGACTAAGGTGTCAGAATCCCAGCTCTCACAGCTACTATAAGGTGGATGCAGTGTATGACCCCGGGCAGCCTGACTCCTAACCCTTGCTTAACCTCAGGACTATATTTGATGCTCCTTGGCCTTATCTTTGGACAGGACTAGCATGGGTGGGCTGGCTGGCAGGAGCCTGGAAGGGGGCCTGGGGCCTAACCATGTAGCCTGTCAATACCAACTGTGCTAAGGCTTTTAGCTTGTCTGCCCTTGCTGGTGAGAATGTTTTCACCAGGGCCTGAACCTGTTTTTTGGCTGCCCTGTCTATGAAGAAGTAGAGTCTTTGAAAGAACAAGGGACAGAGTCAGGAAAACCAGGGGGATGTACTTTGGGCAGCACTCTTCCCTTCTCTGGGCTTCGTTTCCCCCACCAAAACACATGGTAGATGAGATGGCCTTGCATCTCCTCTCACATTCTCTTATTTCCAGATGATTCTCCCATGTCATCTGAATCCTACCCACAGAGGAGGAGCTTATTTAAGCTTCAGGTTAAATAATTCAGCAGCTGACACATGGTCGGCCCTCAGTAAATGTCCCAGAGTAATTTAAGGGATGCCTTAGGCATCTGGACTTTCTCATCATATCTGTATCTATCCCTGTAATTTCCTAACACTTGATGAGCCATGTGAGCTGTCGTAAAGCCTGTGGTTTATGAAAAAGATTTCAGGGCTCAAATCCCAAACAGGGGTCTTGAAATCCCTGAGAGGAAGAGTCCAGAATGTCCTTGAAGCTGACAAAGAGATAGCATAAAATAAAACAGGACCCATCTCACTCATGAATATAGAGATGTAAAAATTCTAGACAAAATGCCAGCAAATTGAATTCAACAGTATATTAAAAGAATAATTTACCACAACCAAGTAGAGTTTACCCAAAGAATGCAAAACTGTTTTAGTATTAGTAAATGTGTTTATAGAACACATCAATGGGTCAAATAAGAGAAACCATATGATTATCTCACTAGGAGCAGGAAGATCATTTATGAAAATTCAACATCAATTCCTAAAGGGGACATTCTCTACAATACCAGGAATAGATGGGACAAGTGGACATTTGCGGGGGGGGGGGGGTTAGCGGGATAGCACTCCACATCTGAACCCTCTCCCTGTGTTTGGGAAATTCCTCACCTTCTGAGTTTTGGTGAGAGACAGAGCTACCTCCAACTATAGAAACGGAGAAAATACCAGATGCTCACTGTTCTGGGTGCCGGCCCCACCCCTGCAGCAACAGCGAGGCACTTGGCCTACGCTCAGATGGTGGAGCAAAGAAAACAGGCAGCAGAGAATTTTTTCTTTTTTAATTCAGCTTTATTGAATGCAGAGAATTTTTTATGGCGTTCCAGTAATAGCAGCAACATCGGTTTGCAGGGACGGTGGGGACAGCGGCATAGGAGCCGGGGCTCCAGGGGCCAGCAGCGCTGGTGTTTCAAGCTGACATCCCATGTCCAAGATGGGGGCGGCCACTCCTCTCTTCTGTGTCGTCTGGGCCGCCCAGGCTCCCTCTGTTCTTGACCCTCCGGTGATTCTCTGAGCTATCCAGGATCCTGCCGAAATTTCTTCTCCACTTAAATCATCCAGCGTCAGCTTCTTTTATGAGCAGCTAGGAAAGCTTAATGATACGGAAGGCTATTTCCTGAACATAACAGAGAATATGTCTCTTGTTTTCAAACTTGTTGCCAAAATAATGCATAATGGCATTAATGCATAATCCCTATTAAAACAAAAAGTAAAATGGGGCGCCTGGGTGGCTCAATCAGTTAAACATCCGTCCGACTCTTGATTTCGGCTCAGGTCATAATCTCAGGGTCTTGAGATCAAGCCCTCATGTAGGGCTCCTCACTCAGCGGGGATTCTGTTTTTCTCCTTCTCCCTCTGTCCCCCCTCCCCTGCACTCCCCCCCACACTCAAGCACTCTCTCTAAAATAAATAAATAAATAAATAAGTCTTTTTAAAAAAGAGTAAAATGAAGACTATAGCTAATACTACTATTATTTTTTTTGCCTCTGTATCCATGTCTTTTTTAAAAGTCATTATTTGGGGGCACCTGGGTGGCTCAGTTGGTTAAGCGACTGCCTTCGGCTCAGGTCATGATCCTGGAGTCGGGCTCCCTGCTCGGCGGGGAGTCTGCTTCTCCCTCTGACCCTCCCCCTCTCATGCTCTCTGTCTCCCATTCTCTCTCTCAGATAAATAAACTTTTAAAAAAAATAAAATAAAATAAAAGTCATTATTTGTTGCTGTGCAATTTGCATATGCTAAAATTTACCCCTTTAAGATGTGCAATTTAGGGGCGCCTGGGTGGCTCAGTCCTTAAGTATCTGCCTTCGGCTCAGGTCATGGTCCCAGGGTCCTAGGATCAAGCCCCGCATCAGGCTCCCTGCTCAGCGGGAAGCCTGCTTCTCCCTCTCCCACTCCCCCTGTTTGTGTTCCCTCTCTCGCTGTGTCTCTCTCTGTCAAATAAATAAAATCTTTAAAATAAATAAATAAATAAAATGTACAATTTGATGAGTTTTAGCAAATCTACAGTTATTTAAGCATCATAACATTCAAAATATAAACTATTTCCATCACCCCAAAAAGTTCCCTTAAGCAACCTTAGAGCTAATTCTCTCCCTAACACCAACCCTGGCAACCATTCTTCTGATTTGTCCCTGTAGTTTGGCCTCTTCTAGAATGTCATATAATAAAATCACGTGGTAGCCTTTGGTGGCCTGCTTCTTTCCCTTAGCCTACTGCTTTTGTGATCCATCCATGTGGCTGCATGAGCAGTATTCCATTGTATATATGTGCCAGAATTTGTTTATCAATTCAATGGTCGATATATATTGGGTTGTTTTCAGTTTCAGATTATCATGCATAAAGCTTCTCCGAACACTTTGTAAAGGTTTTTGTATAAATATATGTTTATTTTTAATGGGATAAATATCTAAGAATAGGGACGTTGGGTCATATTAAGTAAATATTTAACTTCAGAGAAACTACCAAGCTGTTTTCCAAAGTGCTATACTGTTTGGCATTCCCACCAACACTTCATGAGAATTATGTTTGCTCTGCATCCTATCTCTACTAGCACTTGACATTATCAGTCTTTTCATTTTAGCTGACTAGTAGATGTAGTGTGTTTATTTGGTTTTAATTTTTATTTCTCTAATAACTGATAATGTTGAGCATCTTTTCACGTATCTGTATCTGTTTGCCACCAAAATATCTTTTTGAGTGAAATATCTGTTCAAACTGTTCATCTATTTATTTTTTATATAGCTGTTTCTCTTATTTCAGTTGAGCTCTTTATTTATTCTGAATACAAGTTCTCTATCAGATTTGTGTTTTGAATATCTTCTCCCAGTCTGTGGCTTGTCTTTTCATTTTCTGAAGACTGGCTCGCAAATAGCTAAGTTTTGATTTTGATAAAGTCTAATTTAGCAATTTTTCTTTTATGCTTCATGCTTTTTGTGTGTCCTAAAAAATCATTGCCCAACCCAAAGACACAAAGATTATTTTTCCTATGCTTTCTTCTAAAAGTTTTATAGGTTTAGCTCTCACATTTGAGCCTATGATTCATATTGAGTTAGCTTTTATAGAGATGAGTGAGAAAAGGGTCAATGTTCATTTTTTGCATACGAATACAAACATTTTCCAGAATACTATTATTGTGTAACATTGTCCTAGAACGGGGCGCCTGGGTGGCTCAGTTGGCAACTGCCTTTGGCTCAGGTCATGATCCTGGAGTCCCGGGATCGAGTCCCGCATCGGACTCCCTGCTCGGCGGGGAGTCTGCTTCTCCCTCTGATCCTCCCCCTCTCATGCTCTCTTGTCTCCCATTCTCTCTCTCAGATAAATAAATTAAAAATCTTTAAAAAAAAAAAAAAAAAACATTGTCCTAGAAGTTCTGGTTGGCATAATAAGATACCAAACATGAGTATGAGGTAAAATTATTGGAAAGGAGGAGAAAAAAAATCATTATTTACAGTCAATATGATTTCATACTCCAAAAAACTCAAGAGAATCTATTGAAAACACATAGAATTAATAAGGAGAATTCAATAAAATAATTCAGTGCAGAATAAACGTGCAAAAATCAATAACTTTTCTATATAACAACAGTAATCATTTAAAGGTTATAATAGAAATATAAAGAATTCTGTGCATAAAAGCAACAAAAGACATAAATGTCTACAAATAATCATCACAAGGAAAGTGCAGGGCCTACAGAATGAAACTCAGAAAGCTTTATTGAGGGCATGAAAAAAAGATAACTAAATATAGGTGTGTCAATCTCTTAGATGGAAAACCTCAAAAGTATAAAGACGTTCATTTTTCCAAAGGAATTTATAATATTGGAGGGTTTGGGGGAACTGGACAAAATGATTCTAAAATTTATCTGGAAGAGTGAACAGGGGGAGTAGCTGGAAAAAAAATGTGTGGAAGAGTAGAGAGGAGGACCTGCCCTACGAGGCATGAGGATCTTTTATAAAGATACCATAAGTAAAAGATTGTGTTAAGGGCTCCAAATCAAATAAGTGACAGAGCATGTGCTAGAATAGGATAAATGGGTCTAAACAGAACCTGGCATATATGAAAACCTCATGGATGATAACATCATTAATCAGCTGGGATCACGATATGTTGCAGGGTAGCAAGAACGGAAGAGAAGGGACGAGTTAAGAGGCTATGGAATGGTTCAAGAGAAATGTGATGGCAGAGAAGTTTGCTGGGTTGCTAAGCCAGAGCTGCTCCACGTCAGGCAAGTAGGAACACCCTCTGGGCAGCAGGGCATTGCAGGCTGGGGGGCAGGTATGCAAAGGGAGTCGGCCACCTCCAGCGCCCTCTAGTGACAAAGCTTAACACATCGGCTGGCAAAGGCAAGAGATGGAAAAGGCCCTTACCCACTTCCATAGATCAGGCAACGAAAAGTGAATTTGGACTGAGAGGTAATATATCGATGACCAACAGGATGTAAGTGCCAAACCACATTTTTCAAATACAGTTAGGGTCTCAGCTCTCACACAGTTGCTAACATCCTAATGGCCAAAACAAGTCACCTAACCAAGTCCAATATCAATGAGGAGAGTGGGGAGAAGGGGGGAGGGGAGTGAATACTTAACAATAAAAATAAAGCAATAATCCAAAACGATCACAAAGGAAAGACTAGTAGAATGTCCTGATGGATTGGAAGGGAAGGGAAGGAAATGGGATGGTTTTTAGAGTTTCAGAGATAAGAGAAGTAGGTGGCTGATGATGCTACTTCTAATGTAGGAAGGACTGGAAGATGAACAGGTTTGCTAGGTAAAATCAAGAGTTTTGTTTGAGATTTGTTAAATATTGACATCTAAGAGGAGATGTCAAATGGGAGTCCAGGGCTCAGGAGCAAGATCACATCGAGAGATATATGCATGATAATCACCAGCTTCTAGAAAGTGCTTTATGCTGTGGTTCTGCTCGAGATCACCTAGGGAAAGAGTGTAGCTGGAGCAGAGGAACTGTTCAGGGATGGAGCCCTGGGCACTACAGTATTTTTTAACAGGTAGGGAGATGGATTCTGTAGGGGGACTGCAAAGGTGTTGCTGGCATTGAGAAAGAAAACCGGGAGGGTATGGTGTTTGAAGAAGGTGTTTGAAGAAGGAAGGAGTGCCAAATGTTACTGGGGATTTGAATGAGATGGAGATTGTCGGAGACCTTGACATGAGCTGTGTAGGGGACCAACTCCATGAAGGAGCACTGTACTAGGTGCCGGAGATAAAAAGATGAGTGAGATACATTTCTTGCCCTTTAGGAAATCATAGCCTGGTGGGAAAGGCAGACATGCAAATCAATCATTGCAATACAGTGTGATAAATCTTATAATAGAATAACATTTTCTTACATGTGTTCCACTGAACACTGTTTGAGGGAGATGTTAATCAGTGCTCTAATAGCAGAGCGTCCAAGACCAAATAAGCTTGGGAAACCCTGCAGACTGAACGCCACCTCGGGCTGCAGCACCAACTGCAGCCCTCTTAGCGCTGTGTTCAGGGCTTAGGAAACCAATGTATTGCACTTCGGGGTCCTCTGTACACACCCAGGTCTTGTCTGGCACCCCAAGAGTTAAGGAGAAGCCATGCCGGCTCCACAGTAGAAACAGCTACCAGGGGCAGGGACCGACCAAGGAGGAGCGGCTTCTGGAAGGGTGATCTGAGAGCTGAGTTGCTCCCGTGGGGATGTAGAAGCAGGATTTCCCGCAGTGTGCCCTGGGTCCTGTGGCTGAGCAGTAGGGGGATGGGAACGACGGTCTCAGGACCCCCGGTGGCCCTGTCCCCCAGGACCGGGTGCTCGAGACCTCCCAGCTGAGCTGGTGGAGCTACAGACCCGGAGCAGCCACTCACGTGTTGCAGCCGAGTCGAGAGGTCTGGCTTCTGATTAATTTGACAGTTTCCCTAGAGGTAGAAAAATTAGAGAAAATTAAATCACCAGCCAGCTCCTCAGCATTTTTCCCTGACAACTAAAGCCACGGAGGCAGCAGAGACCCTATGAATACTCTGTTGCACAAAACGCATGCCGCTGAGCAAAAATCAACTCATTAGCCCACAGTTCTGGGCTGCCCAGGTGCTTTCGAGGTGGCCTCTCTTGGGTAGGTAGGGAGAGAGGCAGCAGGCTCTCACTCCCATGCGCTGGTGGGGAACAAGAGGAGACCCTGACCTGGCAGAGCAGGGGCGTGACCGAGAGGAGCCGGCAGGGGGTTGGAAGGTACAGATCGTGATGCGCAGAGGACGGGGCGAGCTTGGGCTCGGTGGGAGCAGGCGCCAGTACCGGGCGGGTGTGGTAACAGGAATCCAGACAGCAGAAGGCACCCGGTCACATTCTGAGGGATGGCTCAGTCACAGCCTGGCCCCAACCAATGTCTAGGAGTAAAGCAAGTAAGAGCCAAACCTGGGAGAGAATTGGGCAGGGAGGATTCAGGATAAGGACGTGGAGTTCAGCACAGGGAAACTGAGGCAAAAATCCAGACCTATGGACTGAGGTAATATGGTAAATGTAGGAATATGAGAGTAGTTTTTGCTGTTATTATTGTTGCGGTTTTCTCAGCAACTCAACCTTGAGAACATTGTCAAGTCACCCCTTGTCCTGTTCAGAGTGGGAGAACTCAAGTCTGCCCTTACAGCTTCACTAGTTCTAGCCGTGCAGAGGGACGACCACCAGGGCAAAGGAGCTAAAGCATCTTGGGTATAAGGAGACCACTGCGGCAAGAGCCCACCTCCTCATTGCTCTTCTTGAATTTTCAACAACCCCTCCTGAACACAGGACCTTTGGTTTAAAGGATTGTAGAAGTTAACTCTTTAAGAACTCAAGCAAAAATTCTTCTATCTGGAGCCGTTTTTGTTGCAAAGAATCAAATGCCACTCTGGCTTAAGAACAGAGATGTGGTTTATTGCAGTGGTACAGAGGGACAGTAGACTAAAGGACAGGATAGGAAGCACAGCCAGTCCCCACAGGGCCCAGACTGGAGGACATCTCAGTCTCACTCAGGCCATGTGGTCTCTCTTAATCTGTTTCCACTCGATTCTTATCCTGATCAACTCTCTTCCTCTGTTTACACATACTGTGCATGCCCCCGCCTCCATGGACATCGATCAGCCTTCAATCCTGATTCTAGATCACTTTTAGTTTTAAACAGCCCTCCATCAATTGGCTCCAGTTCCTGTGTAATCTCATCCAAATTCTCTGGAAGTCACTGGCTGGTAATGGTAAGTCAATGGGTCATTACTCAATAGGTCACCAGCCAGAAAATAGATCAGCTATTCCCCAATTATTGCCAAGGAGGGTGGAGTCTCATGATACTTGCATCGTCCCTTCCAGGGGCTGTGGGCAGGGCAGGTATTGAATCCCAAATGTATAGAATTACATAGGCGATTACCAGAAATGCAGACTTGTTGAAAGAATAGACAGCAAAGCAGCTGTGGTAGCTGAATAGTGGCCCCCCAAAGATGTCCATATCCCAATCCCTGGGGCCTGTGAATGTTACCTTATATGGCAAAAGGGACTCTGTAGATGTGATTAAATTAAGAATCTTGAGATGGGAAGATTGTGCTGGGTTGTCCAGGTGAGCCCAATGTCATCTCAAGAGTCCTTGTAAAAGGGAGGCAGGAGGGTCAAAGACACAGTAGGAGGCAATGTGATGACAGAAACAAGAGATTGGAATGATTCGAGGAAGGGCCACAAGCTAAAGAGTGCAGGCATCCTCAAGCTAAAAAAAAAAGGTAGGGAAATAAATTCTCTACTGAAGCCTTCAGAAAAAAATACATCCCCCTTGACATTTTGATTTTAGACTTCTAACTTCCAAAACTGTAAGAGAATACATTTGTGTTGTCTTAAGCCATTAAATTTGTGCTCATTAGTTACAGCAGCCCCAGGAAATTAATAGAGCCAGGAAGCATGGGATGTTATTGTCCTAACTCTGCATGTACTCTGGGACCAGGCCTTCTTGTAGAGAACCAGAACTGCAGCTCATTATCATCCAGGATGTAACCTGAATTCAAGCAAACTCCACTCCATTGTGTATATCTTGTGTTTACTCTTTCCAAAAGTGAAGTTTTGATTGAGCTGGTTCATCACTATTCAATATGCAGTATTCCTATTGAACAGTCATGCTAATGGACCACACCATGTCAGGACCCCTCATTGGGGGGCGTGGCTTCCCTCTTGTCCAATCAGCTGTGTCTAGGGCAGCGAGACTGATGTCAATCAGCTCCAAGTCAGGAAAATGTTACTGAGGAAAGAATGAGTCTGGGCTATTTGGTGAGAGTCACCTGAGGACACCTCCCACAGCCAGCAGGCTTTAACAGGGAGAAGTTTAGAAAGCAATCTTGAGGTTTTAAGAGAAGAAAGGCCCTTTCTGACCTCTTTATACCAACTTTAATGCTGCAGCTTGAATTGTCAGAGCTTTAGAGCTATAGACCCGGGCTTCCTTTCTTTGGGCTCCTTTGATCCCAGCCCACGGTTTCCTAATGCCAGCTCTGAAGGCAGTCCTCCACAGGTCAGAGGTGACCATTCCTCCTGCATCTCCCACCTTGCCCTTGACCCTGCAGATTGGTTTGAAGGAGGGCACAGGCTCACTGCTTGCCCAGAAGCAGTATTTTTAGGAGTTTAAAGAGAAGAACAGAGAAAAAAAAAAAATCGGTTGAAGCCAATTTCAGGTTCTAGGCATGAAAAGAGAGGCAGTGCTTGAGCTTCTGGAAATCAGGATGGCTTAGGAAGTCAAAGACATTTGAATTACTGCCTTTGGGACTGGAAGAAACCCAAACAATTAGAGGTGTAAAGGCACAGGATTCACGGCTTGATAGGTGTTGATATATCCCTCAAACCAGGTCTCCAGGCCCACTGGAGCCTGACCTCATTTAAAATTGCTGGGAAAATGCACGTAATAAGCTCAGTCTGAAGGCTCTTTGACAATTCAGTTTGGATCAGCCTCTTTCCTATAGGGTTTGTTTTATTTATTACTATTATTTTTTAGTTATTTATGTTTTCCTGTTATAATATCCTACCTTTTTTTTAAACAGTTGAGCATCTCAGACCAGACGGTCTAGAAATAAACTGGTGCTTTTCTATGGTGTTTGTTAAAAGGCAAGGATTTTGGTTTTTACTCGTTATTTAATCTGTTTATGTACTTTCAATGACTTGTCTCAAAATTGTTCCATCAACTTTCTTAACCTGAACCCTCAGTTAGGTTTCCCAGTCACTATCATTAAATGAAAACCCTTAAAGCGTTTTAATTTAAATTTTATTTGAAAGGATCCTACATATCCCTTATGATCCCTTTAATAAAGATTAAATAACTAAAACACATATATACTTTTAAATGCACATTTATATAATAGATAGATCTACCAAAGAAGGCAAAGTTTATGTGCCATAGCCTACGTTTTTTGTTGGGGAAAAAAAAAAGATAATATGGTTTCTAGCTTCAGAATGTGCAGCCCCCACAGGGGGTCCCTTGGGGCTGGGTCATGGCCAATTTCATCTCATTTCCACCTAGCTGCATGGGCCATGGCCTACCCCCTGGAGGGTCTTACCTCCTCATGATGCCCAAGGTCCATTAAGAAGATCCTGGGAGAGTGTGGGGAGGGCAGTGAAAGTCTACAGAAGGCTGGGCAGGAAAAGGGCCTCAGCACACAGGACCACAGTGGAGACAGCACCAGGCTCCCCGGGCGCCTCTATCTCCCCCATCTCTGTGGAGATTAGTTTTCTGCCCCCTTGTTTGGGCATAGCCCCAGGCCTATACTCCCACCAATAGCATCTCGGAGGCAAGCTGGATAAAGCCTCAGGCTGCCACCAGATCTGGAAGCTGTGTGCTTTGTGGAAAGCCCGTAAGGAATAACCCGGTGTGGTTTGGAAAGCCCAGTGTCTCCACCTCACATCAGGCCCCACCTCTCCAGCGGAGGCTGCTCTGTGATGTCAGCATGTCCAGGCTAGGAATGGGGTGTGCATGGAGGTGCCAGCAGCTGACCTGGTTGCCCACCCCTTTGTGAAGCCTGGATATGTCATGCCCACAGACACGGGGCCTGGAGAACTGGGGACCATTCCCAGGTCACCTTGGGCCCTCACCACCTCCCAGAGGCTTTGCTGGGACTCCAAATTATCTGTTTGTTTTAAGATTTTATTTATTTATTTGAGAGACAGAGGGCGCACAGGAGCCCGAAGGGAGAAGCCAACTCCCTGCTGAGCAGAGAGCTTGAAGTGGGACTCCATCCTAAGACCCTGAGATGGTGACCCAAGGCAAAGGCAGATGCCTAACCAACTGAGCCACATAGACACTCCCCAAATTATCTGTTTTAAGGAGCTGTCAGTAAACTCCATAAAGGGCTTAGCTGATAACTTGGAGTAAATAGCTAATCACAGCTTTGTTCTAAGATTTTATTCTTAGAATAAATACCCCATGTGGGGCTTGACCTCACAACCCTGAGATCAAGAGTTGCCTGCTCCACAGGACTAAGCCAGCCAGGTGTCCCAGCTGATCACAGTTTAAATTGTGCCCACTTGCCTGCCTCCCCAAGTGTATCTGCTTTAAGAATCAAAAGAATGGAGCTCTATTGGTGGAAGGTAAGCCACGTAAGAGGGGCCACGGGGCCGAGAGCCCTGCCAGTTTCCCCTTAAACGAGAGGACATCTGGTCCTGCCCTAGTCCTTCTATGGGCACCTGGAGCCAGGGACAGGCAGTTCAGTGTCTGACTGGAGGACCTTTAGGCACCTTCTAGCAGAGGACTCCTGGAGCTCTGCAGTCAGCTGGGGTCTCAGGGCCCTGGCCTACCTCCACAGTTACAGCAGTCTTAGAGCTCTGTGTGCTATTTTTAAAATGCTAAAGCTCCTCCTGGAATCTGCACATGCTTTTCTCAGCAACCTCCTCTCCAAACTAAATGAAGCTACAAGCTTCAATTTATATCAGCTCAATATTTATACCAACTATGATGATCTCTTATGGATCTTCTAGAAGCTCTGATTGGCAGACACATATGGTTTTGATGAATAAAGCTGTGAAAACAAATTTATTATTATCTGCAAGGGAAGAATATATGGTAGATAAGCCCTTGCAAAGCATGGAGTCTGAAGGAGGAAATGACACGAAAGGCATGCGCGGTGATGAAGGTCAGGAGCACTGAAATAAGAATGCCAAGGGCGGGGCGGGAGCTCAGGAAAGGCTGCTGGATTGGATTCAGTCTGTTAAAGTGAAAAGCCAGGCATCATAATAGAAATAGTATAGGACACAGAACACAACTCTGGGTCATTGCCTTGCTATGTGACCTTGGGCAAGTCCCATTCCTAATTAGGTCTGTTTCACACCTGGGCAATGATGAGGTTAGACTCCCCTGATTCCCCCTTCCAGGGCCAGGGCCCAGCCAGGAGAAAGGGCATTTGCGGGTATGATGGAACTCCAAGGCTGTGTGACCTTGAGCAAACTGCTATACCTCTCTGTGCCTCACATTCCCGTTAACACCAGTACCTACCTCTCAATATTTTATTAAGTCTCTAGGATTATTGCGGCTACTGATTTTACTGCTGCTTCTGACCTCTTTTAAACTCCGGCTCCTGGCTTAGATTTAGGGTTGTGGCACAGATAGGTAGCTCTGGGGTTCCTTGCTGAGCCCCAAGACTAATTGCTTACAGGCGTCCTCTGTCCACCTCCATCCCTCACTCCTCTGCCTTTTCTCAAGGCTGCTGCCACTCTGCTATCAGCTCTCCCAGCTCAGCCTCTTTTTGCTCTTTGCTTCTCAGCCTGGCTGCTACTGAAGCCCGACGTGAGTCCTAGCGAGAGAAATCAGCTAAGCAGATGTGTCTCAGCTTTGCAGTGAATGGCAGGGCTAATCCGTCCCCACAGAAGTAAACACACCCTGCCATCTGAGCCATGCCAAAGGCAATGTTTAAACAGTACTGGAGTTAGAAGTTTCCTGAATACAAGATAAAGGAAGAATTCAAGTATCCTGTAGTAAGACACATGCTTAAGACAGAATTTAGCTACTACTGTTTCTTAGAGATGGGTGGAGGGAAGCGCTGCCCTGTCTCTGTTTAAAGAAATGGAAACCATAAAGGGATCCCAAGGGGAAAAAAAAGAGAAATCTTCAAGTGAGAAAGTGAAATGACTATATTAAGAGCCTCTATTAAGCTCAATCTTTTGCTTAAAGGCTGAAAGGCTCAGTGCATGTGGGATGGGGCTCTGGTTGAGGGTGGGGCGGGGGTAAAAGTGAAAAATGACTCAGGTTGTGGCTGATGGTGCCTTTGAAGAGGGGACAGGTGTAGGGACATGGGTCGGGGGAGAAGCAGTTTCAGAGTATTGTGGGCAGCCACAGTGATCCCCACCCCCTCGTATTCATGCCCTTGTGTAACTCCAGCCCCCACCTCTTGAGGGTGTTGCTAAGAACAGTGATGGGATATCACTTCTGACGTTAGGTTACAACAAGACTCTGGCTTCTGTCTCCTTCACCCGCTATTGCTCTCTTGCTTGCTCACTCTGCAGGAAGCCTGCTGCCACGTTCTGAGCTATCCTATGGAGAGGCCCATGTGGCAAGGAAGTGAGGGTGGCTTCTGGCCAACAGCCAGCTGATAACCCTCAGTCCACCTGTTCATAGGGAACTGAATCCCTCCAACAGCCTGGGAGTGGGCTTGGAAGCCAGTCCTCCTGCCCCACCCCAGCAGAGCCCTCAGACGAGACTGTATCCCTGGCTGACAAGTGGGCTTTGGGAGAGGAAAAGAGCATTGAGTCACATGCTTTACACACTTTATCTTGAACCTTGAATTCATTCTGTGAGGTAGATACTGGCTCCTCCATTGTGTAGATGAGGAAACCAAGAGTCCAGAAGGTTAAAACTTGCCAAGTGTCATGTGACAAGTGAATAGAAGAATGGGGATTTGAACCCAGGACTGACTAGTGCCAGACCCACACTCTGGTCACTGCAGAACTAGGCCGTGTTTGTTTTCTGTGTTTCCAGGGGGACTTAGAAATACAAATGGACAGTTGTCTAATTATCCCACCAGTAAGCACATGGAGACAGCAAGAGCTGGGAGAAGCACGCCAAGGCCAAGGCTTCCCTGGGGGGGATCTGTACCCCACAGTAGCATGAGAAGCTACATACCCTTGGGGCAGAATTCTCCATGAGCAAAGTAGCCTTGTTTCTTCAATTTCTTTAAAAATTTAAAGAAAATTGTCGAATCTAATACCACTATGGGCCAAGTGCCTCTTCTAAGAGCTATATATGTGTTAACTCACTTAAACAACCCTATAAAGAAGATACTATTACAGTCATCCAACTTACAGATGGGGAAACTGAGGCAAGGAGCAGTTACATAATTTGCTCCAAGTCACTCAGCTGTAAGGGATAGCCAGAATTTAAACCCAAGTAGTCTAGCTCCAGAGTTTCATGAAGGTCCCCAGCAGAAGTCTCTTTGGGTCCTGGGCTGTCACATTGCCTGGGCTCCCAGTGTGGCTTTGGGCTTGGCTGACCTGGATTCTAAGCCCCCAGCTTCTGAATTCAAGCCAGCTACCAAGACCCTCACCCCTGACTTTCCCCCACTCAATTCCTGGCTCCCAGTTCTCAGCAAGCCCCTCCTGCCCTAATTCCATCCACACTGACTCCTGACTTGCCCACGCTTCACCCTTGGCTATGCCTGCTTCCTGGTGAGCTCCCAACTCACCACCTGCCAACCCGAGGCTCGCCCACTGCCACGCTGCCCCGAGGACAAGACCAGCCCCAGGGACAAGTCCTGTGCCCTGAAAGCACATCACTCAACAAGCCAGGGGCAAGCTTGTTAGAATTGAAAATGGCCCCAATTCTGGGGATATTATCTGAAGACAGATTGTTTCCAGGAAAGGAAAATGGCAATACAGAGGCAGGAAGAGCATTACTGTGTGGATAAAAAGATGACATATGCAAATGGACCCACAGAGCCAAGAACCTAGATTAAAGTTACAGACAGATATGGCAGGCAAGATAATAGAAGCTGTTACAGACCTCTAGGGCACGATGAAAAAGCAAATCTGCCCATGTTTATGCAGATAACAGAGGCTGTTAAAGAGGCTGTAACATTGATCATATAGGATCTCAATAGCCCCACAATGGACTAGAACAAGAATTGTCGGGTGGTAGGGAGGAGGGGCTGTGGAGCCAGCAGGGATCCCAGGCTCTTCTCCAGGAGACTTTGTTGAGCAATCAGAAAGATCATGGGCTATTTGGGGCGGCCATCTGAAAAGCTAAAAGCAATGAGGGATGAAGCGATGGGGCTAAAATGCTAAAAGCAGCATTTTCAAATAAGTCTCATTTCAGTTTAGTCTTCCCATCTGTGGTGATTTTAAAAATATAGTTCCCAAATTGCCTGTAGCATCTGGGGAGCGGGGTCTGTGGGTAGACACCTGCTCACCAGTGAGAATTTGGAATGGCATTTCCGGATGAGGTCCTTGTTGTTTAGAGATTAATTGGTAAAGGCGGGAGACTTGCGGCATCCCAGAAGAGCGCGGAGCTGGGAGGTTCTTAAAAATGACTTAAACTGCCCCCGGCAGGTGAGTGGCACACTCAAGGTCACACAACTGGTCCATGAGAGGCAAAGGGCTAGAACTCTGCATTCCTAAGTTCCTGCTTAGGACTGAGTCTGCTCCCGGGGGGTGGGTGAAAAGATCCTTGACAGGGTCTCCTTGAAGGAAGTGTTGAGTTAAGAGGGGAAAATGGGGGGAAATGAACAAAGGCAGACAAATTCAATTATGACCTCTCTTCAGAAAAAAAAAAATTCTAATAACGATTATCTCTCACTACCTTAGAGAAAGGTAGAAGAACACAGATTGTCCTAACACGATTATGTAAAGGCGAGACTAGGAAAGAAGAAGCAGTTGCTTCCCACAGAAGTCAGCCATGAGGGTGACGTCTGTCCCACCCAGTGGTTCCGCTTTTGAGGATCCATAAAAGCCAGCAGCAAACACTGGTTCTGTTGCAGGTGGTTGGTCTAGAGCCTCTTCGCCATCTCTGTGCCCACCATGCCTGCCCTTGCCTCCCTGGCTCCCAGATTTCTGCCTCTACTCCCCGGTTTTGACCTTTCTTCCGGCCTCTACAGATAGTCACTCGCATCCCTCATCTTGGACCTCGGCTTTCTGCTTGACTCTGAGCTCCACCGCTGTCCTCCTGACACATTCCATGCTCTGGCTGCAGCCCCAAGGAGGCCCACACGCGGACCAGCTCCCCAGTCCTCTCGAGTGACACAGAATTTAGACATTTTGTCTTGAGCCCTAAGTTCCCACCTAGGGGGTGAAGGATGTGGTGATGATGACTCTCTGTATCCCATCTTGGGAATCTGGAGCTGTAGGACAGAAAAGAAGAGCCATAGCGCTGGCCGCGGAAAGGACAGGGCAGCTGGTGCCAAGCATCCGTGCGCGGAACTACGGGCTGGTGCTCGGGCCCCCCTGTGCCTGCCAGTGCGCAGGTACCCATGGCAGAGGGCAGGAGACCGGTGGAGGGCTGGGGGAGGGGATCCCAGATTTCCCTTCCAGCTCTCAGCTCATGTGGTTTGCAGAGGAGAACTGACCTGTATTCATCAGGACATTTTGGTTGTAAAAGACAGAAAACCAGCCCAAATTAACCACACCAAAAGAGTATTTATTGGATATTACTTATCAAGCCCAGGGTGAAATTGACTTAGGCTTGGCCAGAACCAGGTTCAAATGGAGTCAGCTAGGCTCTGCCTCTCTCTCTCTTTCAGCCTGGCTTCCATCTTGGTAGTGACTTTGTTTTGTCAGCTGATGTTCTCCACGGGGTAGGACAATAAATTCCTGGCAGACTCAGATCATTGTCCTCAGAGCTGACTCTCCAAAAGGAAGAGCAGACTATCAGGGGAGACAGATGGGCCCTGAAGACAGTGCGCCCACCGCTGGATGGACCACACTGCTGGGGGATGAAGTGCCTCAAATCATGGTGTTGGTGTGTTGGAGTGGGGAAAGTCTCCATGACTAACAGCTCCTACTGGGCCACCTTGAGTCAAGGAAGGGCGGTCACCAAAGGAAAGGACATTGGGCAAACAGACAAAAGTATGTCCTCTGTAGGGTCTTCATATCTCCTATGTCTGGGGAGCAGAAATGTAATAACTCACCACCTACAGCTGGGCAGCACCCCACCCATGCGTTACACAGAGCGGTGGCCACCCTGTGGTAACGGGCCAATAGCCCCACCTGCTTGGGCTGGTGCAGACACACCGAAGACATTCCCTGCTCAGCAGTTTAGAGAAAATAAGCTTGAATGTGAAACCCTAATTGCCAGAAGGCCTGAGGAGTTTGGCTGGAGAGTGTTTTCCATGATGATGACCAAACTTGCAGCCGCTTTGAACAGGTATATGCATGTCTTGGTGTGAAATCTTGAGTTTGTAACCCAAGGCAAACGCGTCCACAAAACAATAAACCCTCCTTCTAGCCTATGGGTAGGAATGGGATCTCAGTAAAAGCAATATCTCTGGATATCACTGTCTCGTTACTTCCTTCAGCTCACACAAGACTGCAGCCCTGGGTCTCCCGCAGACCCTGGTGCATTCCAGGCGGCTGTCCCCATTCTCCACTTCCTGTCAGGTCTTGTGGAGTCTCGATCTCCTCGCCCCTTCTCCACAGAGTGCCCCCACGGTGGCCCTGAAGCTCGCCGCATGCCAGAGCCCTGCTGAGTCGAGGCAGAAGCAGGCAGAAGGCCCCCCTCGCTGCCACTGTTCCACATGCTCAGCTGGAGATCTACCAGGTAAGACCTCCATGTCCGCTCCGTGAGAACAGTTCCTTCAGTGCGGGCCTGCAGTCTCTCCCTCCGGGGGGCTGGGACACCTGTTCAGGGGTTGGGGAGGGGCCAGAGAGCAGATCAGCTCCCACAAATGTAGTAGCGCCGTTCATTCATTCATTTCATAATGTAAAAATATATGCTGATTTTCCTACTGTGTATTAGGCTCTGTTTAGGTTCTGGAGATATGGCAATGAAGAAACAGGAAACATCCTTGCCCTCATAGAGCTTACAATTTAGTTTGAAACATAGACCATAAATAAGTCGATACATTGTATAACATCAGGTGGCATTAGAATGAACAATAAATAAGATTTAGGAGATGAAAGAGGGGCTCTTTTGAATACAATGGCCCAGTAGGACTCTGTGGACACATGACATTTGAGCAGAGACCTGGAAGAAGTGAGGGATCGTGGCCTGCAGGCTGGTAGGGAAAGGCATCCCAGGCAGGGGGAACTGCAAATTCAAGGACCCCGAGGGGGGACCATGCCTGACATTTGGACAAACAGTAGGGCGGCCAGGGTGTTGGAGCCCAGGGAGCACCGCAAAGGGTTGGAGGTGAGCTCAGAAGCAGTGGGAGGCAGATAACCTAGGGTCTTGTAGATCACCATGAGAGCTTTATTCTGTGATGGGAAGCCAGCCCCGCAGACAGGTCTGAAAATACCTCGGAGGCTCATCTGGATCCCCAGTTACTGAGGAAAACGCAGGGTGTGGTGGGGGCACAGAGCTTCCCATAAGAGTTCACATTTGAACTAGGTTTTGAGGAATGACCAGGAGCTTGTCTGGTGGCGAAAAGAGGAGAAATGCATCCCAGACAGAAAGAATACGTGCACAGGGAAGAAGGGCGAAAGAGCAAAGAGCAAAGCACGTATCAGGGATGGCTGGCAGTCCAACCAGCTGGCTGGAGTTTAGAACAGGAGGATGTTGGAGCAGAATACAAGGCTCAGAAGTCACGGGGGCCAGATGGGAAGGATCTGGCATAAAGCAGCATCTCCAGCTTTGTGAGGAGCACCCCACCTTCTTGGAGAGCCACATCTGTCCCTAATGAGCTGAAATCACTTTATTACCACAAAGTAAACAAGCGCTGTTCTGGGAGGCATATGGTCCATCTCCCTGCTCCGCCTCCCCGTCCCACCTCCGCTCCAAAACCCAGGCAGCAGCCCTGGGCAGTGTCGGAGTGCCAAGGTGCTGGAGGCTTTCCGACAGCTTGTCCTTCATAAGACAAGCTCTTTATTTAATCTGGGGAAATGAGGTGCTATTAGATGAATTTCTGAACTGCCACTGCCAGAAAGCTAAGGGCGGAGGATGGAGCAAGGGGGCGGGTGTGGCCGGGGTGGGGGCGGACCAGACAGCAAAGAGGAGGCGGAGTTTGTGAGTTCCTGACCCAGGGCTGCCCAGCAAGTTCATTTCCAACACGGGAGCTTCCTTCTGCAGTATAGGCCCTGTGTCCAAGAGCCTCGGTAATTAAGATAAGAAATGAGAGTCCCCTGGTAGGTGATTATACCCGGGGCCCTAAAAATGATGGAAAGGTGGCCTGCCCCTGCCATGGAGGGGACCCAAAAGTAATTACAAGGATACTTTGCAAATTATTGAGTAAGTCAATGGAACTGGCACATTGATTTATATGAGACCCAGAGATTTTGAGAGATTTGAGAGAATATTAAGAATCAGTCAATATTTTAATTTATCTCAGGTCCTAGAGACTTCAGCTCTGCAGAAAACCACTGGGAGGAAACTGTGACCTTTGAAATACAGCGGGCTGGCAGGCAGCAGGGAGGCACCTCGGACAGGAGCCAGTTTAGCAGCAGGGAAAGACTTCTCTGCTCTGGAATGTTCTCTTTCTTCATGGCATCCATCAGCCAAGCAGTGGAGGGCCTCAGGGGGAATATGTGGCAAGGAGGCTCTGGGCTGAGCAGAGCAGAGCCTCCTCCTCCCGGGAAAGAGCCCCAGGCAGGAGAGAGGAGCCTGCAGACTTTGTGCCCCTTCTTAGCACACACTGCTGTGATCAAGAGACATCTTCAAAGAGCCACCTGATCCACAACATCTTCGGGGGAGATCCAGCACCTTCTCCCCTAGGAAGCCAGACTCCCTGGGTCACAGTTGCCTTGGACCTGTAAGCTCCCTTTACAGGGAGAGGGGAGATGGAGCTGTTGTCACCCCAGGCCTGGTGGGGCTAAGGGTGAAGCAGGGACAAGAACCTGGAGGGGCCACCGTGACACCCGCAAAGAAGGAGTGAGGGAACAGAAACCCTAACCCCACCCTCTTCCCTTCCTCATTCCCCACTGGCCAAAGCCATGCACAAGCCAGAGGGCAGGGGAGTCCCTTGATTCGGGGAGGGAGGGGTGGAGAGAGAAGCAAAGGTGTCCAGCATGGGACTGTCAGAGAACTCTGCCTGTGACAACCTGACTCACCCACCCCATGACAGGCCTCCCCCAGTGCTCCTCGGCAAGGGCAGTTTTGTCCCCAGGGGACACTCAGTAATTACTGTCTGCAGATAGCTTTGACTCTACAGTTTGGGGAGGGAGGGAGAGTACCACCAGCATGCAGTGGGGTAGAGACCAGGGATGCCAAGAAACATCGGAAAATATACAGGACGGCGCCGCACAGTGAAGAAGAGGAACCCAGGCTCGGGTCAGGCACCACACTGCCCTTGCTTGGGCTGGAGAATGTTGCCCTCACTCTTCCGGGAAAGACCGCATCATTTCATCGGACCCAGAGCCGGTGGTCAGTCAGTGACCTGTGGCCCGCCTTCTCGTGTCCCTTGGGGATGGTGTCACGTGCAGGCAGAAGCCCCTCCACACCCCGTCTCTTCTCACCAACAGCAGAGGCCCCCCCGAGTGGTCAGCACGGAGGGCACCGTCTGATCCATGGGTCTCCAGGGCCTGGCTCCACCTTCTCTTGGAGGCCCAACCTCCCTCTCGCTCCCCTCGTTTTCAGTTTTATATTCACACCCGAAAAACATTTGGTAAAAGGGAATCAAGTCTTGCCATCTGTCTCTTTTCACTTTTATTATGTTTGTAACAAAAAGAAGAGTCAGGAGGAAATTGAATCCAAACTGCAAATACTGTGTTGCTCTCCTGGCAGCTCAGACCCTTCTGTGCAAGGCTGCGCCCCGCTCCCCTGGGAAGGGGTTGGCCTTGGGGGCTGCCAGGGTGGAGAGTGCACCCAATGTGTTCCCATGATGAGCTCATGCTGTGCTCTCCGTGGTCCTGCCAAGTAGGGCTTGTTGTCCACCCTGAGAGATGAGGAGACTGAGCTGTCCAGAGGAAATTTGTGGTCCACCTTGTACTTGTAGCAAAATGCGATCTTCAACTCTGCACTGGGCTTGTCAACTCCAAGATGTAGACACTGTTGCTTCCTATTTCATCCTCATTAACTCATTCCCACTGGGGTTTAGGTACCCTATTGAAAACTGTTGGAGTTTAAGTAAGTGTGGTCCTCAAGAGATCCCTATTATTCTTCCTGACCTATCTTAGACACTTTGTCCCGTATCCGACTCTCTGGGACCAGACTTGAGGATAGAATAAGTTTCATTCAGACGCTCATGCCACAGATGTTTACTGAGAGCCAGCCATGTGTCAGGTGCTACTGTAGGATGGCCAGGGAACCCCATGCTGGGCAGGGCGAAAAAGCGTGAAAAAGAACCCTTGAAAACAGATCAGAGAGGAACATAACAGCAGTAGACTGTGCTTCCCGAGCGCTCACTGTGAGCCAGCAGCTGGTAATACTAATAAAGTTCCCATTTTACAGATGGGAAAACTCAAGCAGTTAAGGAAATTGCTCAGGGATACCTAGGTCAGCTTGGGCTCTGTTCTGACACATTAGGATGAATCTTGAGGACGTTATGCTGAGTAAAATAAGCCAGCCATAGAAGATAAATACTGAATGATTCCGCTTAGATGGGGTCTCTAGGCCACCTCATACTAAAATTCATAGAGACAGAAAGTAGAATGGTGGTTGCCAGGGGATGGGGAAGGGCAGAGTGCGGAGTTAAGTGTTCAAGAGAAACAGAGTTCCAGCTTGGGAAGATAAAACGTGCTGGAGATGGATGGTGGTGATGGTTGTACAACAATATGAATGTTCTTTACGCCACTGAGCTGGACACTTAAAAATGATTAGAATGCTAAATTCCATATTATGTATATTTTACCACAATAAAAAAAAGGAAAAAACAAAACTTTTAAGCTGGCCATTAACAATTGGTCTAGGGTGCCTGGGTGGCTCAGTGGGTTATGTGTCTGCCTTCGGCTCAGGTCATGATTCCAGGGTCCTGGGATCGAGTCTCACATCAAACTCCCTGCTCAGCAGGGAGCCTGCTTCTCCCTCTCCCTCTCCCTCTGCCCGCCCCCCCTTGCTGTGCTCTCTCTGTCAAATAAATAAAATCTTTAAAAAAAAAATAAAATTGGTCTAAATTAGTTTAAATAAAGTGGTTCTAAAAAATCATCAGGCACTGGAACCCATTTTAACCATCCCCTATCTTAGATGGTTGAGCCCATTGGGCCATGTCTGAAGAGAAGAGACGTACTAGAAGCAAGAAGCTGAAATGTGGAATGGAGTCCAGAGATGCAGGTAAACTGGGGTCCAAAAGTCGGGATAGACCCTGAGCTGACAGGCAGAGATGTGAAAATGTAAGGGACACTTTGAGCAGATAGGATGAGAGGTAGCAGGGACAGGGCTGGCTTAGGATGACTTACAAATACGGGTCTGGCTGCTGAATCTCTGCACTCTTGCCAGGCAAGGGGCAGCCTGTGCCAGTAGCAAGGGATGACCAGGCGTTAAGCCAACAGTGTGGGACATTGTCTACCTTCTAGAAATTTTACCCAGGTACCTGGCTGTTTTAGAGTTCTGGCCCACCTTGGCTCTGCAGATGAGACCTGAGTGATACCAGGGACACACGGGGGCCAGAGCATAATGCGCCCTGGGATGATAGTATGGAGTATTAGGAGCCGGCAGGGGCTCCCTAAACTGGCATCAGGGTCCAGGAGGCCATTTCAAGACGAAGGCTGCCTGCTGAGAGGGCAGCACACAGGCAGGAAGGTGGCTGGGGCCAGGTTGAACGAGATCCTTTCCCCAGGGAGACATATGGTGTTGTCAGTAGTCAGGAAATGAAGCCAGAGATTGGAAGATTGGAAGCTGGAAGGAGCTGCGGGATGCAGCCGAGGGAGAGGCTGGATGGAGGAGGGGACAAAGGACAGGTGAGGTCTGATGCTAAGCACCTCAGAATATGGAGGAAGGCATCAGTGGAAGACGCACAGGTTCAGGAGCTAAGTCTGCCAAGTGCAGAAGGGTGATCCTGGGGCCTGCCCTAGACTAGACACAGGTCTTTAAAGGGACTGGCTTCCCATGAGTTGACGTCCCTCTGTGGCTACGATGGGCCTGGGGAGGGTGTCATGATTATCTGTAGAGAAGCACAGTGTGCTGGCGCGGACCCAGATCTGCCATCTCACTCCACATGCACCGTGGCCTATGAGTTCCTGTTCTCTCACCAGTAAAGTGGGGGTGATAACCCCTCCCAACAAACATCACAGGTGATGAGGGAGCAGAAGACAAGCTCACACCCACAACCTCCACTCTCCCCACTCCTGGGTGGGACATGTGTGACATTCCCCCGGGAAACTTCCAACTGTCTTAATGTTAATGCCTTATAGAAGGAAAAACAACCTTAACTTGACAATGGCAAGGCATCCAGTATCTTGTATGTCCTCTTTAGCAGATGAAAGTTCTTTTGAAAACCTCCCTTTTCCCTTATCTCCTCCAACTCCAAGTATATAATCAATTGTTCCTCACAGCGCTGGTGCAGCTCTTTCTGCCCACAGGGCCTGTCCCCGTGCTTTCATAAAGTCACCTTTTTGCAGCAAACATGCCTCAAGAATTCTTTCTTGGCCGGGGGCTCTGGACCTCACCCCACCCAACCTTACCTACATTCAAAACTCCATCACAGGCACGTTCTGAGGATCAAGTGAGAAACGGGTAGAAGGCCCTGCCACATCGACAGTAAGTGATTCATTTGTAAGGGGGTTTGGAAATGTTAAATAGCAAAACTACAGCAGGGCAGAGGCCCATGGCTTCAGAAATCCACATGGACGGGAGTGGTCAGGAAATGGGACTTGCTATATCCCAGTTAAATTACTCTATTCTAATTTAAAGCTGAAACCTAACAAAACCAGAGGTTTGTAAAAACTCTGCTGCTAGAGAGCCAGTGTCAGGAAGAGTCTAAAATTGCAGGCAGAGATTTAGGAATATGACCATGCCCAGCCCCTGGGCTCTGGGACTACATGAAGCCTGAAAAGCTGAGCAGCAGAGACCCCAACCCACCGAATGTGGGTAGTGGTGGTGGAGAGCGGGGACTGATTTCCTCTCCCTAAGCCATCCCATAATAAAATCTTCTCAGTCCATCCTGATGCCTTCCATTTCCAATAGGCTCCATAGACCCTCCCATTGCTCCTGGCCCCTCCCGGTCTGTCCAGTCCTTAAATAAAATCAGGGTTTCATTAAACAGCAATAACAATGGATACCAGGAACTAAGCAACTGTGTCAATGGCTACCCTTACTTCCTGCTGGCCTGGGACCTGTTCAATATTTTGCATCTACTATCTCATTGCTTCTTAAATAACTGTGCATTTTACATGGAAAGAACTCAAAGTTTTGAGAGATTAAACAACTTTTCTAATGTTGCTCCCCATCCCCCAGCAAGGGGAAGAGCTAGGATTTGAACCCAGGCCTGTCTGGTGCCAAAATCAGTCCCGTTAGCCCACAGTGCCTCTCATATCTGGAGGGCTAGGAAGAGTGTTGGGCGTAACTCTGCCTGTTATGTAAATAATCTCAAGTATGATGGAAAAGAAAATGCCACTCTGATGACCTGGACGATTTAAGGTCACTTAAAGATTAAAGAACCTGAAAGAGTAACCTAACCCACTGAGGAATTCCATGAGCAAAAGGCGTAAATGAATCTAGGAGCATCCACTGGGTGCTCGGCCAACAGCTGTAAATAGCATTCCCTCACGTCTAATTTCCACATAATTGCTCTTGGTGTAAAGAATTGAGTGAACAGTCATAATAATAGGAGGTTAATCTGCCTTATTATTTATACTTTGTGAACTGTTGATGGGAGGCTTTCAAGGTTTGGCCAAAGCAGAACAGATGTCAAGACGGCATCTATCTCTGCTATAACTGTTGCTGGGGAAAGGTGACTGTTTCCTTTGTGACTCTGGCATATTCCAGAGAAAACAGAGGATAAAGCGCCCATAGGGAATGAGTGGTTGGACTGTCCTGTCATTTCATTTTAATGGCTGGCAGAAATGTTTGGAGAGGTGGTGACGATTAAATCCATCAGTCACGGGCAGGTCTCCACGAACTTTGGAAGTTACCAGAACTAGAAGTTTCCAGAGCCCTGTTCTTCCCCCCCGCCGAAAGCCTTTTGTTAAAGCAATTTATGTAGGAGAGTAAAAACATGATTCAGTTAAGCATTCTTCTTCTGTGTTCTGGAGAAACACACACTAGCTA
The DNA here is from genome assembly GCF_011800145.1 of Mirounga leonina. Lineage (NCBI taxonomy): Eukaryota > Metazoa > Chordata > Mammalia > Carnivora > Phocidae > Mirounga > Mirounga leonina. The sequence goes on from NW_023270852.1 coordinate 6,240,756, forward strand.
AATTTAGGGGCTGGATATAGGCCTTTAAAATGCTTGAAGATCAGGATGTTTCTCCTTCTTTCTCTATTTGTTTCATTTCTAACAATAACCAGGAGACCACCTCCATGGTATAGGGGAAAGATCATGTGCGTTACAGTGGGACAGAAAGGGTACAAATAAATCGCTTCTTCCCCACCCAAGCTCTGAGATCCGGGAAAGACAATCTCTGAGTCTTAATTTTTCCATCTGTAAAAGGGACACTCCTGTTTTGATGATTGTTGAATAACCCTGAAAACCCATGAAGTGGAAATTTGCTGAGAAGTAAGCACCAATTGTTTGTAAGGTAGTTCTACCAGAGTGAATTGCCTGCCCGCCCACTACCAGCATCTCCAGACCATCTGATGGTCTCTGCTTGAACTCAAGTTCAGATTTAAAATATTTTATTATGAAATATGACATATATACCAAAAAACATTAAAAGGCCCTCATAAAAATATACAACAAAGAAAAAGAAAAAAAAAATAGGGGGCGGTGATTTGTTACAAAGGAACACCTGTGAAATTAACTTCCAGGCGAAGTTTTAGGTCAGAAGTCAGCAAACATTTTCCATGAAAAGCAAGATAGTAAACATTTTACTTAGCTGATTTGGTCTCTAGCAACTACTTAATTCTCCTATCGTGTTGTGAAAGCAGCCGCGGACAATATAGACAAGCAAGCGCAACTGTGTTCCAGGTGTGACGGGAGCCCTCAAAAAGAAGCCAGCAAGCCGAGCTAAGAGTCTCTTTAAAAATAGTGTTAGGAGGCCAGGGGGAGGAGGCATGTATGCACGTTCTGGGTTGAGGCACCGTGAGTCCAGCTGCAAGCCCTCAGCCTGGACTTAACTCCTCCTCATGACCCCTGAATCCTTTGCATTCATCAAAAGGAGCCAACTTGACTCAATGAGTTTCAATTCCTCATTTGCATATTAACCAACCAGGCCCAGGTAACCTGATTTCAATCCCAGCTTTGCATGGAGGACCTAAATGAGAACACATGACCTTTCACCTTTATAACTCTGCCCCTCTTTGTCGTCTCCAGAACGCGATTCAGTTTTCTCCCTCAATCGGTCTCCTGAACTGCAATCCTAATTGCCTAAAAAATGCCTGACTGCTTAAATTTTCAGTAATTCTTTCTTGGTCGGCATTTGTTGGCCTGGTCGGCAGGATCAGAGCAACTGGCACCTGTCCCTGCACCAAGGGCCGGAGCCCTCGGATGCGACCTCTGAGAGATCACAGTCCTCCAAGTGTTTCCAGTGCTGATGAGCCTTGGGGTCCTCGCGGTGAGTTGTCCTGATCCGAACCTCCTATCTTTTAGTCGAGGTTCAGATCAGACTTTATTTGGGCAAAATGACTGGTTCTGTCCTTGCTCTTTGGAGGGGAGGAATTTGCCCTCCGGATTCAGGTTTGAGGGAATTTGCTGTCTGGGCGTCGGGATTCGAGTTTAAGGATATTTACTGGTGAGCGCTCAACTTATTTTCAGGTGGCCACATTTTCTTTCAATTTAAAATCTTCCCTAATCATAGGGAAATATTTCCTCTGGAATAGCCATAAAGGCTCAGACTCCTTCGGGAACCCCAGCTTGGACTTATGTTTTAAAAATATATATGGACCTCCCTCTTGTAAATTCTTGCCCCGTTGGGCCCAAATTACCCGGGATGATTTTTAAAACCTCATTGGTTAAGATGGGACACTTTGATATCCCCAAACTAGTTTACTTGCCCGCACAGGTGGGTGGGGAAAAAAGATTATAAAACTAAACCCAAAGCTCGTTTTCACTGGCATCTGGAGGCCTCCAAAACCAGTTTCAACCCTTCAAGCAGTCAACTCGAAACTTTCAAAAGCGACTTCCGATCTTTCAAGAGGCTTTCAAAATGAGAGAAATGGTTGGAGCTTCACAGACCGCCCCCATCCTCCGGCCCCACCTGCCCTCTCTCGCCCTAAGCTTCTCACCCCCTTCTGTCATTCTGCACCCGCCCTGCACTTCCCACCCCTCCCCCTCCACCTCTTTCTCTATACTCTTAGCAAAGTAGCACATTAAAAATCCAACTTATCTTCTGGATTGTGAAATTTCTTTAAAATGTCTAAGGCAAGACAAAAGAGTTCAGAGTAAGTCTCCCCAGAATGTGCCACCATGACATATGGGCGATTTCAAGCCCCAGGCAGTGGAGACCCTGCAGGCTGAGAAGAAATCGCTGTCACCTCCCTGCGTGTCTTGTTTTGTCTGTCACCTGAGACAGGTTGTCTGTTCTTCCTTTTGGCTATCTTTGGGAGTAACTCTGCACCTTGGGAAGATAGCCTTCACACCTTCTTTGAGGACGCGTCTTACACCAAGGGGATGGGTATTTAATACTGCCAGAAATATTTACTCTTTGTCCCGGCTGAAAACGGACAATACTTTTTTTTTTTTCTTAAGTAGCTCTGTAGTCCTCATCATGTAGTCAGAAGTTGGCCAGACTGGAAGCTGATATTCGGAGGCTGATGGCCATTTTTCAAGGCCTTCTCCTCTAAGTTAAAACGATGTCCCCAGAGGGAAAGAAGTGAAGTGAAGATCGTATAGCTGGAGAGGTGATCCAACTATGATGTCATTTAAGTTACAACCCAGTTCTTGGAAGCATTGAAAGCAACTGTCCTTACAAATCTTGACAAAACTTAAAATGCTGCTCTAGAGACCATTCAAAGTTTACCAATTCCTTGACCACCCCCCAAACTTTCCTTATTTATCTCAAAAGGCTGGCAAATTACCGGCCTTAGGAAACCAAAGTCATCCTAAGGAGCTTACATTCTTTCTCTGTCCCTTGCAGTTAAACATTTTATCATGTCTTTGAAATGTAAACACATCCCACAATCACCTGAGCCGAAGGGGAAAGGGAGGGGGGAGGCCTTTTTAAAATACGAACTGCTAAAAGGGCTCTCTCATTCCCAGATTCTAGCACAGACCCCTGAAATTAACTCCAGGGACAAATGGTGAATAAGGCAGCTGTGCATATTCTCACATAAACCTCTTAATACGCACGTGCATCAATTTCTGTTGGGTATAAATCTGGGGATGGTATTGTTGGGTCGTAGGGTTGTATATGTTCAATTTTAGAGTATAAGGACCACTCTTCTGTAGAGGCCACTCGTAGGCAAACAGGGTTGAGCGATGGAATGTAGAAAGGGCCACAGTGAACCCCTGGCTGAATACAGACAGGCCCATCAGGCGACCCACCTCAAGATAGCCAAGATATCCATATCCGTCCCCAACTGACCAGTGGGCTTCTTGCAACCAGGCACAGTTACCAAAAAAAGGGAGAATTCCGTACCGTGCCTTACCTCCTCACCTTCCCCCTTTACAGGCAGCCCCCACCCACTGCCTCCTGGCAGAACGCCTCTCCTCGGCTCTCCTGCCTGCCGTCCACCTGCGGTGTATTCAGTAAACTCTTTTTTTTTCTGCCTCAGGTGAATTCTTTCACCGCCCATTCCACCGGCTTCCACTGGATCATCACCCCACATTTGGGGGCCCCCATCTGATCGAGAGAGACACCACATTTAGACACCACATCTTCCACCGAAGTTGTATGGATTTACACTTCATTCCAGCACTTGGTAGTACTAGACTTAAAATGTATTCAATCTGGTTGAGTGTAGTGGTGTCTCATGCTTTTACTGTCCATTCCTCGATCAGTAATGGAGTCCAACCCCTTCTCAGGTGTTCGTTGGTCATGAGATAGCTTCATTTGCGAGGTGCCTACTTCAAGCCTTCAGCCTGTTTTTCTCTTTGGTTGTTTGACATTTCCTTATTGGTTTGCTCAAGTTCTGTTTGTATTCCTAGTATCAGCTCTTGGTCTATCATATGGATAGCAAATATTTTCTCCTACTCCTGGCCGAATTTTTATCCTTTTGGTGGTGTTATTTGATGAACAGACAAGTTCTGAATTTCAGTAGAGTAAACTTCATTAATATTTTCTTTCATAGTTAGCACTTTTTTAATATCCTAAGACATCTTTCCTTATACCAAGTTTATGAAGATCTTGACATTTGCTAAGTTGCATTTTTCCAGAATATTGCCCATCTAATCTAAACGTAGGCTATGTTATTAATAATAGGCCATTAATATCCTCTTATGTTTAGTATCAGCTTAATCTAGCAATGTTGCCTTTTTCATCCCTAACATTGGATATGGGCCTTCCCTCTTTTCTTCTTGATATGCTCAGTGGATGTGTATCAGGTTATTAATATTTTCAAAGGACCAACTTGGGGTTTCGTTGATCTTCTCCATGGTATTTTGTTGTTTCATTAGTTTCTTATATTTATCATTCACTTACTTTTGCTTTCTTCGCTACTAATGTGTTGTTCTTTCTCTAACTTCTTGACAAAGATACTTGCTTCATTACTTTGTACTACCATAGTATAAAGACATTATCCTTCTTTACCTACCTGGTGTAGGAAAGATGTTAGGGTCCGAAGCCAACAGTCAAGAAAGAATTCTTGAGAAGTCTTTGGTGCAAAAAGGTGGTTTTATTAAAGCATGGGGACAGGCCCTGTGGGCAGAAAGCTGCAATGGGGTCAGGAGAAGTGGCCCATTATACACTTTCAAGTTGGGAGGGGGTTAGGGATAGGGTAAGTCTCTAAGGAATTTTGGGAAGCAAGGTTTCCAGGACCTTGAGGGAGCTAGCTGTTGTTAGGAAAAGGTCATTTATTAGTGTCTAATAAAACTTTAGTCATGAGACCCTTCAGATGTATAACGGTGGGCCATATGCTTGGGGGAATGATTGCCAACATGTATCTTAGGAGACAGAGATAAAGAAAATTTCTAAAGGAATTTTTTTCTAAAGGAATTTTTATATGTTAAAGTAGGTTTACGGGATCCAGGATGGTGAGGAGGGGCGGCTCGGATTGCCTTTTGCCTTTAGCAAAGTGTCAACATCGAGGCAGTTAAGTCCCTAGAGGAATGTCACTCTGCCTGTTTCAAGGACTTGTCGATGGGCTGTAGGTAGTAAGGAAATTTAGTAATTTTTCTTCTGCCTTTGTTTCCCACATCATACCTACACACAAAAATTTTGATATTTTTTATCATTCAGTTCAAACAAATTCCTAATGTCCTTTGTGACTTCTTATCTGACCCATGGGCTATTTTAAAATGTATTTCTAAATTTTTAAACATATGGAGAATTTATCATTATGCCTATGTTATTGATTTCAGGTTCAATTGCATTATGGACAGAGAACATACTGATTCAATTCACTGATATCTGTTGAGACTTGTTTTATATCCCAGCATAAAGTCAATTAGAATAAATGTTCCATGTATACTTGAAAAATGTGTTGTCTTCATTTGTTGGGTGGAGTATTTTCAAAATGTTTATGAGAGTGTTTGCTAATCATACTGTTCAAACATTTATTTCTTTACCTGTTTTTTGTTTCTTTTGCCTATCAAATATTGAGATCAAGGTGTTAAAATTTTCCAATACAAGTGTGGATTTGTCTTTCTCTAAGTAGCTCTGTCGATCTTTATACATTTTGAGGGTATGTTAAGTATGATTAACTTTATAAATGCTGTATCTGAGAGTTTAATTAAATATTTTATTATTCTGAAATGAAATATTTTATTATTCTGGAATGTCCCTCTTTATCTCTCACAATGTTTTTTGTTTTGAAATCTATTTTGTCTGATATTAATATAATTATACAAGCATGGTTTTTTTTCTTTTTGGTTAATGTTTACATGATAAATCTTTTTCCATTCTTTTACTTCTACACTTTCTGTGTTTTAATGTTTTTCTCTGTGCCAGGGTTTGAAATTGTCTAATGACTCTTTTTTGCTGTGTCCAATTTGCTGTTAAGCCCATGCATTAAGATTTAAATTTCAGATGTTCTAGTTTGGGTTCTAAAATGCCCTGCCTAGACATTCTATCTAGATCTATGGGGGGACATTTTGAGACCATCAAAACCTCCTGCTCCTCATCAAACTTCCACATTTGATTTAGTATCTATTGATGATTGGTACCTGATCCAACTGTAATTGACCTAATGTGAGTTCACTCCTTGGTGAATTACAGTTAGAGACTACACCAGGTGGAATCGTCACACAAAGGAAACTTTACTTGCAGCAAGTAAGGAGATCATGGGGAATAACTTCTGAAGCTGTGAGCACCCCAGCAGGAATGAGCAGCTTCCTTTTATTTAGAGTTTATGATGAATATTCAGAAAGGGGGGCTTTGTCACATTGCCTGTAGAAACTGGCTCAAGGTTGTGCAGGGGTACTTGGAAAACATGCCTGTACATGCCTGTGTTATGTTAATGAAGCTTATGCTCCTCCCAGCGCCAAGATTTTAACATTATAAAGAAGCAGAGGTAACTGTCCAAGGGGAAGGGGCTATGGGCGTGCTCTGAGAGCTCGTATAAACTGGATGCGGTCTTGGGCTTATTATCCCAGGTAAGGAATGCAGGGCCTTGCTTGTTTGTAGGCTGGAACCGTATCAGTTGACCCTGAGTCCAGGCTTCTGCAGAGACAGCCAGTGGGTTTGTTGGTGAGGTCGGAATAGACACAATAGCTGATTGGAGGAAACAGTTCTCTGAAAAACAAGCTTTACACTTTCTGCTGCTTTCAACCTCATTAACCCAATGGGGCATGGTTTCAATCCTGCAAAAACAACTCAAGATGTGCATTAGGTCAATCTTTACTTTTGAAATAGCCCTGGGAGTTTTACCGTTGATTTATTGTCTCTGATATGGTTAGGCTATTTCCTGGCCTGGTAGAGATTGGTGGGTTTTGCCTTCCCTTTAAATCCTTAATTATTGATGTTTTTGCATTTCTTTGTGATTCTGACCCATCCTCGGAAGTTCTATTAGAAGTTTACCAGGGCAGGTAGAGCCAGCCGGGAGGACACAGATCAGGGGAAATAGCTGGGGGTCCTAAAATGACTTCTCTTGTTATCACAGAAGCTTTTGTCTTCCTTTTTCTGGGGACCCCTAACTCTTTCTGCTTACACAATCTACTCTGATGGTTATAAAATGGTAATTTTTACCTCCACTACTCTCTTGCATTTACCAGTTGTACTCTATTCTCTTCTCATCCATCTGGCCATCTACCTTCCATCTGTGCATCTATTATGTAAATTCATGATTCCTATTCAGTAGGTTATAATCCATTAATGCCCTTTTTTGTTTTGATACTCAAAATGTCATTGATTTGGCCAGTGGGTCCCCCCTTTCATGGTGGTTTCTATATCTTTGGTGACAAGTTCCCCTCGTTTCATTTTTTAAAAAACACTTTCTTATTTTCTGGCACAAAAAGATATTCTGGGTCTATCTCATACCTTTCCTGATGCAGCCTTGGAATTGGCTATTTCCCCAAAGATACCTGGTTTCCTCTTGGTTTCTAAATATCATTCCTCACTAAGACTCATTGCTACTGGGGTATTCTTACTTCTGAATCCTTTCAATGTGTGGAGCTAGGAAATCTGTACATACAAGAAATCAGGAGTTCCTATTGGTATTTACAATTCCAATCCAACCCTACAGAGTTCCTCCTCACTTTCCCTTATTTAATATTGAGATTTCACTGTTCCACATTTAGAGTCCTAGCTCCCAAAGACATCAACCTAGGTACTCATCCAGTTCAACAATGTACTTAAAATAGCTTTACCCATACCACCAAGAACATCTGTAGTTCTTTTATTCCCCTAGATGGAGGATGTATAGTAGAGTCAAAGAGTTGTGCTCAAGAGTTATTTTGGATTATTTATTTCTTTTCCCATTAATGTGGTTATGTTATTAATTCAAAATACAGTTGGGTTCATTTATTTCTGTTTGCATTCAGTTTTAGTTAACTGCCCCATCCCTGATGATTTAATCTTGCTCTTTTTAGTATGTAGAACATTGGCATGCTTCCAAAAGCCAAAACCATGCAAAGGCATGTACAAAGAAGTGACAGTCTTTCCCTTGCCCTGTTGATCCCATTCCCCCTTATCTTTGTAAGTAATCGGATTTCTTTCTTTGTTTCTTTTGGCAAAAGTGAGCAAATATGCATATGCTTCATTATTTCCCCTTCTTTCTTACACAAAAGATGGCATACTGTACATATTCTTTTGCAATTTGCCTTTTGTCAGCTAACAATATAGCCTGGAAATTACTCCATATTAGTTCATGGAGATAATCTTCATTCTTTTCTTACAGTTCCAGGATGCTCCAGTGTGTATCTGTGCCATGTTTGTTTGTTTGTTTAACCAGTCTCCTATATTTGAGCATTTAAGTACTTTACAATATTTTGCAGTTATTCAAAAATGCAACAGTGAAAAGCCTTGTGCATACTGTTGCAGTGCATATTGGTATTTTCAGGGTAAATTTCTAGAGATGGGATTGCTGAGCCCAAGGCTTAGTGACTATGTAGTTGTGTTAGATATTTCCAATTTCCCTCCATGGAGATTGTATCCATTTTCATCCCCACTCACAAATGTGTGAGGCTCTTTATTTTCTTGCAACCTCACCAACTAGGTGTATTATCAAGCTTTTGAATTTTTGCCAGTATTCTGGATGAAATGTGATATCTTAATTTAGTTTAAATTTGTACTTATTTGTGAGTGAAGTTGAGCACATTTTCATAAATTTAAGGGTCATTTTAATATATTTTTACAAATTGGTTGCTCATGGGTTTTGTCATTTTACTATCAGATTGTTGGTCTCTGCCCACCCCACCCAGCTAAAAAAAAATTATATATTAGGGATATCAACCCATCTGTGATAGATGTTACAAAGATTTTCTCCCAACTTGTCGTTTGTCTTTTAACTTGTGATATTTTTTGCCATTATAAAGTGGGTTTTTGAAAAAAAAAATTTTTTTTTTTTTTTGCAGTCCTACTTATTTATCTTTTCCTTTGTTGCATCTGGATTTTGAGTCAGCGCTTGAAAGCCATCCCTACACTCAGGTTATAGAGGACTTCCCCATGTTTTCTTTTAGTACTTATAGTTTAATTGTGTATATTTAGATACCTGATCTACTTCAAGTTTATTCTCATATGGTGTAAAAGAAAGATATGATCTTTTTTTTTTTTTCAAATGTCTATCTCCTTTTCCCACACCATTCAATAAAAAGTAATTATTTTTCCTAGTGATTTGAGATGCCACTAATGTTATATGCATGATTCCCATATGTGCTTGGATCTGTTTCTTAAATTTCTGTTCCATTTCAATAATCTATTTGTCTATTCATATGCCAATACCGCAGCATCTTACTTATAGAGCATTTGTAGTATGTTTTAATAACTGGTAGCATAGTTCTATCTCAGTTCTTGCTTTTCAGTATTTTCCCTAGTTAGTCTTGTATGTCCATCTTTCCATGAACTTGAATACCAACTTGTCTAGCTCCAAGGGAAAAAAGTTTCTTAGTATTCATTTGGATCACAATAAATGTGTAAATTAAGAGGAGTGATATCCTGATGGTGATGAGACTTCCTGGCCAGAAACAGGGGATGCCCTGTTTGGAAGATAACTGGAGTGTGTTGCACCCTCTCATCTCTCCTTACTTCTCAGACTCAGAGGCTGTTGTCCTATGCATCAATTCTTGAATCATCAAAGTGTAATGTTAACTGGTATTTTTTACTCTCTTCCTGGTCAATATAAGGATTTTAGAGCACTCTAACTCCATTTTCTCACCTTTTTACTTTTAATTTTATGTATCTTTCAAACACAGGAAAAGTATTTTTGTTTTACATAGTCAAGATCAATTTAGGCTGACCTATGTATTTGTCTTCTCCATTGTACTTCATTTTTCCTGCATCTTTGATTTTCTACCTGGGATCATTTTCATTTAGGATTCCTTTTGAGGATCTTCTGGTAGCTAATTGTCTCAGTTTTGTTTGTCTGAAAATGTCTTCATAATATCTTTATTTTTTGAGGAATATTTTTCCAGGTATAGAATTCTTGATTGGCAGTTACTTTCTTTCAGCATTTTAAACGTATAATTACATTACCTTTAATTTCTATAGTTTTTCTTGAAAGATCAATGATTAGAACAACTAAACTTTTTTTTTTTTTTACTATCTTTGAAGGTGATCTGCATTGTTTCCACTGACTGCTTTCCAGATTTTTCTGCTTGTTTAAGAGTTTTAGCTGTTTATTATGATGTTTCTCTATGTGTGGATTTCCTTTTGTCTCCTGTTTGGAATTTTTAGGGATTCTTGTAGCTTAAAATGTTTCATTGATTTTGAAAAAGTTCTCCGCTATTATGTCTTCTTGCTTCTGTTCCACTTTCTCCTCTAACCTTCTGGGACTCCAGTTACATGTTTAGACTGTTTCACTGTAGCTTCTCTATTTCTTCCCCTCTCTATGTAGTTTCTTTCCTCTTGTCTCTTGCTTCATTCTTAATATTTTCCTCAAAGTTATACTCAACTTCATGAGTTCTCTTTTCAGTGGTGTCTAGACAGTTATCAAGCCCAACCACTGAGATCTTATAGTTGTTATATTTTTACTCCTAGAATTCCCATTTGGTTCTTTTTTATAGTTTCCAGTTATCTACCAATATTCTCAACCTTTTCTATTGTCCTCTTGAACATAGTAACCATAGTTATTCTAGATTTATCTGATAATTTCAATATCTGAATTCCCTGTGGGATTATTCCTGTTAATAGTTGTTTCTGCAGTTGCATTTCTACTGCCAAGAAAATGGAATAAAGGACTCTGTATTTGTTTGCTTATAGATGCTGTCTTGTTGGCTTAAATGAAATGCTTATAGGGGCTAGGTAGGGAACACAGATTAATAAATTGAGTCAGGTATAAGGGAATAAGGGAAGGTATAATAAGGAAAGGTGGGGACTATGGCTAACTGGGGAATACATTTCCCACCCAAAGGTTTCAAGTTCAAAAACTGTAAATATTTTTAAGTCAAACAGAACACATATGTGAACTGAATTTGCTTTTCCAGGCTCACAAACTTGTGGTCCCTAAACTAAAGATTGGTATATTCCTGAGCTTAGAAATTTTCTGGTAGTTGCAACAATTTACTCCTAGTAGGGGTAGAACCTGGAGAATTATTGTGAAGCCTTGACAGTAACAATAGCTAATATTTATGTAATCCAGAATTCCTCTAAAGACTTACATATATTAATTTAGTCCTTACAACAGTATCATGAAGACATCTCTCATTGTCATTATTTTATAGTTGAGGAAACTGAAGCACAGAGATATTAAGAGACTTGACCAAGGTCACTCAGATAGTAAGTAGCAGAGCTGGGAAGCAGAGCCCAGCAGTGTGGCTCTAGAGTCCATGGTCTTAACCTCTGCACAACCCCGCATTTTGTGATACAGAGGAAGAAGATAGCACCAAGTTCTGGAATTTTTGACTGAAATTCTTGACAGGGTTTCTCTTGGTTCAGTGACTATGAAATCCACAAACGAGGAGAAAGAAATGTGCTATTTTTGTGAGCACTCTGAGGTGCTTTGTTCCTTGAACTCCGTGTTGTCATTCTGTTACAAATTGGGTTGTATTTGAATGTCAGTTCAATTAGTAAATGTATAATTGCTGTTGTCATAAACCATACTTTGACATTTAATGTGCCAAATATGATCATTTTATGAGCAAACCAAGTTATCCATAATACATTTTTATGTTCTGCAGCTATCAAGATGGCTTTAGATTTATAGAGTGCTAAAAAAGTAACTGTATCATAAATTTCAGTTTTCCCTAAAATTGCGTTTTTAAACAAAACAGGAAAAATGATATTTCTGTCAATGTTTCCCCTCTAGTAGGCCCAGAATTCCTGAAAAGTTGAGATTGTTGAAAGATTGAGGCTCATTGTGCAGTTCTGAATGGTCACATATATCAAAGTGTATCTTCAATTCTGTATTCTTCTGGGGGGCTTGCAGAGTTGTCTCTATATTCATGAGATTGAGAAAGACAGACTCACTAAATAGTTTAGATGCTCAATGGTATGTAGTGTCCGAGCTCTACAAAGTGGTTGCTAGACAAAAACCCCTGCTGGTGATGAGATGAGATTGTCCTGAAGGTGTAGGGTGTTCCTATGGCCATAGTGGAGGTCTGAGGAAGTGGGGGCTGGAGTTTCCTGCACATCCATACCCAGCAAAGCTCTTTCATCTACTAAGCCCAGGACTGTGGATGGTTACACACTTCTCAGGTCCTGGAAATCATCCCTATCCCCATGGAAATACAAACTAGGTAAGAGAACCTCTGAAGACTCAGAAGAATCTGAGTGAGGGGCATATGCGGCCATGTAGGGAAGGAGAATCCACACCATGCTTCCGAGGAACAGGGAAAATAAGGAACCATTGGATTCAAGGGTGGTTATTGGCTAGGATTGTCACACTCCAAACACAGTGAATGGGTTTGGGGTGGCAGGGAGTGGGGGGGGGCGTAGGTAAGCAGTGACAAAATAATAAGATCAATGAAACAGAATAGAAAGCCAAAAATAGACCCAAGTATACATGAGGATTTAGTTCACAGTAGAGGTAGTATTCAGGAAAAGATGAAAATATATGAGCAGATTTATAAAACTTTGTTTTCCAAAATCTATTTAAGTGAACAAAAGGGGGTAGATACCAAATATACATCAACATTGAAACTATAGTAAAATCTCAATCTCACACCATAAATTTAAAAAAATCTTATTTTGAGATTGAAATAGAAATTATTTAACTCTCAGAATTGACACACAGAGTGCAAAACAGAGCCATGAAAACATTCTTTAATGTCTTTATGGAAATACCGACCTTTCCATACCCAATTTGGAGTAATGGAAACTGGGACTAGAAGTAGCCAGAGGGGAAATATGCAATGCCTCACCCAGAGCTCCCTCTCCTGGATGCAGAGAATTTCCTGAGCACAGGGTAGGAGAGAAACAAGAAAATGACCCCTGAGATAACTACCAAAAGGCCTAGTTGGGCAAGACAAAAAATAAGGCCATTTTAAAGCCAGAAAAAATCGGGCCATTTCAAACCAAAAGCCAGATTTTATGCAAACACAGCCAGCTCACCCCCAAAGCAGAGAGAACAAACTAAGGACTGAAGGGCAGCTGTGGGTGGAATCTGGCCCCAAATCAACACAATTCTCCAGGGCAATTAATTCCTGTAAGCCTTTAGGGCTCAGTAACTAAAGTAATCACAATCACCCAACAGAAGGTGAAATTTATAATTCTTGAAATAAAAGCCACATCAGCAAAAAATATATATCCTAAACTGAAACAAAACTCACAGAGACCCTACCAACAAAATCTTGGAAGTAGGGAGGTGTGAGGAAAGTGCGTACGCTAATTTTCTTATCTTTCAGAGAAGGTGGGGCTATCTGTAGCTCTTCCTTCATCTGTGAAGTTGATCATCAGAGACTAAAAGTTCAACTGTATTATTTCAGTACACATGCAGACTTACCGTGTAGTAGAGCCAAAACAGGCTGTACACATTTCAAGGTAGCAAAACAAAATATAAAAGAAGAAAGAACAAACTGACAATAATAGACCATGATAAAAAAAACTAGGAAATAGGAAGAATTTAAAAAGTAGAGAGTAAAAAAAAAAAAAAAAAGTAGAGAGTAGAAATTAGATGACAGAAATAAAGCTAAAAATAAATCTGTTATGATAATAAGTGTTAATGCAAAAAAACCCTAATGCATAAAAAGAATGCTCAGATTGGGCCAATAAGCTAAATCTAATTATAAATACTCCATATAAAAACAACACTTCTTGCGCTAGATAGCTTTCATTTGCCCTCCAAATCCACTCTCTGCTATTCTCCACTGCTTTGTTAACCAGGAGGCCAACCAACACCACCTTATCACCATGTTGCCTTGCCCTCTGGCTTCTAGTTGGGTTTGGTCATAGGAAGCACCAGTAGGACCTCTAACAGAGGGAGGAGAGTGAGGTCAGGGCATTCATTTTCCTGGTTCCCTAATGGAGAGTCATCATGGCTAGCTGCCTCCCACTACCAAAGGCACAGCTCCTGTCAGGCACATTTCTTTCTACTCTTGTGGATTTCATTTCACTTCAGGTTCTAGTAACTGATGCAGAGATGCTAATGCATCATTAAGTCCAAGAGTACTACACTGTCCCTAGTGGTTTCTCCACACACCTGCTCACGCCTCTGCAAATGGTCCCTCTGTAAATTCTCATCAAATCACCCAGTTTGAGCATGGCACTTTTTCCTGCCAGGACTGTAATATATGCCCAAAGTTACTCATAAAGCTGAAAGTAAAAGAATGGGGAAAAGAATGTGAGGCAGATTTAAAGAAATCAGCGTTTGTCTTCCTCAGAAAACGCTGAGTTCAAGGAAGAAGCATTAAATGGGATTTTAAAAATCACATTATAGTTATGAAGGGTAAGATTCCCATTAATGTAAAATTGTCTTGCTGCTATTTGCGGTAAATTATGTAGAATTAAAATACATGAAGCCAGAAATTGCTGGAAATGCGAAGAGAAAAAAGTCAATGAGAATTTTTAATACATCTTAGTTTTTGAAAATCAAGTTCAACATTAGTGGGAAAACTGATAAAAGCAGAACAAAGCCTGGAGTTGAGGTAATAGAATTGTGCCAAAGTTATTTTCTTAGTTTTTACAAACATACTGTAGTTTTATATTGACTAACATTAAGGGAAGCCAGCTGAAGGATATCTGGGACCTAATTATACTATGTTCCCATACTTTTCTGTAAATCTAAAATTATTCCAAAATAGAAAGTTTAGAAAAAGATCAAGTTAATAAAAGATACAGGAAATTTGAGTGACATAATTAACAATATCAACCTAAGAACAGAAACTATTCTTTCTTTTCATGTGACCATAATATGCAAAATTCTCTATATATTAGATAAGAAAAAAAACTTTAAAAGTTTAAAAAGTAAAAACATAAAATCATTATTATCCACAATTCAAATTTAAAGTAGAAACAAACCAAAATCTCTGACCTTTTTATTTTTCATTTTTTAAAAGATTTTATTTATTTGAGAGAGCAGGTGAGAGAGAGAGAGAGAGTACCAGCTGGGGGTGGGGCAGTGGGAGAGGGAGAAGCAGACTCCCTGCTGAGCAGAGAGCCTGACAATGTGGGGCTCAATCCCAGACCCTGGGATCATGACCTGAGCCGAAGGCAGATGTTTACCCAACTGAGCCCCCCAGGTGCCCCTGGAAATAAGAACTCCTTAAGGCATTTGGGTCACCATTTTCTGTTATTTGCTGATGTATAAAATATCCAAGAAGTAATGAAAATGAAAACCCTACATATTAAATCCTATGGGGTGCAGCCAAAACTTTATTCAGAGGAAAAGTCATTTCCTTTTATCTCTTATGACTAACATACACACTCTGCCTCAAATAGATTAAGCATTCAAATGAAGAAGTTAGAAAAAAGAAAGGCAATGTAATGTCAGGAGAAAATAATTTTATTTTTTTATTTTTAAAGATTTTATTTATTTATTTGAGGGAGAGAGAGAGCATGAGAGCGGGATGAGGGGCAGAGGGAGAAGCAGACTTGCTGCTGAGCAGGGAGCCCAACGAGAGGCTGGATCCCAGAACCCTGGGATCGTGACCTGAGCCGAAGGCAGATGCTTAACCGACTGAGCCATCCAGGTACCCCAAGAAAATAATTTTAAAAGGAAATTCAGGGGCACTTGGATGGCTCAGTCAGTTAAGCATCCAACTTACTGGTTTTGGCTCAGGTCATGATCTCAGGGTTGAGATAGAGCCCGCATCGGGCTCTGAGCGCAATGCAGAGCGCGCTTGAGATCTCTTTCCCTCTCCCTCTGCCCCTCCCACTCATACTCTCTCTTTCTCAAATAAATAAATCTTTAAAAAAAATAAAAGGAAATTCAGTGTTTATTGCCAACCAAATGCTGCATCTAGGCCTACAATAAGCATTTCCTCATTCTCAGTTTCCCTATCATCCCTTGAGCTCATCTTCAGATTTTTTCTCTCCTCTTCCACTCCCAAGGGAGTGTGGGTAAATGGCAGTCCTCCTGTTGTCCAAGCCTTTCTGGGAAGGTGAGCCCTTACCAGGTCCCTGCTACACCTTGCTCATCAAACTGATCTGTCCAGCCCCAGACAATCAGGAGTAGACTGTGGTGTTAAAGCTCTTGATACATGAGAAAGAAAGATTACAACTCAAATATTGTAGGAAAAAAAGCATCAAAAGTTATGGAAGAAAATCTTTTGAATCCAGTAAGAGGAATCCATACCAGTCCAAAAGAGACCTATCTATCCCTCTACCCTGTCTAATAAGGGTACCCATTAGTTCTTCATGAGGAACCAGTTAATGTTTTCATCAGAACACTTTATAGGTCATTCATAATTGGCTGCATCTATTTATGCTGAGGTCAAGGTAGAATACATTCTAGACCATGAGTTTAGAAATTCTGCAGAAGTCCTTTTGTCACTCCCTTCAGATGGTACATTAAAATGCCATCCAGCTAAAGACCTATGTTTGGACTTGAAAGACCTTCTTGGCTATAACAAACAAATGTCCTGATATCAGAATGGGCAAAAACAAAGAATCAGATCTCCAGCAGCATCATCATCATCACTACCACAAAACAACAACAATAATAGCAGATAATCCTTACTGAGCATTTGCCATATGGCAGAAACTAGGCGAAGCACTTCACATGCCTCTTTTCATTTAATCCTGACAGATGAAGTAGAAAGTGGGATTTGAACCCAGGCTTGTCTGGCTCCAAAATCTACATATCACACCACCAAACTGACCAAACTAGGCTTTTCTTTGTTTTCTATCTGATGGTGCTAAATGTTCCCCATTCACAGTGGTTTCCACATTTGATCCTCACAATCCAGTGAAGCAAGAATGATCATTGTCATTTTACAGATGAGGCTCAAAGAGGCTAATAATATTCTCAGATTATGCCCTTAGCAAGTGATAGAACTATATAATCTGAGCTCCCTTCTTTCTCCTCTAAAACCCAGGCTTTTTCACACAGCTTTTTGTGATGCTAACCGCTGCAGTCCTGACTGTTAGGGGCACAAGGAAAACAACAAACTACCCATAGGTTCAACGTGACACTTTTTCTTTTCCCTTTTTCCTCACCCCTGGAAAACTAATTCATTAACACCTTCATTATTTTTAGGTTTTTTTTTTTTTTAATCTTGGTGATTTTGTTTCTTCTCCATTTTCTTATCAAGGGTTCGTACATGGTCTATAATTATACCACTCAAGGTGACAGCCACTTTGGAAGTTCTCCACACATTAGCACGCAATTTAGGGAATTATCAGCAGTCCTAAGGAAAGCATAAATTTCAGCCAAAGCAATTGTTTAGATAGGGGACCTTTCCCAGAAATGAGATCAGCTCTTTTCCAAAGCTGCCCAGTCCTTTTTGAAAGGCAACTCAAGTAAAATGGTAAATGCCTTCTTTCTACCAAATATTGGAAAGTATACCCCTCCCAGGCTCTTTCCTCAGCTGAAACAGTACCAACCAGAACCAAGGGCTGAAGTGGTCAGTCCCGCACCTGCACAGAGAGATAGATGTGTAACACTTTGTAAATTGTTAGTCAAATAAAGTTAAGCCCTCAGCACAATGGTAGGCATCTCTAAAATGTATGTTAGATTATCAGCATCTCTTATTTTTTTTTAAGATTTTATTTATTTGAGAGAGAGCAAGCATACAAGCTAGAGAGCACAGCAGGGGGAGCTGCAGAGGACAGAGGGAGAAGTGGACTCCCCACTGAGCAGAGAGCCCGATGCAGGACTCTATCTCAGGACCCTGAGATCATGCCCTGAGCAGAAGGCAGACGCCTTATCAGTATCTCTTAAAATCTTTCTTGAAATTTCCTAGTGTAGGCCCACTAGGTTCCCCTCAATTCCCCTGAATATTACGAGATCTTTCCCACCTAAGTGTCGAAGCCCCGCTCCTCCCTTGCTGACCACAAGGCAATTCTCAGAAATGATCTTGGATTATATTTGTGTAAGAAAGAAAGCCTGTGATTTTCCAGGGCTAAAGAACTAGGATGTGGTAGTCATCCAGCTTCTGGTTGCTAAGCACTTCCCTCCTTTTTTCTGTAGAAAACAGAAAAGTCTTCTTTTAAATTCTGAGACTGTGGTCTTACTTTGCACAGTAAATTAAGCCCAGAACAATATCTTGAGAAACTCTGTCGTGGGTTCTGCTTCTGGCAATGGTTGTTTCCACCCAAGTCTCTCTCTAAAAACAGTTGTACAGTCTAAACCAAATACTGTGAAAATCTCTTTGAAGGCATAGGAAAGCTACTGAGATTATACAAGAGCATTCAGCCCAGCATTTGGGGTTTCCCTAGAGGCACAGAACAATTCCAAAAGCAAAAGCAGTGATGGAGAGGCTGAGAAACTGAGTGAGGTTTTCAGAAATCGCAGAGCTAGTGTGACGAAAAATAAAGTCGATGATCTTCCAGGAGAGCAGAAGTTTTCAGTTCCAGAATTTCCTTTCAGTTATTTTCAGTAGTTCCTATTTTTCTGCCAAATGTTCCTATCTTGATATTTAATCTTTAAAATTGTTAATCTAAGTATTAAAAAATCTGGGTGTGATAACTCTAATGTCAGGATCTTTAGTGAATATGGCTTTGTTTATTTTTTGTGTTTTTTGCCCAAATCTGGCCTTCTTGCATGCCTGATTGTTTTCTATTGCATGTTGCACATTGTGTATGACAAATTGTAGAGACCATTTGTCGCTCTGGTATTTTACTGCAGAGAGGATTTATTTTTGCTTCTGGCAGATCACCTTAATTAGAATCAGGCATTAGATGATTCAGAGTTGAGAGCTTCAGACCTTGTGAAGACTCATCTATTTCTGGTCAATCCTTCCTTCCAAAGAAGGAAGGATTCTGGTCAACCCCACAGGCTTTTTGTTTGTAACCCCAGATAGAAGCTTCAGAATGGATGAAAGCAAAAGGATGGAAAAAGATATACCATGAAAACATTAGTCAAATGAAGACTGGCATAGCTATACCTAAATAGACACTAAGTCGATAAGCATTACTAGAAATAGAGATTTCATAATGATGGAAGAGTCCATCCAATAGGAAGCTGTAAGAATTCTATATGTATATGCATCAACTAACATAGCCACAAAAGGTAGTAAGCAAAGTAGGCCTCGCTTATCTATTGTCACAGGTGGGGTCAGTAAAATATCTCTGTTTAGCTTGCCTGATGCCACCAGCGCCTAATAAAATGCCTGGTGCATCCTCAGTACACTGCAGATGACTTAAAAAAATACTAGACATCACACCAGGATGTCTAGTATTTCTACTTATACCCACTGCTAATTAGAATTAGAATTAGAAATTAAATTCTAATTAGAAGTAGAAATTCTAATAAAAATACTAGTAGTGCTTAAAACATATACCACACACGCTAACCTAACCAGTCTAGGCTAGTGCTTACAGGTGTGGTAGGCTTTGGACTCAGAAAGGCCTGGGTTCAAATCCCAGCTCCTTTACTTACTAGCTGTATGACCTTGGGAGTGATAGCCTCTATGAGCCTCTATTTCTTTATCTGTAAACTAAGGAATAATAATACTTCCTTGCATAATAATACTATGCAATATTATTACGGTACTATATGATGCTATACCATAATACTTTTTAAAGTATGAAATAGAATAGTGTCTAGTGTAGTAATAATATATTAATAATTATGTATAAGAAATTTTGAAAAAATTCCAGAATAGCAGTCAAGACTCCCCCACTAAAAATTGGAATAAGAAATGCCACTGAAAACTAACTATTTTACCTAATTATAAAAATTATCCCTGAGAATATTACTGTAGTGGGCCGATTTTAAGATGGTCCTGATCCTTGCCTCCTGTTCACACTTTCGCACAATTTCTTCCCCTTGAAAGGTAGAAACTGTGATTTGCTTCTAGCCAACAGAATGCAGCAGAGATGATGAGATGTACCTGATTCTGTTTCCATGATCACATAGCACCCATCTTGCTGGAGTCTCTCTCTCCATTCCTGGCTTTGGAGAAGCAAGCTGCTGTGAATCCACCAATCACAAGGAAGTGAATTCTGCCAAAACCCTGAGGGAGCTTAGAAATGGATGCGTCCCCCGTCAAAACTCTGATGAAAACCCAGCCCCAGATGACACCTTGGTGGCAGTCTTGAGATCCTAGGAAAAGGGCTCAGCTAAGTTGTGCCTGAACCCTTGATCCACAGAAACTCTGAGATAATAAATGTGTGTATATGTGTATAAGAGCTATATTGCGATATAGTTCACATACTATAAAATTCACCCATTTAAAGAGTACAGTTCATGGTTTTTAGTGTGTTCAGAGTTGTGCACTTTTAGAACATTTTCATAACCCCAGAAAGAAACTCCATACCCGTTAGCACTTGCTTCCTGTTCCTCCCAATCCTCATCTCCTGGCAACCGCTAATCTTCCTGTCTCTGAATTTTCCTGTTCTGCACATTTCCTAAAATGGAATAATGTGGCCATTTGTATCTGGCTTCTATCACTTATCATAATGTTTTCAAGGTTCATCCATGTTGTAGCCTGTATCAGTACTTCATTCCTTTTTATGGCTGAATAATATTCCACCGTACAGATATACCAGTTTGTTTATTCACTCATCAGTTGGTGCACATCTGGGTTGCTTTCCCTTTGTAGCTATTATGAGTAATGCTGCTCTGAACATTTGTGTCTGAGTTTTTGTGCGGACATATCTCTTCCTTTCCTTTGAGACAAACCTAGGAGTGGAATTTCTGGGTTATACAACACTATATTTAACCTTTGGAAGAACCGACAGACTGTTTTATAAAGTGGCTGCACAATTCGATAATCCCACCAGAGTGTATGAGGGTTCTGTCTCCACTGCATCCTCCCCAATACTGGTTATGATCTATCTTTTGTATTATAGCCGTTCCAGGGGGTGTGAAGTACTATCCAGTCTTGGTTTTGTGACTTGCATTTTCCCGATCACTAATGATGTTAAGAATTTTTTCACGTGCCTGTTGGTTCTTTGTGGATCTCCTTTGGAGAAAGGTGTATTCAAATCCCTTGTCCATTTTTTAATAGGCTTCTTTGTGTTATTAAGTGGTAAGAGGTCTTTATATATTCTATATAGAAATCTCTTGTCAGATATATGATCTACAAATATTTGTCCCTATTTTGTGGGTTGTCTCCTACTTTATTGATGGTGCCTTTTAAAGCATAGACGTTTTTAATATTGATGAAGCCCAATTTATCTCTTTTCTTTTGTTGCCTGTGCTTTCGAAGAATTCACTGTGTAATCCGAGGTCAGGAAACATAGGGGTAAATGTTTTCTTTTAAGAGTTTATAGTTCTTACATTTAGGTCTTTGATCCATTATGAGGTAGAGCCCAACTTAATTTTTTTTTTTTTTTTTTTGCATCTGGATATCCGGTTGTCCCAGCACCATTTGATTAAAAGACTGTTCTCTCCCTATTGAATTGCTTTGGCACTCTTATCAAAAACCTGTTGATCAGGGGCACCCGGGTGGTTCAGTCGGCTAAGTGTCTACCTTCGGCTCAGGTCATGATCCCAGGGTGCTGGGATCCAGCCCAGCCTTGGGCTCTCTGCTCAGGGAGGAGCCTGCTTCTTTCTGTCCTTCTGCCCCTCCCCCTGCTTGTGCTCTTTCACTTGCTTCTCTCTCAAATAAATAAATAAAATCTTAAAAAAAAAAAAAACTGTTGATCATAACTGTCATGATGGGGCAGGACTAACTCCATCTTGAATTCATTCTGCTTCCAACAATTCTCCCTCCCTTATTATTCTACATTAGACCTGTTTGTGCAATTTAAGCCCATTGGGGAATTAGTTGACTTTTAGTGGGAGCACTGAACTAAGACATAGAATACCTTGCCCAAAATAAACTAATCAGCACATCCTGCATGTCGACTGAAGACATCTGATTGCTCAAGCCCGAGTGGCAGCTCTAGCCCATTTCTTACCCCCCTCACCCCTGCCCCTCCATCCCTGCTTCCCTTTTCTCCCCTTTTAAAACCCCTGCCTGCACTGAGATGTCAGGATGATTTTTTTGGGACATTAGTCTCCATCTTCTTGGAGTTTGTTTCTTGACTTATTGGCCTGTCGTGCAGTGAGCAGATTGGACGTGGGTTCGATAACAGGGTTAATTTCTGGACTTCCAGTTCTGTTAAATTGATCTATAGGTCTATCTTTATGCCAATTACCATACTGTATCTTTATAGTAAGTTTTGATATCAGGAAGTAAAAGTCCTCTAACTTTTTTTTTTTAAAGATTGTTTTTGATTTTCATGGTTCCTTGAATTTCCATATGATTTTAGGATCAGCCTGTCAGTTTCTGCAAAAAAAAAGACAGTTGGGATTATAGGGGTTGTATAGAATCAGTAGGTGAATTTTGGAATATTGCTATCTTAACAGTACTAAGTCCTCCAATCCACTATGCTCAGAGAAGTTAAGTACCCTACCCATAGCCAAGTAACTCTTCATATGTGGTAGAAGTGAGCCAGCTCTCCCCACTGACTTCTGTCCTGGTTGAATGCTAAGGAGTCTGACCTATCCTGGCCCCATCCCCAAGGGCCAAAGACACTGCCATCTGAGCAATTTGAAAAGTGCGATCTGAAAAGTGAAGCTGAACTTCTCAAGAAATATAACAAATTAAAAAAAAAAAGTTATTTGTTGAAAGAGCTCTCAAAGAGAGTCCTTCCATGAGCAACTTGGCACAGAAAGCAAGAGATATCTCCAGTCATCTTTAGAGATGAAGCAAACCAGCTTTCTAAGGAGGATGGGCCTATACCTACACTCTTGATTTGCTAAGAACATTAGAAAGGTTTGGGCCAAACCTGAATTGCTGGAGACCACAAAGGGAACACTGCACCTGACTCAGCACTTTCCAACTCTGCCTTTCCTCAAGGCTGTACTCCGCTTCTCCTCTAAGTGTTAAACAAATACTTAAAGAATATTTTGTTGAAGAGGTATCAAATTATCAGCCTGCCTGTGGTGCCCACGTGTCTTGGTTTAGCCCTGCCTCCCTCCATTAAGATGTGGCAAAGCCAAGGGCTCTTTAGCCAATCTCGGTAATTAGCAAGAGTTAAGCTTTTCGCTGTGTCCACAAACCGTATGGATTGCGGTGTTTCTGCTTAGCTGATCGGAAAATTGTAACACTTTGGCTTCAGTGTTTTTAGCAGCTTATAGCTCAGCATTCATTAATTATGCAAAACAGGCTTCAGGGGAACGATTTAATTAATAGCAAGTGTTTCTAGCCAATTAGCAGCCTTCTCTCTTACTGTATGTAGGGAGGCTGCTGCGGGACATGCCAGGCAGAGCAGTCTCCCCACACACTCCTCTGCTCTACTCCTCTCTTCTATGAGATTGAAAGGCCACAGGCAAGAACCTCTCCAACCCTGGACCTCCCTTTGTCCTGGACCATTCTAATGTCCATTTATACACCGCACCTCAAAGTGTGGTCTGTGGACCGGCAGAATCAGCATCACTGGGGATGCTTATCAAAATGAAGAACTCAGGCCCCACCCAGACTTCTAGAATCGGAATCTGTGTTTTAAGAAAATCCCTTAGGGACCCATATGCATAATCTTAAAATTTGAGAATCACTGATACAGAAGATCCATCCAAGACCCTGACCCTCACAGTTCCTGGCCCTTTTTAATCCAGAAGCTTCCTGGTCATTTACATTAGCCACCACAGACACGCATGAACACATCTGGAAACTTGCTTTTCCCATCTCTATAATCTTACCATCCTGTCCTGCACTCTGACCATTTTCAAATACCAACATCCAAATTTCTCATTCTCTTACCCCCAGTGCACATCTAATGGAGACCAGCTATGATCTCCCACCCATCTGTCCCCTTGTAGATTCCTCTCTTTTTCTATGATCAACAGCACTTCAATTGATCTTAGTCATGCTCAGCTCTCCTGCTCTGTGTGACCCTACGACCTGTGCTAAGGTTCTGTGCTCCTGAGAAATCTACATGTTCCCGGCAGCTTTCTCCCTGATTCCAACCACTGTTCCAATCTGCTACCCTTCTTTCCAAGATCCTCATCTCATGAGGTGCCTCCCCTCTTATACCACAGAGGAAGCCAAGCCATCCAGACATCTCCCTTTCTTGTCCCCTTCAAACTTAACTGCCTCTGCATTTATCTCATTCTTCTTTCCCCCTCCTTGATGAAAGAGTGTCCCTCCTTCTGTCAACCTGGGTCTTCATACCCTTCCAGGTCGGGTGGGTCCCATCAATCACACATGCTCTTCCCTCAGATTTCGATGTCTCCCTCTCCACAGGTTGCTTCCCCACAAATCATAAATATACACAAGTCTCTCCCTTTTTTGAAAGGAGTGCCTTGTCCTAGCCTCATAGCCTTGCTGTGTAACCTCCTTCCATGAGCCCTCACTAAACAGTCAGGCTTTTCAACTCCCGTTCACTCCTCAGCTTGGAAAGATGTCCCCAAGGCCACTGATGACTGTCGGATCCAGCATGCCTCACCTTGTCTGGCCTTTCTCTGGTATTTGTGGAGCTGGCATGTCCTCCTCCCTAGAGCTTCTTCTCCTGTTTGATTGAGTAGCACCAGTCCCTCCTCCTGACCCTTCAACCACTCTATCATTTCACCTGCTCTTATTGGTTCTCTTGCCCTGAAATACCTATGTTCACCATGTTATTTCTTTAACCTGCTTTACAGACCTCTCTCCTAAATGACCTCATTCAAACCTTGGCTTCAACTTCCAATATGAAGATCCACCCAAATCGCTTTCTCCAGGCCAGAGCTTTCTGCAGAGCTTCAGAATTCTGTACTCAGCTCACCACTGAAGGACATTTCTATATGGATGACCCATAGACACCAGAAGCTTGTGTGCACGTGCATCTTTCCTGATCCCACATCCAAGCCTTTCCAATCTCAAAGAATGAGACCACCATCCATCCTGATGCCAAAACAGAAACTTGGAAGTCAGCTCTTTCTCTCTCTCCTGGCCTGCTGCCTCTGCTCACACTTCTCCCCACCTAATCTCTCAATCCCTTCAATCTACTTCTTTCTGTCTCCATTGCTATTATCTTAATTCAGACCCTGTCTCTGATCACTGAAATATCCCACCTCTAATCAACCCTTCTCCAGTTCATTCCACATTATTGCCAGAGTGAGCTTTTAAAATGTAAATCTGATAATGACTCCAAGCCCTGCTGTTCACCGTTCTCCAGCGGCTTCTCCAAAGTCTTCCGAACAGAGTTCAAACTCTGCCTTCATAGATTTTGACTCCCTTTCTTGCTCTGCATCCCCTGCCACTCTTTATGCCTTCCCACCACAGCCCCTGCACTGGGTTTATCAGGTCCTGTCAATCTGTTGGAAGTCCCTCAAATGTAGCATGCTATTTTCTGTCCCCAATTACTGCAGATTCTGTTCCTTCTACCTGGAATGTCTTTCACGTCTTTCTTCTGGTTAACTGCTGCTCATGCTATAAAACTCAGTTCTAGTATTATCTCCTCTGAGAAGATTTTTTTGGCCATCCTTCCAGCAATAGGACTTAGATGCCTTTTCCAAGTGCTGTTAATAATAATATTGTAAATAACTGTCAGTTCTGTCCATGTGTCTATGCTATGTACCTTATCTGCATAACTTTATTTAATCCTCATAATAACACTATGAAGAATTATTATCTCTTGTCTTACAATGAGGAAACAGGTTCAAAGTGGATAAGTAAATGGCCTGAGTTCATACTGCAGAGACAAGTTTCAGTGCCCAATCTCCAACCACTGTGCTATACACTACCATTCCCCATAGCACACTGTGCTTGCTTTTACCAAACTACTTCTCAGATGTCCCTTAGCCTCTGGTCGTATGTTTGTCTCTACCTGCCCCTCTTAGTAAAGGCAATGAGGTCTTTGAAGTCAGAGACTATGCCTTTCTTATTTGTATACCCCTAGTGCAGACCACAGGGCCTTATATGTTAGCCGTGCAATGAGCATGAGTGTATTAGTCTGCTTGGGCTGCCATGACAAAATAGAGTGGGTGGCTTAAATAACAGAAATTTATTTTCAGACCGTTCTGGAGGCTGGAAAGTCCAAGATCTGACAGGGTTCCATTTCTGGGGAGGAGTCTCGTCCTGACTTATAGACAGCTACTTGTTTACTGTGTCCTTACATAATGAAGAGAGTGAGCTCTCTGATGTTTCTTTCTCTTATAAGAGTTCCATCAAATGAGGGCTCCATTCTGACTTCATTTAACCTTAATCACTTCTTTAAAAGCCCTGTCTCCAGAACAGTCACATGGGGGGCTGGGGAGTTAAAACTTTAACTTATGAATTTTCAGGGGACACAGTTTATAGCAATAGCAATGGGCTATGCCCCTCCTTCCATTGTTTCAGTGACTATTTGGCATAAATCCTGCCAACAGTGAAGACTGAGGGGTTAGGTCTTCAAACCTATTGGAAGTCCCCAGGATGATCCCAAGAAAACGTTGCAGAGGAGGGATATTGAGGGATGCACAGACTATATGTAGGTTGAAAGGGTGCAGAGAGATTTCTGATTGGAGGAAGAAGCAGCAGGGATGAGGTGGGATAGTGTGGTCAAAGTCAGAGTATTCAGGAGCTGAGTGGTGGGAGAGGACCCTGAGGGCTCTGCCCAGAAGCACAGATTTGATATAAGTCAGAGACTACATAGCTTTTCATTTCTCTAACCTTTGACTGGTTGGCTGGGATTGCGTGTAACACTAAGTTGAGAAAGATTCTGTGGCTACATCTGCGCTTCCCAGAAGAAGGTCGTGATAGATTAGTGATGTCTGCCCTGGCTCTGAGGACAGAGGAGTAAGAGTGGCAGCCAGAGGGTTGTGTGTTTGCTATCTCTGCTAGAGATGCTGCCCTCCTGCCCATGTGTAGAACTCAAGAAGATGCACACAGACCTGCAAAAATATCT
Organism: Mirounga leonina; assembly: GCF_011800145.1. Taxonomy (NCBI): domain Eukaryota; kingdom Metazoa; phylum Chordata; class Mammalia; order Carnivora; family Phocidae; genus Mirounga; species Mirounga leonina. Next base: position 6,267,583 of record NW_023270852.1, read on the forward strand.
CCTCGCCCTACCCCGCAGTGTCCACCGTGCTCTGCCACAGGGTCATTTCTCCATGCACCCAGGGAACCAGGACAGTGCTGGATGCCATGCACGGTTGGAGAGAATGGCAAGTTCCCAAATCTGTATTTGGCTTTTTCCTGGGACTCCAAAGTAGCTCTACTTGTGCCCACAACTCACCGAAGCATCTCATAAAAGCCGGTTAGTTCCCTCAGCTTCTGGCCCTCACCTTCCTAACCTTAGGGACTCAGACACCATCCAAAGTGTTAGGCAGTGAACAAAGGTTATGTCCTCTGATGTCCTTGCCTCCAGTCTTTCCTAAAGCCAGACTTCTTGTGGCTTCCTCAGTTATAAAACTAAAGTCTCCTTACACATTAACGAGACAAGCAGATCTAGTGAGAAGTTGGGCGTTGACCATATCCCTGATCCTCCATCAAGATGCCTTATTCCGGGTAGAAGTAAATTAGAAAAACGCATGAAGCACTCTGTAAATTCCTTCCCTGATTCTACCACCCACTGGTGGCACTGGGAGAGTGTTAGTAGATCACTCTGCAAATGCACTGTGCTAAGGGCTCTGCATACACTGTCTTATTTAATCCGCACATTAGGTCTCGAGGAGGAAGGTAAATGCTGTGTGTACGCTTTGGATTGTGGTGCTGCTGCTGGTCGTCTGAGTGTTTATTTCCCTGCTGTCTTCCCTTAATAGATTCTTAAAAGCCAAAGATGGAATTTATATCTCCATCGGAGCCAAGCATTCAAAGGCAAACAGCTTCTCCCAACCCCACTTCTGAATCGCAAACCAAAAGGAAGGTTAGTAAGAAGTCATGATACTAGCCAGCATTTATTGTACCGTTATTTGTAACTGAAGAGTTTTACATATATTTAATCTTCACTACAACCCAAGGAGGTAGATGCTATTTAAGATTAGGGAACTGGGGCTGAGCATGGTTAAATCACTTGCCCAAGGTCAAACAGTTGGGTGGTGATGGAGCCAAAATTCAAACAGAGGCAGCCAGGTGCTGGCACAGACTCTAGGCCACTAGGCGATGCTGCCTCCTCTGGGAAGGTGACACTCAGCCAGGTCACCTCTGGTTGGTCAGACCTCCCTGGCAAGGTAAGCACTCTTGTGAGCAGAGACCCATTAGAGGTTTTGTTCTAACACCGAAGGCCTTCCTGGGCCCGACTCACCCTCACTGCACACAGATGGAGGCTGTCACCATGCTGAGCCAGGTGCACCTGCTGGTCATAAATACCGTGAACAAACAAATTGAAATCTGACTGCCCCGATGCTGGGAGGGCAGGGGCGGAGTCCAGGCATTATCATGGGCCATCTGTCCTGTTGCATTTCTCCTATTTCTGCTGTCAAAGTGAGTCAACCAGAGCCTCCATGAGAATAAAATGAAGGGGCCCAAAGCAAAGAAAGCAAAGATGAAGTGTTCTTGTCAGACCCCATTAAGTAGTGTTAATGTGCAATTGCCATGGTTGGTTTCGAGATTCTCTCTCTCTCTCTCTCTCTCTCTGGTGGGCACGTACACACACAGACACACACACACCTCAAAGCGTGAGGGATTTGGGTGGTCTTGAGGTCCAACCTAAGGTAACTGGAGCAGCGTTTCCCACCAGGTATTCTGTCAACACTCATGGTGAGGAAGGTGAATGGGCTTGGGGCTAACACACGGTCCTCCGCTCTGATCGTTTTGGGAATGCTGGATGAAACAGTTAGCTGTTTCCCCACAGGATTCCACAGGGCCCTGAATACATTGCTGTATGCTGTGAATCTCCAAAAGGAGGACAGAGTATGCAGATTCGACCAAATTCCTTTGCCCTCTGGTGTTGCAGGGAACACACCGTGCAAACTGCTTTCTACAGCAGAAACTCTGATCCATGTGCTAGGCCTCTGCCTGCAGATTCTGCCCAGCCCACTTCTGCAGCCACCCTGAGCAGCGCAAGAAGGCTTTAGTGATCTCAGCCTTCCCAGTCGGGGACCTCAAGAAGATCATGAGGGCAAAGCAGCAGCACCCTGACTCCTAGGAACCTGCTGAGCATAACCCACTCTTCCTCTGACCTTGCCCTCACCACAGGTGGGCTCAGCCCTTACATCTGGGTTCCTGTCTGGTTTCTCTGCTCAGCACTTGAATTTCTAGGCTGGACTTGAACCCCATCGTCAACCTTACCCCACTTGGTGGGAGCCCAACCCTTGTCTCTCTCTTGCCACTCCCTCCCCAGGGGCTGTGTTCTGTAACGATGCCCTATTTCTTCCTTCCTTCTACAGCTGGAACGTTTCCTGACAAGAGCACTACACCTCTGCTCTCATGACCTCTCCCACTTGGGTGACCATACCTTGCCCATCAGCTCGCCCCTGGCGGGGATATCGGTTGTATATATACAAGGATGGCAAGCCTTTTGGCCTTTGGGCAGTGGAATATCTACCAGACTCACAGCCAGACCATGTGCCAGTCCCCAACCCCACCAGTGCTAACTACCTGTCAGCCCCTGTTGGTTTCTGCTGATGAGGTCCTGGTATGCTCAGTGGCTAGGCCTCTCCAAAGTTGTGCGTAGGAGCTTGGCATTTCTTAGACCATGTCCCTATCCTCCCACAGGTCAACAAAACACATAGCTAAGGTTTAAGGCTCAAGACCAAGACATAAGTGGTGGGAAGTGGTGGGGCTTCCCTTGTACACGGTGCTGGTTGAGTGATGTGGAGGGCATTCTGATGGTTTAGGTCTTCTGGGAAGAACAGGACAGTTGTATTAGATCAATGATTCCAGGCATTTTGATTTCATGGGCCATTACAATTTCAAAAATACTCTTTGAGAGACTTTATAATGTTGGCAACCAAATACAGGACAATAAAAAAAATGACAATAATCTTTATCAAGAGGCTGTAACATATAAAAAATTTTAATATTTAAAAAAGTAAGGAATATAATCTCAGCATCTGAAAAATGAGTCCTATGGAAAATATCTATACTTTCTCTATTTCATTAGAGACCAGTAGAAATTGATCATGGATCAGCCCTAGCCTAGGGCCTAGAATTTTGGGGTCCCTGCCCAAGAAGCTCTCTGAAATCTCCTGAAATCTCATCCTTACTGCCTGGCAACCAGACACATTTGGCAGCTCAGATTATCGGGTGACACTTTCTTTAATGAGAACAGATATGTCTTTCCACAACTCTCACACCTTGGTCTTGGTTCTGCCTTGACCCAGAATGGGTTTACTGCCTGTTTTCTAAGGCATCCCTTTGGATATTTGAAGCTCGCACCAAAACCGTCCTCTGGCTACCCTCCCAGTCCCCTGCCCCAGGTCAGGGCTGGACAATGAGGAAGACTTCCAGAGAGAAAGGGAGCAGTCCAGGCACTGGGGAGGCCTCTATCAGCCTGCCTTCGACAAAACAGGAGCAGGAAGATGCCAGACAGAAGGACAGAGGCTGGAGAACCAAGGGAGGTGGGACAACCGAGCAGCAGGAACCCGGGGCCGCATGTGACATGAGAAAGCCTTGGCGGGGGTCCAGAGACCTCATGGGATGGGTCTCTCCCGGCCAAGTGCATGGCTCTGTCGCCTCCAAACCCAGAGCAGCCCCAGGGGCAGTCCCTGCAGCGTGGGGGGAGACATTCTTGCAAGACCCCAGCTGTGCACTTTCATCTCAGAAGAGCCAAGTATGCCTGTACCCCTCATTTGTGGAGTGTTGGCCTGGGACACAACTGTCCATAGGCCACACATTAGCAGCTCTAATGGATATGGCAGACCAGGGCAGAGGAGCTGGTCCTCCCTCCAGCCACTCTGTGAGTCGGAGCAGCTCGGAGCCTGCTAGAAGACCATGGCCTCAGCAGCAACCCAGGGAAAGCAAGGGACCATCCTCGTGAGGCCCTGAGGCATTCGTAAGCCTCACTCCCATATATCAAATGTTGAGCTCAAAATTCCTCAGTGGCTGCCCATTCTTCTTTAGATAAAAAGCCATATTTTTAAACTTAGACTACCAGCCTCTGCCCGACTCACTAAGACCAGCCACACTGACTGCCCTTCGGTTCAAATGTGCCCTGTCCTCAGGCATGGGCTGGCCCCTTCCTGTGACCCCTTCTCCCCACATGTCCCCTTTTATCTCCCCAACCCTTGCTCATCCTTCAAGTCTCAGCTAACCAGTCCCCCCTTAGGGAGGCTTTTCTTGACCCCCTGGTCTGGAGCTGTGCTGGTACGGTAGCCACTGTGTGGCTTCCAAGCACTCGAAAAGTATCTAGTCCGGGATGCCTGGGTGGCTCAGTCAACCGACTGCGGCTGCCTTTAGCTCAGGTCATGACACCGGGGTCCTGGGATCGAGCCCCGCATCGGGCTCCCTGCTCGGCGGGAAGCCTGCTTCTCCCTCTGCCCCTACCCCTGCTTGTGCTCTCTCTCTCTGAAAAGTAAATAAAATCTTGGAAGGGAGGGAGGAAGGAAGGAAAGGAAGTCCAAATTGAGATGCACCACAAGTGTAAAATACACACCAAATTTTTGAAAACTTAGTATACAAATAACAATGTAACATATCTCGGGGCGCCTGGGTGGCTCAGTTGGTTAAGCGACTGCCTTCGGCTCAGGTCGTGATCCTGGAATCCTGGGATCGAGTCCCGCATCAGGCTCCCTGCTCGGCAGGGAGCCTGCTTCTCCCTCTGACCCTCCTCCCTCTCATGCTCTCTCTCATTCTCTCTGTCTCAAATAAATAAAATCTTTAAAAAAAAAAAAAGTAAAATATCTCATTGATAATTTTTAATACTGGTTACATGTTGAAATGCTAATATTTTAGGCATACTGGGTTAAGGAAAATATTTTTTTTTTTTTTTACTTTTGCTACTGTGGCCACCAGGAAATTTAAAATTATGTGTGTGGCTTTATTTGTGCCTCACGTTATATTTCTGTTGGGTTGTGCTGGTCCGCAGCATGACGCCCTGGTATATGTTTGGACAGAACTTTATATTTTTTTCTTCCTGACCTTTATTTCACTTCATAATTATGCACTCCCCCTGGAATACAAACTCCATGAGGACAGAGACCGTGTTTATGTTGTAGCCTTTGTGACCTTGGGCCTCTCTGGTCACTGCTGTGAGATAAACGGAGATGAATAGATCTACTTTGAAAGGACTGCTTGGGGGAATTAGATAAGAGGGGGTAGGTACTAATACGGAGCGAGGGTGGCATCTGGTAGGGACTCTGTGAATGGCTGCCATTATCATGATCGTAGTTATTAAAAATAAGCACCCAGGAAGCCTTGGCGACAGCCATCATACTTCAGTCACTTGCTCAATGTATTTCCTTCCTATAGTCACTAGTGAGCTGCAGGCATGGCTTACACTTTTTATAGGTAAATGCGGGCACACACGGATGTACGCACTAAATATGCACGTCATTGAACCGTGCAGTCTGTTTCTGTAATACATGTAGGACAGGAACTGAGTGAATATATTTCCATAAGTGGTCCTGCACAGAGACACATGATGCTCAAATAGAAAACCAACTGTGTCACCTCGCAAAAAGTTTCAACACCACCGTTATGAGCTGAACAAGGGGCATATGAACATTTGTTCCTAATTAACAACAACAGAAATCTGTCTCACTCTTGGTAACCAGCCCTAACCCCAGTTCCTGCGGGGATGCTTGTCTGTTGCATTTGAGAAAGGCATCCTCACATCTCCATGGTGCCAAGGAAGGACTCCAGGTCTCTGTGCTGCATATAAAATGGCAGCTCCCATTTGTCAGGTTTCAGCGCGGCCGCAGGCCAGGGGCACTGGCTGCCCAAAGACTTGGTGACAACCCAGCACCTGTCAAGGTGTGGGCCCATGGAGCTAAAACCTGTAGTGTTTCCAGTAAGAACTCTAGGGGCAGGAGTGTCCAAAGCAAGACCTGCCGATCTGTGACTCATTCATAGACCTCTTGGTGGGCCCCACCTGCAAGATATGGGCCTGGCAACCAGGTGCAGTCCTGTTCCTTCCACCTTCCTCCTGCCCCACAGCATAAAGAAGTGCTGTATTCTGTGGCCCTTCCCCAAGAGGCCGTGAACCCAGAACTGGGGCTGCAGAAGCCTCCAAGGTACAGACAGGCCCGCAAATGGCACTTGAGATCCCAGGCTCCTCCTCTCCCGTGTGGCCAGAGGCTCTGAAAGCACAAGCTGCTCAGGGCCCAGAGTCCTTGCCTTCCCTTCCCTCTATCCTTTCCAGCCATTGTCACCCTTTATTCATGACAAGAGGCTTGAGAAGATTCAACCTGGCTCAAAGTGAGGTTACTACAGGGGTTCCCAGGCCCTCTCTGTAAATGGCCAGAGTGTAAGTATTGTTGGCTTTGAGATTCCCACAACTACTCCACTCTTGTCGTTGTCGTGCAAAAGCAGCCATAGACAATAGTAAACAATGGGTAGGGCTGCGTACCAATAAAACTTTATTCACAAAAACAGGTGGCAGGTAGGATTCGGACCACAAACTGTAGATTGCCAACCCCTGCTTTATGATGAGCACAGCGAAAACAAATTCAGGTGTCAACCGGAACTTTTGTATTTAAATGAACTAGATTGGGATGGGGTGACATAGAATAAATAGTACATGCACGTTGTTGCATGGAGAAATACATACCATGCTGTGAATATTTTGTTACAAAGGTGTTTTATCCCAACACACCATAGATGTGTGTGACGGTGTTCTGGATAGAAATTGTAATGTATTTCTTAGTCTGAGTCAGAATCAGAAAAGTTTGAAATACACTGGTATAGTGGATGGAATCTTCAATAGGAAGCTTGGTGACCGGGCTTTAAAATCTCCCTTCTGCCACCAGTTTTCGCTTTGAAATTTTAGAAGTCTCTTCCCCTCCCCGAGCCTCGGTTTCCCCATCTGCAGACTGGGAGATGGATGAGGCTCAAGTTCCCTTGTGGCTCTGAGATTCTCTGGGGGCCATTGTCATCATCCAGTGCAGCTGATACAGGACACCCACCCCCAGGGGGTCTGCCGGTCTCCAGTCCTGTATCTTTTTAGCTGAGAAACAGTCCCTTCATTTCCTGGCTTCAAGCCTCATTGAAAAATCAGCCCCAGTTTGTGGAGGAGACTGAAGCCCAGGGAGAGGAAGGAAGACATGCATCCCATCTGTGCCTGAACCAAACTCAAATGTTGGTTTGTTTTTTCTTTTTTCTTTTTTTTTTTTTATGTTTTTTATTATTTTTATTTATTTATTTTTAAAGATTTTATTTATTTTTTAGAGAGCAAGCGAGAGAGAAACAGCATGAGAGGGGAGAGGGTCAGAGGGAGAAGCAGGTTCCCCGCAGAGCAGGGAGCCCGATGCGGGGCTCGATCCCAGGACCCTGGGATCATGACCTGAGCCGAAGGCAGACGCTTAACCGTCTGAGCCACCCAGGCGCCCTGGTTTGTTTTTTAAATACGAAGCCCTTGCCTTTTTCTCAATAGCATGGTCCTCTTTGGGGAGAGTAGTTTGCTGCCGCCCCAAACCCCAAGCTGCAGCTCTCCTCCTATTCTTCCTTGGGAATAAGTCCTTATGAATTCCCAAACACTTAAAAATGAAGCAGTGACTGCCAGGAGCCAGGGCAGGTTTACTAAGAACAGGTTATGTCAACTCCCATCCTTTCCTTTTTTCACTGGTAATTAAATCTGCGCCAGGGAAATCAAGTAGAGAGCGTGTATCTGAGCTTCCAGAAGATTCTGACTAGGTGTCTCACAGGGCCCTGTGGAACAGCTGGTGAGATGTAAGCTGCAGAATGAGTGAGTGAAGCTGGTTCATGGTTGGGAGATCCACAAAACCAAAAAGCATCATTTAATTAAGCAAAGAGGGTCTCTGATGCTTACATTTGAGTGGAAGGAGTGGTGAGGACTCTGGCAAACGGAAGGGGGGTACGGGCAGCCTAAAGGGAGTAGCCACCATCCCCTCGCTGCAGCCTTCTGTAGCCATGAGGAGACCCAAGCAAGTAGGAGCCAGAGCCCCTGGTTTTTCAAAGGTGAAAATCTGGATTTGCCATTTGAAAGTATGGCAAGCACGTTCCAGTTAAAAAAGAAGCACTGTGCATAACCAACAAAACCCATCTGTGGCTCCAGTATGACCCCAAACACATCTGCAGGTCCAAAGAATGTCAGTTTGTAATGTCTGGATTAGAAGTCTGCTGTCAACCTAGAGGAATTTCTCCCAGAGCTGACACAAGGCTCTATTCTCTGTCCTGTCCTGTTCAACATTTTCACCGCAGGCTTGAATGAGGACACAAAAGGCACAATTATCACATGAACAGATGTTGGGAAACTAAGAAGGGGGGCTGGCAGGATCAAAATTCCGAATGATTTTCATAGGCTGAACCCAACATGTGTAGATGAGACTTACTAGAGAAAAATGTAAGGGTGTATATCGTAGGTCAAAAAAAAAAAAAAGACCAAAGCTGCTCCCCGTTCATGCCGCACTGTTCAGCTCTCTGCTGCCCTCTATGCTGTATGTGCTCTTATGGAACCCTCAGTTTCCCCTCCTCTTCTGATGGGCCCTACTCCTCCCCTGGCCTTCCGGAAGCAAGAGGATACTGTCTCACAACCCTCAGAGCCCTTCCCTTTCCTTCAGGGATGCTATCGTCCTCAGCCTAGAGCCTCTGCAGTCTACCTTCTACAGGCTAGAGCCCAAGCCTGTTTCCCGGCACTTCCCCATCCAAACTGAACCAGCAAACCAGGCCTGATTGTTTTGGTAGCGTTTGGAGTGCTCAACCACTATGGAAATCACCCAGACCCAAGGAGGTTCACTGAGCCAGGCCCAGCTCCAAGGTGGCCTTATTCCTCAGGTTGTGGGGGGCACCAGCCTTCACACCTTCTGGACCATGAGAATGCGAGCACCACCAGGGCAGGATCCTGTGCCCTAGCCTTCTTCACTGAGGGCCCAGCACTTAGCACAAAGCCTGGCCCAGATGAGGTAGGCAATTCATATTAGTGGTCAGGGCTATAAAAACATACTTTTTAGGCGGTCAGAGAAATTTGAACATTAACTATGAACTAGGTAACACTAAGAAATTGTTAATTGTGTTAAGTGTGTAATAGCAATGTCACATGGGAACATGCCTCTCCCTTTTTGTTTTTCATTTTCTTGTGGGGAGATGCACAGTGAAGTGATTTAGGAGCGAGATGACATGTCTGAGGTTTGCTTTAGTCTGCTCCCCCGGAAGGAAAAGTGCGGGGTGGGCTAGATCAAACTCTGTGTGTGTGTGTGTGTGTGTGTGTGTTGGAACATTTTTATAATCAAAACTTTTGAAAAATTGACGAGGCTGTAACTTGGGCCTTCCACCAGTGGAGGTGCTCTAACTGGGATTAATCGCAACAACTCCAGCCTGCTGCACGTGGAGCCCTTCTGGCTGAGGCCTACTCTCCTTCCTTTTGGCTTCCTACAAAGGTGGGAGGAGAGAGTCCCACCTCGTGATGGGAAAGAACCCAGGATTCTCTTGGCACACTGACCAGCCCCCATCCCAGCCCCCAGCCAGGCCCCAAAGCAGCCTGCCCTGGGTGAAGCCCTGGGGCTGACGTGAGCAGTACAGCTATCCCTAGGAAAATGATCCAAAACTTGGAAAGGAGACAAAGGGTGGGTGGCATGCCCTTTAATGCCACAGAGGGGTAAAGGACACCCAAGAAATATCTAGGGGATTGCATTTGGTTCAACTCACTATTTACTATTGATTTAAAATTTCAGATTTAGTAAAGGTACATATTGTTGATTTTGACCACTAGAGATGCAAATAATTTCTATCCAGTAAGAAAGATACTCCCAAAGTTTACATTTATGACCGTACTGGACATTAATCAGTTTTGGATCCAACCCAGCAATCTTACCCTAGCATTTCCTACAAATACCTAGCTTCTTATGTTTCTTTCTTTTTTTTTTTTTAAGATTTTATTTATTTGAGAGAGAGTGCACGCGAGAGAGCACGAGTGGGGTGAAGGGCAGAGAGAGAAGCAGACTCCCTGCTGAGCAGGGAGCCCGATGTGGGACTTGATCCTGGGACTCTGGGATCATGACCTGAGCTGAAGGTAGATGCTTAACCGACTGAGCCACCCAGGCACCCCCTAGCTTTGTAATGTTCTTTAAGCTAATTCCAATGCTAATTAGACTGGTTCCCTCATTCATTAATGAGTAGAATAAAATCTTTGACATATATTCATTTTATATCGGTATGAGAGTGATGTTTTTTAATCTTTTGAAAATTACACTTTATCAGCATCCTGGGACCTGTCTCCTGTGAGTCAGCTGTTCCCATTCTGTTGACATGGGAACTATGGAGTTGGCCCATTTCCACATTGGATGGTTCCAATCCTTTCAAAACAAAACAAAACAAAACTTTTTTTTTTTTAAAGCTAAAATTTGTTTCTATAGAGCTTTCTTCCTCTGTTAATGCAGTGAAAACAGTGAAGGCTTTGGAATCAGACAAACCTGGGTTCAAATCCCAGTTCCACCATTTATGAGCTGCCTGGCCTTCAGAAAGGTACTTGATCTCCCCCAGGTCCTCCCTTTCCTGATCATCCCACTGGGAGAATGAACGAGGTCATCCCTGTAAAGCACCTAGCACAGTGCCTGGCACATCTCGAGTGAGTTTATCTTCTTAATCATTTCCTCGTTCATTCATTTATTCAACAAACATTTATGGGGGCTCTGGCGGCAACTGCTGGAGACTCAAATATGCATAACAAATAGCTCCTGTTCTGGGGATGCATGCAAATTAGAAGGAGAGAAAGAAATGTTTAAAAAGAAATTCTAATACAGCATGATAAGTACAACAAAAGGGTCATGTACAATGCACAGAGGAGAAAAGTGATTAGCTCTGAGACAGAAGCAGAGGTGGTTGCCAAAGTTGACTTCCCAGAGAAGGTGACGTCTACGATGTGTTTTGAACATAAGTAAGGGTTTTCCTGGCACTTGGGGGGAGAAAACCTCACAGAGACTTGAAGAAATAAAATCACATGCTAGGCCTTGGTGGAGTAAAAAGAGCAAATGGAAGGGGGTGGTGCACAGGGAGATGAACTGAGATGGGTTGTGGAGATGAAATTGGTAGGCAAAGGAGGTTTCACTTTTTCCTTAAAAAATGATGGAAAGTTTTTGCAAGATTTTAGGGGAGTGATATTAACGTGGGTGTGTTTAGAAAGATCATAGTGACACAATATGAGGAATGAAGCAAGACTCAGATTAGAAGTCTTGGACCAGCCAGTCCAAATAGCGGTGAAACAGGTGAAATGTGGCAACAGAGAATGGAGGGGAAATGTTGAGGAGACAGAATTCGCCAGACTTGGCAAACAACATGGCAACCACGGTGACCGCCACCCCCGACCTCCCTTTGGAAGGGAAACTGAGCAAACTGGCCTTTGAGCAAAAACTGGCAACTAACTGGACCCTAGTGGGCATCCATAGGCTGCTCAGTTGCCAAAAAGTAGCTGGGTGTGAAGAGTTCTGTCCAATAGGATGGGTGGTAATTCACGGGGACAGTCAAACACTTTCCTTCCAGAATTTGAATAGGAAAATGCAAAGATAATTAGTCAGCTGGGAACAGGGAGAGAAAGGAGAATGGCATGCAAAGCAACATGGAGATGCTATGGAAAAGAGCTCAGTACCAGAGGCAACAACAGACCACCAGAGAGAGCCAGACACTCTACGGTAAAGTTGTTAAAGTCTTAGAGTCCTTGGTGGCATCTGGGCATAAACCCATCTAAGGGAATCTAGGTTCCTCACCACCAACACAATTCTATTCTCTTGCTTTGCCTCTGGTCACACGTTTGGGGAAGAAATGCATCTGCATAAATACTTGAATACAGGACTCACGTCCTCCAAGTCTTCCCTTCTTCAAGCTAGACATGGCCCCCTTCCTTTACTCTTCCTCATTGACCGTGACTGCCTTCTCTCCCCACTCTGATTTTCTCCATTGCACAGACCTCTGGCTGATCTTGCTTCCTGTCCCTGGGATCCAAAGTCAGGGCACTTAGTTCATTCCCAATTCCTATCTCCACTTGCCTGGTTGGAGCTCAGCCCTTCCCCCACACCTCCCATCCAAGCCCTAAGCTGCTCTACCCTTTAGCAGGTCAGGAGAGAAAAGTGGCAAAATGAGACAGAAACCGCTAGGGAGCTACACTGGTCACAGAGAAGGCAAGAGTAAGGAGAAACTTCTTACTTGCTGGAAAGAACTGCATTCGATCCTCCATTCAGGAATAGTATTTCCCCAGGTCCCTGGCTCAAGAGGTTTAAAACTGGCATTTTGAAAAGATAAAGGATCAGCTGGAACCCAAATATCCATACATTCCACTAATGCTCAGCTATATCCCCAAAGTGGACTCATGAAAATTTAAGCTCCATGGGGACAAAGATTTGTCTTCTTCATCACCAAATCCTTCAGTGCCTAGGATAATGTCTGGCATGCGCTAGGGACTTGGTAAATATTTATTGAGTGAGCAAAAGTACAGATTCACAGCAAATCTGGTATATATATGTTCATATATACCAGAGTTCTCTGTCCTCAGCTTACCATGATCAATAATTTAGTGAAAACGTAAAGGGATTTCTGGAGGGAAATAGATACAATAAGAATGGAGCTGGGAAGAGTTTTGAATGCATTGATGAATTGACTCAAGATTTAAAATATCTGGGCGCCTGGGTGGCTCAGTTGGTTAAGCGACTGCCTTCGGCTCAGGTCATGATCCTGGAGTCCCGGGATCGAGTCCCGCATCGGGCTCCCTGCTCGGCGGGGAGTCTGCTACTCCCTCTCCCGCTCCTCCCTCTTGTGCTCTCTCTCTCTCTCACTCTCTCTCTCAAATAAATAAATAAAATCTTTAAAAAAAAAAAGATTTAAAATATCTGACAAAGAGCAATCGTCAATATTATGATAAGAGATTCTAACACACTGTCATAGTGGTTGAGAGAGAAGAGTTAGCAGCACTGCACCTGGAGAAGAATAATGGGTCTTAGTTGACCATAAGCTCAATAGGAATTTGAGATACAAAAAAAACCAAAAACCAAAACCACAGCAACAAAACTGCCAAGAAAGTAACCACGCTTTGAGGTACAGAATCCAGAAATGTGGGAGGCCTGTGGTCCCAGGACAAGATGTGCTGCTCAGACCACCTTGAGAGCAATTGGCTTGGTACAAGAAATATGCTCAATGGAGCGAAATGAGGGAGAGGATGGAGCTCATATGATATGAGAAACAATTGAAGGAACCGAGTGTGTTCAGCCTAGGGAAGTCTCAGAGGGTATATGAGTTTCCTAAGGTTGCCATAACCAATTACCACAAACTAGGTGGCTGAACACGACAGAAACCTATTCTCACATAGTTTCCGAATCCAGAATCCAAAATCAAGGTGTTCACAGCACTATGCTTCCTCTGAAGTCTCTAGGGAAGATCCTTCCCCACCTTTTCCAGCTTCTGGTGGCCCCGAAGGCATTTCCCAGCTTGTGGCTACATCATTCCAATCTCTGCCTCTGTCTTCATGTGATGTTCTCCTTTTATGTGTCTGCGTGTCTTATAAGGACACCAGTGATATTTGATGAAAGGCCCACCTTACTCTAGTAGGACCTCTTTTGAACTATGTACATCAACAACAACCCTATTTCCAATCAAGGTCACATTCTGAGGTACTGGGTGTTAGACTTCAACACCTGTCTTTGGATGACACCATTCAGCCCATAACAGGGCAAGAGAACTGTGTTCATATATTGGAAAGAACTCTCCTGCAGAGGATTTTATATATATGGCCCAAAGGGCAGAACTAAGAAGAGGGAGTGATGGTAGCTACTTATAAGGAAGAACTTTCTAAGTGTCGAAGCTGCCTCCCTTCTGACTCCCAACCCTAACGCTGCTGTGGAAGAGACGAGATGACCCATGGGGGTGGCGTTGGCAGGAATTCTTTCCTGGGAAGCAGGTCAGGCTGCATGGCCTCGTGTCACTCTGTCGACTTGATTCCATGTGTCTCTGCCCTCTGGTGCTCTGTCACAAGGGAACCATTTCTAACCCAACAGAGATTTAAGTGGTTGTTTCCAAGAGGTGATATAAACAGATGAGCTCCGTGATAATGCAGGCTGCTTATGAGAAATGGAGCATGAATTGCAGACCCAAGAAATGAATATAAATTCAGCAACTATTTTAATTTTTAATTGGGAAAAAAGCCCATCCCAGCCACAAAGAATAGGGGAAGAGTGTACTTTGCACAGCACTGTAGAAAACATTTGTTAGCGCTGCCAAGACGAATGGCATAGTCTTGTCGCCTCTGCCACCCTCGCAATTGGGATGGGAAAGATTTCTACAGGGACTGCCACTGCTGGCCGCCTCCATGGATAATGAAGGTCATGGTTTATGGACACAAACTATTCTGCTCCAGATGCGGCTTCATTGGTATGCAGTCATGGAAACCCAGAAGCCAGACCCATGCACTGATCAGATTTTGGAATGTAGTCATAATATAGCCCCGCTCGAACTCCCTCATTTTTCTGGACTGTCTACGATGGAATGGAGCAGCTAGAAGAGAGAAAGGGGCCAGGGGAAGAGAATTGACATTTATTAGGCACCTGCTTTGTGCCAGGCATTGGTCTCATTGAATTACGGAGGCTTTGGGTCCTGTGGATGATGGAGTCACGGCGTGTGTGTGTGTATGTGCGCATGCACGGGTGACATGTTACTGCGTTTGTGATCTAGATAGAGAAATGAGGGAGAGGGAAAAGGTGCAAAGTGCTTAGAAGATGGAAGGATATGGATCAAAAGGTACATCATCAAGGTGGAGGCCTGAGACCAGCCTCATGAGACCATGAAATGGCCAATGTCTTTAGGGGCCAGGTAGGGAAGTTCCTGCCTTCAGCAGGGGTATCCAGCTGGGACAGGATCTGCAGGGTCAGCTCAGACTGGAGTTGTAGGGGTGCCTGAAATCAAGGCCTGAGATGGAAAAAGCTGAACGTCTGAGAGGATGGAAGGCCTTCCAGCCAGATGGACCGCAGCTGGACATGCAGGTGTCTCTGTTGAGAATCCTGATGCATCCAGAGCCCTAAACTCGGTCACTTTTGTTCATTTTACACTTATTTGCTTGATTTACTCTGATGGAGATGATGGAGATGATGGAGATGCTGGTGCTGATGCATTGATGTAAAACTATCCCCTTAAAGGCTCTAGACCAGTGGTTCTCAGGCACTAGGCTGTTAGTGGATCGTTGGGGAGATTACCAATAAAGCAGATTCCCAAATCCCACCCTCAGGGAGAGCCAGATTCAGTGGGTTTCGAATGAAGCTTGATGTGTATGTATCTCAGCATCTCAGGTAAAATGGAGGACCATAATTTGAGAATACCACTCAGATCATTTATGGCTTTGTCGGGAAAAAAAAAGGGTATGCATCCATACTGGGCTAAAAAGAAGAAAGAAAAGTGTCCCTAATGGCCAGGTGTGCTGGTGCCACCCTGGGGTGGGGGTGGGGGCCTGGAGGCTGCCCCACAACTATCCAGCTCTCAGAATTTTTAGAGACTCTTGGTTGTGCCTAAAATCTCACCACCACTCTCTTCCTTAGGGTAAAAGAATGTTCAGCTTTTTCAGCTATTAACACCTTAGTATGAATTAGACCATACTCAGGCAAATCCTTTCCCAGAAAAAGGAAACCCACAAGAAAAACTAACTTTTCTGGAATGCTCCCATGAGTTCAGCACTCTGTGATGAAGCCCACTGAGTGAGGCTTGGTCAGTGCTCATACCAATCCTCCAAGATGGTATTTTCTACATTTGACAGATGAGTAAATGAGGCTCAGAGAGATTAAGTAAATTGTCTAGGGTCACTCAGTTGATGGTAGTAGACCCTAGATATAATCCAAGGTCTGTCTACCTCTAAAAACCATCCTTAGCCCACAGGACCACTCTCCAAACATAGACTCTAGTAAAGGAAGGAAGGGGGAACCCTACTGAGATCAGGCCTGAGTGCGCTGCCACAGAGGGAAGGAGACAGTGACCAGGACAGGACATTGGCAGAAAGGTAGTGGGTCTAAAGACAACTTGTACTTTACAACACTTACACTTTGATCTGGTTATCAAAGTGAAGTCTGTCAGTCTAAATGAGCATTGGCCTTTATCCAAAAAGAGGTAAGGGCAGGAAACCTGTCTTTCTCTAGAGGGCTGGCACTACGGGAAAGAGAAGACCTGGGAGGTGAGCAGCTAGTCACACCTGGGATGCACGACAAGGCTGGAGTCAAGGCTTGGTGTGCCTGGGTGTCAGCTCTTAGCTGGGCATGAAATGTGCCTCATCAGAAAGGGAGGAGGGTTTGCACAAGGACTGAGCAAGAGGGCTTTCACAAAATGTGGTTGTGCGGGGGCGAGGCCTGGGTGAACCCGTGGATGCTGTACCCGTGGATGCTGAGTGTGGTGGGAGCAAGTGGCTCCGTGAGCTGGCTCTCAGGGCAGGCTGGAAACGGGCCCTCGCCTCTCCTGGGAGGATCTATCTGGAAGCACCCAGGGCTACGGGCATCTCTGCTGAATGTCCTGCCATTCCCTCAGCTCCACGTAGCTCGAATGGAGCCTACCTGCCTGCTTCCAAAATCAGTTTCTACTCTGACTTCACTGATACTGTCAGAAGCACCAGCATTCTTGGACATTCAACAGCTGGACCACGTCTTCGGATTCTCCCTTTCCCCACATCTGGCTGATGGCTTCTATGTAACATCTCCCCACCTTTTCATTCTTACTGCCACATGCCCAGGCCAGGCCCCATCCATACGTCCCACGATTCTAGCAGCTCTGCAGCTGGCTCTTCAAAGCCTTGCATGATCCAGCCCCATCCCACCTCATAAACAACAGCCCGCTCTCCCACCGTTCACTCACATGAGCCGTGCCCTCCCGACAGAATGGTCTGCTGTAAGCCAGCCTCATTCCTTTGCTCATGCCATTTCTGCCAGCTGGATTCCCATCTTCCCTGTGCATTCAGCTCCCACCCCCTTCTGTCAATTCAAGAAACATTAATGAGTGCCTACTATGGGCCAAGGACCCTTCTAGGTTCTGGGGATCCAGTGATGATCAAAACAGAGTCCCTCTGCTCTGGGAGCTTATGTTCTGTGGGGATCATGGAAAATAACGCATGGTAAAGGGTCAAAGGATGGCACAGGGTGGTCAGGAAAGGCTTCTCTGGGAAGTGACTTTGGATCTGAGACATGAAGTAAAAGTTAATTATGTGAACACTGGGGCAAGAGCTTCAAAGTCTTCTCCTTCCTAGAGATCAACGTAGGCTCTTGAGAAACCAAACTCACCCCAATTCCAGGACTTACTTACCTGACATACTCACACATCCCTGAGTATAGCCTGCCTTGAGTTGCTTTTTATCCTTTTTTTTTTGTGTGCCTGATCAGATGCCAAGTTCTATAAGGGCAGGAGCCGGATACCCCCTCATAAAAGTCACAGGTCAATGAGGGTTACTGCTGGCAAGGATCACGCAGTGTGACAAAATAAAGGGGAAACCATTTCACTCTGTTTCTAAAAGCTGACTGGGGCGGGGCGGGGGGGGATCTCTTCCCTGTGACTTGAGGAACTGTTTTGTTGGTGTCATTCATTCATGAAGGAGGTTTTCCTAGCTGGAGGTGAGCAAGGCAGTGAGAGCCACTGTGATTTGAATCCATGATCCATGAGCAAGCGATAAATTCCTTATGACTGAGGCAGAAAGTGCCACCAACCGCTCTAAGATGGAAGGGCGTCTTCTGTTGTCAAACTCCCTGGAGATCACTGAGCTGACATCACAGAGAAATTGTTGTCCTGAGGATGCTTCTGACTTTAGGATTATGATTCCAGGATAAATCAGTAAGAAACGCTTGTTTCTTGGTGAGTAGCAGCTAAAGATCCATGAAAAGGAAACTGGAATGGCTCTAGAGTTTATTGAATCGAGTCTTGCTTTGTAAATGTTTTTCAAGTGTATAGTGTTAATATTTAAAAGCGTGCATTCTTTTACTTTAGTGCATTTGGCTATTTTAATAAAGCTATACTTTTGTCCCCTATATTTTTGCTAACACCTATTAACTGAGTGTATCCAATCACTGGATACCCCGTGAGAAGAAGGTACAGTAGTGAACGAACAGATACGGCCCCAGTCCCCAAGGAACTTGCCGTCTAGTGGAGAAGGCAGATGTTAAATAAATTAGAATCAATAATTAGATGATTACAAGGGAGCAAAACACCGCAGTATAAGCATGGGCTATTGGAGTGTATGAGGTGGTCAGAGCAAAGTCCCTGAGGAAGGGGCATTTCATCTGAGACAAAAGTTGGCTAGTGTCATTGGTGAAGGAGGGTAGCCCAGAAGAATGTTCCAGGCACGTCCCCCAATTCGGTGGTGGGGAGGAGTGTGGTGTGTGAAGTCCAGTGGGGCTGGGCTGCCAGAGGCTCGGGACTGGCTGGGAGGGCAGCAGGCAAAACCAGAGGAGGGCTTTGCAGGATTCTGGCTTTACCCTGAACGCTGTGGAAGGCCATCTCACATTCGGACGTGAGGAAGGATACTAATCTCCACAAAAAACAGAATTGTGGGGGCACCTGGGTGGCTCAGTCGTTGGGCGTCTGTCTCTGGCTCGGGTCATGGTCCCAGGGTCCTGGGATCGAGCCCCGCATCGGGCTCCCTGCTCGGCGGGAAGCCTGCTTCTCTCTCTCTCCCACTTACCCTGCTTGTGTTCTCTCTCTTGCTGCGTCTCTCTGTCAAATAAATAAATAAATAAAATCTTAAAAAAAAAAAAACAACAGAATTGTGTAAGTCTGCTCTTCAAGAAAGAAAAATTTGAGATGAGAAATGAGTCACCTTTTAAGAAGGGAATTGGCTCTAATTAAAGGGAAACTAATGAAGATTACTTGGACCTAGAAGTACTTTTATTTATCCAGGCATTATGCTGTAAATTGCCTTTCTTGGCTGATAAGAGAAGCTGGAGGATAAAGATTATTTACAACCTAGGTAGGTAAAGAATCTATTTGCTTACAAATCCAATTGAGACAAGCTCCCCAGTAAAACTAAACTAGATTATACCCACTTAAGTGACAAATTTCTCAGCTGCCATTCTATAATAAGAGATAAGGACTGTCTTTCTGTCAAATTGTTTTGACACACCTGTTTTTGCCCATCTGAACTGCAAACCTTTAATGTTTATATATAAACATCAAGAATTGTGAAACTTGTTTTTATTTTTTAAAGATTTTATTTATTTATTTGACAGAGAGAGAGACAGCGAGAGAGGGAACATAAGCAGGGGGAGTGGGAGAGGGAGAAGCAGGCTTCCCAGCGAGCAGGGAGCCCGATGCAGGGCTCGATCCCAGGACCCTGGGATTGTGACCTGAGCCGAAGGCAGACGCTTAACGACTGAGCCACCCAAGTTTCAGGCGCCCCTGAAACTTGTTTTAGATAATCATGGAAAGTCATAACTGGAGGTTGGAAATTTGTAATTATTCTTAGTTATTCCAGATGTAATTAAACATAAAATGAATTAAATTTTTTTCCTTCTACTTTTCTTTGCCTAAACCCCATTGTTGGCCAACAACATAAAACTCCAATTTACAGTTTCTGGGGTTTGCAACGGTAGCTCTCAGTCTTGTTCTTCTCTCTCTCTCTCTCTCTTTTTTTTTTTAAGCTGTTAAACTAAAAATGGGAGCTTTGCTTATACTTCACTGTCCCCAGTTAACCCTATCCATGGCTGTCCCCAAACTCCAGCTTCCACATCTTTGCTTGTGTCATCACCCCTGCCTGGAATTCCCTTGTCACTTCCAGCTCCAGAACCTGGTATTTCATACCAAATGACTCAGGAGAATCTGCTTCTTACTGGTAAGGAACCCATATAGCAAATTTAGGTCTTGCAATGATCAATAAACTTCTTGAAAGTTGTGACTCTAAATCCAATTTGCCACCATTTGTTGATTTTCTTCTTTATGTGGGGGAACATATCTAAGGAAGAAACATGCTGACTGAGAAGGTACAGTCAAATGATACGCTCCATAAATCCAAGTGGCGCCCACCAACCCTCTCTTAGCAAAGCCTGTGTTCTGTGCTGCCCCCTGGTGGTTGAAGTGAGAGGGCCCATGAGCTACTCTCTTCTTTGCCAGCTCCTCAAAGGTCAAAGGCACATACTGACAGTGGCCCCAGTTATAGACGTATTTGCGGCCTGGCTCACATGTTAATCGAACCTGTTCACCTTGGCCTCGACTAATGCCAAGCCAAATGGCAACAGACAATTCGGGATTGGGAAAGTCCTAGTCAATCTGGTAGTAGTATTAACACTGATGCCCAGATCAGAAGGCAGAGGTCAGGTGGAGAAGAATACTTTTCATACTTCTGGGGAGAGGATGAAGCCAAAGTGAGTAACCTCTGGGTTACTCCTGAGTATAGTCTCTTCAGGCATTGTATCCAACGCTGCACCCGTAAACCACCAACCAAAATGGAAATCTTCTGGTGTTGATCTGGGTGGACAATCACATCAAGTCGTCCACGTTGAAAGCTCCACGAGTCTTCGTGGATCCTAATAGTTCAGAATTTGCCCCATAGAGGAAGCCCCCAGGACTCCTACAACTAGCTGTGGCCGCCTTTGTCGTTCTAAGCCAGCACTGTGCAGGACAGCTCCTGTCCAGACTGCCCTAATGAGCAGCATGGCACGCATTAACAGCTGCTGCGTGTTTAAATGTTCTCCCCCGCATGGCAAGGGCCTATAAAACCTCCCCAAAATACATCCTCCTGCAAAAGTGGTGCAGGCCATGGCAAGCAGATGTTTGCTGACAGTCAGCCTGACGATTTGCTCTGCCAGGATCTAAGATTCTGGCCTCCCCCAGAGCCAGCGCAGGCAGGGGAACGCACGCTGAGGCAACACCACCATCACATAGACTCATGGTGCCTCGCTGAGTACCTGGCACGTAATAGGCACTCAGTTCATGCTGGCAGCCAGCGGAGCTATGATCTGATAATCTGTACCGAGACAGCACGGTAGTTGTCCAACTGTGGGAACACACCCACAGCGAATGGTTAAATAAAATAACTGCTCCCCACTGTCCAGCACCCGATCTGTTTGCCCAGTGCCATAGATAGCCGTCGTTAAATTCACCATCGTGCCTGGCTATCGTCGTTCTCATTGTCCTCATTATCGTCTATAGACCCGTATTCTCATTATCCAAACATTATACCCAGAGATTCAGCTCTGCTTCCCGCAAGTTCTCCCCCTACCTCACAGATTTCTCCTTCTCCTTCTCCACGGTAGGTTCCTACCCTGTGTCTTTCCCTAGAATGATCTTTTCTGGTTTGACACAATCCCAGAGTCGTCTCATCCGTGGCCATGACGTCCCTCGCGTCGCGGGAGGGTTTGTCAATCCCCACCGTTGGGGATTTGTCGATTAGCGAGGCTGAATCTCTGTCCCTCGTCCTTCCCTTCCCTGCATAGTCCTGGGTTAGCATAGGCCACAAAAGACCGTTGATGTGAGAGCTTGGAAGACGGAAGCGAAGCAGGGACCATTTTTTGTTTTACTCTCAGAAAGCCCGCTGCCGGGCCGCAGGCGCTGGCGCCACCCATCCACTCGCCCTACTCGCCCGCGTGAGCCAAAGCCAGGCAGCAGCTCCTCGAGCTCCTGCTGGGTCCCTCCCTCAGCTCGCCCTGCCGGCCCAGGTGCCTGTGAGCTCTGTGATGAAGGAGAGCAGCATCTCCCGCAGGGAAAGCTTAAAGGCGGTGACAGAGCAATATGGGTTCTAGGCAGTCCCCCGAGCTGCAGCCCATGCTTGCAGATCTCCTTTTGTCTTATATTCCCAGGTCCTGTCTGTCTTCCTTCCCTGACTGCCTGCCCTATGGACACCGAAGTAACTGCCAGACAGAAACTGGTGACCCAGCTCCCACCTTGCATGTCAAACCCCGATAGCAAATCTAGATCTGTGCAGATCCGTAGGTAGGGAGATGATAGATCAATTGAGAGAGAGAGAGAGAGATGAATCTCCTCGTGGTTCTGCTTTTCTGATTGAACTCTGACTGATAGAAACCTCCACCGGTCACCAAAGCCATAAATCCTGTGTCCTTCTGATTCCTGTCTCTCCCCCCTTCCCGACATCTAAGCCTCCACCCAGAGAGCCTTTCTGCCTCCCAACACATTGTGTTCTCCAAATACTTCGATCTTTCCATTGTTGTTCTGTTCTGTGTTGGGATTTGACAACGGAGCTACATTTTATAAACAGCAACTGGAGTATCATGATAGAAAAAGCGGAAGGGAATTCATGAGGCACTGCTGCTTAAAGGCTCAAGAAAGAGCTATGAACAACCTAAGTGCCTGTTGGCTTGCCTTTTCATCCCCTTACGGCTGTGCAAACATTAAACCACCACATAGGATCCCTTGGAAGGGCACAGCCGCGGGAAGGGTGCCCACGTTTGTAGGTCAGAGCCTTTCACTGCAGAGCATTTGTTGTAACCAGCGACAAGCATTGCACTCGCTGAGGCCTTGGCAGCTGCTTAATTATTAAGAATGCCTGTTACAGAAATGTGTCTGCATTTATTTATCATAAAGGCGACAGGAGTTGCTAAGCAAATTCATAATGCAAACAGCAGAAACATTAGCCGAGTGAAGAGCAAGGAGCTTAAGTACTACCCTTTATGCTCAGATAATAAATATGCTCATTACACATCTTCCTACCTCTTTAATAATGCCCTGGTGTGGGTCCCTAACACGTCCTCCCTCTTCCCTTTCAGCATTTATTCTGTGGGTGCTTGATTATAATGGAACTACATTTCTTTACAAATGTCCTGCTTCTCCAGACTATCACTCATCTTCCATTAATTCACAAAACATTTATTAAGTGCCTGTTGTTTGCCTGGTGCTAGGAATATGACAGCTTATTAGTATAGGATTTGTATTTGTGGAGTTTCCATTCCAATGGAAGAAGATGATCTATCAAGAAGTAATCAGATAAATAATAGCATTTCATTCAGTGGTAGGTGCCGCTGTGCACATACACGGAGTTGGATAAGGGAGAATGAGTGTGCGTGGGTGGTCAGAAGTCTCTTGGAGGAGGTAACAACTAAGCAGAGATGAGAACAATGGGGAGGAACCAGGCTTGTGACCCTGTGAGCAAGGGCTTCCCAGGGGGAGGGAATAGCAGCTTAAAGACCCCAAGATGGGAAAGTTCTTGGTGTGCATTCGTGCTGTGACAGATAATAATATACTAATAACTATAAGGAGGAGGGGGAAGAAGAAGAACTAAATTTTCTTCCTTCAGGTTCTGGAACACTCCAAGCTCTTTTCTGCCTTTGTACATTCTGTTCCCTTACTGGGTCACTCTTGTCCCTGCTCTTCTCTGGATGACTTTTCATTTTCTCAGTCCAAACATCCCTTCTTTGGAGAAGTGTTCCCCACCTGTCCAATCTGAGGCAGGTCTGCCTCATGGTTTTCTCTAATAACACTGGCTTTTGCCTTCACGAATTGTAACTGTTTATATGTTGTATTAGTCAGGGTTCTCCAGAGAAACAGAACCAATAGGATGTATATACATACATACATATACATATCCGTGGAGGGAGAGAGGGAGATTGATTTGGTATAGGAATTGATTCACAGGATTATGGAGGTGGAGAAGTCCCATGCTCTGCTCTCTGCAAACTAGGGAAAGCTGGTGGTATAATTCCCGTCCAAGTCCAAAGCCCCAAGAATTGGGAGGAGGCAGGGAATGGTTTAAGTACCTGTCCAAGTCTGAAGGCCTGAGAACCAGGAACACTGATGTCCAAGGTCAGGGCAGATCAATGTCCCAGCTCAAGCAAAGAGCAAATTCATCCTTCCTCTGCCTTGTTATTCTTTCAGGCCCTCAACAGATTGGATGATGCCCACCCTCACTGGTGAGGGCAATCTTCTTTACCAAGTCTATTGATTCAAATGCTAATCTCTTCTAGAAATACCCTCACAGAAACCCTCAGGAAATAATGTTTTTTTGTTTTGTTTTTAAGATTTTTTTTTTTTTTTTTGAGACAGAATGAGAGAGACAGCACACGAGAGGGGGGAGGGTCAGAGGGAGAAGCAGACTCCCTGCCGAGCAGGGAGCCCGATGCGGGACTCGATCCCAGGACTCCAGGATCATGACCTGAGCCGAAGGCAGTCGCTTAACCAACTGAGCCACCCAGGCGCCCAGGAAATAATGTTTTACCAGCTATCTGGACAACCTTTGGCCCGGCCAAGTTAACGTAAAATTACCCATCACATATGTGTACTTATTTAACACATAGAAAGCATTCAGGATAATTGCTGAATGAATGAACTGTGAATGGATCATAAAACAAGTTTTCTACAAAGCACCCAAACTGGGCAGGTTGAGAATTGGGAAAAGGGTGGGGTCATAATACAAAGGAAAGAAAGTTGGGGTGCCTAGGTGGCTCAGTTGGTTAAATGTCTGAC
The DNA here is from genome assembly GCF_011800145.1 of Mirounga leonina. NCBI lineage: Eukaryota > Metazoa > Chordata > Mammalia > Carnivora > Phocidae > Mirounga > Mirounga leonina. The sequence continues at coordinate 6,291,924 of NW_023270852.1, forward strand.
TTCGGCTCAGGTCATGATCTGGGGGTCGTGGGATTGAGCCCCACATCCAGCCCCCCACTCAGCAGGGTGTCCACTTCTCCCTCTGCCCCTCCCCCTACTCGTGAGCATGCTCTCTCTGAAATAAATAAATAAAATCTTAAAAAAAAAAAAAAGAAAGAAAGAAAGTTAGTGAGACAAAGGATTTAAGAAAGAAGGGAACAAGGTGGAAGGGAAGTCTGCTAAGAGAAGGCAAGCAGAGGGGCTAGGTTAGAGAGGAAGTGGCTGAGAGCAGGCCAGAACAGGGGCAGAGATCGCCTGAGACCACATCTGCTGTCCTGCAGGCCGCATGCCAGCAAAGGCTTCAGCACTACTCAGAGGAACAGTGTCCTGAAGCCTGAGAGGCAAAGGCCTGAGGGGTGCACCTGGGTTACCTGCTACCTGCCATAGAATGTCCCTGTGCCTACACATGGTCGGCAATGGACAGAGTGCTCGCTTCCAGACTCAGTACTGCTCGGACCCGCACACAATGAGTCTTCCCTACTCAAAGCGCCCAGAGCCCCTCAACCATTCTTCACGGGACAGTGGCCACACCAGCCACCTCTCCGGTCACCTACGCCCATGACAGGTTCCAGGGTGTCAACATCCCCTTTGCAAGGGTGTTGCCCACAGTAGCACCGACTATACCAGATGTGGCTGAAGCCCGAGGCACTGGGACAACCGTGACATTTGGAATTGTGATGCATGACCTCCGCGAGGTCTTTGAAACTGACAACGCCACCAGCTGGGAGAAGGCCTGGGATGGCTCTGAGCCCGCCTGCTTTGACAGGAGAGGTGACAGCAGATGCTCTTGTATTTCGTTGTGTGGCAAATGAATGCTAGGTGGGAGGAGAGGAAAATAGGAGCCGGGCAAGGTCTCCAGCCTTTCTGAGCGGCCCCCACAGATGGGGCCATACATAACGAGATAACACAGCTCCAATCTCAGGGCTAGCTGCTGAGGCGTGACTTCTTTCTTAACAGAAAAAGAAGAAATTCTCCTTGAAATGAGAAATACAAATCAGACAAATGTGCCCAGGGAGAGCTTGAGGATTAAATGCCCCCACAGGGCTCTTTGGGGAGCCGGCAAGTTCGACTGAAAATGCCACTGCGGGTGGAGGCAGATTCCTTGTTATCTGCTCAGATTGGATGAACACCAGACCCTGAGCATTCTGGGTGCACCTTCCGTAGGCACGGGGCGCCTGCGTCTCTGATTGATGTTGCTTTGAACAGCTTTCTCCTCGGAGCTATTATCTCCCCAATTTTCTTTTGCCAGAAAAAATAACTAAAGGGCTCTGGTATCTTCCGTCCCTAAGACATCTTTCTTTTAACGTATCCATAAAAGTATATCTTAAAAAGGAGTCGCTCAGTTTTCAACATGTGGATAATTGATTTGTTACAACTCACAAAAGAGCATTTGTCATTTGGAAACAACCAGGACCCACGTGCTTCTTCCTCCCAAGATGAGCATGGAGGCACTTGACTTATTGCTGCCATTAAATTGAAGTGTTCGCCTGATTATTTGGTATTTCAGAATTCCTTATAAATCACCGCCTTATTTGGGTGATTACAATTTTAAGAAGAGATGCTTGATTTATAGGCAACATCAGGGAGGAGGAGGGAGGGGCCAGGAGGTACAGCGGTGGCAAGAAGCTTGATGAAGATACAGTTGGAAACATCTGTTTGATACATTGCCCCCTTCTCCCCACACTGCAGCCCAGGAATATGCCTATGCCTGGGAGATTTTCATTACTAGGAGCTTTGGCAAATAAAGGGGGAAGGTGGGGGACAGGAAGCAGGGCAGTGTGTGGGGGGTGAGTTTCAAGGGCTCTTTGCAGATTGGGATGTGCAATTTCATGTAGGCTTCTGGTTTCCCCTGGTTGGGGGTAGAAGATAGTGAAGCTCCAAAGTGAAATCCATCCTATTGTGCTGCATGAACAAGCAAGCGGTAGGGTCTAGGTCCATGTTCACAGAGGAAATGGGTGAGCTGGGGAGCTGGCTGCAGCTGGACACAGCTGGACTCTGAAATGCAAGAGTGGAAAATGACTTCTTAGACCCCAGTGAGTCCATCAATCAACTGCATTTCCTGGCAGCAAACAGAGGCAGATGAATGTAGCAGGTACTTAGGAGGAACCCAGGAATGGTTAGACATGAAACCCACCCTGGATAAATTTAGTCTAACGAGGAGGACCAGAGTGACATGTAGATTGTCCCCATCAGGTTAAAAAGTCATATAAAATGTGTCATGGGGTGGTTATACATACATGGCACTTGGTTCATAATACCTCTCCCAGCTAGAAGTCGGTGTCTAAAATTTCTTTCCCAGGGAACAAAGACCTCTATTTCGGCAGTGAGAGGTCAGGCTTGAGTTTCAAATGCCCCAGCAGAAGGACCCTGCCAGGTGATATATGTTCAGTGCTGTATTTTTTAAATGGAGCATATACAGACTCTCAGGTGGCCAAGATGTGAGAGGGTCCAAAACGAGTCCTATCAGGAATATGTCAAGAAAATGGGGCAGTCCACCTGGAAAAAAGAAGGAATGTGAGAGCTCATGTGTATCATGGGAAGGAGGAAGCAGCTTTATTTTGTAATTGCTCCAGAGAGAAGAGTAAGGATTGCTGGTGGGAGCTGCAGAGGCAGATTGCAGGTCAACATAATTTAGCAATAGCGCTTGGTGGGTCTAGAGAAATAGTAGATGGTGAGCTCCCTGCCGTGGGAGGTGTTAAAGGACAGTCTGGAGGCCACTGTTCAGAAGATTCTTCCTCCGGTGGGAAGCAATTTAGGTTCCTTGTCACTGTAAGATTATAGGACTCTGTGACTTGAATTCACATTAAAATGCGAATGGTTAATAGGCTCTTTCCAGAAAATGTATTCTATATTAATGGAACCATATGTGCCCTAACATGAGAAATGGATAATGACTATGGGCGTCCATGTAGCCCTGACCCTGGTGTCCTAAACTGGAGAGGCAACCACAGAGAAGGATTAAGAATACATTGGCATCAGCCGGTGGTTGTAGGTTCTGGTTCTAGCACTTGCCAGCTGTATGGCCTTGGAAAAGTTACTTCAACTTCTGGCCTTCATTTTTCTTATTGGCCAAGCGAGGATCCTAGTAGTGCCACTTGGGTAGGGACACCGTGAAAATTCGAGGACATAGCTTAATGCAAAGAATTTAGCACAGTGCCCATCGCATAGCAAGCACTCGATCATTGTAAGGTATTAAGAGTAGTATTGCATTTTCTTAATTTAGGTGCATAATTTTCTGTATCTTATGTTCTGAAATCAGAACATGTCTTATAATAGATATTCACATTGAATGTATTATTTCTCTCTCTCTCCCCCTACCCCTCTCTCTCTCTCACACACACACAGAGCTATTTCTAAATCCGAGGTGCACCTTATAGATGACAGCATCTTAGAATCAAGATGCTGCATCCTCCTTCATGCATCCTTTCGTGGCTACCAGCCTGAACTCCCGCCAGAAGAATAAAAAGTAAGATCTGCTAAACCAGGCACCCAGCTATACTTGTTTCTTCCAACATCAGTGCAGGGAGCCCATTCAGAATTTAGAAAATAATACAGGCCACCATTTACCATGCTCTTTCTGCATGCCTGGTTGCGCTTCTATACTAGATAGTCACACATACATCATCTCATCATCTCATTTAATCCTCATGCCAACCAAGCGAAGGCAGCATGATCATCCCCATCTGGACACCGAGGCGCCGATTGTCTAATAGGCTAGCCCCAAAACATACAGCTGGGAAGTGGAGCATCTGGCTTCTGAACCAGAGCTATTTGACTTCATTGCCAGGCTACTGCCCAGAATGTTAAAAGAAAGAGGGGAATTAGAGTTCGTCTTAACCATCAGGGTTTTAATTCCCAGGTTAATACCTCATATGTGGCTTTTAACAAATAGTGATTCCCTGTGGACTGGGGAGAGGCTTGTGGCGAAAGGGAGTAATGCATGCTCCAGTGTCCCATCCTAACACTGACCCTTCACATCCCTCCTGAAGGTGTGTGTGGAGGTGTGCCCACACACTCACCCTCGCACGTGCACACACACACACACACGAACACAGACACACACACACGAACACATACACGTACTGGCAGCCATCTGCGGGAAAGGCCTGGGGTGGGGGTGCACCTCCCTGGAGCAAGCATGCTGGCTCCAGCATTTACCATTTTAGCAAATGTCCCGGTCTGGGGACTGGTCCTCAGCCTCATAGGCCTAAAAACAGAATTTTTTCAGTCCCCAGAGAGGACTAGAAGGGCTGCTTCAGACCAACACTCAGAGCAGCCTGATGTCTAAAGCGGTGGTCAGTGTGTTAACGCGCAGTGAGTGGCCTGTGTGGGGGCCAGTCTAGGCTCTGTCCCTGGAGACGGCCAGATTACCAGCAGGTGGCTCACTGAGCCTAGAGTTGGGGTAAGGTGACTGGGAAGGCCTGATGCCTCGTCCCAGAGAGGGACGGTCTGCGGGGGGGCTCAGACCCAGGTGCAGGCCTGGCCTGCTCGCTCCCCGCTGCACAAAGCCCTGCTCCCTTTGCCCCCGTGGCTACTTTCTGGGGACTCCTAAGGCTGCCGGCTCCCCTCCTCCTGATGGTCTACCTCTTCCCGGAGGTCACAGCCTCCATGTCTGGCTGCCGGTCTGAAGTGTTGCTGCTGAGCTCTACCTGATCACTTCCCAACCCGCACCCATCCCCAACCCACTGCCCCTCCCCCAACATGTATGTGGAGGCCACCGTCATCTGGAAGAGCGGATGGGGGACCCTCAACAGACTTCTCTGGAGTCTGCGGTCTGGGTCCCAGCCTGTTCCCCACTGCTGCTTCCCTGCTGGGTGAGGCCATACTGCAAGCCCCACCCCATCCCATCCCCCCAGAGCAGCTCTCAGTAACTCTGGCCACACCATCCTCAGCCTGGAAGTAAGCTCTCTTGCCCCAGCCTGAGGGGTCTCTAACAGAGGAGCCCTGAGGAGGGAGCTCCTCAAGCCCAGTTCACAGCCCTGTGCAGACATTGTTCCAGAGGCTCCTCTCTCAACCCTCACCCCCATAGTCTGCCCTGTTCCCTGCCAGGTATCCCAACCTTCCTTCAGGCCTGAGCCCAACCCCGAGCCTCAACACCTACCAAGTTCCTACAGCCATTCACTCTCAGCAGCGATTCTGGTCCCTGGGGCTCCCTGGGGCCCCCTTTTACCACTGCCTGCGTTCTCTCTGAGAATGGAATGTTCATCTGGGTACTAATAAAGAAACACTAATGGTACTAATAGTAGCATCTGTTATCACATATCTGTATTTACCATAGGTCGGGCACCCTGCTAAATGCTTTACATGCATGAGAATCTCATTCAGTCCTCCAGTGAACCCTAAGAGATTGGTGGTGGCCACAGTTTGTGGATGAGAAAACCGAGAAGCCAAGAGTAGAATCCTCAGGGTCACACTAATATGTCACAGCTAATACGTGGCAGGGTCAGGACTTGAACTCAGACGTGTCTGACTCTGGAGCCCACGGTTGCAAGCACTACTCCACCTTGCTGCCCTCCAGGAATACCACCTGTCTCGTGGTACTGCCATATACGCCATCACGGAAGGAGCAGGGGGAGGTTTATCTCTTCCATAATTTATCCGAAGGGTTGAGTAAAGAACAAACAAAGCTCATGGGATGGGAGCAAGAGACGGTGCTATTTAGATGGGGGATTCAGAGTTCAACTCCATTAGTGCCATTAAACTCCATCGTGGCATTTAAGTCCCTTAACCTCATCGTTCCAATGGATCAGACAACTCTTCTTAGTTCTGCATATATTGCTACGCAAAAGCAATGTAAGTCCTGTTTCAGCCAAATTGTCACCCCCTAAAGATTTCCAGTAGGAAAACTCTGGAACCACCCTAATCTGAATCCTCCATCATTATTCAGGGCTAAGACCACACCCAGATGAGCCTGCCCACTCAGGTGGCCTCCTGGTGCCAACGTCTGTCCTCCCTAGATCCAGCCTCCCAAGCCAGGACAGCTTTCACCTGGCTGGGCCTCTTGCCCTGGCTAGGGGACTCTTCCAGGCCCCACTGCTCCCCCGCCCACAGGCTTTGGAAGCTTCTGCACCCCAGGTTGCCCTTTGTAGAACCATCCTCATTATGCATGCTAAAAGCTCATTCCTTCCCATGGTTCATTGGCATGGCATCCAAAACGAGGAGAATTGCAGTGAGAAAAAAATAAGGCTATGATTTTAAGATTTCCTGGCATAATTCAAAGGAAGATTATGCTAAGTATACTTAGCATATACTTTCCTTATAAGGAAAAAAACCTTCTCATCAAAGGAACATCATTAGAATTTTCCACATCATTTAAACCTCTATGATGATTTAAACCAGTGGATTTATTTTAAAAAATAAATAACAATAATAATAATATGACAACCATTCTAAAAGCACACAAACATGTTTAAGACATGCCTGGGAAGCCACTGAAGATGTCTTCTGATGGGCCCTTCTCTTCCAATACAGACAGGGACCGATAATCATGGTTTTCTGACTAACCTGCATGAAAAAGGAATAAGCCAGAAAACCTTGACCAAGGACTGTGGTCTGCACGCAAGGAAATGGGGAGAGGCCATAGAAGATGACAAGACGGGGCGCCTGCGTGGCTCAGTCAGTTAAGTGTCCGCCTTTGGCTCCTGTCATGATCCTAGGGTCCTGGGATTGAGCCCCGAGTCAGGCTCCCTGCTCAGGGTGGAACCTGCTTCTCTTTCTCCCTCTGCCATTCCCCCTGCTTGTGCTCTCTCTCTCTCACATAAATAAATAAATAAAATCTTAAAAAAAAAAAAGATGACAAGCGGATGGCAGGTCTGTTCAACAGATACATTTTAAGCACCTACGTATGCCTATCCCAGGCCCTGTGCCAGACATTGACGATCAGCCATGGAAAAAGACCTGGTCCCTGGCCTTGGGCAGTTCCTGGTCTAGTGGAGGTGACAGACCCGTATGTCAGCTGCTACGGCCTGATGAAAGCACAGGACACCCGTGACACAGGCAGCAACTCTGGAGTTCAGTTTCCAGCTCCAACTCAGCTGGGAAAGTCGCTGAACCTCTTTGTGCCTCCCTTTCCTCATACAGAAAATGAGGATAGTACTAAGGAGCTCAGGTGTGTAAAGGGCCCAGAAGAGTGCCTCCTGCCTGCTTTATGTGCCGGCCACTGTCACTCTTGTTATAATAGGCAGGACAGCCAGTCTGGTCCCCAGCCCTCACCCATGACCACCAGAGGCAAGGTTTGGGGAAGGTTTGGTAAGCTGTGTTATCAAGAATGGAGTAGTTGGCCAAGTGGAGGAGGTGGAAAGAAGAAAGAATTGAACGGGCGAAGCAGAGGCATTAAAGGATATGTTGTGTGTGAGGAACTCTATCATGGGGATGACGGACAGTGAGATTTGGAACGGGGAGTAGCAGCAATCCAGTGGGGAGGTACAAAAGGGTCAGCTCAAGGGGAATCTTCTTCGTCCTGCTAAGGAGCTTGAGTGTTTCTGTTTGCGTGTTGGAAGCTGAAAAAGAGCTTTGCTTGGGGAGGCTAGAAGTAGTAGGGTCAGCTAGTAGATATTTGATGGATCTTCCTCCTAAGAAATGATGACACAAAGTAGGATGGATCAAGAAAGGGAATCAAAAAATACTTCAGATTTCCAGTTTTAAGATGCTGGATTGGATACATGCATTTTTATCTCTGTTCCCTTCTGAAACTCCACGAAAACAACAGTAAATTATTTTTTAAGTATAAATCCCCAAGACAAAGAGAATAGATGAAGAGTCAATAGCAATAAGCTTTTGGAAATCTGAAAGCAGACAACTAGTTGGTAATTGACAAGCAAATCCAGTGAAACTGGATTCTACCCAAGCAATGAACAAAACCAAAAAACACCTGATCTGCGCCATGGGAGCCCCATAGGCAGAGGCACAAGTAACACTGTGCATCATCTCTAGCCCCTAGAACATCACTGTCCATAAAAACACAGTGTGAGCCACGTACATGATTTTACATTTTCTAGTATCCTCATGTGAAAAAAAAGGAAAAAGAGGGGAGCCTGTGTGGATTAGTTGGTTAAGTGTCTGACTGTTGATTTCAGCTCAGGTCATGATCTCAGAGCCTTGGGATTCAGCCCTGTGCTGGGCTCCACACTCAGGAGTCTGCTTGAGGTTCTCTCTCTCCCTCTACCTTGGCACCTCCCCCTGCTCACTCTCCCTCTCTTTCTATAAATAAATAAATAAATAAATAAACAAACAAACAAACAAACAAATAAATAAATATTTTTACGAGACCGACGCCTTACCACTTGGCCACCGCGCCAATAAAATATTTTTAAAAAGGAAAAAGAAACAGATCAAATTAACCTTATTAATGTACTTTATTTAGGGGTGCCTGAGCGGCTCAGTCAGTTAAGCATTGGACTTGATTTCAGCTCAGGTCATGATCTCAGGGTCCTGGGATCAAGCCCCGAGTCCAGCTCCATGCTCAGCAGGAAGTCTGCTTGAGATTCTCTTTCTCCTTTCCCTCTCCCTTTGCCCCTCCCCCAACTCATGCACACTCTCTCTCTCTCTCTAAAATAAATAAATAAATCTTTAAAAAAATAATGTACTTTATTTAACCCAATATATCCCAAATATTATCATTATAAAAAAATGGGGTGCCTGGGTGGCTCAGTCATTAAGCGTCTGCCTTCGGCTCAGTTCATGATCCCAGGGTCCTGGGATTGAGCCCTGCATCAGGCTCCCTGCTCCACAGGAAGCCTGCTTCTCCCTCTCCCACTCCCCCTGCTTGTGCTCCCTCTCTCGCTGTGTCTCTCTCTGTCAAATAAATAAATAAAATCTTTTAAAAAATTATTGATGAGATCTTTTACATTCTTAATTTTCAAAGTACAGTGTGCATTTGACACAACACATCAATGTTTGTTTATTAATTTTAATTCCACTGTAGTTAACATACAGTATTATATTAATTTCAGGTGTACAATATAGTGATTTAACACTTCCATATATTACTCTCTGCTCATCAATCTTATTCCCCATCACCTATTTCACCCAATCCCCCACCCACCTCCCCTCTGGTAACCACCAGTTTGTTCTTTATAGTTAAGAGTCTGTCTTTTGGTTTGTCTCTTTTTTTTCCCCTTTTATTTATTTTGTTTCTTAAATTCCACATATGAATGAAATCATATGGTATTTGTCTTTCTCTGGCTGGCTTCTTTCTCTTAGCATTATACTCTCTAGATCCATCCACATTGATGCAAATGGCAAGATTTCATTCTTTTTTATGGCTGAATTATATTCCATTGTATATATATATACCACATCTTTATCCAATACCTGGGCTACTTCCATAATTTGGCTATTATAAATAATGCTGCAATAAACATATATCCCTTTGAATTAGGGTTTTCATATTCTTAAGGTGAATACTCACTAGTGCAATTACTGGATCATAGGGTAGTTCTATTTTTAATTATTTGAGGAAACTCCATACTGTTTTCCAGAGTGGCTGCACCAGTTTGCATTCCCACCAATAGTTCACAAGAGTTCCCTTTGTCTCCACATCCTCGCCAACACTTGTTTCTTGAGTTTTTTATTTTAGCCATTCTGACAGGTGTGAGGTGATATCTAATTGTGGTTTTGGTTTGCATTTTCCTGATGATGAGCAATGTTGAGCATCTTTTCATGTGTCTGTTGGCACTCTATATATATTGCTTGGAGAAATGTCTGTCCATGTCTTCTGCCCATTTTCTAATTGAATTATGTGTTTTTTGGATGTTGAGTTTTATAAGTTCTTTATATTTTTGGAATATAACCCTTTATTGGATATATCATTTACCAATATCCTCTCCCATTCAGTAGGTTGTCTTTAAGTTTTGTTGATTGTTTCCTTGCTGTGCAGAAGCTTTTAATTTTGATGTAGTCCCAATAGTTTATTTTTGCTTCTGTTTTCCTTGCCTCAGGAGACATATCTAGAAAAATATTGCTATGGCCAATGTTAGAGACATTACTGCCTGTACTCTCTTCTTCCTGTACTCTCTTTTAGGATTTTTATGGTTCCAGGTCTCATATTTAGGTCCTTAATCCATTTTGAATTTATTTTTGTATATGGTGTAAGAAAGTGATCCAGTTTCATTCTTTTGCATGTTGCTGTCCATTTTCTCCAACACCATTTGTTGAAGAGACTTTTTCCCATTGCATATTCTTGCCTTCTTTGTTAAAGATTAATTGACCATATAATTGTGGGTTTATTTCTGGATTTTCTATTCTCTTCCATTGATCTATGTGTTTATTTTGTGGCAGTACCACACTGTTTTGATTACTACAGCTTTATAATATAACTTGAAGTCTGGAACTGTGATACCACCAGTTTCATTTTTCTTTTTCAAGATTCCTTTGGCTAGTCAAGGTCTTTTGTGGTTCCATGCAAATTTTAGGATTGTTTGTTTTCATTCTGTGAAAAATGCTCCTGGTATTTTGATAGGGATTGCATTAAATCTGTAGGTTGCTTTAGGTAGTGGAGACATTTTAACAATATTTATTCTTCCAATACATGAGCATGGAATGTCTTTTAATTTCTTTGTGTTGTCTTCAATTTCTTTCATCAGTATTTTATAGTTTTCAGAGTACAGGTCTCTCACCTCTTTGGTTAAGTTTATTCCTAGGTATTTTATTATTTTTGTTGTCATTATAAATGGGGTTATTTTCTTAAGTTCTCTTTCTGCTGCTTCATTATTAGTGTATAGAAATGCAATGGATTTCTGTACATGGATTTTGTATCCTGTGACCTCACTAAATTCATTTATCAATTCTAGTAGTTTCTTTGGTGGAATCTTTAGGGTTTTGTATGTATAGTATCATATTATCTGCAAATAGTGAAAGTTTTACTTCTTCCTTACTGATTTGGATGCCTATTATTTATTTTTCTTGTCTGATTGCTGTGGCTAGGACTTCAGTACTATGTTGAATAAAAGTGGTGCAAGTGGGGGCGCCTGGGTGGCTCCGTCGGTTAAGCATCTGCCTTCAACTCAGGTTGTGATCCCAGAGTCCTGGGATCAAGCCTGCTTCTCCCTCTCTCTCTGCCCCTCCCACCGGCTCGTGCTCGCTCACTCTCTCTCTCTCAAATAGATAAATAAAACCTTAAAAAAAAGTGGTGAGAGTGGACATCCTTGTCTTGTTCCTGATCTTAGGGGACAAATTCTCAGTTTTTCCCCATTGAGTATGATGTTTGCTGTGGGTTTTTCATATAAGGCTTTTATTACATTGAGGTATGTTTCCCTCTAAACCTACTTTGTTGAGGGTTTTTAACATGAATGGATGTTGTACTTCATCAGATATCTTTTTATGCTTCTATTAAAATGATCATATGGTTTTTATCCCTTCTCTTATTGATGTGATGTATCATACTGATTGATTGATTTGTGAATATTGAACCACCTTTGTCTACTGGGAATAAATCCCACTTGAGCATGGTGAGTGATTTTTTTAAATATATTGTTGGATTTGGTTTGCTAATATTTTGTTGAAGATTTTTGCATCTATATTCATCAGAGATATTGGCCTGTAGTTCTCTTTTTTTGTGGTGTCTTTATCTGGTTTTGGTATCAGGTTAATGCTGGCCTCATAGAATGAATTTGGAAATTCTCCTTCCTTTTTTATTTTTTGGAATAGTTTGAGAAGAATAGGTATTAACTCTTCTTTATTTTTTTTTAAGAATTATTTATTTATTTAAGAGCGAGAGAGAGAGAGGGCTTGAGTTGGGGAGGGGCAGAGGGAGAGGGAGAGAAAATCCCAAGCAGACTCCCTCCTCAGTGTGCAGCCCAACATGGGACTTGATCCCAGGACCCTGAGATCATGATCTGAGCCAAAATAAGAGATGAACGCCTAACCAACTGAGCTACCCAGGCGCCCTGGTATTAACTCTTCTTTAAATGTTTGCTAGACTTTACCTGTGAAGCCATCTGGTCCTGGACTTTTATTTGTTGGGAAAGTTTTGTTTACTAATTCAATTTCATTGCTGGTAATCATTCTGCTCAAATTTTCTATTTCTTCCTGCTCCTGATTTGGTAGATTGTATGTTTCTAGGAATGTATCCAGTTCTTCCAGGTTGTCCAATTCGTTGGCATGTAATTTTTCATTAAATTCTCTTCCAATCCTTTGTATTTCTGTGGTATCGGCTGTTATTTTTCCTCTTTCACTTGTGATTTTATTTGTGTCCTCTCTCTCTCTCATGTGATGAGTATGGCTAGAAATTTATCAATTTTGAAGATCTTTTAAAAAAACCAGCTCCTGGTTTCATTGATCTTTTCTGTTTTTTTGTTTTGTTTTGTTTTGTTTTGTTTAGTTTCTACATCATTTATTTCTGCTCTAATGTTTATTATTTCCTTCCTTTTGCTGGGTTTGGGTTGTTGTTCTTTTTCTAGCTCCTTTACGTGTAAGGTTAGGTTGTTAATTTGAGATTTTTCTTGTTTCTGGAGGTAGGCCAGGATTGCTGTAAATTTCCCTCTTAGAACCACTTTTGCTGCATCCCAAAGATTTTGGACCATTGTGTTTTCATTTTGACTTGTCTGCATGTAATTTTTTAATTTCTTTTTTGATTTCTTGGTTGATCCATTCATTGTTTAGTACCATATTATTTAATCTCCATGTATTTATGTTTTTTCTAGATTTTTTTTCTTGTGGTTCATTTCTAGTTTCATAGAGTTGTGGTCAGAAAAGATGCATGATATGACTTCAATCTTTTTGAATTTGTTGAGGCTTTGTTTTGTGGCCTAATATGTGATCCATTGTGGAGAATGTTCCATGTGCACTTGAAAAAGAATGGGTATTCTGCTGTTTTAGGAATGTTCTGAATATATGTGTTAAATACAGCTGGCCCAGTGTGTCATTCAAAGCCATGGTTTCCTTGTTGATTTTCTCTTTGGATGATGTAATTGGGGTGTTAAAAACCATAATATTATTGTATTACCATTGATTAGTTCCTTTACGTTTCTTATCAACTATTTTTATGTATTTGGGCTCTCCCATGTTGGGCGCATAAATATTTACAATTTTATATCTTCTTGTTGAATTGTCCGCTTTATTATTATGTAGTGTCCTTCTTTGTTTCTTGTTACAGTCTTTGTTTTAAAGTCCCTTTTGTCTTGGCTTTCTTTTGAAAGTTTGCATGATGTTTCTCTACCCCCTCACTTTAAATCTGCAGGTGTCTTTAGGTTTAAAATGAGTCTTTTATAGACAGCATATCAATGGGTCTTGTTTTTTATCCATTCTAACACCCTATGTCTTTTGATTAGAGTTTTTAGTCCATTTACATTCAAAGTAATTATTGATAGATATGTATTTATTGACATTTTGTTACTTGTTTGGTGGTTGTTTTGTAGTTCTTCTTTCATGGCTTGTTAGCTTTCTTTAGTGATTTATTTGGATTTCTTTCTCTTTATTTTTTTGCATACGTATTATTGGTTTTTGCTTTGTGGTTACCATTAGGCTTGTATATAACATCTTCTGCATATAGCAGTCTACATTAAGTTGATGGTTGCTTTAGTTTGAACCCATTCTTTACTCTTCTCCCCCAATCCCACGTTTTAGGTATATATTGTCATACTTTACATCCTTTTATTTTGTGAGTACCTTGACTGACTTTTGCAGATATACTTATTTTTACTGCTTTTGTCCTTCCTACTTTTCTTACTCTTACTTATAGTCCTTCCTTTCCACTCAGAGTGTCCCCTTTAACATTTCTTGTAGTGCTGGTTTAGTGGTCATGAACTCCTTTAGCTTTTGTTTGTCTGGGAAACTCTTTATTTCTCCTTCTATTCCAAATGATAGCCTAACTGGATAGAGTATTTTTAGCTGCAGATTTTTCCTTTTCAGCATTTTGAATATATCATGCTACTGCCTTCTGGCCTGCAGAGTTTCTGCTGAGAAATCCGCTGATAGCCTTATAGGGGTTTCGCCCTGTATGTAACTATCTTCTTTTCTCTAGCTGCTTTTAAAATTCTCTTTTTCATTACTTTTTGTCATCTTAATTACTGTGTGTCTTGAAGTGGACCTCCTTGGGTTCATTTTATTGGGGCATCTCTGTGCCTCCTGAATCTGGATATCTATTTCCTTGCCCAGATTCAGGAAGTTTTCAATATTATTTCTTCAAATAAGTCTTCTGCCCCCTTTCCTCTCTTCTGGGATTCCCATAATCTGAATGTTATTACACTTGATGGGGTCACTGAGTTCACTAAGTCTATTCTCATTTTGCATAATTTCTTTTTCTCTAACCTGCTCAGCTTGATTACTTTCCGTTACTCTGTCCTCCAAGCTTTTGCTAATTCATTCTTCTGCTTTCTCTAGCCTGCTATTTATTCCATCTAATGTATTTTTAATTTCATTTATTGTGTTCATCTCTGATTGGGTTTTTTAAATCTCTTTGTTAAGGGTGTCCCTGATGTCTTCCACTCTTTTCTCAAATCCAGTGAGTATTTTTCTTGTCATTACTTCAAATTCTCTATAGGCATATTGCTTATATCTATTTCACTTAGGTCTCTTACTGTGGCTTTATCTTGTTCTTTCATTTGGGACCTATTCCTCTGTCTCCTCATTTTATCTCTCTGTGTTACTGTGTGTTAGGAAGGTCAGCTATATCTCCTGCTCTTGAAAGTAATGGCCTTGTGAAGAAGAGGTCCTGTAGCACCCTGCAGTGCAATGTCCCCTGTTTACCAGAACCTGGTATTTCTGGTATCTCCTATGTGTATTGCATGTGCCCTGCTGTTGTGTCTTGGCCATT
>NW_023270852.1:6306724-6339643 GCF_011800145.1 Mirounga leonina
ATCTCCTATGTGTATTGCATGTGCCCTGCTGTTGTGTCTTGGCCATTTTTTCCTTCAGTCTAGTGGTCTGCAGAGGCTCTCTTTGCCTGTGGTGGGTAGTGTTGGATCCCTCTTGTGTTTGTGGGCCAATTTTAACAAGGCATGTGCTGATCTTCCATGGACGGTGACCCACCAGTGCCTTCAGACTGAGGTCCTGCAGAGCGTGCAGATGGGAGATGTGGTGTTGGCAAGGTTTATGGGTGGTCTTCTCAGGGATGGGACCTGCAGCAGTGGGACTGAGGCAAGCATGACTGGGAAGAGTGGATCCACCATTCCAGATCTTGGTGTGAGCAAGTTAGGTAATGAGTGTCAGTGCAGCTCAGGTTCCTACAGGTGTTTTTGCCGGGGGTGGGGGAGGGAAATGGCACCTGTCAGCTCCTTTGTTCCTGGAGGAATCTCCCTGTGAACCCTGCCCCTCCAGGACACACTTTGAGATGCCCCAGTTTTCAAACTGCTGCTTCTACACTGTATCTCATTGGGCTGTTTGTCATGCTTTGTCTTTAAGGTTGGGGAGTTGGCTTCCTCTCACCCTCCAGGCTCCCCCAGAGCCAAACCTGCTGATTTTTAAAGTTCTAGGCTTTAAGTCCTGCTGGTTAAAATTTGGCCACTCTGGTTTTCAAAGCCAAATGCTATGGGGATTCATCTTCCCTATGCAGGCTCCCTAGTGTGAGAGTCTGTTTCTCTCCCGTCTCCACACCCACGGCTCCGTCTCAAGGACGGCTCTGTTCTGTTTGGTTTCGCCACCACATTTCCATCCTTTCTAATCTCTTCGATGTGGCTTTTTCTCTACTTTTAGTTGTGGAGTTTGTTCTACCTGTCTTTAGGTCATTTTCTGGGTTTATTACACTGATGTGAGTGTTAACTAGTTGTATCCATGGGATGAGGTGAGCTTATGGTCCTCCTACTCCACCATCTTCCCCAACACTCCAGCATACATTAATTTGAACTAAATTTTCATTGAAAATATTTAACCTATGTTTAAAAGCAGATCCACATACCTAAGTTGTTCCAAAATTTGTTAAAGTTTCCCAATACCAAATAGAATATGCAGTTTTAAGAATAAATTAGAATTAAAAATTTAGTTCCTCAGTCACACTAGCCACATTTCAAGTGCTGATAGCCCCATGTGGCTAGAGGCTACTGTATGGGCAGCACAGGTCTAGGATCTCTGGATTAAGGGACACCAAGTCCAACTGATACCAGGGGCACCATACTAAAAACAGACAAATTAGAAAAGTGCTTA
This sequence comes from Mirounga leonina, assembly GCF_011800145.1. NCBI lineage: Eukaryota > Metazoa > Chordata > Mammalia > Carnivora > Phocidae > Mirounga > Mirounga leonina. The sequence continues at coordinate 6,308,007 of NW_023270852.1, forward strand.
TCTACATACTTCATGTTGAGACTTCCAGTCTTTTTCTCCAAATGGCCTCTAGTGATTGGTGTTAAACTAGGCTCATTCCCTCCAGGCAGGAAACTGGAAGAGTCTTCTCTAGAAAATCTGACCAGTCCAAAAGAAAGACTCAAACCTATGCTATAGGTTTGACCCTATATTGAGGCCCACAGTTGGTGTGTCCCAGCCATGAACAGACAAAAGACAGACAGACAAGAATCCCCAAACATATGAGGAATGTCCCCACCCGGGAGACAGACTAAAACAAATGGGAAAAATAATGTGAGGGACAGACTATACAGGAAAAGAAAATAGCCAAATGCCTATTGCCTATTGATAATAACCCTAGAGAGGTATGTGAAGCTTTTGAATACACTAAATTAGAACAGGATACTATTATAAAACAATATTCAGAATATAAACAACAAATAAGAGTTCTTGGAAATGAACAGAAACCTGTGAACAGAAATGAAAGATTTAACACAAGGGCTGGAAGATAACAACTGAGTAAACCACAGAAAGTACAGCAAAAAGATAAGGAGATGGAAAATGAGAGAGAGAAGGTTAAAAATTAGCAGATATCTCAGAAGATCTGGTATCTGACAGATAGGAACTGTAGATCTAAAGAAGAGAAAATAGTGCGGAGGGAAACATTTAAACAATTTTTTTTTCCCAATATCCTAGAGCTGAAGGACTTGAGTTTCCATAATGAAAGGGCCCATTGAGAATCCAGCACAAGGGATAAAAATAGTCACTTTAAGGCATAGAAGAGAAATTTCAGAACCCTGGGGACAAACAAAATACCCTAAAAGCTTACAGGAAGAGGGAAGAAATGATTACAGATAATGGATCAAAATATGATTGACATGAGACTTCCTAACAGCAGCTATGAAATCTAGAAGAAATGAAGCAATGCCATCAAAATACTGAGGGAAAATAATATTCAACTCAGAATTCTATACCCATTTAAAATATCAAATAAATGTGAAAGAAGAATACAAATATTTAGAGACTCACCAAGTTAAAAAAGAAAAATACCAGGGCGCCTGGGTGGCTCAGTTGGGTAAGCGTCCGACTCTTGGTTTGGGCTCAGGTCATGATCTCCGGGTCATGAAATTGAGCCCTATGTCAGGCTCTGCACTCAGCAGGGAGTTTGCTTGAGATTCTCTTTCTCTCTTTCTACCCCCACCCCCACTCACATTCTCTTTCTCTCTCTCTCAAATAAATAAATAAATAAAATGAAAAACACTACCTGTGAGCCCTTTCTCAGAAAGTTATGGAGGATATGCTATACCAAAATGAGGAAGTAGATGAAGAAAGAAGATGATGGGGTCAGGAAACAGGGGACCTGACACAGTGAGGAGCAAAGGAGCTTCTAGGCTGCTGGTGAAGAATGATGGGGTGTGGTCTCTCTGCAGCAGGCATAGTGGTCAGCAGCCCAGCTCAGAGTTGATCAGAAGCTTCCCAAGCAACTTCTTCAAGATGCTGATAAACTATATGTTGAGTATATTGAGAGGAGATCTAGACATCTGGGAGAGGGCTTAGGGGTTGAATTACTGATGAGGACAAAGAAAACTATGGAAAAATTGTAATGGAAGATAATTATAAATTCCATGGAGAACAAAAAGTTGTACAAGAAAGGACAAATAATAACAGCTGCAAATAAAATGTCCATAGTCACAATCACATAGATGCAGAATCTTGATCAAACTGCAGTGATCATATAAATATAAAGGGAGGCTAGGGGAGTTGCAGAAGTGTGTGGTGTGTGTACACGAGGAGATAAGGGTGAAAAAACTAAACTGCCACCACTGAGGAGTCAACAGATGAGACTAACACTGAACTACAGGAAGTAGAAGTATGAACATACAGTTCAGAGCTGGAGGTAAATACTAACATAACCACAAAAGGAGAGGGGACTGGACAAGTTGGAGAAACCTAGGGTGGGGAGTACAGTAGTTTTGTAAAGGACTTGTAGAAATATCTGACTCTTTAAACTATGGTCGCATTTTAACTTTATAAAAATAAAATAAAGAACTATTTAGACACTGCGATGGACAGAATTTTCTCAGTGTGGGGGAAAAAGAGGCAAGAGCCTGGACTGTCATAACAAAATACCATAGGCTAGGTGGCTTAACCAATAGGAATTTATTCTCCCAGTTCTGGAGACTGGGAGGCCGAGCAGGGTCAGTTCCAGGTGATGGCTCTCTTCTTTGCAGATGGCCACCTTCTTGCTGTATCCTCACATGTCCTCTTCCCATAAAACCACAGTCATACTGGATTAGCACCCCTGCATGACCTCATTCGATCTTAATTACCGTTCTGTCTCCAGACACAGTGGCATTGGGGATTAAGGGCTTCAACATTTGAATTTGGGTGGGGGGGGATGAGGAGGCAAACCTAGATTCTATATGTTACAAATTCTATTTTCACCATAGCACACTGCCCTTTTTCCCTCTAAACTATGGAAATTTTCTTGAGCAATAGGGTAGAAGTAGAGGGTGGGTGGTAGTCATTCTTTAAGCTGGTTCCAGGCAGAAGGAACTCCTTCTAATGGCATTTCCATAATTAGAATGCATTTTTTTCTGATAGTTATAATTTAGGCAATTGCAGTGACATTCAGCTGAAACCTGGCATGCAAGATGTTCACTTTTCTTAAAAGTTCACTTTTAATTGGCTTCAGTTCTTTGCAAGTCTGGAAGAAGTGCAGAATGTGTCCTTACGACATTTCCAATGTTAAAGTCAGTTTGACACAAGTGCTCAGTCCCTGGAGTTTATTCTGAGTTCCCTGGTCAGAGACAGGGAGGACTGGGTAGAAGAGACAGCCAAAGAGGAAAGGAGGGAGGGAGGAGAGGAGGGGCCTTGTCGGACAAAAGGAAGACATACATTCTATAAACAAGATGGAGTAGGAAATACCCTGCAAAGAGATTGCGCTCCCTCACTCCACACAGATCTTCAGGGACACATGGGCTGCAACCATGCTACCTCACTCTATCAGTTTGGACAGTTCTTACTGGGTCTCCTACCATAATGACAGTGGGTACCCTCAGAAGAAACTGGATGGTGTTTGAACAAGTGAGAGGAGAATTAAAATAAGACTTCTCTAGAATTCTCCATGCATTTCTGGGCTTAAGGAATACCCCAAATCCTGCAGAGTTATAGAATTTGTATTAAATGAGGAGAAAAAACCAGGGAACCAGAGTAATGTTGTGGGGAGAACAAAGGATGTAGTGTAGCCAGAAGTTATAGATTTAGGTCACAGCCCTACTCTGCTACTTGATGTCTATGTAAACTTCTTAAGCCTCCTGGGCTGAAAAAAAATTGAGTTACTAGTCCCAACATTATTGTGAGGACTAAATGTAGCATTATTTTTAGCTTAGTTCAAACTACTGTTTCTTACTATAGCAGGCTAGATAGAGATTCTTACAAACCCTTACACTATGTTAAAGTACAGTGATAAACAAGTTAGGAAGAAAGTCATAAATCCTCAGAGGCCAAAAATAGGTAAGGGTGGAAACCTAAAGAATACTGAAACCAATGTTTGTTCAAGGGCATTTGGCAAACCCAGGTGACCTTGAGCTTCAGTATTCATGCCCTTGCAGCTCATAGGAAACAAGAGACAAAGGCTGGGACACCTGGGTGGCTCAGTCCATTAAGTGTCTGCCTTCGGCTCAGGTCATGATCCCAGGGTCCTGGAATCAAGTCCCACATCCGGCTCCTTGCTCATCAGAGAGCCTGCTTCTCCCTCTGCCTGCCGTTCCCCCTGCTGTTTGTTCTCTCTCTCTCTGACAAAAAAATAAATAAAATCTTAAAAAAAAAAAAAAAGAGACAGACAAAGGCTATGGCCCATCCAAAGGGGAGGGGGATCTAGCAGGAGAAACACCCCCTGCATAAAGCTAGGAACCCAAAGAGCTATGTCCTCAAAGGGTGAAGTAGAAATAAGAGCCCAGCCCTCACCAGCAGGGACAGTAAAGAAAATTGACTCCTTCAGACCTTGGCTTCTAAGTGGAGAGGACAAAATTTTCGGAGAATTGAAACTACAAATCAGGTCCTAATCAGGATTTGAAGCTCAAATTTTTATTACTTGGGTTGTCCACAAAACCTCAAACTGCGAATGAACCTTAAAGAGGTCCTTGCTTAATTGTGTCTCCAGGAGCGCATCGGAAACAAATCCTTTCTGAAGAAACTCATCTTCAACCCTGGCCTCAAATAATTCCTATGGATAAAGTTCCAAGGAATATGCAGTTTTACTCAAAAATAAAACAAAGCAAAACTCACAGGGAAACATGACACCATGAGTAAACACCAGCAGAAACAGTATCAACCTCATCACACTTAGACAAACTTCAGATATCAGAATTAACAGACACAAAATATAAAATATGTTTGATACATTTGTGAATAAAAAGACTAACTGTAGGGAGAACTATAATTATGAGCAAACAGATCTGAAAAAGAATCAAATATACCATCTATAAATAAAAAGTATAAATTGAAAAAAAAATCAATGAATGGGTGTAACATTTCTAGATACACCTATAGAGTTTTTGTCAACTTTAAGGCAAATCCCAAATGCAGCACAGAAGTAATATATATATATAATATATAGAGGTTACATACATAATATACAGAGGTTAAATATATATATTAGATAGATAGATAGATAGATAGATAGACAGACAGACAGACAGACAGGCAGACAGATAATATATGAAAGAGAGGTTAAGAGACAAGGAGGCTTGGGGCACCTGGGGGGCTCAGTCGTTAAGCGTCTGCCTTCGGCTCAGGTCATGATCCCAGGGTCCTGGGATCAAGCCCCGCATCAGGCTCCCTGCTTTGTGGGGAGCCTGCTTCTCCCTCTCCCACTTCCCCTGCTTGTTCCCAGTCTCTCTCTGTCAAATAAATAAATAAAATCTTTAAAAAGAGAGACAAGGAGGCTAATGTGAGACAGTGTAACTTCTAACTAGTTTCTAGAGGGGAGGAAAGAGTGAGGGGAGAAGCATTATTTGAAGGACTGATGGCTGGGATTTTTTCAAAACTGAAAAACATTAATATTCAGGTTCAGCAAATTCCAAGCAGAATAATTAAAACAAAATCCACTCCTAGACATGTACACAAACCCAAAGGCAAAGAAAGAACCTTTAAAATAAGCAAGGAAAAAAAAGACAAAAAACAATCAAACCAAGAGGTGACTCCTCAGTGAAAGCCAAAAGACAGTGGAATGCTATCTTCAGGCGCTGAGTAAATAATAAATTGTACACCCAGCAAAAATGACTGTCAAAATGGGGGTGAAGTTTTCAGACAAAAATTGAGACAGGTGTCATCAGAAGACCTTCCCTGTGTCAGTTTTCAAATTATTGTCTCTCAGCTTCAAATTTGCCCTCTGCTCTGCAAAAGTGGAGATGGGCTGTTTAAAGATTTTTCCTTTGCCAGCTGGTATCATGTTAGGCTTTGTCAACGGAGGGCACTGGAAGGATGTTGCAGGACAGGAGTTTTCCTGGTTCCAGTTCTCCAGCCCTCAGCCCAGCTTCTCCAGCACCTGGTTCCTCCATGGCCTGGCAACCAGCAGCGCCAGCAGCTTCCCCCAGAAACTCCCTCAGGTGTGGTATTGTAGTGGAGCGACTCTGGCAAGACAACTCCTGATGAATAGCTCTCCTTGACAACCTAGAGGACACATTTCCAGCAAGTTCCTGCAGTGCAGCCCCCCAGCAACTTAAACTGGCTGCCACCCATATCTGCGATTCCTGTATTCTTTAAAGTGCTCTTTGCTACTTATTAGCCGATCCTTTATTATTCCAGTCCCCATTATTGTTAATAATTCTTTACATTAAACTTTCCCTGCTAAAATTACTGTGTGGTTTCTCTCTGCTGATTGAACACTAACTGACATGTTCACTAAAGGACATCCTTATTCAGAAGAACAGTGATCACAGAATGAAGGTCTGAGATACAATAAGGAACAATAACCAAAGAAAGTGGTAAATATGGGTAAATCTAAAAAACACACATTTATTTCCTCCTTTCATTTTCCTAAGCCTCCTACTTGTAGAGCAAATCTCCAAAAAAGTCTCCCTTTGGTCCCCCCCTCTCCGCAGAGCCTGAATGGTGGTCTGAAGCAAGCATGAACTTTGGAGTCAGACCGACCCGGGTGAGAGTCACAGCTCTGCCACTTGCCAGCTTTGTGACCTCAGAGAAATTTCCTAAGCTCCTTAAGCCATTTTCCTCATCTGAAGACTGGAATGACAATGACTAACTCATCCATTTGCCATGAGACTTAGCTGAGATCACCTATATCCTATATGAAAATACCTGGAATATAGTAGGTCTCCTCTGTTTCTTTTGAAGAAATCATTGTGAAAAGACACTTCCTGCCGCAGACCCTTGAATCCCTCTCCTGGTCATACAGCTTGCTTTCCTCCAGAGGACCTGTATGCTCTTGAAAGGAATTTCCCCATGTTCTTTTCCTAATGGGTTTATTTCATTAGCTGATGTCTGTGCATAGCTCAGGAGAAGAAAAGTGATGAGCCAGCCCTTTTTACCACCTGGTTCTCTTCCCTACCTAATGGACTTCTAAATCTTTAAATCTGAAAATCTGAGCCCTGGGTATCTGGCCCTTACGCTGTAATTGATCCAGGAGAGACCAACTGTCCTGAGCCAAGGATGAAGTGGCAAGGCAAGGTAAATGCTTACACGTTCTCTAAGGATATTTGCTGTGCTGTGAGTTTTAAGTCAGCCCATCTTTGCTGGCACTGGCTGAGCCAAAACCTTATGTAGTACACAGGACTGGTGGGGATGGGCTAAGTCTGACATCAAGACTCTTCCCCCAGGTCCACAGCATAATCTGAGTATCAGCCAGTTCTGCTCACCCACCCGCCATATGTTTGAGTCTGGCCTGTTTGAACACACACCCACTAGACCCTGTACTACTCAGACATTCAGCCCCTCAGTCATTATAGCATTAGTGACACACATTGCATTCTGTGGGCAAAGCCCAGCATGAGGACCGGGGCCAAACGAATGAGAAATTACACATGGCCTCTGTCCCTGGGAGCTCATCCAAATAAAACCTAGGGAACTCACAGTTCACAATCTTATGATGACCTCAAAAGTTGTCTAGTGCCCCCTCCTTCCCAACCCAGGACTTTCAGCCTCTGATGGGCTGTTTCCAGGGTGGGGAATGTAGATTCTTCAGGGATGGGTCTCCCAGGAGAGAAGAGCTGAGCATGAGAAAATTCTTCTGGGCTTGCTCCTGAAAATTTCCTTCTATGCATAAAAGAGTATATGATGCTGAACCCCAAAGATTGAATACAGAAGCCAGTATCTGAACTACAGATATAAGGGGTGATTCCAGTGTCCCATGACTGGCAGCCAGAGGACAGTGTTCAGTGAGCACTTCATGGCAGCAGTGACCATTTACCTACGCACTTGAGTTGGCACCTTCCATTGATGTCTGATGAATCAAAAACTCTCTCCGTAAAGAGAAGGATTTCCACTTCTGGGAAGATGGAACAAACAAACTTTCCCCTGTTCCTCCTGCTAGATACAATTAAAAGCCCTTGATATTATATTCAAAAGCGAACATAAGAAGCATCTGAAAGATGGACAGAAGTAGGCAAATCAGCTAGAGACCATGGAAACAAGGAAAGAGATGGTGATGAGCTGCCTGGGTTTTATTTTTGCCTCATCTATCCTAGATGCATGGAGCTAAAGAAGCCAGCAAACTGAACATGCCAGGAGATACATGGGGAAAAAAAAAAAAGCTTTCTCTCTCTAGCCAAAGAATCAGAAAAGGAGCAGCCTAGGAAGACAGAAAACTTTTAACCAATAACCTCTCTACTTCAGTCAAACACCACATTAAAAAAATCTCTGGCAGCATCCCCATCCATGCCAGCGAAGGTCAAGTGAGGAGCCTAGACTTCTATTCCTGTGAGGTTGTAACAAGGCACCGTAACAACCCAGTGAGAATGGTGTCAAAGAAGGACAAATAGAGAGCTGAGACTTACGTCCCCACCAGACAGTAATGAGGCCAACCACCACCCCTCCTACAGTGATAGAGGCCACATGGGGATTCTGGATTTTCATCCCCACCTGGCAGTAATGAAGCAGCAACCCTCCTCCCCATCAGAGCCGTGTCAGAGAAAACCAAGTAAAGTAGAAGGTTTGAATAACATCCAGGGCCTCATAAATATAATGCAAAAATGTCTAGGTTTCAAGCAAACATCTCTTACCATTATCAAGAACCAGAAAAATATCAAACCGGATGAAAAAATACAATCAAAGATGGCAACTCCACATTGAAAGAAATATTAAAATTAACCGACGATCTTAAAGTAGCCAGGTTTAAAAACAAAAAAAAAAAGCTTCAGTGCACAATTACAAATATGCTTAAAACAAATGAAAAGATTGAAAAGCCTCAGCAAAGTTAAAGAAGATAGGGGAACCAGATGGAAATTTTAGAACTGAAAAATACAATAACCAAAATAAAAAGTTCAGTGGATAGGCTTAACAGCAGAATGGAGGGCACAGAGGGGAAAAAATCAGCAAACTGGAAGATAGAATAATAGAAATTACTCAGTCTGAAAAACAGAAAGAAAATAGATTGTGGGGGGGGGAGCACAAAGCCTCAGGGACTTGTGAGACCATGACAAAACATCTAATATTCATATCATTGGAGTCCCAGAGGGAGAAGAAAAAGAGGGCAGGTATGAAAAAGAATTCAAAGAAATAATAGCTGAAAACTTCCTAAATTTGGCAAAAGACATAAGCCTGACAATTCAAGAAGATTGAAAGCCAAACAAGATAAACCCAAAGAAATTCCAAACATATATCAAAATTCTAAAAACTAAAGACAAAAAACTTGGCTGAAGTAGAAAGAGAGAAATACCTTACTGGTATGAAAAAAAAAAACAAACCAATTTTAAATGACAGCAAATTTCTCATTCTAACTGGGAATGACCACTGGAGAATTCTACCACAGACTTAAAGAATAACACCAATTCTACATAATCTCTTCCAAGAAATAAAAGAGGAGGAATACTTCTCAATTCATTTTGTGAAACTAAGATTACCCTCATTCGAAAACCAGACAAAAACAGTACAAAAAAGAAAACTTCAGACCAATATCCCTCATTAATATAGACACAGAAATCCCTAACAAAATATTAGTAAATAGAACTCAGCAGTATATTAAAAAAAAACCATACACTGTGACCAAGGAGAGTTTATTCTAGGGTTTGGAAAGCTTCCTCAATATTCATAAATCAAGCAATATAATCTACCATATTAACAGGCGAAAGTAGAAAAGTCATACGATCATATCAATTGATATAGATAAAGCATTAGATGAAATTCAGTACCTATTCATGATTTTTAAAAAACAATTTTTAAAAAAACTTCCAGGAAAACAAACAGAGGGGAACTTCTTCAACTTGATTAACAGCATCCGCAACAAACCTACAACTAACATTATAATAGTGAAAAGCTGAATGCTTTCCCCCTATGATTGATTGGAAACAAGTCAAGGATGTCTATTCTCATTGCTCTTACTTAACATAGGAACATGAAAGACAGTGCTGGAAGTTCTAGTCAGTGAAAGAAGGCAAGAAGAGAAGAAAGAGAGAAGAGGAGAAGAGAGGAGAGGGGAAGAGAGGAGAAGAGAAGGCATACAGATCAGAAAGAAAGAAAACTGTCCCTATTTGCAGATGATACTATTGTCTACATAGAAAATCCCAAGGCATCTATGAAACAGCTACTAGAACTAATAAGTAAGTTCAGCAAGATCATAGGATACAAGATGAACATACAAAACTCATTGTATTTCTATGTACTAGCAGTGAACACATGAACACAGAAATTTAAAATCACTCAAAAAATGAAATATTTAGGTGTAAATCTAACAAAACAAAACAAGTACAGGACTTATATGCTGAAAACTACATGATACTGATGAGAGAAACCAAAGAGGAATTAAATAAATGGAGAAACGTTTCATGGATTTCATGGAATGGGAGACTCAACATAGTGAAGATGTCAGTTCTCTCTGAATTGATATACAGGTCTAATGTAATTCTTACCAAAATCCCAGAGAGATTTTTTTGTAGGTATAGACAAGATTATTCTGAAATTTACATGGAAAGGTACTAGGATAGTTAAAACAATTTTGAAAAAGGAAGAATAAAGTGAAAGAAATCAGTGCATCCAGTTTCAAGACTTATTATCTAGCTACACTAATCAAAACCCTGTGGTATTAGTAGAAGGATAGGCACAGTGGTCAATGGAACAGAACAGAGAACCTAGAAATAGACCCACACAAAGATGCCCAACTGATTTTTTACAAAGGTGCAAAATCAATACAATGGAGGAAAGATTACTTTCTCAACAATTGCTCTCTGGAGCAATTGGAAATCCACAGACCAAAAAAAACAAATCTTGACTGAAATCTCATACAAAAATGAACTCAAAATGGGTCATGCACATGAATGTAAAACAAAGCTATAAAACTTTTGGGGAAAAAAACATAGGGGAAAGTCTTGGGAACCCAGGGATAGACGAGTTCTTAAACTTAATGCCAAAAGCACAGTACACAAAAGGAAAACCTGGTAAATTGGACTTCATCAAAATTAAAAATTTTTGCTCTTTGAAAATCCCTGATGGAAACACAAGCTACAGACGGGGAGAAAATATTTTCCAACCACTTATTCAACAAAGGACTATATTCAGAATATATAAAGACTCTCAAACCTCAACAGTAGAAAAACAAACAACCCAATTAGAAAATGGGCAAAGGAAATGAAGAGATGTATTACCAGAGAGAATATACAGATGGTAAATAAGCACATGAAAACATGTTCAATCAACATCATTGCTCACTAGGGAAACGCAAATTAAAACTATAATAAGATATCACTGTACACCTATCAGAGTGGCTAAAATAGACAATAGTGACAATACCAAATGCTGACAAGGATGCAGAGGAACTAAATTGCTCACACATTGCTGGTGGGAATGGAAAATGGTACAGCCATTCCGGAAAACCATTTGGTAGTTTCTTTAAAAAGTCACCATTCAGCTCCCATACAATCCAGCAGTTGTGGTCTTCTGTACTTATCCCAGAGGAATGATGACTTTTAATCACACAAAAACCTGGGCATGAATATTTATAGCAGCTTTATTTCCAACAGCCAAAACGAACACGTCTTGGTTGTCCTTCAATGTGTGAAAGATTAAATAGTCTGTGGTACATCCATACCATGGAATACTACTCAGCAAGAGAAAGGAATAAACCATTGATACACACAACAGCTGGGTGGGTCTTCATAGAATTACGCTGAGTGAAAAATAATCCCAAAAGGTTCCGTACTGTATGATTCCATTTACATAACATTCTTGAGATGACAAGATTATAGAAATGGAGAACAGATCAGTGTTTGCCATGGTTCCAGGGAGGATGGGGAAGGAGGGAAGCACTTGGGACTGTAAAAAGGCAACATGAGGGATCCTTGTGGTGGTGGATGCAAATGTTCTCTGTATCTTGACAATCCATATCAATATCCTGGTTTTGATGTTGCACTAAAGTGTTGACGAAGTTATCATTGGAGGGCGATGGGTAAAGTATAGGGGATCCCTGTATTATTTCTCTGCATATGAATCTATAATTATCTCACGAAGTTTAAATTTTTTTAAAAGTACTCTCCCCACGTCCAGTACCGCCTTAATTTAGTCATTGCTCAGCTTTTTACACCAAGCTCAAAGCCAGACTGCCGGGAGCCGGAGCCAGACCTGCCCTCTCAGCATTTCCTCTCTGCTAACCGTGAAGTCAAGGGCAGCCTAATGGCACCAGGTCTATCAGGAAAGACTGACTCTGAAAAGACAGGAATCAGGGAGAGAAGCAAGCAAGTCTGGCATGGGAGTTTGGAGCAGCTGATGCCCCTGTCTCTGTCATCTTCCAGTGCCCACCAGAAGGTCACTTGGTGGCGTAAGATAATGCACCTCCCAGTCACCTGGTCTTGTCCCAGTAGTGAAATATAAAGGGAGGGTTTGGTTCCTCGGATCAGGTTTGTTTAGGATGTGCAGAGTGACAGAACACCTGTGGATCATCCATTTCTTTGCCATCTAGCTGAGGCGGCATGCCTAGCAAAGCCGCAAGGAGTAAATATTGTGGAGGCGATCTAGTTATACACAGCTATGATCTAATCCTCTTTCTCAATCCCCAGAAGTTCTCTGACACTCTTTCATGACCAGGTTTTCTGAAGCACCTAATACTCCCCAGCTGTGCTTCCTGCTGGTATATTTCATCAGAAGTGAGCCTAAACCGGATCTTAACCTAAAAGTCAAAGGGGTCAGGCTCTGCAGCTCGTGAATGCTGGAAGTATCTCCTCAGAGAAAGTCTATTGGCCTTTGGGGATGTCCAGACCCAAATCAGACCACCCCTGGGTTGTTGTGGGAACTTTGGGGTACGATACCTTGAGTGGAAGGTTGGCAGGCAGCTGTCTGTCCAGAAAGGATGGAAACCAGAGAAATCTGAAAGAGTTGCAGCTACCTGACCTGGAGAGAAGACTTGCCACCATGGCTGTTGTCTTCAGAAATCCGAGGGCTGTCATAGAGAGAGGGATATATGTTCTCTGTTACTCTCTGAGTGATGGCTGAAATAGCCTGAGTGAAACGTGTGGTTTTCTAGAGCGTCACCATGGTGGAATGACTTGCCTGGGTCCACAGCAAGCTCTTGAAGTCAATGCAGATTTAGGGGTGATGGTCCTTTGAAAGGAATGTTGTGGGGCAAGAACCTTAGATTATTTAAAGACTTTCAGGAGAACAAATAACTGTGGATCCTTGCAGCACTAATTCTGATGGCAAGAAGCCAGTTTGGAAAACAGGCCTGCTAGGAAGTCAGGATCCATGTGGCAGGTGGCGGTCTTCACCCAGGGACCACGACAACCTTGAGTGGCCAGTCCTGGAGAACTGCTGAGGTCAGATCCCTGTGTTCTTCAGACCCAAGTACCATGTTGAAAACCCCTGAAAGAGGAGGAGATCTCACCAGAAGAGAGCCCAGGTTGCCTCCCTACAAGGACATAGCTACCTGAATAGCAATAAAGTGTCTCAGCTAAAAGCCTTCTGTCATCCAAGTACCATAAGGGCAAGGCTTTCTGGAGCTCCACTCACCATCAACAGACCAGCTAAAGCCAGCTTAGCTACGTCCAGCCTGAACCACACTGAGCTTGAGCAGAAACCACCTTGTAAACATTCCTGCAGGACACATGTGCTGACCTGCCTGTCCAGCTTCCTACTCCTACTGTCCAGCTGATCTTTATTTTAAACCTGAAGTCAGAAAACTTTTTCTGTCATGGGTCTGATAGTAAATATTTTAGACTTTGTTGGCCATATAGTCTCTGTTGTTGTAAATATTCAACTCTGACATGTTAGCATGAAAGCAGCCAGAGACAAATGAGTGAATGTGACTGTGTCCCAATAAAACTTTATGTACAAAAGCAGGCGATGGGCCAGATTTGGCCTGTGGGCCATGGTTTGTCAACCCATGGTCATGTAAACTCATGACCTGACAGACCAGAGTCGCCCTGATTCTGAGATATATCCATCTAAAAACCCTTCTTCCCTGTGCCTGGCCAATCTCCCAACCTCTTCTAGGACTTTTGGTTCCCACCTCCGCCCAGGGCTGGCCAAGGCCAGAGAGCCTATCCTTGGATATCTCCCGTATCCTCATCCCTCCCATGCTACTCCCTGCTTCTTGCTGTATTCTCCAGCACCCCCGCCCCAGTCCTCTTCATCAGCTGCTTCTTCAACCTCTCAGAAGCATCTGATCTTCCAGAAGGCTTTCTCTGCACCACCCTCCATCACTCTGCACTCTGGACTGAGCCAGAGGCCCCTCCATTCCACTCCCACAATACTCCATGATTTCCACATTGTTGAAAATTATCTGTTTGTTGGTCTGACTCTCTAATTAGGTTGTGGATTCCTGGAGGGCAAGAATAGAGTTTTACTCATTTATGTGTCCCTAGGACCCAGCCCTGACTCAGAGTAGGTACCCATTACGACTGACAGAACAGTCAGCTGGACGAATGAATCACCATGTACAGCCCTTTGCAGGGAGTTACCATGCTCTGCATACACATTTCCTCATCCCTTAGCATATTGCCCTGGAGCTTTGTGCAATCATTCCCCCATGTCTGACTCCCATTGCCATCCCCCGCACCGTCTGCATGTCTAATGTTTTCACATTCAATTCTCTCCTTGAAGGATAAAGCCTGCATGCTTCTTCCCTCTCCTTCTCTGGACTTCAGGAGACCCCCACCCCTCTGCCACCTCAGCCCCTTCTTGGAAGTGAGCATGTCCCTGGCAGAGATGATTAGGGGCTTGACGCATTTGATTCCTGGGAATAAATAAGAACTTTTCAAACCTAAGAGCATCATCACCATCAGAAGATGCTCTGTTGGCTGTTAACTGGAGGAGACTGTGGGTGTCAAGAGATTGGCCATGTAAGAAGGAAAACCATGCTCAGATCCCAGCCAGAGAAGCACAGTGCTTGGGGTGAGGGAGATACAAATGGGGAGTTATGGCCAGCAGGAAAGCTGGACACCTTGCCTTCTCCAGCTCCTCCTCCCTGTCAATCCTCAAGCCAAATTTCTATACCTTTGGCCCTGGCCAGTCCTTAAGGTTTCCCTGAACCAGGAGGGGGAGAGGTTGGGAGTCTCAGCTCCATTAGGGAGGGGGCCCAAAAGAACTCTGGACCTCCATATTCTCATAGACTCATTGACCTCCCCAAGCTCCTATCATGTTGACCTAGGCCATAAGACTGGGCTTCTACCTCCCATTTCCCTCCCAGCATGCCACTTCCCTGCTGGAACTGCCTGCACCGTGAGCCCTGACCTCCAGGATTATAGTATAGCTCCTGACTTGCATTTTCTCTGGGGCCCAGGATCCTCCTCCTACACTTGGCCATTACCACCTGCCTGACACTAAATGCTATGCCAGCACACAGCAGAGGCTCATTACATGTCCATTCTGACCCTCTCTGAGTCCCACCACTTCCATGTCCTGCCTACTGCCCCTCCTCCTAGGTCCCTGCATGGTGATGCCAGCCCCTGCCAGCCTTAAGTACCCTATACCCCATGGCATTTCATTTGGATACCTGGAAGCCACCACAGGACCAGCCCCACAGCTCTGCCAAGCTCTAGGCCTAATCAGCCCTGATACCTCTCCTGCCCATCAGCCTAGTCCTTCTGTGCCTCCAGAGTCGGCCCACTGAACTATCACTCATGCCAGCCAGGTACTCTGCTAAAGAAGAGGCAGGGAGGGAACATCCCTCTTAAAGCAGTTTTAGGGACTGGAACTGGCTCCTCTGGGGAAAGTGTCAGATCTTTGAGCTCTGAGACTACACCCCAACAGCCCATCCCACCTGGTTCCAGGGCCTGAGGCCTACCCTATTCAATCCAGTAGAGAGGCTTGACCATTCTTGCTCTACCAAGGGCGGAGGGCAGATAGAAATCTAGGTCTGCAGGGCACCAGCTTGGATGGCCTGGGGGCTCTAGCACTGGAAGGTTATATACACTGAGCTGCATCCACCTCCCTGGGGCTGGGAACAGAGTGGGAAGGTATCAAAGGAAAGAGAGTGAGCAGAAAGCAAGACCCAGGGTGGACTTGTGTAGGAAGCTGCCTGTCCTACTTCCCTCAGACCCAATGCCTCTTCTCAGCACAGGGCAGTTAGGTCACAAGCAATAATTCCCCCAGGAAGGGGAAGGAGTGATCAGGAGTGATCAGGGCCCAAGAGTTCAAGATCAGAGCCAACCTGCTCTGAGAGTCAGGTTGGAAAGGAACACAAGATAAGGGTGGGGCCAAGGAGAAGTCAGATTCGAATGGCCCCCTCTCACCGAGCAGTTTCCCAGGGCCTGGCCTTGGGCTGAGAGGTTTCCAGACCTGACCCTCACCCTCCCCACAACCCATCATGATGGGTACATTGTCCTTATTGTACAGTTGAGGGGAGGGAGGTTCAGAGAGGGTAAGTGGCCTAAAATAACACAAAAAGTAACAGGGTCTGGATTCAACACTGCTCTGCCCTCTCTCCACAGCATGACGTGACCTCCCTGGGACACACCTCCAAGAGGAAGACAGGGAAGACAGGAGGCAGGGCTAGTGGGAATGGGATAAGCAAATACCTGAGCAGTGTGGTGCAGGCAGGCCTCCCATAGAAGCGGATGCCCAGGGTGTCCTGTGGGAAGGGGGAGATAGATGCCAAGTCTCCGAGGTATCTTAGGCACCAGCGGCCAGTAGGTGGCCAGTCCGTGCACCAGGTACCCAGTAAGCATTGTCACCCAACAGTAGTACCAGAGGCCAGATGATTGGGGCCCCTGCAAGCCTAGAGGCACTTCATCCCTCTCCCATGAATCTTTTCCTCTAGAACGATGTTCTCCCTCCTCCCAGTGCTCTCTGTTTCCTGGAACATAATCCAGATGCTGCACCAGCCTCCTTTTGGCAGGGTTTCATCAATTAATCTTTCATCCACATTGATCCCCTGAAAAATGACTTCCTCATTATCCATCTTGCGGAGTTTCCACTTGGCAGTCGGAATGGCAAAGCATCCATCAAACTCCGATGCTGTGTGGAAGAGGGTGGGAGAGCCAGGGCTCTGGAGTCAAACAAACTGGAGTGGGGGTCCTGCTCTGCCATCCTCCAGCTGCGTGACCTTGGTGAGTCATTTGGTCTCTCTGAACCTCAGTTTCCCCATTTGTAAAACAGGTTAAATGAATCCCCTTCATGGGGTTATTGAGAAGACAAAATGACACAGTTCATCTGAGATTTTTATAAACTGCTCTACAAGTGTAAAGCCTATTTTCATTATGATTGTTTTTCACTGGTTCCCGAGCAGACTGAGGCTGACCTCTGGCTTCTAAGCCTCAGAGAGGCCAAGTTGAGGGCATAGATAGGCTTACGAGGTGTTCCTCAACGCTCCCCATCACTCTGCTAGCGAAAGAAGTCACAGCATACCCTGCAAGGCAAAGGCCCAGATGTAGTGGGGGCTCAAAGTGAAAGCCAAGAAACGGGGGCTCATTTTAGCTGCAGAAATAAAGACAGAGGGTGGCATGTTCAGAAACACACCTGTTGCCCTTCTTCAGACCAGCCTGGAGCCTGGGAAGCGTTGCTTCGTGCCATCCTAGAATTTTCAGGCTGTGGTTTCCCACAAGGCGGGGCACACAGAAGCCACATAGAACACTGGCTTCCTTTGCCTTCTGTCCATACACGAAGGAAAAGGGGTTGAAACTCCACAGCACATATGTCATTGTGGGCCCATGCCCTCTTTTCTGCTCCCTCTCCCCTCATGCCATAGTGACCAGGATGGACACAGGCTTTGATGTCAGATCCATAGTGTCAAGTCCTGGCTCCACCCCCTGCTCATCTCTCAGGGCTTTAGATTCTTCTTGTAAAATGGGGATGATGGGGCGCCTGGGTGGCTCAGTTGGTTAAGCGACTGCCTTCAGCTCAGGTCATGATCCTGGAGTCCCGGGATCGAGTCCCGCATTGGGCTCCCTGCTCGGCAGGGAGTCTGCTTCTCCCTCTGACCCTCCTCCCTCTCATGCTCTCTGTCTCAAATAAATAAATAAAATCTTTAAAAAAAAAATGGGGATGATGATACCCATTTAGTTCAGGCTTCTGTGAAGATTGAATGGATACAAAAGTGCTTTGTAAACCATAAAGTGTTATCTAAACATTTACTGCATCCCTTTCTCTTTGATGACCACCCCTCACAATCAGGCCCAGGGCCCCCCTGCTCTCTAACCTCCCCCACCCCCACAGGAGTGGATCAAATCAGATGTACTGAGACTGAAAATCAAGCACAACAATGTGTTTCCCTCCCAGAGGAATATGCATTCAGTTTTCTGTATGCAGAGGGAAGAGACACAGTCCTTGTGTTATAGGGTTTCAGGCAAAATGAGCAGATGGAAGGATTATTTGGGGGTTATGGGTTCCTTGCCTCTGAGTCGTACCAGGACCATGGCTGGTTCTTAGGGAAAGTTGTTGCAAAGTACCTGGTAGTTGAATCGGAAAATATAACAGGATGTGGGCAGGCTCTTCTGTGCTCCTTCCCCTTCTTTATCTTCCCCTGGGGCCAGACTCCCCAGAACTTATTCTCCCTGTGTAACTCCCCATTTGCAAGTCTACCAGTTGTTTTCTGACTGATCTACACATCTCCAACGCCGATGTGGAGGTGGAAGACAGCTCATCCGTAAGATCTAGAAACAGCCCAATCAGTTAAATTTTTTTTAGTGTCCATCTGAATGACTCCTTGCTGCAAATTTGCCGTTTGGGCAAGAAACAGTCACGGTTAAAAACCCAGATTGCCCAGCTTCAGATCCTTAGCTCAATTGATTAGCTTGAGCTTTTTGCTCTTCCATTGTGCCCCAGGTATCTCATTGCAAAAATAGAAGTGAGACTAATATATTCTTAAAAGGATTAAATTAGTTACTATAACTGAAGCCCTCAGAATAGTGCCTGCTGTGAGGTCTGTGCCTTGGGGGTTGGCAGCAGGGCTCAGTTGTTACTGTTGCTGTTGTTCTGTTGTGGTTGTGTTCTTGCCGTCAAGGTGGCAGACTGAAACAAACTGAACCTGAAGTTCCCGGTGCCCCCAGCATCTGTTGTAACAAGCCCGCCAGGGGCTTCTGCAGCAAAGTTTTAAACCACTGGGCTAGAGGGGTGAGCAGTAGTTCCCAGAAAAAGAAATATGGCACTAGTAACTGAATGAAAAAAAGTGCAGCCTCACTCATTATAAGAGAAACGAACATGAAAATTATATTGAGATACTATTTCTCAAAAATATTTCACAAAAATCCCAAAGTTTGACAACAAAATCTGTTGGTGAGTCTGTGGGGAAACACATTTTTATACATCACTGGTGGGAATGCAGAAGGTTACATTTGGCAAATGTCTAGTAAAAGTACACATTTATTCACCTTTTAAGCCAGAATCCCGTCTATCTCAGTCTATTCTAAAGGAGCACGGGTAAAATATGAAGGGAAAAAAATGAATGAATGAAGCTATTTACTGCAGCAATATCTCTGAAAGCAAAGGATTAGAACCCACTAAAACACCAAGAGAGGACTGGTTGAATAAACAAGGGTACATCTGTATGAGGGGGTACTAGGCACCTATGAAAAGGAGTGAAAATCTCTATTTACTACTGTGGAGTGATCTCAAAGGTAGCAGATTAAGTGAAGAAAGCAAGGAGGAATAATGTGTGTATATTATTATTTTACTATTTGTCTAAGGAAAAGAGAGAGTGTGTGTGTGTACACACATTTGCTTCTTATTTAAAAAAAGACAAAACACTATGCAAAGATCTGTTAGCTTCTTTACACCCTTCATCTTTACAATGCATGCGTCAGCTCCACGCAGCCCACGCGGCAGAAACCTGCCGTGCTCGCTGTAGACCGCCCCAGACCTTGCCCGAGCTCTCCTGCACATCTCCAGCATCGTCCTTGAAGATGTGTTGGCCACAGACAGCCACTTTGGTTCATAAGCACATGTGGGAGCTCTGGGGAGTTAGCACCCCCGGGACACTCCTTGACCAAGAGAAGAGGAGCTGAGGATTGTCACATCTGTGTCTTAAGCAGACAATTCTGAGGCACATTCTACGTGGTTCCTCAGAAGGTCCTCTGTGGCTTGAGCCCCCATTGCCCACTGTAGTTCTCAGCTCAGTAACACAGTCTTAGATTGACCTGCTTCCCTCTGTTTTCCTCTTCTTCTCTCTCTCATTACTGCCCCTTGGGGTCACCTCCAAAAATTAATTTCCTGCACACACTCATTGGCTCAGAGCTGCTTTGATTGGGGGCGGAGAAGGGGGGGAACTAAGGCAAATAATAAACCATAAACTTTTTTTGAAAATTATTGTTTATAGGAACAGGAGAGAATAAGTGGGAGAGAATAACAGAAACTAGATTTTATGAATATACCTTACAATTTAGACTTGACTTTTGATATATTTAAATATTTTCCCTAATTATAAAACAAAATTAAGCTTCAAAAAGTCATCCTTAAGGGGCACCTGGGTGGCTCAGTCGGTTAAGCATCTGCCTTTGGCTCAGGTCAGGATCCCAAGGTCCTGGGATTGAGCCCCTCATTGGGCTCCCTGCTCAGCAGGGAGTCTGCTTCTCCCTCTCCCTCTGCCCCTCCCCTCACTCCTGCTCTCTCTTGCTCATTCTCTCTCTCTCTCAAATAAATAAATAAAATCTTAAAAAAAAAAAAGTCATCCTTAAAACTGAAAATAAAACAAAACAAACAAATGTAAATGTGTATAACTTCGGAGGCATAACCACACAGAGGACTATTCCAAGTGACTTTAAAGCACATAAATGCATAATGTAACTGCACTTGCCTAGGACAATCAACCCTAAAAACAAAAGGAGTAGGAAAATTATCTTAAACTGATTGTTGTTAACAATCTTAAATTGTTAGTGGTACAGTGTCTATTGCTATTCTGAGACTGTTGTGTATGTGGTATGGGATACAGCAATAAGAATTATATTGTTGTCATTGAGAGCCTATATTTTTGACATGAATGAAAGGAGAGACAGATATAAGATTGATGAGATTTTTTTAAGCCATGATGTTTTATTTGAGTTAGAAGTATCTGTTTAAAAAAAACAAAACCTATTGTGTATTTAATGTTTAAAAATAAATACATATTTTCGAGCTCCATCCCACTATAAGGCCTAGAGACAGTGTTAATGAAAACTGTAGGACTCAAATTGTGGCCAGTTAAAACCATTTCCCACTTCGGAAAAAAAAAAAAAAGCAAAGCTTCTTGGAGAAAGGGCTGATTCCAGATTGGGACAAGAAATACACAAGCTGAGCCTGGAGCATTTTGTCCCACCAGGAAGGAAAGAAGGTATCAAGGATTGCTAAGCTTGTATCAAAAGGTCTTGCGAGGTCACCTGAATAAGCTCCTCCCAGTCAGCCAGTGATGGGATGATATAAATACTAATGAGGACAGGCACTGCCCAGGAAAATATAGCAAATATGTTTGCAGATTGCAAATTGGTAAATAAAGGGCAAGAATCTAGTATTTTTCTGCCTTTTGTATATCACTGTACATCGGGATAATTAAACAGTTAATGAGGAGAAAATTCTCTCCATGGAAGTATTCTAATTTTTTCTTTAAGATTTTATTTTTAAGCAATCTCTACACCCAAAGTGGGGCTCAAACTCACCACCCGGAGATCGAGTCACATGCTCCACCGACTGGCCAGCCAGGTGCCCTGAAAGTATTCTAATTTAATAAAGAAGAAATAACAGAAGTAGAATATCACCATTTTGCAACCATTACTGAATGAATGGATCCAATCAATGATTTTCAATAGTTGTAACATCACAAAGTAAGAGACAACTAGATATGACATACCTCCTGATGGTCTGCCTATGAACAGTCCTGCCAAAATTCAAACCTGAATCTAACCAGATCCCTAGATGCAGCTACCAATTTACAGTAAAGATAAGACACGGAAGCATGTGTTAAATGACACCAAGGGAAACAACCACTAAAATTCAAACTGTGAGAAATTCTACAGGACAAAATTCTCAGCTTCTTCAACAAGTAAACCATAAAGAAAAAAAAAATAAGGAACCTTATAGATTCAAGGAGACTTAGAGATGTATCAAGGAATTGCAATGCATGGACTTTATTTGGATCCCAGTTAGGGTTGGCATACACATGAAAGATGGGGCTCTGCTTTGACCATGCTCCATGCTCCAGCTGAGATCAGACTCTCCTATCCTGGCGGATCAATGGAGACTGGAGGGACTTCCTGAAATGAGGGCCGTGGCCAGCATTCATGTTCCCTGCCCTTTAATGTACCGTCCCTTTCCCCCACCGCACCCTCCAGTTTTCTCCCACTGTTCTTGGCATCCATGCTGTCCTGCTTTTGCCGATGGGTATCAGTCATGGGCCTCCAAGTATAGATTCGGCATAGATTCCAAGGACTCTAACACAAAGGCTCCATACCCTGCCCATCAGGGTAGACTCACAGAGGCCTGGCCCATCAGAAGCCCACGGGAATGGGATGGACAGTGGGTTGCTCACACATTTTCAGAGGGCCAGACAGCTCCAACAACTCCCGAGTTATCTTTCAATCTAGGTTAACTCTCTTGGTGGGGGTCCGAGCAAGTGATATTGACCCTCTAACCCCTTGCAGGACTCAGGACGGAGGCTTTGAGGATGGGGTGGCAAAGCCCACTTTGGGGCACTAAGATCGAGTGGACCATTCAGCCCCAGAATGGGAAGTCCGTTTTAAGCTTGACAGGGCCTCTTTAGAGCTAAGCAAAAGGACAGCCAGCCCCTGAAAATAAGCGGTTGTTGGGACTCTATGCCTTGTACATGTGTGTTCTCTTTCTCACTTCAACAGAGTAAAAGATGAGAAGTAGCTGAATAATTTATATGAGGAAATAATTTATATGAGGAAATGAGCAGGCGGGCCACAAGGAAAAGGAATAAAAGTGAAAGCATTCTTCTAGGAGAAAAACATACACATAAACAAAGCAACCGAAAAAGCAAGTCAGCTTTCAAAACCAGCTGTGGTTGTTAGAAAGTTTGCCCTTGCCCTGGGTTCACACTCTCCCTCTGCAGTTATACTCCTTTGCAAGACTTCTGTCTTCTCCGTGGGATATAATCCTGAGAATGCTGAAGAAGCATTTCTGGCCCCATTTTACTGATCAAGTCCTGAATCTCGAGGAGGTCCCACGGCTTGCCTCTTGCCACGCAGCAAAATGTGAAGGGACCAGCCTGTGAACCCAAGTCTGTCTGGCTTCAAAGCTCATGCTGTGTTTTTCACTCTTTGCTGCCTCCAGTCCAAGTCAGCATACTTCATTTTCTCTTCCCATGAGAGCCCTTCGCATTTTCAAAAACAACTTTGATTCCCCATCCCTCTTTCTTCCTTGCTCCAGACCGATGCTCGCTCTGCAGCCTGACAGCCCCAGGCTCTTCAGACACCACGACAGGTTTTCAAATCTTTGCATCTTTCTTCCCTGAATTATGCTTCAGTTTGCCCCAATCCTCTGAAGCACGTGAGTGCTGGAAGTGGACACCGATCTTCAGACCTGGACGGATGGGCCGACCAGAGCAAAGCCTGCAGGGATTATTTCTCCCTCTGATGCGGAATCAAGGCTGATGGTAGCACAGCTTAAGATGGATTCATTAGCCCTGCTGGCCGCCATGGCACATAGCTGGCCTGTAATGAGTACTCACTCAGCGAAAGTTCCCCAGGCCTCCGTACCCTGGCCTCTGCTGAGCCAGCTCTCCGCTTTCTACCCTTGAGCAGTGTGTTGTTTGGAACCTCCATTCAGGATTTTCCCATTATTGATTACAGTTTCATTCAGCCCACACCCACAGAGCTGGGCACAAGCGCTGGTTGATGGGGGGCCGTGTTAACAAGGCACCGTTGATCCCCATGTTGCTTAGCCCTGAGCTCCTCTGGGCACCCCGCAGCCCACGTGGGCCCTCAGGACGGCCCGGTACCTGCCGCAGCCCTCGGTCAGCCCCTGAGGCCTTCCTCAAAAGCAGAGCCACACCTCACAAACTGCCAGGCCTCTTGAGTGGTGTTCGACTCGACCAGAGCTAGGCCAAGCAGGGTATTTTTGTTAGTGCACAGCTGCCAAGAACATTTCAAGAGATGATTTACTCCTTCTCTGAGGGTTGTTTACACCAGAGCTCTCTGTTCCCATCAGAGCCTGTGCCTCCCATGAAAAACCTGTCACAATTTGTGATCTGAGGGGAGCCTGTTTGCCTGAAGGAAAAAAAAACTGCATATATTTTTTCCACACAGGAAATAAATGCCATGTTTTCTCACTCGTCCAGGATGCGTTCCCTGGCCTAGAAACGGACATGGACGTATAGGGGGCATCAGCTGAGCCAGGCCTCAACCCTGCTCCAGTGAGAGGTTATCTCTACAGTTGGAGGTGCTGTTCCATGTTACCCATATCCTCCAGCAAGCTGACGGGTGCCTGAGCTGAGTTACGATATATTGAACCCTATAAGGCCAGGAGTTTAATTCTAATCTGTTCCGATTCGTCAACACGATGCTTGAGTTTTAGCTAACATGACTTGAGACTGGGTTTAGTATAAATGGTGGCCACGTGGTACTGGGACGGGAGCTCTAAGCTGGGAGCCAGAAGATCTGGGTCTGGGTTCAAACTCTGCCACTAACCCACTGTGTGACCTTAGGCAAGTTGTTTACACTCTGGGCTTCAGTTTTGTCATCTGCCACGGGAAGAGGCTCTCCAGTGGTGTCTCAAATTGTGATATTATATACTATTATGGATTATAAGCACAGCCATGGAGCCAGGGTGCGTGTTTTCCTGACATGTTTTCCTGGCAGAGTCCGTGAAGTGGATTTCTGTAACAGGAAAGCCAATAGCCCAGCACCAGAGTTCGAGCCCAGCCCCGGACCAGTCCAGTCCCAGACAAAGCCCAGGGCTGAGGTTCTTCTCAACTAGACCCAGCACCAAACTCACTGCCTCCCAAGCTCAGACAGACTCCTGGGTCTGAGGAGTGGGTTCGTACATCTGGGCCCCACAAGCTGGAATCACTAGGTGATTAAACTCGCCTTTTATTGTGGCCCTGAGGGTTATAAACAAGCAGGCCTGACGTATGGGTCATTCCTGAGACTCCTGCTTCATTGGTTTTAAGGGCCCCTTGATGGTAAAGAATTTCAAAGCTGCTAACTCCATAGTATATTAAAGTGGAATAAATTCCTCTGAATGGTCCTCAGGTGAGAAGTGGTACTTAGCAAATGCCTCTTGGTTTTCTCTTGAAGGACCCAAGACTGACCTCTGGTGGTCTCCAAGACCAGCTAAAGGCCAGCCTTGCCAGAACCCACCCTCCAGAGTCTTCCCTGGCTGAATCTGGCTCCCTGTCTCTCCATGTCTTTCTGTCTCTGTCTCTCTGTCTCTCTCTCCCCCTCCCTCCCTCCTTCCTTCCTTCTCTCTCTCTCTCTCTATCTCTCTCTCCCTGCCCCCCACCTCAGTTTTGGTCTTTCGCCCTTTCTGTGTATCTCTGTGTGTATCTGTCTTCCTCTCTGTCTCCCTCTCTTCTTCCCCATGAAACCCCCAATCCCTTAGAAATATGGGGGTAATAGGATTTTAGAATGAGACTTTTTTTGCCTTATTTTCAACTGAAGTACCACTATGTGAGAGAGCAAATAGGGAGATACCAAAGTGAGTGTAAAATAAGCCTCCCCAAATATGCAAATTTACTAAGACTAGAATCCCCAGAACTTACTCCATAATGTGCTCTTGAGGGCACATTCGTCAGGTTCAAAATGAGGCTGTCCTCACTAACCTGTCCAGTTTCATTTCCATTACACACCTGTACTCTCTATGTTGTATTGATGCTGGGGGCTCAGCCCTGTTCCCCAGCAGGCTAGAGGATTTCCAGCCTCTCTACCTTGGTTTATCCTGCCGTTTGTTCATAGAACACCTTTCCCTATCTTGCTTTTCCTAATCCTGTTTTTCCTTCAATGCCAACCTCAAATGCCTCTGGCCCCCCAGAGATGAACTGTACCCTCCTCTGGGCTCCCACGTGGGCTTTTACCACCACTTCCGGCTCTTCCCACCTGGTGTCAGAGAATGTGCGTGCACACGTGTTCCGCAGCTTCTGTGCTCCCTAGGGCATGGGCTATCTCCGGGTCATGCCTGGCACGGCATGCACACATTGGTAAATGCTGGGTGAATGAGCTAGTGAGTGGATCCTATTGGTGGTGGTGCCTAGGAGAGTTTTCTTCTGAGCATCAGTGAAAAAAAAACCAGAAGTGATTTCCTGAGTCCCTTAGGGGGGGGAGTGGAGTTGGAAGGAAAGCTCCAAGCCAGGGCTCAGAGGAGAGAGACTCCGAGCCACCTTCCTGCCTTGCAGACATCAGAGTCCCTCCCTGGCACATGAGTGGGTAACTGTCACGGGGCTAATGCCGCACAACCTGCCCAAAGGCCAGGACTGAGAGTTTGTCACAGGCTGTGTCTACATAATGGAGGCCTGCAAGACCAGTGTCTACACTACAACCTGCATCTAAATAATCCAGACTGCATACTATGCTTTTGTGACTCCTGTCAGTAAACTCCACGTCTCTACAATCCAATTTCTGTGCAGTCCTGGTCTCCTCAACTTTCGTCTCTACCATGGGTCTGTATGTCCCATGTCTGCCCACCTTCCCTGTCCGTGATCCCGTCCTGAGCAGCCGATGTCTACACAGCAGGCCGTGCTGTCACGATGAGTTTCTGCACACACCATGTCTGGGTAAAGAATGTGTAACCAAACGGGAGAAGCTTTGTTTGTGACCCATTGGAAAAGGAACACCTTCCTACTCAGATTCAGATGCCAAGATGGTGATTGCAAAGCTGTCTGAACTGCCCTCCAGAAATGATTATCTCAAGACTTCATAAATACGGAAGGAAGGGAGGGAAGGCAGGCGGGAGGGAAAGGCTGAAACCTTACTGAGAAATAGCATAAAACAGAGATCCTCTATTTTCAAGGTAATCAGAGTCACTATATTTTACTTGTAAAATAAATTTTAAAATAAGGCATATTTATAGCTATGTTTCTTTTACTAAATAATCTATACTGTCCTTTTTACTCATTAGCACTATATCAGTGAAATTATAATATCACACAAAGGTTGATATTAGGTAAAGTGAATAAGATCAATCCTCTATGGCAAATATAGTTTACAACTGTAAGCAGTGAAAAAAACCAGAAACACAGTTTTCTACAAAAAAAAATAATAATAACAAATATTCTTTATTAGAATAAGGACATTCTAATAAGTGTTTCTTTCCTATAACAAAATTTCAGACTCCCAAGCTTAAAAATCTTGGAAGTTAACAATAAAAATGTTTAATATTGAGGGAAAGCTCTTTGTCCATTTTAATAAACAGGTTTAGAAATTCAATTTTATGATGACAAGATATAGAGTAAGAATAGATCTAATTTCAATTTTATTTTTTTTTAATTAAAGATTGTTATGTATTTATTTGACAGAGAGAGACACAGCGAGAGAGGGAACATGAGCAGGGGGAGTGGGAGAGAGACAAGTAGGCTTCCCACCAAGCAGGAAGCCTGACCCGGAGCTCAATCCCAGGACCCTGGGATCATGACCCAAGCCAAAGGCAGACGCTTAACAACTGAGCCATCCAGGCGCCCCAATCTAATTTCAGTTTTAGAGTGCAGAATATATAAATAATTGCTAAGCTAGGATTTCTCATCAGGATGCCATTGCATTTGGGGTAAGAACATTCTCATTGTGGAGGATGTCCCATGCATTGTAGCAGATTAGCATTCTTGGGCTTGTCCTTTAAATGTCAGGGATACCCCACAGTCAGTATGACACCAAAAACACCCACACATTTTCAAAGGCACCCCAAACAGGTGGTACGCTCACAGGCTTTGTCTAAACCAATGATTCCAAACCTTTTTTTTCATTATCCCTCTAAGGAGCTCTTTTAGATCATTTTTTTCCCTAATCCAACTTTATAAAATTTTAATACCATAGGTAAACCATATATATATGTAAATACATATGTTTATATATGTTTATATACTATATCCTTTGGAGAGCCACCATTGTATCTTGAGTTTTTGTCACCCCCCCCCCAAAACCAACTTTCACTCCCTTGGAATTGATACTGCTCCCATTGAAAATCACTGGTATAAACAAAGGCTAATGATCACCCAGGACTCTTTATTCTCAATGCAGGAGAATTGATGGCTCCTTGAAGTTTCTCTCAAGGTTTTTGCTAAAAACCTATCTCTTTGGCTTTAACTTTATTTTTTTAATTGAAATTTTTATTGAGATAACTGTAGAATCTCATATAACTATAGAAAATACAGAGAGATCCTTTGTACACTTTGCCCAGTTTCCTTCAGGGATGACAAAACTTTTTGGTCTGTTTTTCGAAACTACAGCCTAATATTGCAACCAGTGTATTGACATTGATACAATCCACCCATTTATCCTGATTTCACCAGTTTTACTTATACTCATTTGTGTGTGTGTCTGTGTGTGCCTGTGTATAAAGTTGTGTACAATTTTATCACCCGTATAGGATCTGGTATCTATCACCACAGGCAAGACATTGAACAGTTCCAGCAACACAAGGATTCCCCCTTAACTCTTTTATTACCACACCTATCTGCCTCCCATATCTCCACCCTTCCCCCACTCCTTAACCCCTGGACACCACTACTCTATCCCCCCAGTTCTAAAATGTCCTCATTTCAGGAATGTTGTATAAATGGAACCATTTATATATATAACCTTTGGGGATTGGCTTTTTTGCTCAAAATTCCTTGCAGATTCGTTCAAGTTGTTGCATGTATCAGTAGTCTGTTCCTTTTACTGCTGACTAGTATCCGTGGTATGTTTGAACCACAGTTTGTTTAACCATTCATCTGTTGAAGGACATCTGGACTGATTCCAGTTTGGGGCTGTTACAAGTAAAACTGCCATAAATATTTATGCACTGACTTTTGTGTGAACATAAGTCTCCATTTTTCAAGAGTGCAGTTGCTGGGTTGTTTGGTAGTTGCATTTTATTTTTTAAAAATTGTCAAACTGTTTCCAAGGGTGGTTGTACCATTATATCTGTCTATTTTCTTTTTTTAAATTTAAATTCAGTTAACCAACATATAATACATCATTAGTTTTTGATGTAATGTTCAATGATTCATTAGTTGCATATAACACCCAGTGCACATCACATCATGTGCCCTCCTTAATGCCCATCTTCTGCCTATTTTCTAATTGGATTGTTTGGGGTTTTTTACTGTTGGGTTTTGAGAGTTCTTTATTTACTATAGATAGTACTCCTTTGTCAGATATGTTGTTTGCAATTCTCCCCGTCTATCATTTGTTTTTTTCATCCTCCTCACATGGACTTTTCACAGAGAAAAAGTTTCTAATTTTGGTAAGGTCTAGTTTATCCATTTTTGAATTGTGCTTTTGTTGTCAAGTCAACTCTGCCTAGCCTTAGATCCCAAAGATTTTTCTCATGTGTTTTTCCATAGGTTTAAAGTGTTAGGGGGCGCCTGGGTGGCTCAGTTGGTTAAGCGACTGCCTTCGGCTCAGGTCATGATCCTGGAGTCCCGGGATCGAGTCCCTCATCGGGCTCCCTGCTCGGCAGGGGGTCTGCTTCTCCCTCTGACACTCCCCCCTCTCATGCTCTCTCTCTCTCATTCTCTCTCTCACAAATAAATAAAATCTTAAAAAAAAAAAAAAACTTTAAAGTGTTAGGTTTTACGTTTAAGTCTATGACCGACTTTGAGTTAATTTTTGTATAAAGTGCAAGACTTAGGTCAATGTTCATTTTGGTTTTGCCTCTGGATATGCAGTTGCTCCAATACCATTTGTTGAAAACGTAGCTGTGGCACACGTGTGCGAGAGCACCTGGCTCCAGGGGTCCCGAGCAGACCAGGTTCAGCCACTAACTGCTGAGGAAATCCAAAGGCAGAGAAACAAGTGGTGGTGACACGAGAAAAGTTTATTCAGTGAGGCCAACACCGGGAAGACAGTGGACTAGCGTCTCAAAGAGTTGTCTCCAAAGTGCTGAAAATCCTTCCAGGTTTATAGAAGGAAAATGTGGAACAAAGGTCGGTGGGTACAGGCAGGTGGGCGGTAAAGGTCTGGTGGATCATTGTCTTGGATTCAATCACGGAACGGGTCTTGCTGGCTCAGGGTAGTCCCCTGGGTAGTTTTGGTTCCCATCAGCGGATGCTTTGCCTGCAGGATCTTTTGCCTGAGTTCAGAGATAATCTGGAAAGAAGAACTTAATCAATTAGAAAGCACAGACTGGGGTCAAAATGGAGGTAGTTGAAGTCTTCCGTCACAAAGGCTATTTAACTTAAATTTTAATCTAGACTGAATCAAGTATATTTAAGGTTTTATAATCATTTCATACACACACACACACACAGGTAAACAACATAGAGTTTGTTAACAGTCAACACAAGCATATGTATTTAGCTAGTTTCTGACCATCTAAAAGAGGGGTATTAAATCTTTTTTCAAAACAAAAAATATTTGCAACATATATTATAGTTGGAGGTCTAATATCCATAATATATAAGGAACTCTTAAAAATATTGAGGAAACAGGGCCAAACACCTGATAGAAAAATGAGCAAAATTTCTGAACAATTTACCCAAAAAAGACATAAAATTTTCCTTAAACTTATGAGTTGTTCAACTCATAAAAAGAGAAATGCAAATTAAAACTACACTAAAATACCATTTATCACCTAGCAAATTAGCAAAAATTTTAAAACTTGGCACCACACCGTGTTGGCAAGGCTGGGGGGAAATGGGCACTCATACATTGCTGATAGGAATGCAAAATGGTACAGCCTTATGGAACAGAATTTCGCAGTATTCAACAAAACTATACATGCATTTACCTTTTGTTCCAGAGAGCCACTTCTAGGAATTTGCTCTGAAAACACACCTGCAACAATACAAAGTGATATATGCACCTTTATTCATTGAAGCATTATTTGTAATTGCAAAATATTGAAAACAACCTAAATGTTCATACATAAGGAGATGTGTTCAATAAACTAAATGATACCTACACAACGTAGTACTGTGCAGTAGTAAAAGAGAATAGGGATGGTCTCTACGAAGTGATCTGGAATGACTTCCAGGGCATATTTTGTGTGTGAAAAAGCAGACTGCAAAAGGGTGTACATAGTACTCTACCTTTTGTGTAGAAAGAGGAAATAAGAAAATTACATGCACTTGCTTTCTTAATTGCAAAAGGAAATCGAGAAAAAATAAACCAGAAACTAATGAGAATGGTTACCCACAGGGGTGGGTGGGAACCAGGTGGATAAAGGAGTCACACTTCAGTGAGAGCGACTGTTTGGAGTTTGGGATCATTTTTGGGATCATAATGTCTTAAATACTTTTTAAAATGAAGTCAAATGGATATGGTTATCAGTTTTAAAACTCTGAAATGGAGGGCGCCTGGGTGGCTCAGTTGGTTAAGCGACTGCTTTCGGCTCAGGTCATGATCCTGGAGTCCCGGGATCGAGTCCCCCATCGGGCTCCCTGCTCGGCAGGGAGCCTGCGTCTCCCTCTGACCCTCCCCCCTCTCATGTGCTCTCTCTCTCTCTCTCATTCTCTCTGTCTCAAATAAATAAATAAAATCTTTAAAAAAAAAAAAAACCTCTGAAATGGAATATAAACAGAAAAAAATGAACCTAACTATAATTTAAAAGAATAACATAATCATAGTGAAGGGGGAAAAGCAAGAGAACAAACCCTAGTCACTTTTGAGCACAGTACTTTGACTATGTACATTCAATCAAAAGACAAAAGAACTATAAGTAAATAATTCTGCTTATAGGCTTGGTTCTTGCAATGGTATGGGTTAGCAATTCTGAAACGACTTTCTGTGAAAACTAGGATTGAGCAAATAGATGTGGGAGCCAAGTTTCTCACTGTGAGAGACAGCTGTTACAAATATGGAATGGGAGAAGCTAGGGATGAACTTTGTGGTATGGGATTGGAATTAGAGTTATAGGATAGATAGATGATAGATAGATAGATAGATAGATAGATAGATAGATAGATAGATAGATAGATAGATAGA
>NW_023270852.1:6339653-6447111 GCF_011800145.1 Mirounga leonina
AGATAGATAGATAGATAGATAGATAGATAGATAGATAGATAGATAGAGGTGTGTGTGTGTTTGTGTCTGTGTGTGTGTGTTTTCTAGATATATAAGCTGAAAAGGCCTAGAAGCAATGTTATGCTGGTAGCAATGAACACACCTACCACCCAGATCTTCTTAATATTATCCCTTATAATAGTATAAGGAACCAGGGTTCCTTGGAGAAATGGCTGATTCCAAGGCTAAAGCAAGAAGACCTACAATGTCTTGTCACTGAAAGAAGTGCTTAAAAAATTATAGGAACATATCAAAAAACATCAGCGCCATCTTGATGGGGCTCCCATTGGCCAAATCTGGGTTAATGTGAGCATCAAAATGAACAGTGATAGCAATGACTTATAACCCCATGAATAAAATAAGATCTATGAGTGGATCTGACATAATTAAATATGTGAATAAATAAATGAGAAGTGAAGAAAAGACTTTCTTATAGAATTATGCCAACTAACTAATGTAGAAGGAATGATGAAGTTAGGAAAATCACCACTTGGCACTCATCATACTAATAATAGATTGAAGTAAGAATTATCAATGGATGCTAAAGCGAGTGGGTGGCAGTTTGATAAGGAACAGGAGATTTACCTAATATTAAAGTATCTTTCTGCAAATTATTTAATTACAAAGGGGAAAATGAGAACTTACAGCAGAGAGACCTGGAGGATGCCACCATCCTCTTGACTAAGGGATCAAGGTCACCGTCACCAACAATGGGACAATACAACGACACCTCCCTTCTAATACAATGTTCTGAAAAGAATACAGCATCACTTCTGTGGTATTTAAGCTAAAAATGCATGATCTGAATTCCACTGTGAGGAAATACTGTACCCCAACTGAGCAGTAATTCACCAAATAACTGAACTGTACTCCAAAAATGTCAAGGCCACGAAAGACAAAAGCTGACGAAAGATTGCAAATTAAAGAAGACTGGAGAGACATGACAACTAAATGCAATGTGTGAACTTGGATCAGATCCTGGACCAGGAAAAAATAGCTATAAAGACATTTGGCAAAATTTGAATTTGGACTGTAGATTGGATGACAGCATTTTGTTGATGTTAAATTTCCCAATTTTGATAATCATACTGTAGAACAAATTACAAATTACAAAATGTACTTTACTTGTTCTTGTAAACACTGCCATATTTAGGGATAAAGGGATATAATGCCTACTTACCTTCAAATGGTGCAGATATGTTTATATTTAGAAAAGGGGCACCTGGGTGGCTCAGTTGGTTAAGTGTCTGCCTTCGGCTCAGGTCATGATGTCAGGGTCCTGGGGTCAAGCCCCACATTGGGCTCTCTGCTCGGCAGGGAGTCTGCTTCTCCCTCTGTGTGCTCTCTCTCTCTCTCATTCTCGCTCTCTCTCAAATAAATAAATAAAATCTTTAAAAAAGAGAGAAAAAATGATCATGCAAATGGGGCTAAATACTGAGTCTTGGTGAATCTGGTTGAAGGGTATATGGGAGTCCTTTGTATTGCAATTTTTCTGTACATTTAAAATTGTCAAAATTATAAGTCACCAAAAAATCTTTTTCCACCAACAGAATATTTTCTTAAATGAAATCCCACCTGGAAGCTCAATGTGTCCCACGTATAAACTCAGTGTTATTCTGAATGAAATGGGGATGGTGGATCCAGAGATCCACACATTCAGACCACCTTCCACCCTCCACAGCAACACGTGAAAGGTGTGACCAGAGAGGCTTGGCTGTTCACTGCCAGTCCCTGTCCGCTAGAGCTCTCCTGCGGCAAAGGTGAGACCTCTGGCCTCTTCCCTGTCCAGGTCCTCTTCCTTAATCACCTCTGCTCTACACCTTCCCCTGACCTATATTGTCCATGCTTACTGGCCTTTTCCTAATATTTATGTAAATATGCCAATTGCTGAGAACTCTCAGTCTCTCTGTATGCATGATTCTCAGAAATGTTCTTCCCCAAACTCACATAGCTTCATAACTGTTATTTCCATTTCCACATCCTGCTGCAGCTGCCCATAGGTATACCAAGGAGGAACTAACTCCCTGAGGGCATGAAGGCGCTGCGCTGGTCCCCTCCAGCTCTCCTTGCCCCCTGTAAATGACCTCTGTCTGTTGGAGTGGAACTCTCTGGCATTAGGCAAGGAAAAAGATACCTGTATTAGTTTCTTTCTTTTTTTTTTTTTAAGATTTTATTTATTTATTTGACAGAGAGAGACACAGCAGGGGAAGTGGGAGAGGGAGAAGCAGGCTCCTGGCTGAGCAGGGAGCCCGATGCGGGGCTCGATCCCAGGACCCTGGGATCATGACCTGAGCCAAAGGCAGATGCTTAAGGACTGAGCCACCCAGGCGCCCCTGTATTAGTTTCATATGGCTGCTATAACAAATGACCACAAAAAGAGTAACTTAAAAAAAAAAGATTTCTTCTTTTACAGTTCTGGTAGTCTGGAGTCCAGAATCAATTTCACTGGACTAAAGTCAAGGTGTTGGCCATGCTGGTTCCTTTCGGAAGCCCTGAAAAGAGAATCCATTTTCTTGTCTTCTTCAGCTGCTGGTACCTGCCTGAATTCCTTGCTCCATTTTCAAGGGGATCACTGCAATCTGTGTTTCCATCATCACCTCCCCTTCTCCTCTTCTGTCTCATCTCCCTCTGCCTCTCTCCTATAAGGACACTTGTGATCACATTTAGGGCTCACACAAAGAGTCCAGGATACCTTCCCCATCCCAAGCACCTTAACATAATCACATCTGCAATGTCCTTTTTTCTGTGTACGGTAACTTTCACAGGTTCTAAGGATTAGGATGTGGACATCTTTGGGGACCGTTATTCAGCCTACTGCAAGGTACCCAGCTGGATTATTGTCCAGCAGCCTTCCTCTGTTACCCAAATACCCCCATATTCATTGCTTTACTTCACTTAATTGTTCCCCTAGAGTGCACTGATTCAAGTTCAAAGCAGCTCTTTTGGAGACAGACACTGCCTTGCTTTTGTCGCTTTGCTCTATTACGCCCCTACCGATAGGTGAAGTTACAGAGCGTGTGTCTGCCCAGCCTTCCAACACAGTCTTTTTATCAGCTGAACTGATGAATTGTGTTGGTCTTGTGTAGCCCTAGTCCAGGATGGAAGCCTCTAAAAGCAGCAGGAAGGGGTTGAGCAAGAAGAGCCTCGGCTAATTTTCCAAGGCTATGGCAGGGGTGGGCTGAGGTCTCCCCAGGAGCTCTCATCAGCTACAACCACACAAACAAATCAAAAAGCAATTGAGCCACAGTGCTCCTAGAGAATGAAAGGGGAAAAAGAGCATTGGTTCGTCTTTGGGCTGATTCTAAAATATATGGGAATGAAAGCCTTTGGGGTGATGAATTTCCCTTTAATGCTGTCACATCTGTAGTCCTGGGGGTTTAACCTCTGATTTTTGGCTGTAAAACCAACATTATTTCAGCAAACTTGACACCAGATGCTGCCAGGGAGATATAGCTGAAGTGATAAAAATCTATTTAACAGATTTAGTGAAGCAAATACAAACTAATTAACAATTTTGGAATTGGGATTAAACACTAATTCTTTTAAGCCATAAAAACTGAGATGAACAAAAGGGAAAAATGGTTTCCCTCTGAATAACTCAAAGGAGCCATCTGCTCGTCATTGAAAAAAAATGGCCCAACTCATAGATTTTGAACAAATTTCGACATATTTTTATCCGAATTTGAATGCATTATGGACAGAAGAAGAAAGAAGGCACATTACTTCCTGGCTAACATGTCAATCTGGGCTTCTCTGAAGCTCCAGAAAACAAGCTGTTTGTGTACTGACTCAGAAGTGAGACAAAGAATGAAATGATATCTTGATAAATTCCGCTTGAGACATATGTTTCCAGCCATTGGGAAGGAAAGATTGCCTGAGGTTCTGCCCAACTTCATTGTGCAGTAGCCATGGGTAGGACACAATTTCTTCACTCTGTCTTCAGGGTCATCTCCCAACGAAGGCAGAGGGAGACTTTGCAAATTCAGTGAAGCCTGAGCTATGAAATTGTGAAAACTGGGCTTGCCATCCTCCCATCTCTCCCCCAGACACTCTCAGCCTCAATGTGTAATCTAATTTGGAATAGGGCTCTGGGACTAATTCTACCCTTATCAGGACTAGGTGATGGGGGTGAATTCTGTTTATTCTAGCCCCAAATTCAGCTCATTTCGTCCTCTCAACAACATTATGAAATAAGTATCATTTTGATTCCTATTTTACAAAGAAGGAAACTAAGTCCGAGAAGGAGCAAGCAATTTGTCTAAGGTAGTACAGTCTTGAGTGGCAAGACCGTTAAAACTCAGGCCTGTCTGATTCCAGAACCCATCTCTAACCACCCCATACACCCTGCTACATGTGTGTACATGATTCATCCATTCACATCCCACTTCATTCTAAAATATATTTGAGATGACTTCACAAATACAGAACCAATACAACTCAACTCAGACCACTGAGTTTTAGGGAAAGTAGGGTGGAAAGGTCAAATTGAAAGGCACACTGTCAGTTCAGATAAGACTGGGAGAAGCACTTGGGGGGAACTTGAACCACTCCTCGAGGTTTGGTACTTGGACTCCTGGGGCAGCCAAGGCTGTGGATAACTGGCTTCACAGAAAGAAGCAAGAGAAAGTCTGTCCTAGGCTTTGATGAGTACTGATAGACTGGCCAAAGACCATGGAGGGCAAGTTGCAGGTGAACCAAGCCTGTCCATAGGACCTTGGGGACAGGCCCCATGGATCAAGCATTACAATGCCTCAGTTTCCCTCAAGTGGATCAGTATTTGGAGGTGAAAAGAACATGTTTCAGTAACAACTCAGAATTCTTTATTGGGTTTGGGGGTTACCACTGCCAGTCACAGAGTAACCCGTATTCTTTTTGTCTGCCTATCCTGAAAAAGGCAACCGAGCTCGTGGGCTCCTCGTCATTGTTTGACCATTTCCTCCATCAGAGTTTCTTCCTTACTCAGAGCGATCCTGTACAGCTGGAATGGATGCAGTTCCCTTGGGCCCTCCCAGTGGCTGTTCTCTAAAATTCTCCTGATGATAAACATATATATTCAAACATAGAAATAGCAGGAAAAATTTTTCCAGTAAGAGCTTCCAATCCGTTTCTGGACAATGAGTGACCAGACTCCACTCCATAAATCCCCAGTTCCTATGCCCAGTGCTAGGCAGGATGGCAAGCTGTCACCGTCAGAGAGGTGGGTATGGCAGCACAAAGCCAGAGGCAGAATGATAGGCGAGCACCGGGACTCAAATGAGTAGCTGAGCTGCCCCAGTCTCCCCAGTAAATCTGAGAACAGAACAGTTTTTTTTTAAGATTTAATTTATTTATTTGACAGAGCAAGCACAAGCAGGGGGAAGAGCAGAGGGAGAGGGAGAAGCAGGCTCCCCACCCAGCAGGGAGCCTGACGTGGGGCTCGATCCCAGGACCCCGGGATCATGACCTGAGCCAAAGGCAGATGCTTAACGACTGAGCCACCCAGACGCCCTGAGAACAGACCAGTTTTGAGGAGATGTAGACTAGAGCAGATAGAAGCTGATTTGGGTGCCCTGATAGCTTAAGCCCTGCTCCTTGCCTCCATTTCCTGTCCCACAGCATGGAGACAGCCAGGCCAGCAGGCTCTTCACACCGGTGTTTCTCGAACTAGCATCTTTGGATATTTTTTCTCTGGGTTCATAACTTCTTTATATTGTTTTTTAGTACCATGTTTTTGTTTTGATGAAAATCTAAAAACATAATCAATATAAGTATCTTGTGGATCAACTGGCTGACCAGTTCAAGCCACAGAATTTCTGTGTCCACGTGTAGGTTTGAGTTTATGACAGCACAGGGACTAAATAGAACTGCTTTAACTGTCTCGGGCTGATGAAAAATGAACCCAGGAGGAACTTCAACACAAATGGTATGATCCTTGTCAAGTAAAGAGCAACCTCACTACCTCCTTGTAGAAACAAAGGTGGCATGATATTTAGAACCAGACCTGGAGAAGAGCTGGGTTTATCCAGGAGCGGGACAGCCTTAATGCTCATCCCCGTGGTTTCTTCATCTGCTCCCACCCCCATGACTGGAGACAGGCTGAGCTCTAGAGGCTGGAGGAGGGAGGACAGGGAGGGCAGAGCCTGAAGCTGAAAATTCATTTACCCCAGCTGTGAACTGGCGAGGGCTGGGAAGCAAGAGCCAGACTAGTGGATTCACAGATCGATTGCCGGCCACAGATAAAACAAATTACTTTAGACATAATTGCAGACAATGAAACACCAAAGCTGTTCCAATAGAACATCATATTACTTCTGATTTGAGTTACACTAGAGAAGGATCGATTAGAAGAAATTGTTGAAATGTGGAGGTTTTGCCCTTAGGTCCCATCCAGAGCCCTTTAAATGTGGCCAGCCTGTTTGAAGACAGTGCCCCGTTCTGGGGAGGAGGCAGTAGTATAAAGAGGGTGGCAATCAAGGTCAACAACACATGCTCCGGGACATTGCCCAGGGCTGTTCCTGCTCATCCCAAAACAAATACAAAGTCCGAGCAAATAATGTGAATGAAGGAGATAGACAAGGTCTAAGACACAGACGCACTTGGTTTGTATATTAAATGCACGTGAATATTTTTTTAATCCCACGAAGAAATACACTTCCCACCATTTTTCATTTTTGGTCTGTATTTCATTAGTGTTACTAAAGACATGAGTACAGAGACATGCTTCTCTATCGTAAAGAGAACAAAATCACAAAAGTGATGTAAAAGATAAACAGACACACAGTTTAAAGTCGGGCGACGATGGGGCGTGGTGGGGACTGTGCTGACCCGGAGAGCACCCCCTCGGCCTGAAGACAGCAGCCCCTGCTCAGGCCCACTGGAGCTGCTGTATGCTTCACTGGGCCAGTGTTGGTTCTGAGCAGCGTTGATTCTCGGGGTCTGCAAAGGGAACAGAGGATGATTGCTAAAGGGCCATCGATCCTTCAGATGTGGGCCAAGCACTGGCCAATTTAACCGGTTTGCTGCTGGGCCTTTTTTCTGTAATGCATTTACCAATTAACGACCTGTAGCAGGTAATAGAGGTAGATTCCGGGTACAGAACACCATTATGTGTCCAGCCATACATAATGAGGTCATTCCCATGTCTTGGCCAACAGCCCATGCTAACACAACTCTGCTGATGTGGATATAACAAATTCTATTAAATGAAAAACCCAACATAATGGCAGCTATTAATACCTTCTAATATTAATAGGTAGCATTAATCTTATGTAATAGACTCTGTCCACTTAGCGGGCACTTCATTTGATAGCTCTTCCCCAGTTCCTTCAAGAGTCCCCTCACCACACTGACCACTGTGTGCTGGATACCCTCTAGTTTGTCAAGCTATAAGATGGGGACTGAAGGCCAACAGTGCATGTGACAGCACAGAAAAAGTAGCCCCAATCAGGGCTATAGGGCTCTCCTCATACCTAGAATCTCATCCTTCAGATCTCAGCTTAGATGCCACTTCCATCAGGAAGCCTTCCCTGCTTTTCTCCTCCACCTCAATAACAAGAACTGAATTAAATGCCCTCCATCAGGTTTCCATAGAATGGTTGGTTTGCAGATATCTGTCATCACCCTCTGTAGGCTCCTTCCAAGCAGGGTCCTGGCATCTCTCAGACAAACCATAGAAAGCATTCAAACAAATGAACAAATTATTAAGTGGATTACTATATGAATGAGTGGATAGATGTATGGGAGAGTAGATGGATAGATGGATGGATGGATGCTGTCTGCCTTTTTAGAGGCTCTGTGTAAGGGAAAGAGTGTTCTCCAGTATGATGTTTTAATAGAGATCTCGCCACAAGATGGCGCTCATAATTTTCTTAATTTATGGTTTCTATAGAAAATTTTCAAATTTTAAGCTGTCTTAAACATCACTATGTGTGTTTCACAGTAAATTCAGCTTATTTGCTATGCTGCCCATGCTTCATGTTCCACCACATTTCACACAATTAGAAACATGTTTTTTCCCATGGGACATCAAGACACAACCCTAGAGCATTTTGTTTTGACATTGGGTGGGCAGTTTTGTGTCTTGTCTTGATTGCCGCGGAGTGTGAGGAACAATGTCAGTCCCTAGATAGGACCAGAAGCAAGGCATTCTTCCACACTCCATCCGCAACAACAAGAGTCAGCGGAAAAATGAAACCTTGGCTTGAAATAGCCATTAACATTTGGCTCTGTGAATTTTGCCATAATAAAATAATAACCCCTTACACTTTATGCTGTACAAAGCAATTTCACATCACAATAACAGTTTTTGAGCTCCTACAAACTATGGCAATCACTTTAGATTTATTATCCCCTTTTAACTCTCATACCAACCCTGGGAGTTAGATCTTCATACCCTTAATTTTACAGATAACGAAATGGAAGTTCAGAGAATGGATGTCATTTGCCAGAATCACAGATGGTAAGTGGCAGAGGGAGAGTTGGGACCCAGGTTTGTCTCCAGTTATATATTTGCCTCCCATTATTCCCCAGGACATAAGCCATTTTGGTGTCAAGAAAAGGATATGAGGCAGTAAGGAGGCTTATGGAGGAGAGTGCCAGATGGAAGTTCATGTGCTGTGCCTGCTACGTGTGCCTGCCCACACACCTCAGAACCACTCTCTAAGGGGGGGGGGTTAATTACTATTCTCAAGTACCCACAAGCAGGCTGCGCCCAATGCCAACTGCTTTCTCATACATCATTTCATTTCATCTCTATCCCCTTCTGTGAGGAAGATATTATACCCCTTTTACAGGTAAAGAAATTATAGCTTCAGAGAAGCTAAATGTCTTATGTCGCAGAGGACCCAAGTGCCAGGGCTGAGATTCAAACCCAGTTCCATCTGACTTTAAAGCTCTGGGGTACCGTATGAGGTTGCCAAAAGCCACTCCAGTGGGGGTAGCTTGAGAATTCTGGGAAGGATTCCCGGAGCTGCCACTTTATCTGCTCTTATAGAACTGTCCATGTTCCCCCCAAACATCCTCTGAGCCTTTGCACATTCTGTTCCTCTGCCAGAAATGCTCTTCCCTACAGAGTCTGCCAGGAAAACTCCTCCTCACTGTTAGAGACCCAGCTCAAATGTCATTTCTTCTACGGTAACTCTTCTGATGGCCTCCTCATTAAATATATACACATGTCTTTATGCCCTAACTATTGCCCTTCCTCTGAGTCCTGCCATGCCCACACACACACACACACCCCACCCACACCGGCACACACACACTCACCTTGTGGTTCCCTACACAATAGTCCATATCCCACTGCATGGTGTCCAGAATTGACAGGTCTGAGATCTCGCCTACACAAGCTCACAGGCTGACCCGCCACAGTTCCACAGATGCCAGAGGAAGACACAGATTCCATCTTCACTCTCTGTCTCCAGCACCGTTAACGGTGACCTGCTCAGCAATGACTGCTGAGTAATGGAATGAATGAGTTCAAGGCCCACATCTTTGATGGCAGGTAGCTGTGGAGACGCAGATGATTGGTGTCTCTGTGTGAACGTGAAGAAGGAGGGGTGGTGACAGGAAGGATGGAAGCAACAGCAGTAGGTAGATTCAGTGGAGACCAGAAGCTTCCTACCCATGGACCAGTTAGCGGCCACATGTCTGTTTGTAAATACTGAAGTCCCCAGCTAGAAAATTCCTGTATATTCTTTTTTACAGACACGCGTAGCACTTAACTCTGTGTCCAGGAGCGGCACTCCATGACCAAAGGTCATGCTGCTTGGCCAGTTCCTCTTGGGACACTTTGGAAGCCTTTAGCCAGTAAGAAGTTCAACTACCCTGAGGCTACCATGTGGAAAGACCAGAGAGAGTGATGCCTGAAGAGTGCCTATGGTTTCAGATCCAGCTGCTTGAGTGTCCCTAGCCCCCCATCACCGCCATGAGAGAGCCCCAGAAACGGCTTTCTTTCTTTTTTTTTTTTTATTAACGTATAATGTATTATTTGTTTGGGGGGTAAAGGTCTGTGATTCATAAGTCTTACACAGTTCACAGCACTCACCATAGTACATACCCTCCCCAATGTCTTATCACCCAGCCACCCCATCCCTCCCACCCCCTCCCCTCCAGCAACCTTCAGTTTGTTGCCCGAGATTCAGAGTCTCTTATGGTTTGTCTCCCTCTCTGGTTTTGTCTTGTTTCATTTTTCCCTCCCTTCCCCTATGATCCTCTGTCTTGTTTCTCAAAATCCTCATATCAGTGAGATCATATGATAATTGTCTTTCTCTGATTGACTTATTCACTTAGCATAATACCCTCTAGTTCCATCCACGTCATTGCAAATGCAAGATTTCATTTTTTGATGGCTGCATAATATTCCATTGTGTGTGTGTGTGTGTGTGTGTCTACATACACACATCACATCTTCTTTATCCATTCATCTGTTGATGGACATCTAGGCTCTTTCCATAGTTTGGCTATTGTGGACATTGCTGCTATAAACATTGGGGTGCACGTGCCCCTTCACATCGCTACATTTTTATCTTTGGGGTAAATACCCAGTAGTGCAATTGCTGGGTCGTAGGCTAGCTCTATTTTCAACTTTTTGAGAAACCTCCATACTGTTTTCCAGAGTGGCTGCACCAGCTTGCATTCCCACCAACAGTGTAGGAGGGTTCCCCTTTCTCCGCATCCCCACCAACATCTGTCGTTTCCTGACTTGTTAATTTTAGCCATTCTGACTGGTGTGAGGGTATCTCATTGAGGTTTTGATTTGGATTTCCCTGATGCCGAGAGATGTTGAGCACTTTTTCATGTGTCTGTTGGCCATTTGGATGTCTTCTTTGCAGAAATGTCTGTTCATGTCTTCTGCCCATTTCTTGATTGGATTATTTTTCTTTGGGTGTTGAGTTTGATAAGTTCTTTGTAGATTTTGGATACTAGCCATTTATCTGATATGTCATTTGCAAATATCTTCTCCCATTCTGTCGGTTGTCTTTTGGTTTTGTTGACCGCAGAAACGGCTTTCTAACTGAGCCTTCTCTACTCCCAGATTCTGTAGCAAAATAAATGATTGTTATTGTATTTTTAAACCACTTTACTGAGATATAATTGACATACAATAAGCTGTATATATTTCATGTATACAACTTGGTGAGTTTGGAAATAAGTATACATCTGTGAAACCATCACTACAATCTATGCCATAAACCTATCCATCACTTCCAAAAGTTTCCTCCTCCCATAAGAATCCTGAATATAAGGTCTACCTCCTTAAATTTTTAAGCATACAATACACTGTTATTAGCTATAGGTTCTGTTGCTGCATGATAAGGCTCTGATACTTATCCATCTTACATTACTGAAACTTTGTACCCTTGGCCTAACACCTCTCCCTGATTCCCCTACCCCCAGCCCCTGGCAACCACCATTCTACTCTGCTTCTGAGTTTGACTATTTTAGAATCCTTGTGTAAGTGGTATCCCGCAGTATTTCTCCTTCTGTGTCTGCCTTAATTCTCTTAGCATAATGTCCTCAAGGTTCATCCATGTTGTCACATATGGCAGGATTTCCTTCTTTTTTTAAGGCGGACTAACATTCTGTTATATATATATATATATATATATATATATATATATATATATATATACACATCACATATTTTTCATTCATCTGTGAATAGATGTTTAAGTCTTTCATGTCTTAGCTATTGAGAATAATGCTGCAATGAACATGGGATCGCTTCAAGATCCTGATTTCAAACCCTTTGGATATATACCCAAAGGTGAGATTGCTGGATCATAATAAGGTAGTTCTATTTTTAATTTTTTGAGGAACTTCCATATGTTTTCCATGGTAGCTATACCAATTCCCACCAAAAGTGTGCAAGGGTTTTCTTTTCTCCACAGCCTTGCCAATGCTTATTCTTTTTTTGTAACAGTCATCCTAACTAGTGTGAGGTGATATATTATTGATTTTCATTTTCCTGATGACGAGTGATATTGAGCACCTTTTCACACTAGCCATTTGTATGTCTTCCTTGGAGAAATGTCTATTCAGTTCCTTTGCCCTTTTTTTTTTTTTTTACATTTGATAAAGTGACTTTTTTTTAAATTTTATTTTATTATGTTAGTCCATTTTTTAATTGGGGTATTTGGTTTTGTGCTACTGAGTTGTAAGAGTTCCCTATATATTTTGGATATTAACCTTTTATCAGGCATGTAGTTTGCAAATATTTTCTCCTGTTCCATAGGTTACCTTTTCATTTTGTTGATTGTTTCCTTTGCTGTGCATAAACTTCTTC
The DNA here is from genome assembly GCF_011800145.1 of Mirounga leonina. NCBI lineage: Eukaryota > Metazoa > Chordata > Mammalia > Carnivora > Phocidae > Mirounga > Mirounga leonina. The sequence continues at coordinate 6,351,955 of NW_023270852.1, forward strand.
GTTTGATGTAGCCTCACTTATCTGTTTTGGCTTTTGTTGCCTGTGGTTTTGGGGTCATATCCAAAAAATCCTTGCCAAGTCCAATATAAAAAAGCTTTTCCCCTATGTATTTTTCTAGAAGTTTTATAGTTAAAGTTCTTATGTTTAAGTCTTTAATCATTTTGAGTTAATTTTTGTGTATGGTGTAAGATAAGGCACCAATTTCATTCTTTTGCATACGGATATCCAGTTTTTCTAATACAATTTATTGAAGACTGTCCTTTCCCCATTGTGTAGCTTGGCACTTTTATCAAAGGTCAGTTGACCATATATATATGGGTTTACTTCTCGGCTCTCTATTCTCTTCCATTAATCTATGTGTGTGTTTTTATGACAGTACCATACTGTTTTGATTACTATATTTTTGTAATGTATTTTGAAATCAGGAAGTATGATGTCTCCAACTTTGTTCTTGCTCGAAATTGTTTTGGCTGTTCAGGGTCTTCTGTGGTTCCATCCTAATTTTAGGGTTGTTTTTTCTATTTCTGTTATAAAAAAATGTCATTGGGATTTTGATAAGATTGCATTGAATTTGTAGATCACTTTGGGTATTATGGGCATTGTAACAATATTAATGTTTCCAATCCATGAACATGGGATGTCTTTCCATTTAATTTTCTCTAATTTCTTTCTTTTTTTCTTTGGATACAAAATATTTGGTCATATATTCATAATTTACTTGACATTTCCAGCACAGTGAAGATTCAATAGCAAAAGAAACTTCTTAAAAGAGAAGAGAAAGATACAGAGCTCTGGAGTTTCTGTTGGAACAGGACCCTTCTGTTTGGTTATATACATTTAAGTTCATTTAGTGTCTGATCCAGTGTCTGATGTAAGCCCACATTCTCTTCTTTGGCCTGGGCAAGTTTTTCTTTCAGGTCATCAATTGTCTTTTCCAGTTTTGCAACCATTCTGTCTGCAAATTCAGCACGGGTCTCAGCCTCTTTCAGTTTGTCAGACAAAACTTTGATTTCTTCTTCATATTTATCCTCCTTTTCAGAATACTTTTTAGATGCAGTCTCGAGTGACTTCAGATTGTTAGTGACATTCTTGAGCTCTTGCAGGTCACCACATTTTAGTTCAGACCCCTCAGCATGCTCTTCCTCCCTCTCCAGCTCGCCCTCCAGGATGACCAATTTACGAGCCACCTCCTCCTATTTGTGGTCAGCCTCCTCAGCTGTGAGCTTGGGCTCTTTGAGCTGCATCTCCTGAATCTCCGTCTTCTCACCTTTCATGGCCCGGTTTTCTATCACCTTCATTCCTCTCTCGCTCTCATCGGCAGCCTTTTCTGCCTCCTGCAGCTTCTGCAGGGCTGTGGCCAGTCGTTCCTGAGCCCTGTCCAGTGCCTCCTCAACAAGCTGGATGCGTAGATTGAGAGCTGCCACATCCCCTTCGGCTTTCTCGCGCTGCTCATGCTCGCTGTCCAGCTCCTGCTGCAGGCCCTGCCCGCGGTCCTCTGCCTCGTCCGCCTGTTGCTACGAGGCCTGGATCTTGTTTCACCGCCTCCAGGAAGTTGAGGCCAGCCATGGATGGCATGGAGGCGCGGAGGTGTGGAGGTGCACTCCACAGGCAGCGGGCAGCGGCGGGCGCTGGGCTCGGCTAGGCTCAGGCGAAAGCTGCACCAGCCGCGCCCCGGCCTAATTTTCTCTAATTTCTTTTATCATTGTTGTACAGTTTTTAGTACACAAGTCTTTCAACTCCTTGGTTAAGTTCATTCAAAGTATTTTATTCTTTTTGATGCTCTTGTAAATGGGGTTGTTTTCTTAATTTCCTTTTCAGATAATTCCTGTTGGTATAGAAATGCAAATGATTTTGTGTGTTAATTTTGTATCCTGCAACCCTATTGAATTCATTTATTGGTACTAACAGGTGTGTGTGTGTGTATCTGTGTGCATACATGTAGTCTTTAGAGTTTTCTACATATACAAGCATGTCATCTGAAGAGGTAATTTTACCTCTTTCTTTCTGATTTTAATGCCTTTTATTTCTTTTTCTTGCCTAATTGCTCTGGTTAGGACTCCAGTACTATGTTGAATAGAAGTGATGAGAGCAAACATTCTTGCCTTGTTCCAGATCTTAGAAGAAATGCTTTCAGTTTTCCACCATTGGGTATGATGTTAGCTGTGGGCTTTTTATATATGTCCACAGGCTGCTGGGTGCTGTGGGTGGGCTTGTTCTCTCTTTCTCCCATAGGAAAACCCATGACTCAAGGGGATCTCTCTCAGAACCGCACGGTGCCAAGTTGGGGGATTAAAGTGAAACTTTTCTTCTTACCCTTTCCAGTGTGTCTTTTCTCATTTCATGCTCCACTGGAGTGCTGTAATATCTCACCTGGGTTCTGAAGCTCTCATAAGGGTAGTTTCATCAATGGATGGTTGCTAAATTGGTGTTTCTGTGGGAGGGCAAGGGCTGAGACTGCGTATTCCACCTGCTGACATCCTGCTGATGTCACTCCTGATTGTTATTGTCTCGAAGCCACTGTTTGGAGTGGTTTGCCCTGCTGCAATAGATAACTGAAACAGGTTTGGGCTCCCAGTGAGATAGGTGCTGTAATCAACCGAGTACATGTCCCTAACAACAGCACAAACTGCCTCTCCATTTAATCCCATAAAATGAAACTAATAAAATCAGACTGATGATATGCCAGATTTCCAAGTCACAACAGCCTATTAATGATGCCTGCGTGTTTCAAACTGTCTGCTAATAATTCATTGTTTCGCTCATTCTGCTTTAGCTTAAGCAAGAGGTAGCTCTAGGTTGCAGCACTTCCAGCTTTTTCAAAGTACACATACAAACGGGCTAAGTGAAGCCTTGAAAGACCTCTAATGTCCACAGCAAAACAAAGATGAAGACAGATGAGGATCCATTCTTCAGCCACTATACTTTGACTAGTGGTGAGGAGAGTCTGAAAAACAAAAGTGCTATCAGTCAATCTGTAGTATTGCAGGTTGGGAAGATAGCTACACCACAGGGCCTTCTCTAAAACACATGCTTGGGAAAAGAAACATGCCTGAGAAGTAGATTCTCTAGATCAGGGGTCAGCAAACTAGAGCCTATGAGTCAAATCCCTGGCCACCTGTTTTTATAAAGAAAGCTTTAGTAGAACATAGCCAACCTATTCATTTGTGTATTGCCTATGGCTGCTTTCAAGCTAAAACAGCAGGATTGAGGAGTTGTGAGAGATTGTACTGACCACAAAGCCAAAAATATCTACTTATCTTGCCCTTTACAGAAACCATTTGCCTAATTCTGCTCTCAATAAGTGACATTTAGCTCTTTTTTATTTATTTTTTTAAAGATTTTATGTATTTCTTTGAGAGAGAGGGAGAGCGAGCATGAACGAGGTGGAGGGGCAGAGGGAGAGGGAGAAACAGGCTCCCCGCTGAGCAGGGAGCCCGATGCGGGGCTCGATCCCAGGGCCTGGAGATCATGACCTGAGCCGAAGGCAGATTCTTAACCGACTGAACCACCCAGGTGCCCCATTTAGCTCTTTTTTATGTTCTAAATGTCTCTCAGATCATTCACACTTTCCTTCATTATTGTTTTTAAATTGTTAATCATGAGATATTTCAAACATACATAAAATTAGACTAAATAGTAAATAACTCATTCACATACCTGCCACTGAGATTAAGCAGATGTTAACATTTAGCCAGATTTGTCTCATCTTGACTTAAAAAATGAAAAAAAAAATACAAATACAGCTAAAGAACCCCTTCCCTTCCTCCTCCCCCCATCCCCAGAGGCTGTCATCATCTTGAAGTTGATGTGCTTCCTTCCTATTCATATTTTTGTAGTTACTACAAACTTATACAATTGGCTACAGGCTTGAATAATTTTTACATAAGTACTGTCATCATATTGTATGTATCTTTTGGTAACATATTTCTGCTCAGCATTATCTTTCTGAGATTTATAGATACTGATACATGTTTATCTAGTTCATCCATTTTAATTGTATTATAGCATTTCATTTTATGAATTAACCACAGTTTATATAACCCAGTTGTGTAACAATCTAATGAGGGACAATTTGGTTGTTTCCAATTTTTCTTTTAACAGGGCTGTAATAAACAACTTTGTATACATCTTCTTGCACACAAGCATATGAATTTCTCTAGGGCATGTTCCTAGGAGTCCAATAGCTGGTCAGAGAGCATGAGTGTGATTACTTATCTTCTGTTCACCCTTCCAGATACCACTCTTCACCCTTTCCATTCCTGCTCTGGATGCCAGGGAGCTGAATTATGTGGACCGATCAGCAGGCTCCCTTGCCTTCTGCTCCCCACTGTGTTTGACCAATGAAGGGAACCAACCGGAAAGGTGGAGAGGGGGAGGAAAGTGGGACCAGGGTATTTATTCCCCCAGACCCCTCTCTGTGGGATTGCAGCAGGCTGGCTGGGTCCCTCTGGTAAAGGTCACAGGTGACTTCTCACAGCCATTTGTCCCAGGTTCCAGGGACTGCTCCTTCAGCTTTCCCCTGCAGGCCTGAGGGTGGTACGGTCCACTAACCCTAGCTCCTGGGGACTGCACTATTCCTTGTGCCTTTCCTGTACCTTGGCCATACGTTTCTAAATCATCCCATTATTAAATGCGCCTCAAATTATCAAATCTGAGTGTGTCACCTGTCTCCTACCAGCACACTGGCCGGTACAATATGCATCTTCAACTGTACAGAGTCTGTAAATTGGTCCCCAAAGTGGCTGTAATAATCTGCACTCCCACAGATCCGTGTATGAGTCCCTATTTCCCCACATTCTCTCCAAAACTTGATGGGATTTGCTTAATGACTTTTGCCAGTGAGACTGAGCACGAGCATCTTTCTCTGTTTATTGGGTTTTTTGGGGTTTTTTCTCCTGTCAGATGCCTGCTCCTGTTCTTTTCCTGATTTTTTTGGCTTTTTCTTTTTCTTACTGATTGAAATGAGTCCTTTATATATACTGAATGTTATTTCTTGTTGGACTGAGAAAAAAAATCCTCTCCCAATCTAGGTTTTGTCATTGCATTTAATTTACGGTGTGGCTTTCAGTTTTCAGGTGATCAGCATCATCAATCTTTTTCTGGCTTTGCTTTTCATAATTTACTTAAATTCTTTCCTAACCCACTGCCATAAACATATTCTCTTATATCTTCTTCCAAAAGTCTTCTAGTTTTGCTTTTCTGTTTAGATGTTTAGCCTGTCTGGGATATATTTTTGTATTGGGTGAAAGGTGGGAATATAATTTTATTTTTCCATATAAATAACTAGTGTATTGGATAGTCCCTCTTACCTTCACCAATTTATAATGCCACATCGGCAGTATTTCAAGACTCCATGTGCACATGGGGCTGTTTCCCCTGTTTTGTTCCATTGGTCTATTTGTCTGTCCCTCACCCAGGACCACACAGTTTTTATAAAACATCTGGCTGTCTGGCAAAGTATCCCACCACCTCCCCCAAATCTGCTTCTTCCAAGACTTTCTCAGGTCTTTGTGCATTTGGGGTTCTGATACTGTAAACCAGATCATGATAATTTTCTTCTGGCTCTGATTTTCTAATAATTTTAATGATAAATGAAAATAATATGTTAAAAATATATATAATAAATGGTGTATACATAATTATAGAATAATTTTTTGCGCTAAGAAAATCATATGACTTGTCTTTTCATTCGTTAACAAGGTGTAATACACCAACATATTTTCTAAAGTTGAACTGTCTTTGAATTCTAGAGATAAGCCTTATTAGGTTGAATTATTTTTCTTTTTTTATTTATATTTTTATTAGCATGATATATATTTTCCATCCTTTTACTTCCCATCTACATATGGTATCCCACTTGAAGTTATTTTTTCTTTGACAGCATATAGTTGGATCTTTTTTTTTATTGTTATGTTAATCCCCATACATTACATCATTAGTTTTAGATGAAGTGTTCCATGATTCATTGTTTGTGCATAACACCCAGTGCTCCATGCAGAATGTGCCCTCCTCAATACCCACCACCAGGCTAACCAATTCTCCCACCCGAATTATTTTTCTTAATACAGCTGGTTTACCTAGGATTTTTGCATCTATGTTAATAAGAGGGATAACCGTATGATCTATTTCTTGTGTTATGCTTGTCCAATTTTTTGTGAAATAGCTCACAAGTGATAGCTTTCTCTCGTTTTGTATTATCTGACTTAGTTTTAACCTTCCCATAAAAAACCCTATGCCTGGTAGCCTTTGAATTATATTATCAATTATCATTCTAGTTCATTTAATAGTTACAGGTCTAGTCAAGTTTTCTGAATCTTGTGGAGTCATTTTTAGTCCAATACATTTTTCTAAGCTGCTGTCTGTTCCATCACATTTGCAAGCGCGCGGCGTGGAGGAGCAGCTCCACTATGACAGCCGGATGACCTTGCACCTTTCCCCACAGGCCACAGAGGCGAGGCTTCTCCATGGTCTGACTGCATTTTACAGAACACCCTGTCATCCTCCTGAGGACATGCGGAGATAGGCGGCCATGTGGGGAGCTGTCGCAAGCCTCTTTACCATGCACTTCGTCTACCTCACAGAACACTCCCTATTTCATGACAGGTTGCCATGAGACAACAAAATTTTGCTAAGTGAATGAAACTCAGACCTTCCGTCTCCAAATCCAGCAAGCTTGCCTCAGTCCCACACTTCCTCCTTGTCATCACAGAAAGGACTAGAGCCCACCTGGACCGGCCCCACCCCCAAGTGCTCCTGAATCCACGGTCCTCTCCCCAGGTCAGGGTCTAGTGAGGCTTTTGCCCTGGGTAGTAGGGACTACGGCCATATCCACTGCTGTGTCCCTCTCTAGGCATAGTGTCTGCCACAGGGCAGGGCTGATCTCAGGTGCTCACAAAGCCGGGGTGATTGAGATGGATTGGCTTTTTGATTTGAGAGGCCTCCAACATTGAACAGTGCTGACTTGGGGGAATCACAGCTCCCACAATGTCTCATACATCAGGACCTCTTTAATGGGGAATTATGGAAATGTGCTGCCTGGAGCTCTCTTAATTAAGATTGCAGCCTCTGAGTGGACTCTCCCCGCTATCCTCCCCTCTTCTTTTCTCCTTGACACCTAGGGGCAGAATCCAACTGCCTTTGACAAGGCTTTCCTTCTCCCAACATTTCTGCTGACAGACTCAGTTTGGAAACAGTTGAGCTGGTTGGGGATGGTGGCCTTTCAGCCAGTATGAGCTGCCTAATGGGAAACCCAAATGAGTGAATAATAAAGATCTTGCGGCTCCGTGCTGCCTAGTTCTCAGGAAAGGCTGGGGCTGAGGTTGGAAATAGGTAGAAGATAGATAATCAGGTTAGACGTTCTTCCCAGCACCCACTCTTCTCCACCCCCATCCCAAAGCCAGTTTGTCCTGGAGGTTATATTCCAACCAGAGAATAGAGGTGGACTCCCGCCATTCCCAGCACCTGTTGGCTTCTGTCCCCAACCAGAGGGCAGGCTGGGTCCTAGCCTCCCAGGGGAGGAAGGGCCACTATTCTTTCTCTCTCTGTGCACAAAGACATCTTCTTAGTATGCTCAGGGAACACAAAAGAGAACGGAGCTCCAGGAAAGTCTGGCTTCCCGAGGCAAGAGTCCAAACCCAGCCCAGAGCCAGATGCCACCTGACAGCTTCCTGTCAGCCCAAATTCCCTCACTCAGACTGGCCCTGGATTCTCCAACACCGTGCTCAGTCTGCTGGTCACGTCTTCACTCAGCGTGTGTTCACTAATGTGTGTGAGGTCTTGACACTCTAGTTCCATGTCCTTCTTCCCCACTGCCCCCCCCACACAGTTTTAAAGTTTATATAAGATAATTTTCAAAGCAGCTTTTTCACCAGGTATGACCCATCTTTCAGTTCATGGCTGTAGGTTTCTCCAGTTCCTAGCTTCTCCAGTGAATAATTTAAAAAGTGTAAACAAATATTTAAATCATTTGGGAGCTCACTATATAAAAGCTCTAGGGGTGAGCTTCTTGTAATGATGTGGCCGTTCCTTAAATCATCTGTGGGTAAAACCTCCTTAAACAGGAGGACTCTTGGGTAGAAATCTATTTGAGTGAACAGAGCCATGAAACTGCACCAGGCAGGACAAGAGGGGAAATACTGTGTATCCACTTGTCCTTGATATATTCAGCTGCCCTCACTGGTTCACAGGGGATAGCAGAAACCCTAATGCCAGAAAACAGATCCTTCACACCTGAGGCCCTGGCCCTGCTTCTCCAGCCTAACCCTTTCCAAGGGCTTCCTTTTTTTTTTTTTTTTTTTAAGATTTTATTTATTTATTTGACAGAGAGAGAGAGAGAGCGAGAGCAGGAACACAAGCAGGGGGAGTGGGAGAGGGAGAAGCAGGCTTCCCACTGAGCAGGGAGCCTGATGCGGGGCTCGACCTGATCATGACCTGAGCCGAAGGCAGACGCTTAACGACTGAGCCACCCAGGCGCCCCCCAACAGCTTCCTTCTTCCCAGATCAGTAGTTCTTTGAGTGTGGTTCCAGGGCCAGCAGTATCGGCATCACTTGGAACATATAAGAAAGGCAAATTTGCAGGCCTTACCCCAGGCCTACTGAATCAGAAACCCTGAGGGTAGGGCCCAGCAATCTGTTTTAACAAGCCCTCCCAGTGGTTCTGATGCACACAGTTTGAGAACCACTGCCTTAGCAAGATCTGCAGGGCCCTCCACGGAGACACTGGTGGCCCCGAGGAGCCGTTGTGTAAATTAGGAGTACAGCCTCCTCTGGGAGGACGTAGCTACAAGCGTGTGCTTGCCGAGTGGAGTCAGAGCTGTATTTCAGCCCCTCGCCCCCTTGGTAGGACGTGCTTATAAAGCCAGCAGCCGGCACGACCATACCCGGCAGCCCTGCCCGCAGGACCAGACCCTCCAGCCTCCTCACCCCTATGCTCCAGCCACTCTGAACATTTTACGATTCCCTGAACACATCACGGTCCTTCGTGCTTCCTTCTCGCCTTTGCCCAAGCCCTTCCCTCTACCTGGAATGCCTTTTCCCTGTCTCCCACCTAGAAAACTCCTACAACCTTTAAGAGCCAGCTTGGCCGTCTCCTCGGGCTCACTTGTCACATTGTGCTCACCTCTCACGTTGTCCTGCCTCGCTGTGTTCTCACTGTTCCTCGCATTGTCTCTGCCCCCCCGCACGGGCAGGAGGGATGTCTGATCCGTCCCTGTGTCACAGCGTCACATTCATACAATGGCAGAATACTAAGCGTCAGTTCTCTGTCGGGCTCTTGGCACTGGAGGTGCGGTGAAGGTCATGTCAGGCAGGCCAGCCTCACGGAGCTAATTCATAATTAAGTGAACACTCCAGAAGGAGGGAAGGGAGGAGGGGAGAAGCAAGGCCTTTGCCAAAGTGGGGAGAGGCAAATGCTTTTCTGAATGATTTAGAAGCTGCCTTAAAAGCAGGGTGACTTCCTCTAGCTCTGGGAGGACGAATTCCTGTCCTCTCCAGATTCGTTTGTGAAGGTAAAAAAAACCAAGACCAGTCCCAAGCAGAAAAAAAAAAAATCTTCCGTGGCAGGAAGGATGTGTCCTCCCACCGGGTGTGGTTCAGCCCCAGCCATCGAAGGGCCATCTTGCCGTCCAGAACGTTCAGTGCCACCCCCACGGCAGCTGCAGCTGGGAGTCTGAACAGGGAGAAGCCCAGATGAGGAGTCTTGATGCCTCTCCTCCTTATAATTAAGGCTCTAATCACTGTGTCAGGACTCAAATCAGGTTGGCATGCCCCTCCTCAATTAGCCGCTTATCTAATTATAAGGCATGCATTGCAAGTTTCCGCTCACTGCAGTAATGCAATAATGGGGTTCCTTATGGAAGCCATTTGACTTCTTTTTTTTTTTTAAGATTTTATTTATTTATTTGAGAGAGAGAATGAGAGAAAGCACATGAGAGGGGGGAGGGTCAGAGGGAGAAGCAGACTCCCCTCTGAGCAGGGAGCCCCATGCGGGACTCGATCACGGGACTCCAGGATCATGACCTGAGCCGAAGGCAGTCGCTTAACCAACTGAGCCACCCAGGCGCCCGCCATTTGACTTCTGAATTGATTTCTACACCCAGTGAGCAATGAAGGAATAAAATAGGAGTTCAGTTTACATGCAGAAAACATGAGTCTTTTCCAAGGAAAAGAATAGGTTTGAAGGTAGAAGGGGGGTGATGTGAAGAAGCGCTTGCCATCATCCAGAGGGAAAATGCTCTGGAGCAAGGCGGTGGGGATGGGGAAGTCACCCCAGACAGACATACAGAGATGTTTGGAATATAGACCTTGATGTGGGAAGAGAGAGCAGGAGGGAGATGGAGAGGTCTAGTCTGGACTCTGAAGGTGCTACAGGAAAAGCCAGAACAGACTTTCCAATAGACAGACTTGATAAGCACACTCCGCAGCCTGAGCCCAGGTTTGCGCACACACGTACACACCCCCATGCACACACACGCACACATATGTCTATGCATGTACATGCACAGACACACATATGGGCACACACACTGACACTGAGCCCAGCCCCGCTTCCCTTTATTGGCATGACTGTGCTGTAAGAGACAGCCTTTTGGAAAGCTCAACAGAGCTAAATCAAAGCCCCGTTCTGTAGCCCCAGTTCTTCAGTTTCTCCCTGCAATAACAAATTGTGACCCTTTGCTCCGTGGTGCCAAAAAGCCTCTCCTGGGGCAAGAAAGCAGGTAGTGTGGCCAACAGAAAGGAGGGAAAAGCAGCTCAGTCGTGGTGCTGATCCAGTGTGCTAAAAAGGCCAATCCCCACATCCTTACTAGAAGTCGGAGTGGACTCACACAGACATGAACCCACATTCACAAATACGTGTAATATATACAGAGACACTCCGACCTGCAAGACACGCACACATACACACACACAGAGGCTTTCTCGCTCACGGAATCACATACAAATACAGAGAAAACATAAACTTGCACACACGAACATCGCACAACAGACCTCTCTGAAATACATTCATTCACTTAAAACAGTTTTGAAATAATTATTCAGAAAATTAAAGCAAAAAACAATTTCATGCTAATTATCTAGATTTTTTTAAAATAAATAAAATAAAAGTGCATTGTTTCATTGAATGTGCTGAACACTCTCCAGCTATAAAACATCTTGTATGGGCATGGCCCATTTCACTCAGCAACGGAAATACACAAATGTTATCTCCTTGACACCTCACAGGGCTATTCTGTTGGCGTGTTTGTCATTTCCACGTGCCTTTTGTGCTGGATGCTGGCTGTTAGTGCTCAGCACTATCCCAGCCCTTCTTAGCTCTTTCTCTATCCCCAGAAGCTGGAAACCGAAAGACTACATTTCCTAGATTCCCATGCCAACAGAGTTCTGGTTTCTATTCCACCAACAGGAGACATTTCCATGAGATTCGGAAGGTGGAAGACATTTAGCGGGCAGGTGGGCGTTTGGCTGGTGCAGGCAGGGGGTTTTGCCATGGTTCTGTTATCCATCCCCCTGTGAGTTACCCACGTCAGGGTTTCAGGTGGCAGAGATCACTGGTGGTGGGAATTCTTGTAATTTTTATAACTGCCTGATTTTCTGAGACTATCAGCAGTTTTCTCAACCTTTGCTCTTCCAACCCTTTCAAATATTTTTTAAACATCAAGTTCCATGTATCAGCTCCTATCTGCACGGAATACCTTAAGTAGTCTTCCGGATGAATACAAATGTGCATATCACACACATGTAAATATCATTTTTCCCGTCAGGTTATACACGTCTTCATGAATAATTAATTAAAAGGAATGCTTTTATGTAGTGCCATCGATTTGTATATTTGCTTATGCTCTCTGTATCCATTTCCTAGCGCTGTCATAACAAAGTGTCACCAACTGGCAGGTTCAAGCAACAGAAATGTGTTGTCTTACAGTTCTTGTGACCAGAAGTCTGAGATGAAGGTGTGGGCAGGGTTGGGTCCTTCCGAGGGCCATGAGGGAGAATCCATCCCATATCCCCCTCCCAGCTTCTGGTGGTATGCGGGCCCTCTTTGGGGTACTTTGGCTCCTGCTGAATCACTCAGATCTCTGTCTTCATCTTCATGTGTGTCTCTGTGTCCAAATTTCCCCTGTTTGTATGGACGCCAGACATACTGGATAGGGTGCCCTAATGAGCTCATTTTAACTTGATTACCTCTGTAAAGATCCAGTTCCTGAAAAAAAGTCACATTCTAAGGTACAGGAGGTTGGATTGCAACATATCATTTTGAGGGGGACACAATTCAACCCACAGCACTATCCAATTCCAGGTGAGTGCCCGGCAGCAGTCAGTTGGATCGATCACTCAGGAATTCAGAGATGATTTAGGCTAGAGATACAGAGTTGGAAGGCTCAGCAAAAAGCAGCGGGCAAGTTCAGTCAGAAAGAATAAAAAGGGTAAGAGAAGAGGTCTGAATGCAGAATCCTGGGGCACACTGACGTGTAAATCAGGGGTAGAGGAAGAGAAGACTGAGAAGAAACCGAGGAATAAGAAACACAAAGAGAATCAGTGTCCCAGAGCCAAGAGAGGGCGAGATGAGGCATGAGGATGGAGAACTAGAACATGAGGTAGATTGGACTCTAGGCTTGCACAGAGGTACATGCGACGTGCTGCTTCTGGAAACTCCATCAGGACCCCATGGACTAGCTAGCAGTACTCAAATGCCACTATGCCATCCACTCATGGCCCTGGACCTCCCTGCCTCTTCACTCCTGGGCCCAGGTCCCACTAGCCCTCTGCAGAGGGTCTTCTAGGTTGAGGGAGGAGGCAGTTTCCTCACTGGACTTGTCGGGAATCTTTTCAAAGTGTTTATGAGGTTAGAAGTAACAAAAATTAAATTTGAGACTTAAGCAAAAAATCAGGACACATCACTGGAGTAGCTCACAGAATTACAGCTTCAGGAGCCAAGGTGGATTGGGTTCCCTGAGAAGTGGACTCTGAGATGAATATTAGCATGGAGGGAGTTTGGTAGGGAGAGCACAGAACTGGAAGGGATGTGGGGAGAACTCGAGTACCTATCATTCTTGACAGAAGCCCCTGGGGGTATTCTGAAGCTGGGATGATCCTTCAGTGCTGGAACGAGAGTGCCGAGATTTTACCCCCTCACGTTTGCTAGTTGTCCTGAATCGAAGCAAAGTCCAGGCCTTTGTAACCCACCAGAAACGGGGGCATGACCTTAGGCAAGGCGACTCTCATCAGCTGAGGCAATCCCCGCAGGAGACAGAAGGCTCCGAGCCTTCTGCCTGCAGCTTGAGGTAAACAGTCCTTTGTTCTGGGGTGCCTGGGTGGCTCAGTTGTTAAGCGTTTGCCTTCGGCTCAGGTCATGATCTCGGAGTCCTGGGATCGAGCCCCGCGTCTGGCTCCCTGCTCGGCGGAGGGCCTGCTTCTCCCTCTCCCACTCCCCCTGCTTGTGTTCCCTCTCTCGCTGTGTCTCTCTGTGTCAAATAAATAAAATCTTAAAAAAACAAAACAAAACAGTCCTTTGTTCCTATTACGGACCGGCAGTGTGTGCCCCCCCAAAATTCATATGTCAAAACCCTAACCCCAATGTGACTGTATTTGGAGATAGGACCTGTGAGGAGGTAGTTAAGAATGAAATGAGGTCGTAAGAGTGGGCCCTAATCCAGTAGGACTGGTGCCCTAATACGGAGAGGAGGAGACACCAGAGTTCTCCATCTGCCCTGAGAAGACACAGTAAGAAAGCAGCCATCTGCAGGCCAAGGAGAGAGCTCTCATTAGAACCTGGCCGGGCTGGCTTCTTGATCTGGGGCTCTTCAGTCTCCAGGTCACTGAGAAAATTAATTTCTGTTGTTTAAGCCACCCAGTCTGTGGTATCTGGTTAAAGCAGACCAAGCTAACACAATTCCTGAAGGAGAATGTGGGCTGCACACAACCAGGTCCAGCACAGGAGCTGAACCAGGGACCCAGCTTTCATCTCTGCTATCTGTCTGTCTCTCTCTCTCTCCACCTCTGCTCTTCTTCCCCAAGTTGTGAGATAGAACTTGACTACCTGTAGGTCCTCACTCTTCCAAAGCCATGACCCAAGAAGGAAAAGAGCTGTCGTCCCTCAGACTACAATTTGGAAAACCCTGGGAAGCCCACACTGTACAACCTCCTAGACCAATTCTGAGCCCAGTGGCATGGGGTACCATGACTGACCTTGCCCTTGGCCAAATAGGCCAGATTTGCTATCAAAAGATGAAGGAGTGATGGGAAGATACCAAGCAGGAAAAGGCACGAGACATGAACCCTTTATTTTACCAAGTATTTGCTCAGTCAGATTTCAGTAAGTCACCAACCCTGTGACACCAAGCAAGTCACTTCTCTGTCTGAGTTTTGCTGTGCTCATGTTTCCGGAGGAGATGGCTGTGGTTGTGTGGGGATAGGCCTACCTAGCACAAGGCTGGCACATACTAACTGTCTGGTAAAAGATAGCTTCCGTTATGTTACTGTCTGGGTACTGCTGTAAGAAAATATAATGCTGCATCTCCAACTTCAAAACATGGAGGAAAAGCGAAGTCCCACTGAGGGCAATAATATTTGCCCCAGGTCCAAAAACTACTAAAGTTACATGAAATATGCATTTTTCAGATAAGGAAACAGAAGCCCTGAGAAGTTAATAACTGGCATGATGTCCCACAAAGAGAAGAGACAGGGCTGGATCAAGAACCCTGAACTCTAGTGATGTACCCGGGTGCGCCACCGTTATCTCCCCATGCAGCCCTCAGCCGGGACCCTGACTCACACCAGCCCAGGTACGCAGCCTCCCGTTTTTTTCTCCCAGACACCCAGCCTGTATGGTCAAGCCCAGGTCCGCTCAGCAAGTGTTGCTGCAATGGAATTGAAACCCAGTGGGGTATCTGGAAAGCAAGTGGGATATCTGGAAGTAATAAACTTCCAACTGCTTGTTCATTTGGCACCCAGTGGGGGTAAGCACAGACTTCTCTCATCTCTCTTTCTTAAGAATCAATAAAAGCTAGTGATGCATTTAGCAGAGATCAAATGCATGAAATTCGGTTCCTTTTTTTAACCTTTATGGGACCAGTACTTTGGTCACATTTCTAAGAATTGCTCCAGGTCATTCTGACCCATCATTTGGTAATTGCATTGCAGTTTTAAACACCACTCCTTGGTGGACTGAGAAGAAGGGACACATTTGATTGACGAGGGGAGGTGCGAGCGACCAGGAGAAGATAACATCTTTGGCTGAGCTCTGACGGATGAATGACCAAGCAGGGGTGCGCATTCCTGGCAGGAGGAACCAGCGTGACAAAGGTGTGGAAGGAAGGAGCACGGATGTGCTTGGGGCAGGAAGGACTAGATGAGTTTGGAGATGCTTTCAGTGAGCGTCTGAGTGGGCAGGGGTTAGGCCGGGGCTGGTCGCGATGGCCCAGCAGTACCCACGGGCTAAGGCAGAGGCAGTGAGACTGCAGACACGGGCATTTCAGAGTCCGAAACAATAGCATTTGGGAACAAACTTGTCCTCTCTGATCCTGACATGGGAGGGCTGGAGAAAGACGGGCCTGAGTTCAAATCCACTGCTGCCATCAACTTGGTGTGAGATTTTACACGTGTGTTTTTTTTAACCCACTGGGGAAATCACTATCTTCTCAGCAGCTGGAGGCAGCAATGCTCCCCTTCGAGTTTGCAAACTCAATGCCTACAGGTGCCAGGCAAGGAAAATAAATGACTTGTCCTGGGTATAAAAGAACAACGTCTAATGCTAAAAGTAATCAAACTCAAAATATATTAAAAAGATTGTGCATGCCAAACAAAACACACTTGGCCAGCATATAACCAGGATGTGAATCCCTGACAACCTCATAAGATTGTTCTGAGAATTAAGTGGGATGATATGGAGGAAGTGCTTCACATTGTAGAGAAGCTAGACAAAAAAAGAGTCCATGTGCTATGATTCATTTACAGGAAGTGCAAGAACAGGCTAAACTAATCTGTGGTGACAGGAATTGGAATAGTGTTTCCCTGGGAGCAGCAGGGGCATTGACCGTGGAGGATGTAAGGGAGCCTTGTGGTGGGCTGGAAATTTTCTATAGCTGGTTCCAGGTCTGGGTACCTGTGTGTAAACATGTATAAATATTCACCAAGCTATACACTCGAGCTTTGTGAACTTTACTGAATAAAAATTTCACTTCAATCAAAAAGGACATTTTAAAAGAGGTCCCTTCACAGAGAAATAATACTGAAGAAATGGCTGTTTTAGTTGTTATTACCATGACTACTTTTACTATTACCATTAGGAGGAGGAGGAGGATTTAGCCACAAAGTCAATAAACCAACTAAATGAACAACAAACATTCACCAAAGACTTACGTATTATATTTTCCAAAAATGACTATATATATATGTATATATGTGTGTATATATATGTATATATGTATATACATATATATACACACATATATACATATATATATATCCCTGCCACGAGCTCTTGCTACAAGGTGAGTTTCGTGCCTCCCACCAAGAGGTGGGGTCTATGTCCCTCCTGTTGAATCTGGTCTGGATTCATGGCTACTTTCACCAGTGGAGTACAGAGGACGTGATGCCCTGTGACTTCTGAGATTAGGTCATAAAAGCAATCAGCTTCCGCCTGATTCTCTCTTGGAACACATGCCTTGGGAACTCTTCTTGCCAATATGTGAAAGTCTGGCTGCCGGGAAGGGGGCCATCCTGGAGAAATCACATGGGGGGACCACACCAAGAAAGATGCCTGAGAAGCCCTGGCTGTCCCAGCCCCTAGCTGCTCAAGTCTTCTTTTCCCAGGACTTAGACACAGGAGCCCAGAAGCCTTTAAGATGCCTGGGCATCATCTGACTGTGACCTCACGTGACACCCTGAGCCAGAACCACTCAACCAAGCTGCTCCTGAAACTGAGAGATGATAAGTAACTACCATGGCTCTAGCCAATAAGCATTGTGTTTGATTTATGTCGCATCAACAGATAACTAATACAGATTTTGGTATCTGGAAGTGGGGAGAGTGTGCTACTATAACAAAAAAACTAAAAATGGAGCACTCTGAGGGCAAAAGTTGGAAGTGTAGGGAAGAAACGTGGAATCTGATGTTCTTCGGGGAGGCTGCCCATGAGGGCTTAAGGGAGAGTAGGGAAGATAATATTGGAAGACGGAGGAAAAGGGACCTTTGTAAGGTAGTGCGTTACTCGGCTCAGGCTGCCATTACAAAATACCACAGACTGGGTGGCTTACAGAATGGAAATTTATTTCTCACAAAAAATGGGAATGGAGGCTGGAAGTCCAAGATCAAGGGGCCAGCCAATCCGCTTACTGGTGGGAGCTCTCCTCCTGGCTCGCAGATGGCCACCTTCTCACTGTGTCCTCCCATGGTAGAGAGACAGAGCTCTGGTGTCTCTTCCTCATAATGACACCAGCCCTACAAATTAGGGCCCCACCCTTATGACCTCATTTTACCTTTATCCCCTCCTCACAAACTGTCTCCAAATGCGGTCCCATTAGGGGTTAGAGCTTCGATATATAAACTCTGAGGGACGTCGCCATCCCGCCCGTAACATATAGTGAGGGAAATCGTAGCAACACTGTCCTCTGTGACAAAATGGAAAGTAGGAAGCGTACTGAATGAACTGGATGATGTAGTAAAGAAAACTTCCAGGCAAAATGTCAGACGTGCCTCCTGTCTTCTGGTTGCATATAATAAAATGTGAAAAGAGAGAAGACGGGTTAAAGAAAGAACCATTGAGAACAAAGGAGCCAGGACTTGCTGAGTTTGAAAATAAAAACGTCTTATTCCTAGGTATTCCAGACAGGAATGATACTAAAATGTTAAATGGCCTCCAGGCAAAGATCAAATCTAGGAAAGTATCGGGAAAATGTGGTCTAAAGATAAACCTGAGGGAGCCAATATAAAACCCTCTATTAAGACCTTGGAAATATTTAAGGCAGTGATCCAAACAGGAAAATGAAAAGTGCCTCATAGATCCTTACCAGTAAACAATACAGTTTCTGGTAATCTTAAGTGCGGTGTCCCACAGCAACCTTCCAGGAAACTCGAGGTAGAAATGGGCTGCTCTCATTCATATTTGTGGTCGTGACTTGGATCTCATGGAGCGAGCACCAGTCAGAGGCATAGAAAACTCCCAGTGATTCTAAGGTGACTGCAGTATCTGAAACACTGCTTGTGTGAGCTAAAAGGTACAGAGCAGTGCAGAAGGAAGCTAGGTCTTTGGCCCTCCAACCTGCTGTCAGAAAGCAGGCTGAGGAAAAGACTTAGCTACAATGACTGTTTCTTATGGAAAAGAGAGGCAGGTGCAGAGGCTATCTCTGGGTGGATATCTGAGGGTGGAGCCAGGAGCCATGGCGAGCCATTCCCAAGCAGCAGTGCTGAGTTCTAACCCAGAAAAGACCCATGTGCCCAGAGGAATTTCTGAATTGCTAAGGATCCCTGTGTATCTCCCATTCTTTACCCTCTTTTTTTTTTTTTTTTTAGAAGAGGACCTGTAATGCTTATCCTATGCCCGTCCTACCGCTACATATTAGGTAGAGGGAAGATAACGTGTTTCTTTAGTCCACAGGCCCACTGATCCGGAGGAACCGTACAGGAAGAGCTGTATGTGAGAAAGTCACCCAAGGAGCAATTAGATGACAAGGCCCAGGACTTCAGGTTGATGCTGCAATGTAATGAGACTTGAGGGCCGTGGAAAGGGGTGAGTGTATTTTCATGTGGGAAATATATGAACCCTCAGGAGCCAGAAAGTGGACGGAAGTAGCCAACCTCCCACGATCCCATGGCCATTCTTGCCCCTGAGAAGGAATTCCTTCTTGCACTGCCTCAGGTTGGCCCTGGGTGACCAATATGATACAGAGAAAATAAGGTAGGTCTTAAAGCCTTGCCGCTTCTTCTGGCCTCCGATCTTCCGCTCTGAGGGAAGCCAGTTGCCATGATGTGAGAAGCCTCATACTGCCCTGTGGAGAGGAGCGGAGGCCCCTGCCATTCGGCAGCACCAGCTGCAGCCCTATGTGTAGACCGCCTGGGGCGTCGAACCTCCAGCTCCAGTCAAGCCTTCAGATGGGGGCAGCCCTCGCTGCATCTGACCACAGCCTCATGAGAGATCCTGAGCCGGAACCAGCAGCCACACAGCTCCAGAACGTGAGCCCCAAAGGAACCGTGAGGGAGAAAAAAATGATCACTGCTGTTCTAAGCCGCTCAGTTTTAAGGCAACTTGTTATACACCAGTAGATAACAAACACAACTCTACAGGGTAGGAAAAAGGGAACCCAATGCAATCACTGGCAGAGGAGTAAAAAGAAAGTGGGCAGACCCAGGAGAACACACACACACTCAGGCAGCATGAGGTTCCCTTGGCAAGCATGAAAAAGGGCAGCTTCTCTCTCCTAGCGGAGTGTTGGCATCGAGGGTCAGAAGGTTGAGGTGCCTGGGGACGGTGAGACTTTGGGAGACAATTTCAAGAGGTGAGCTGGCCATCTTAGATGGGACTAAACCCTCCTGGGTCCTGGCTTTATTGTTGCAAAGGAGGCCTTTCCATTTACAGAGCTTTTTTGCATCCATCTGTCACAATGTGACAAAGGCAGGTCAGGATTACCAGGCCCCTCGCGCAGAGGACCAAATTGAGGGTCGCACTGGGTAATTGGTTTGTCCAGGCCCTGGGCACTTTCTGTTCCTGTAACAGCTCTCAGCAGATCAGAGCTGCCTTTGCCTGCCAGAGGAATCAAATCACCCAAAGAGTCTCAAGACCGGGCCAGAAAGATGCATTAAGGAACAACAATGGAGAGAAAATGCAGGCCACCTGCTCTGATGGGGACCTTCAGTCAGGAATAACAGACGTTGGCTGCCTTTATCTGTGCCTCAGGATGCAGAAGCTGAACTAGTGTCATTGTTCAGATTCTGTCCCTCTTTACCATGTGGCCTCGGGCCTTGGGTCTTTCAACTTCATCCATATTATGTGGGGTTCCACCGGCTGGTCTCTTCGGCTCCATGTGCCTCTGACAATGTGGGATTTGCAAGGAATCTGTGGGAACGTCAATATTGATGTTGGCATAATAATACCAGGCCATTCCCAGTCAAGGCTCCAATCTATAAAATCGATGCCGAACAGGAAATTGCAGGCAGAATTTATTCTGAATTTTCCCACCAAGGCACTCAGTTTGTGTATGTTGCTACGTGGACTTTTTTTTTTTTTTTTTTGCATGACAAAGTCTTTACTTTCAAGTGATTATCAGTACACCAAGTAAGAACATGTATACAAGTTCTTGAATTCTATCATCTAATAATTTTGATTAAGAGAAACTAAGAGCAGCCCGAACAATATATACTAGTATTCGCTGTTCCACCCTTAGCCGAAAGGACGACTTAAGGCCGGCTCCTGCTTCACACAAGTCACAGTAACTATTTACTACTTTTTCATAGAGAAAGCCCCTGACCTTCAAGAAAGCTTTAGGGAAAAAAAATATTTAATCCCTGTCTTTCTTAAACAGAATTTTTTTTTCACTACATCTAAGAAAGAAAAAGTACTGATACATATGTTGCTTGAGCTAAAAGGCATAGGAAAACAGACAACGTATACACATTAATTTCTAAGAAATATGAGGTAAAAGGAGAAAATCTTTGGATAAGCTCTACGTTTGTACAAAGAAGCTAGATTTGCTATTCTCTAAGAAGTGAAGGGACCTACTACATAATATACAGAAATAATGTAATGCCTTTTCACAAGGATGTAACTACTCAAGATTTGCTGAAGCTTCGTATTCCATGAAGGCATCTAACATGCCAATCTGCACGCAGAGCTGCTCCTTCCTCCCCTATCCATTTATGCGGTAGTTTTCATGGATTTCTGGCCGGATGTCACAGACAAAGGCCAGCAGGTTATTCAGGACTTCATCCCTGTTCTGCTGGAAGTAGGCCTGGAGGATGGTCATCTTCTCCTGGGTCTCCTTCTCCACTTCGGTGCTGCAGCTGCCATGGGATCCCAGAGCCGCAGCTTCCTTGGCCTTGAACTCCTTCTCTCTTTGCAGGCGGTATTGTTCAATTTCAGCCTGAGCTGCTTCTTTGGCCTGCTCCAGCCTCCGGTTCTTTCGCTTGCGGGCCTCCGACACCTTCTCGGCGGCCCGCTTCTCGGCCTGCAGCAGCTGCTGGATGCCCTGCGACTGGCTGGCCATGGCGGCGGCGACTCTGAGGCCGAGGGAAGGGGCCTAAAACCGCTACGTGGACTTTAATAAAATAGCGAACAAGGGAGGTTTCTGCCAGCTTCCCCAGCCCCCTGACATATGCTCCCCTTTCTGCCAGACCCCTCTGGAGAGAGGACCTCCCTGGGGCTGCAGCTGTGATCGGGAATAAGTACAGAGAGTCAGGTGGGAGGTCGTTTGCAAAAACAACACAGCCTGTAAAATAAAATGGGGTGGCATAAAATAAAATAACACAATACGCAATAAAATCATAAAATGACCAAGCTAAATTAATGTCAGAGGACCCTCTCTGCCCAACACCCACTCTTGGTCTCTATATTTAAAAGGAGGAAAACAAATTGGAGTATCTGCCTGTCCAGCCCTACCCAGCTGACTTGGCCCACCTAGGCCCTGGGGCAATGGGGATCATCATGGCAAAACAGTAAGATGAAGTGGGGTCTGTGTTGACCCCATAGACAGTGCTGGTACCTGCTCTGCTGGGCTTGGCTCTGGGCGCCCAAGTGAGCACTGAGCTGCTACTGCATTTTCTAGCATCCATTATCCCTTCCCACAGAAGGATAGCAAACCTCTACTCTCTCCCTATTGCATCAGTATCTACAATAGCGCATAGGACCAGAAACAGCTCAAAACACAGAAACATACTAATGAAAACTCAGGAATGTGAAAGCTAACCTTTGATCCCCCAAAGCAGGGACGCCTGAGAGCTTTGGGCTGGGGGTGCCTCTGCTCTGAACAAGGAGATGAACAGCGTGGAGCTGCATGGTCCTGAGCTGGCCAGGGAAGCAGAAACGGTTTAGCAGAATATGCAGAATCACGACAAGGCAGGACACGGGGGAACTAGATGGTGCTTAAGTCACTTGTGTCTAAAGAGGTCAATGTCACCGCTGGGAGCGAAGGTTGGCACTGAGCACACAGCCCTCTCTGAAGGGAAGCCTCATATTGTGTGTGGCTGATGCAAGTACAGTTAGGATTAGGTTAGCTGTTTGAGTAAACAAAATACAATGGGCTTGCTTATTAGCTCATCTATTTGTTGTCTTTATAAATTCCTGAACAAAGAGTGCTTGCTGACACCTTTAGGGCACTGACTAAACTATGAGGTGTGCGGAAGGCACCTTGACACTCAGCAGAGACAGACCCAGGAAGCAGATCCCTGTTCCTCCCCTGCCAGAGGAAAGAGGGAAAGCCTCTTCCTGCTCAAGTGTCTGATCCTCTCCTTACCCTTTAAGGCCCCTTTTCACTTAGTAAGAGGCACACCCAAGAAGAGAGGCAAATGTGTAATTTGCCACAATTTAGAAAAAACAACAAAAGTAATCAATGCACTTCGCCATTTTAATGGTTGGTAGAGCAAACATAGGCTAAAGATGGAATGAGGCCCAGATACACCACGTGCTTGGAGACAGTGCTGGAGATTATCTCTGCCCTCCACCAAATGAGACAGAAAACAAAGAACACGGAATGGGGGTTCAAAGACATGCATCTGGTCCTGGCTCTGCTGCTCATGGGCCGACTGGCCTTGAGTGAGTCACTTCCCCAACTCTGGCTCTCAGTCTTGCACCTGTGAAAAAGCAGGTTGGGAGGTTTGACCTCTAAAGACGGGTCCACCTCATTCATTCATTCAGCCAACATTTATCAAGTGCCTTTTTT
The DNA here is from genome assembly GCF_011800145.1 of Mirounga leonina. NCBI lineage: Eukaryota > Metazoa > Chordata > Mammalia > Carnivora > Phocidae > Mirounga > Mirounga leonina. The sequence continues at coordinate 6,374,820 of NW_023270852.1, forward strand.
GTGTCAAGCACTTTTCTGGAAAGCAAGAATACATGACTGAGCCAAAGAGAGAGCCCCTGAAGCTTACATTGTAGTGGAGGGAAGACAGGCAATAAACATAAATACAGAATAAGTAAGCAAAGTATATATATTTTTAGAAAGTGCTAGGTGCTATGAAAGAAAAGAACGGGGCGCCTGGGTGGCTCAGTCGTTAAAAATCTGCCTTCGGCTCAGGTTATGATCCCAGGGTGCTGCGATCGTGCCCCGCAGTGGGCTCCCTGCTCTGCGGGAAGCCTGCTTGCCCCTCTCCCACTCCCCCTGCTTGTGTTCCCTCTCTCACTGTCTCTCTGTCAAATAAATAAATAAAATCTTAAAAAAGAAAGAAAGAAAGAAAGAAAGAAAGAAAGAAAGAAAGAAAGAAAGAAAGAAAGAAAGAAAGAAAGAGAAAAGAAAGAAAGAAAGAAAAGAAAAGAACAAGGAGACTGGTTTTTCTTTTTAAATAGAGAGATTAGAATAGGTTGCATTGAGGTGTGTGTGAGTGGTGAAGACTTTAGGGAGGTAAGATTTCAAGCCATAGAAATACCTGGGTGAGAGCATATGGGTGGCTCAATCGGTTGAGTATCTGACTCTTGGTTTTGGGCCAGGTCATGATCTGGGGGTTGTGGGATCGAGGCTGTGGTGGGGCTCCATGGTGGGCATGGAGCCTGCTTGAGATTCTCTCTCTCCCTCTGCCCCTCCCCCAGCTCGAGTGCACGGTTGCGCATGCTCTCTCTCAGATAGATAGATGATAGATAGATAGATAGATAGATAGATAGATAGATAGATAGATAGATAAAAATCCAAAACAAAAAAAGAAAGAAATCTCTGGGTAAGGAGCAATTGGGTCAAAAGGAATACAGCAGAGGCTCAAGCAAAGGATGCCCACCTGTTAGAGAAACAGCAAGGAGGCCAGCATGTTTACGTCAGAGTGAGGAAGGGGATAACAACAGAAATTGGGCCAGATTGGTGAGGGGGATGACCAGGCAGGTCACAAAGGCCTGGTAGGCTGCTGTAAATTCTCTATAAACTTGCTCCAAGGCCCCAAAGGCTCCCAGACAGCCCCTTTTAACGTACTTGGGCCCCTGGCAGAACGTGAGGGCAGCAATGCCAGCCCAGCCTGTTCCACCAGAGGGGGGCTGTGGCGCTAAGGAATGGCTCCGTGTGCCTTGGCATTGAACCCGGCCACCTGGAGTCAGGCTTGCAGTGTGGCCCTCACACAGAGAGGCCATGTGCCCGGGGCCTCTCCTCCCCATCCTAGCCCTCAGCAGGGCTTCTGTCTTCTCTAGCTCAGCTGTGTCCTCCGTGCTGGGCACGAAGGAGATCCGGGAAGGCCCTGGCTGTGCTCTGGGTTGTTGGTGCTCTTTCCAGCCAATGCCATTACTGCTAATTGACCTTGATTGCTCACCCCATCACTTGGAAACCCATTGCAGCCCCAAGTGTTCTCTGTGCCTCTGAAAAGTAAAAACTCACTTAGGCTTGAACTGAGCAATAATTATCTTGGCATTGTGAGGCCAGCCAGGCCCCTCCTCCTAGCCCATTACCTCTCTCCTCTTTCCAACTTGGAAAAGAAATATGAACCAATGTAAAAAAAATAAAAGTCATTTATTCTCCACTTTACAGGCTGCCCCTCAAAGAGTTTGTCGAGGCCTTTTTAAAGCCACTCTCCTCACTCACATTCGGCTCAGAAGGTTGCTCTGTCTTTTCTTCCGCCATTGATTTTTGCATCTGGTTAGGATTGTTCAGTGCTCCTAAGGAATGAATAACAGATTAGCCAAAGTCTAACGAGCTGCAGCTCAGATGGCTGGGCTTACCTGGACAGACAGTCTGTACTCTGCTTGTCTTCCACTTCATGCCAGGAGAATGGGGGTGCCCCCAAGGATGGAGCCTGGGCTGGAGCACAGCCTTGGGGTTCCTGGGCTTACTTGGCATTGCCAAGGAAGAGTGGGCAACCGCTCTGGGCTTGATCTTGGAGTCCTGAGGATGGAGTGCAGACCTCTGGAGGTAACCGGAAATCTATGGGGAATGGTGAATGGATGTGGTTTTGGAGCCAGATTTGAATTTGAATCCAGGGCGCCTGGGTGGCTCAGTCGGTTAAGCGACTGCCTTCGGCTCAGGTCATGATCCTGGAGTCCCGGGATCGAGTCCTGCATGGGGCTCCCTGCTCAGCGGGGAGTCTGCTTCTCCCTCTGACTCTCCTCCCTCTCATGCTCTCTGTCTCATTCTCTCTCTCGCAAATAAATAAAATCTTAAAAAAAAAAAAAATGCTTGAATTTGAATCCAAACTTAATATAAGTCACTGGCTATGTGGCCCTTTGGCAAGTGTCCTGGTGTTTGGGGGCTACCAAGGTATTCCCAGGGTGTCCCAAGAGAGCATCCAGCTGCAGATCACGCTGGGAAGGAAGCTAAGGAAGTACTAGTCTGGAGCCGGGGCCATCGCCTAACTAGAGAACAGAGCCCTGAATGGGAAAACAGGAAACCAGATCTCAGTGTTCAGTCTGGGTCACTGAGTATTCAGGGTCAGGCCAGGCTGCCATCAGCGTCCAAGAAGTTCTACTGGGCCCTTGGGTTCTGAGAAGGACTCTTAACTGGGACACTGCAGTACATGCAAACAAGCAGCACAGTGGCTAAGAGCAGGGACTGGGAGCCACACTTCCTGGGTCCAAATCCTCACGTGGCCACTTACTAGCTGTGTAAGCTCAGCCAAGTCTCTTAAGCTTTGTGGCTCAGTTTCCTCATCTGTAAAATGGGGCTAATCATTGTACCTCATGGAGGGATTGTTAAGATTAATAAGTTAATATCTGTAAAGGGCTTAGAAAAGTGCCTGGCATCTGGTAGGTGCTATAGAGGGCTAACAAGAAGAAGGAGAAGAAGAAGAGGAGGAAGAGGAAGAGGAGGAGGAAGAAGGGGGAGGGGAAAAAGCAGGAGAAGGAGAGAAGAAGGGAGGAGGGAAGGGAGGGAGGGCGGGAGAGAGGAAGGAAATGAAAGCGAGGGCTCACCTATCACAGAAATGCCATTGCACTTTCCCCTTCCTACCCCCTTGCAACACAAGTAAAAATTCCTCATGGCTTTACAGACCCAGGCATCCCCTTTAGTGCTCGGTGCTCCCCCATCAATCACCAAGTCTCTGTGCCCCTTCCGCCACGGGCCCAGGCATCCCACCTTCTCCTCCTCTGGACTACTGCACCAGCTCCCCTCCTAGCTGCTCTCTGGTCTCCCTGTCTCCAGTCTCGTATTCTCCAACCCATTCATCATACTTCCAGCAAAGTGATTCTCATACATCACAAAGCTGGCCAGATGGCCTATCGGAAGCCATTTCACAGGGCTTCTCCCTTTATCTACAGGAGTCATTGAAACTTCTTGGCACACAAGGTCCTACCTGGTCCTCTACAGATTCCTGCAGCCTCATTTACTGCGCTCGGCCCCACTCTTTATACCCCAGCCAACACTAAGCCACCTGCTGTCACCCGCAATGCACACATGCACACGTGCACACTCCATGCTTCACTTGTTCTGTTCTCTCTGCCTGAAATATCCTCCCAGATTCCCCCACATCCCCACACATTGCTTGGCCAGCAGCTAACTCCAGCCAGCACCTAAGACCTGGATGTCAGTATTTCCTAGGCTCCTTCCCTGAAGCCAGCAGTTGGATTAGACGATCTATATCCGTTTGGATGATTCTAGATAACAAATTCCTAAATTTCCATGTCTCGACCCAATCGAAGTTTATCTCTCATTCCAGGATTGTCTAATGTCGGTGTCATGGTCCGCAAGCAGCCTTCCCTCACGTGGAAATCCACGGCTGCATCTTTTGGCTCCGTAACCCGTGGGATCTCAGTCTTCCGCATCCAGCTCGTGGAAGGGGTAAGAGGAACTGGAAGAGGCCCGGCCACTTAAAAATCCCTGGCCAGAAGTGCTACCCCTCATGCCCGCTCATTCCCTTGTGCAAATTAGTCCCAGGTGACTCGTGGATGAAGTACAGCCCCTGTGCTGCCCAGTGGACGGCCGGCCCTCGAAGCCCCAGGGCGGCTTCTTGGCCGCACCCCTCCCCCCGCACCCTGTCCATACACTGCCTCAGTTAACCACAGTGTGGTGGCTGCCATCTGTTTCCAGGCCCACCTCCCCCACCAGGCTGGAAGCCCCTGAGGGCAAAGGACCCGTTCCTCGTACTTCTCTGTACCCAGCACCGGCTATGAGTGCTTAGTACTCAGTACTGTTGTTGCTTGAATGGATGTCCCAAGTCAGAAGCAGCTCCGTGACTGGATGGGTCTGACAGTGCAGGTTGAAGGTGCTCCTTGCAAACAGCTGAACTAAACTGGGAGAGGCAGGGCCCGCGGGGCCGGAGCATGAAGAGAGCTCTCCCCTGCGAAAAAGCAAACACAAGGAGAATGATTTGGCCCTTTGAGGAGGTTTGCAATTTCATCTCATGAGACTTCTCAGGGCCGAAAGGGCCCCAAGTCTGAGAGCCCTCTTCGTAGCTAACACAAGTGGCCCACACCATATGCCGAGCCCTGTTCCAGCTGCTGCGCGCACATTCGCTCATAAATCTCCATGATAACTCTGTTCTGTACGTGAGGAAAAAAAGTTAAAGATTGGGAGAAGTTAAATGCCACGATACTCTCTCTACCCACGGACTTACCTTCCATTTGTGGAGCCCAACCCCCGAACCAGACTGCTGGGTGGTGCTAGACGCCCCAGGCAGGGATGGTTTCAGCCTATCTTCCAGAACTTCTGTCAGAGAATTAAGTTTAGGGAAACAGCAGAGACGTGGCTGCCTGGAGGCCAGAGCAGACATTTTGGAGGTTTCTGACCCTATCTGAACCTCAGGGCTCAGGGAACAGGCCGGGTGGCCTGAGAACAAATTTCCAGGATTATTCTTCACCTGGAATGCTAAGCATTTTCAAGCTAAGAATCACTGAACTTTAACATTGATGTTTATGTTTTACAATGTCCTTTGGTGAAATTAAAAAACAGTACAGGTTGGAGCCAAATAACAAATTGCAAGCCTCCAAGCCCATCTCAACATGACACTTGCGCGGAATTAACAGTGATAATGTTATGACAGGAGACTGATCTCTGCACACACCGCCAGAGCTGAATACCCAGAGGCTGGCCACGCGGAAACACAGCTCCACTCAGCCGTGCTCCACGTCCCCTACGCTGGGCGTTTCCAGAGTCTTAACTGGATAACAACCGCGGCCCCTCCTGGGAAATCACTGCTTCGGAAATGTTTTACACTGATGACAAGAGAAACAGCTGTAATTTGTCATTATAGAAATATCCAATTATCAAGACACTGAGTGAGGACGGCAGCTTCCCGTCCTTACTGCCATCAGTCTGGGCTCTGAGCTACACACCTGTCATAGCCGGAGGGGCCTGCCAGGTGACAGCCATGGAAGAGCCTGGCTTCTCTTCCCACCACCTCGGGTAGTGGTGGGGGGGGAGTAGCAGTCTGTGCCTCTGGCAGGAAGCAGGTGCCTCCAAGGCCGCCTCCTGATGCAAGTGCAGGAAGAACAGCTTATGAACAACACCTGGCTGAACTGCCACCTCCTCCGGGAAGGCCACAGGAGTTACTCTTCCTCCTCAGCTTTGCCACCAAGAGGATGGAGTGAGAAGCGACGGGGCTGAGTCTTTGAAGCCAGGCAGGCCTGGGTTCAATGTGTGTCCCCAGGATATCCTAGCTGTGTGCCCTATGAGGCTCACTGGGGACAGAATCTTCCACGGATGGAGTGGAATGTACTAGGGAAGGAGCAAACAGATGGAAAACAACTGAATCTGATACAATGGCGATGAGCCAGCATTTATAGGTACTAAGCGTTTTACATGTTTAAACTCATTTTTATCCTCACAACAACCCTACACAGTGGGTGCCATTATTACATCTATTTATAGTTAGGGAAACTGAGGCAAAGGAAGATTAAGGAATTCAACCAAGGACACCTGGCTATGAGGGGCAGACATGGGATCTGCACCCAGCAGTCTGGTTCGGGGGTTGAGCTCCTAATGTTTTGTGGTCCTCATAACAAGTATTACTGCTGTCTCTGTCCCGGGTCCTGTAAGTTCTTTATATGTATTATGTCATTTAATCCTCATAATATATTATCTTAGATGTGTACAGATGAGTAAACTGAGGCCCAGAAAGGTTGAGTAACTTACCCAAGTTCACACAGCTACTAAGTAGCAGAGTCAGAGCTCAAATCCTGGCCTTCTGGCACAGTCTGGATACCGAGCCACCATCTAGCTACACATACTGCACCGTGGTTCCTTGATTACTTTCTATGCACATTTGCTTTTAATTAAGTCACCCAATAACTCCTGAGAAAGATACTGTTATTAACTCCAATTTATAAAGTGAGAAGGTGAAGATCGTAGAACCTAAGTAGATTACAGTCAGTAATTGAGGATCCAGGATTCAAATCCAGATGCTGTCTGGAACCCTCTGCTGCGGTAACCTCCTACCCTAACCCAATGCCTGCTCCTATGCAGAACATGTGAATTTGAATTCAGTTGAGCTGAAGTGTGAATGAGCTGCTCAGCACCTGGTTCAAATGCCACCTCCTTCAGGATGGCCTCCCTCAATCTCTTCTTCCTCTGTTTAATCTCGGACCTGGCTTTTGTACCCAGAATAGCTCTTGATCACTTCTATGGGCAATCTTGCTGTGATGGAGAGAAATCTATGCAGGGAAGTTAAATGTGGTGACATTGGAGTTTTCCCCAACAAGTGGTTAGACAACAGGTGGCATAGCTAGATTACCCTGCAGAAAAGTTGCTGGTTGACAAGCACCAACAACAGGTTTTTTAGAGCCCCATTCCTGAGCATGAGCAGATATGCAGGGATCACCAGGCTCCTCAGGGAAGTTTCCAGCATGAAGGACAGAGACCAAAAGAACCAAGGGGGCAGGGGTACAACCTGAAGGAAACAGACTATCCAAGATGGACAACATTAAAATAACCTCAACATCCTCAGAGATGTGACAGAATACGTTATATCCAAGAAACAAGAAAAGGATGTTATAAAAGGGGAGTGGGACATTTGAGAACAAGGAAGAGCTTTAGGGAACTAAAAACATGGAAGCAGAAATGAGAAACTCAGTAAGTTTGAAGGGCTGAGGACATCTCTTAGAATGATGGAAAAGAAGAAAATAAGGTAATTTAAAAACCAGTTCAGTGGTTCCAACGTCTGAGTAATAGGAATTCCAGAAACAGAAAAACCTTTAGTACCAATTCAAGATCTTCCAGATCTATAGGCCCTGAGTTTCCAGATCAAAAGGGACACTGAGTACCCAGAAAAATGGATAAAAATACCCAAACCAAGGCACATCAATGTGAAATTTCACAACGCGGGACAAACAGAAGAGGCTATAAGTTTCCAGAGGGTGGGTCGGAAGAAAGAAGGAAAAGAAAGGAAAGGAAAGGAAAGGGCCAGTATACGCAGAATTAGGTGTTAGAACAGTTTTCAACTTCTCAAAAATAACTAAGTTCTAATGGTTAGGAGTAATAATGTAATAAATAACTTCTCAATAACAAATAAGAAATAGAACTAATAAATAACTTCTTAAAAATAGCTAGAAGCTAGAAGGCAGCAGAATCATGCCTTCAAAATTCTGAGGGATAATTATTACAGAAGGGCAAGGTCTCAAAAAATGTATATCCCACACCCTGTTTCTCAGGAAGCTACTGATGATGTGCTCCTTCAGTATAAACCAAAAAAGAGGAAGAATGGAATACAGGAAAGAGGAGATCCAATACAGTAGAGAGGAGAAGGGAATTCCCACTTTGATGCTGAAGGGACATCTCCCGACAACAGCCATGCACCAACCAGGGAAAGTAACCATCCACCAGCAGTCCAGAGGCCATGGAAAAACTCCTTCAAGAAGATAAATTGATAGAATATCTGATGTGAATGAAAGGTAATATGGACAAACTTTGGAGAGCTTGGGGTTGAACTGGTGATAAGTACATGGAATATCCAACACACATACAAACAAAAGGCAATTTTAACTCCAGGGAAAACAAAAGACTGTTCAGCAAAGGAAAAGCAATCAAAATTTGCTATGAAAGCTCAGATCTGAATAACATACATGGTCATAATATTATAAACACTGACTATCGATCTAAGTAAAACTGTAGTTCTGCCGGGAGGATGGGAAGGTGGCAGGGTGCATGTGTTTGGCATGACAAAAGAAAAGAAAAGGAGCTAAGTCTGACTTTTCCATTGTGGGAAGTAAACAGATGAAGCATAAAACAAATAGCCTCAAAAAGTAACAATACAAACATATTGTTGGAAATAAGGTGATAAGGACTAAAATAAATCTAGAAAAGGTGAAAATGGTTGCCTCTGTGGAGGGGAAATGGGGGAGATACCTGAAGTCTGCTTTTTGTCTTAGCAAACCTTGTAGAACCAGGTGAGTCTGGTTCTTTAAACTACATAGTTGTTTATAATTTTATATATATGTAATGTATATTTTTGTACATGTATAATTTTGACAGAAATTAAAACTGAAAAATTTTTCCCTGGCTTTGTAGTGGGGACTGTAAGAACAGGGTGGTGTTCTCTGAAAAAACCCAGGCCCGTTTATGCTTTGGTAGTGAAATAGATGGCTAGTATCATACTGCGGCTCTTCTGTACCACCATAGAGTTTATTCATTCATTTATTTGACAAATATTAATCAAGGCCCCACTATATGAAGGCAGTTTCACCTCCATTATCTCTGATAATCTGGCTTTTAGAAATTAAAGGGAAGTAATGTGGGCTCATGGCTCCCTTTCTAATCAAGTCCATACAGGGGCTACTGACTCACCTGGGAGGGAGCAGGTAGGGTCTGGGACTGTGCTGGGGGTAGAAGAAACAGAAGCTGGTCTTCCCCTCTGGGTGGCAATGTACTCCTCTGGTATGTCTAAAATAAGACACCTCACCACCTAAAGATTAGTTTCTTTCCAAATTAAGTCTCACCCACAAGATAAAACTCATATTTCCCCTGTTAACGGGGTACATGAGAGAATGGGGAGGGATGAGGAATAGTGTCTGTTCTCCCTTCTGTGGAATATTTGTGACCTGGGAAAAGTATGTAGTTGAAGTTCTACCCCTCCCTAATGAGTGGGGAAGGAATCTACATAGCACAGTTGGGTCATATGAAATATGCCCTCCCTGAGCATGTCCTGCTCACTGTAAGTCACCAGAAATTTGGGGGCAGCTCTCCTTTCCTGTCACACAGAGCCCGTGTCATCTTCTCTACTTGGGAAGCAATTCTGACCTCCTTAGCAATGTCATCTTTCACGTGAGAAGGGGTAAGCTATATGCCAAAGCACCACTGAGACTGCCTTGGGATCAAGGTGCATGAAGGCATGACCAGTGGCTCCCCAAGCTAAGAAGAAAGGGTCATCAGGTGCCTGTCTCAGTGGGGCCATCTACTCCACCAGGGAGGAAGAGAGGAAAGGAGAAAGGGAAAGAGACAGGTTCAAAGTGGAGACAATTAGGAACTCTCCCTCTGCAGACTATTTAATATCACACTTGGCTTTCCATCACTCCTCTTCATTATAGATTTTCTGAATCACAGCCAAGACAGAGGGGGCACTAGTCAGGCCTGAGATTGTTTGTTGCACTTGCCCATTGTAAAAACCACATTTCAGAGCCAAAAGATGAGCTAATATTCTACTTCAATGTAAGTAGTAAAAAGCAAATAACTTTCGGCATGAGAACCAGGAAATAAGAAGAGAAGTTTAATGCTTCCATAGAGAAGCAAATATTTGCACTTATTAATATCCTGAAACCCACGTCACCATGAATAGTTCCTTCTCCTATTATCCCATGCCTTTTGTCTAACACAGTGATATATTGCCACCCTTTCAAAATCCTGACACAGATGACATTGAAGCAAATTATGTACCTCAGCCAGATTTCTCAGTTGAAATGGAGATAGCTGATGTGTACATTTTTCCATCTAATTAACATTCCACAGTTTGAATAGCTGTTATCATGCCCTGGGTCCCCTATGAATGGGTGAATAGATAGAAAGATCCATAAACAGCTTGGCTTGCATAGAATGAGATTTTTCTTCAGACAAAGAGAAAATGGAATGAATCATTGTCATCTGGATGGTAGCAGCCATCGGAGACTAACACAAGCATACTCCCCTGTGAGCCGAACACAAGTGTGTTGCCTAGCACCAGCAGCCATCTCTGGAAGTTCTTGGCCCACTCCCAGCCTCTGTATTTGGCTACATAAATTTTTTCACCCAGGTCTTTGTTTACACTGTGTTGTGGTGTCCAAAAATCTGTCCCAAATTTTTTGATACTCCTCCACTCAACAGGTGTAAATTAATTCTCCTCTCCTTGTACTTAGTGATTCAGTTCCAACAAACAGAATATGGCAGAAGTGATAGTATATAACTTCTGAGACTAGGTCAAAAAATGCATTTCTCTCTCTCTCTCTCCCTCACTCTGGAGAAAACCAGTTGCCATTGCAAGAGGTCACTCATAAAGTCCCATGGAGAGTAACTGAAGCCTCCTGCCAACAGCCATAGGGATGAACCATCCTGGAAGTGGATCCCCAGCCCCAGACAAGCCTTCAGATGAGACCACAGCCCTAGCCGACATGACTGCAACCTCATGAGAGACCCTGAGGCAGGACCCACGCAGCTAAGCTGCTCCTGAATTCCTGACTCTCAGAAGCTGTGATGTAATGTTTATTGCTTGAAGCTGCTAAATTTGGGGCTGATATATGCAACAACAGATAACTAATACACACTATGATTTCTCTTGACTTTCATCACCGTATTTATGGGAAAAAAAATTTTTTTTCTTCCTAATATTCAAAGGCCAAGATGACTATAGCTGCCACAGCAAAACTCCAAAGTCACTGCGAAGTGAGGGGATCAGAAGCTTGCTCAGGCCTTCCACAAGCCAGCCAGCTCTCGGGGAACTGCACAACTTGCTGGAAAAGGACACAGAGAAATTGCAGGAAAATGTCTAGGACATGCCTCAGGCCACCCATCACTCACTCCCTCTTTCCTCCATGCATCCTCTAAGTGGTGTCACCTCTCGCAGACCTCACCGTGTTCTGCAGCCTCTCTCATCAGCTGTGTGCATGCTCTCAGCCCCCTGCGTAACTCCTCGTACAACAGTCTTCCCCCCACTACAAACCCGTAGCTGGCATACTGGTGCTCACATCTGCAGAGCCTGGCCCATGCCAGGTCCTGAGCCATCTTGGGCCAGGACACATAGTGTCAGAGGTCCCTTGGTGCTTTCAAAGCGAGGTGGACATGGAAACGCCCATAAGTGGAGTAACTACAAATGAGCAGAGTGGTTAAAGTCTCCCATTTTGGACCTAGACAGAAATAGGTTTGATTCCAGAATCCACTGTTGACTAGCTAATTGACTTTGGACAAGATAAGTAACTAATACTTGGCTTCCTCCTCTCTAAAATGGGAGCATACCATTGCCTACCTTAAATAGGATTACATTAAATCTAGGTAACATCTTCATACAGGGCCTGGTGCCTTACTCAGTAAACGTTGCTGTTAAGACCAGGAGTAGAAGGCTTGATATCACAAGCTTGGAATCCCCTTCTCCCCCTCTGCAATTACTTCATTCCAGCTCATTGTAAATGCTGGGGATTCCTCATACCCACTGTGGGTGGTTTGGGGGGGGGGGGTGTTTTTCCCCTGCTCTTTTACCTGTTCTTACCTGTTTTCCATCAGCTCTGGCCATGGCTTCTGGCTCCTGCCCTGACTCCCAGCCCATTGTTAGGCCCCAGGGGTGCTGTGCTCTTGCTGGTATCTGCTCACACCTACCCTCCAGCACCTTGTCTCTCCCTGCCCAGCCCCAGCTGACCTCTGGTACACGAACTGGAGCTCGACACCCCTACCACAACATGTCTCCATGCATCTTCAAAAGGTTTCCTATCTGTTTTGTCTTAGGAAGAAAGAAGGAAACTAGTCCCCTCTTTTCATGCAGAAAACTGCCTATTCTGGGGAAAACTAGCTGAGGTAATTTATATGCCCTGCTTAATTACTCCACTACCAGACTCCCAACTAAGTTGCCCTAGCAACACCTAGCAACTGGCCACTGTCACCAGCTGCTTCTGTAAGAGAGTTCTTCTAGCTGTGTTATAAAGTCTTTTTTTGGTCGCCTTGGTACAGAAAAGAATAAGTTAAACAGGACTCTGAACGATATATAAACCAGTTTTATGCACCCCGCTGCTCAGCTTTGCCTCCATTTTCCTGGGTAGGTGGTGTGGCATTCCTCCGGAACTCCGATTTAGAAACTACAGTGTTTCAGAGCACATCTTTAGAGTCGGATGGATGTTCTAGCTGTGTGACACTGGGAACAGTATTTAACCTTGCTGTGCCTCAGATTCTTCATCTGTAAAATGCGGGTGATATTACCCGCCTAGATAATGTACAGTAGCTGGCATATAATACACGTTCAGTGCTGGCTGCTAATGATTATGAATAATCTCAGATGGGAAAACAACAGACGACTTGGCAAATGACCCTACAGCAGAGCCACGTGACTGAAACGTGCAGTCTGCCTCAGGGGTTCTACAAACTGTGCCCCTCCTCTCCCTCCCTGGTCCCCTGGCTGCCTCCCACCCTGTGTCCTATCTCCACTCCCACCACATGTAAGCTCCATGGGGGCAAGAGTTTTTATCCATTTTGTTCACTATTGTATCCCAGCACCTAGAACAGCGCTTGGCTTGTAACAGGTGTTCAGTGAACATCTGTTTGAGGAATGAATGTTTGCAGAGTTGTCTTGTGCATACAGGCTCCCTTAGGAACTTTGTGTGCTGAGATATGGAAATTCCTGCGTCCCTAGCCTTACACATCTTAATAACTCACCAACCCCTAACAGCTGCTAAGCCTTGTCTTTGCAGAAGGCCAAGTCTAAGCAAAACCTCAAATGTGACATCTAAGCCCATCCTAAGTGCTCATTTCATTGCCAAAACTGTCCTATGATAAATCTCCTGAACTTATTTCTTTACAATTGAAGTTACAGCCGCAACCGGAAAACTAAAATGACATCCGAATCCTCAAGACATGGTGTGAGCTAGAAGGCAGAAGTGGAAGGAGGTGTTCTCACTGTGCCATTCTTAGGGGTTTTTTCTCTCTCCAACCCAGTAGATCTGTTCTAAGCAGGGATCCTTCTAAGAGGGAGAGGGGGAAGGAATGTCCAAATCAAAAGGAGAGAGCTTGTCCAGGGTGTGAATAGGGCGCAGATCCAGGGCCAGAGCCAGAGCCTGCCCACACCTGGGGTCAAGAAACCAGAATTTTAAAGGAGGCCAGAGAATCAAAGCTGTGTATTTGGAGCAAACAGAGGAAAAAGCCACAAGTATTGGTAACAATGGATTCATTGCCAAAGTGATCGGCAAAGTGGGAGGGGCTACTCCTACAGATTACAAGGATGTTCCCGAATAGGCATCTTTGGAAGGCCCAGATTCTATCTCCCAAACGTGGGTCTTCTGTTATAAATAAGAAGAGCTTTATGAATATAGAGGGAGCTTCTGCCTCATACCGAGGCCAACTTCTTGTGATCTAGCCCATGTCCTTCCGAATTTTCATTTTGGGAGCAAAGTCGAGAGGACCCCAATATTAATTAGCAGTGCTGCCTGGGGCATGTACCACCTGGGGGTGACCCTCCCTGACCTCTGTGAAGGGTCATTCCACGGAGGGGAAATTAGCTCTGTCCTGCCCAGTGCCTGGTCCCCTTGAACTTGAACTGGGAAGCCGCCTATGCCTGCTGGGGGAGTTCCATGGCCCAGGCAGGTGCATCTGAGCTGAATGTCAAAGAACAGCAACCACCACATGCTAGCATCCCATGCCCCTCTCTCCCCACCCACCTCTTTAGAACCCAGGTTTTGTGCCCTAGAGACACAGCCCGTGACACCATCAGTGAACCCTCCTACTTACAAGATCGTGAAACAGATTCAGAGAGGGAGCCTGACTTCCATGTCACACACCACATCCATGGGCAAGCTCCTGACTCCTAGTCTCAGGTTCTCTTTCCGTTGCTCCCAGACTCCACACTGAGTCTCCTGGGACCTGACCATGAATGCCCTGCTCTGAGTGCCCAGGGGTATAGTGGTGCACGTCTCCCCTCAACTCCAGCCCCTCCAGGGGCAACCAGCACGGTGGGGAAACCTTGAGATTAACTGTCAAAAGACTGAACTTAGTCACCAGCACCACCTCTCACTAGCTGTGTGATGGAGGCAACTCACCTACGCTCTCTGATCTACGGTGGGAATAACTGTAGGGTGGAAACAACACTGACGAAGTTGTTTGGAGGACTCAGTGAAAAATGTGTAAAAATGTTCTGCAGTCATTCGAAAGTTATAATGTGATGATTCTTTTCCTCCCCGCGCTTTTCAGGATTTCCCGAATTTTCTACTATATTGATTTTAAAAGAAAGAACAAATTATACATAACTTTAAAAATGAGAAATTGTTTTAAAGAAACAGTACCTTTTACTTCTGAAATTGGCAAAACTGTCGTTTCTTACTCTAATGTTGAAGGGTACAGTGAGATGAGCATTCTCATGCTCTGCTAGTGGGAGAATAAATTGGAATTAACTTTCTGGAAAATTATTTGGCAACAGGCATCAGGAGGCTTTTAAAGTTTCTATCTCTTGGGGTGCCTGCCTGGCTCAGTCAGTGGAGCATGCGATGATTGATTTTGGGGTTGTGAGTTCTAGTCCCACATTGGGGGTACAGATTACTTAAAAATAAAATCTTTTAAAAAGAGAGAGTTTCTATCTCTTGACCCAATAATTCCACTTTTCAGAATCTATGTAAAGAAAGTTATCAACTATACAGTTAAAAATAATTACGAAGGCAGTCTGTAGCAGAATTTCTTTCTTAGGGGCACCTGGGTGGCTCAAGCAGTTGAGTGTCTGCCTTCAGCTCAGGTCATGATCCCGGGGTCCTGGATCGAGCCCCACATTGGGCTCCCTGCTCCGCGGGAAGCCTGCTTCTCTGTCTCCTGCCCCTTCCCACTGCTCGTGCTCTCTCTCTCTCCCTCTCTCTCTCAAATAATTAAAATATTAAAAAAAAAGAAACCTTATTTAAAAAATTTCTTTCTTGAATATACCTAAAAACTGGAAACAACTTGTCACCAAATGAGAAATTGTTACATAACTGTGGTACTCCTTACAATAAAATATCCTGAAGCCCCTAGAAGTCAACTCTTCAAAGAATATTTAATGAGCTGAGCAAATAGTCATAATATAATATAAAGTAAAACAAATAGAATATTAAACTGTATATATAATAAACACCCATCTTTTAAAATACAGGGAGAGACACAGAGAAAGAAAGAAAAAAACATAAAAACATTAACTGTTGCCTCTGGTGATGGGATTATGGGTTTCATTTTTCTCTTTATGGTCTTTTTTTTTTTTTTGCATTTTAAAATTAATTACAACGAGCTTGTGTTCTTTTACAACTGAAAATGCTATTACAAATAAATAGGCAAATAAAGTCATATGTTTTTGCATTCCGTTTTGTTGCTCTGGTAGTAATTTTTTTTTTTAAAGATTTTATTTATTTGACACAGAGAGACAGCCAGAGAGGGAACACAAGCAGCGGGAGTGGGAGAGGGAGAAGCAGGCTTCCCGTGGAGCAGGGAGCCCGATGCAGGGCTCGATCCCAGGACCCTGGGATCGTGACCTGAGCCGAAGGCACACATTTAACGACTGAGTCACCCAGGCACCCCTGTGGTAGTAATTATTTACACTTATCTGTATCAAACCTCCTCTCGTTAGTGGTTAGAAGTTTTTATTAACTTTTTATATCTTTAACTGGTTTTAGTGCTTGCCTCTTTCAAATCCCAAATTCCCTACTTTACTTTCTTGTTGTGATTCATTTTTATGTAATTTGGAGACATTTTTTGAGTCATTCTTATAGAAAAGGCACTTGGATGGTACCTTTTCTTGGCTTCTGGAGATCAGAGAATGCTGTCATATATTGGTGACAATGTGGCTGGGTGTCTTAGTTCATTTGGGTGATCTCAGGGTTGTGAGATCGAGCCCCACTTCGGGCTCCAAGCAGGGCAGAGTCTGCTTGAGATTCTCTTTCCCTCTCCTTCTGCCCTTCCTGCTCATGCTCTCTCTCTCTCAAATAAATAAATCTTTTTTAAAAAATTATTTCTCAACAGTTTTAGATGCTGGGAAGTCCAAGAGCAAGGTGCTGCTAGATTTCATGTCTGGTGAGGGCCCACTTCCTGCCCATATAACCTCACATGGTGGAAAGGGGAGGGAACTCTCTGGGGTCTCTCTTTAAGGGCACTAATCCCATTCATGAGGACTCCACTCTCGTGAACTAATCACCTCCCAAAGGCCCCACCTCCAAATATCATCTCATTGGGGATTACGTTTCAATACATGACTGGGGTAGGGGTGGGCACCCAAACATTCAGTCCATAGCACTGGGTAAAAGTTTTCTATTTCTGTAGATACTCTACCGCTAACTTCTAGAATGTATTGTTTCAGACAAGAAATCTAATACTAGTCAGATTCCTCAAAAGTATCCTTAGTTTGTCAGCTTATTTGCCTGTAGGACTCCTACAGCCTTAAAAGTAAATTATAGTAAAATTGTTATTGATCCTAAAGCACAAGCATCAGGAGGCAAGGCAACAGCCAAAGCCCAGCGCACAGGGTAAGCTTCCATAAAAGGTTTTAGAGACCAAGCCCTTCTCTCCATTGGCCAGCCCTCTACATTCCACGCCGAGTGCACACCCAGCTCTTCCCACAAAACAGCCTCCATCATACCCTTCCACTTAGCCTCCTCCTCCCCAACTCCTAGCAAAACCAAGGTTAAAAGAACTGCTGGTTGCCATTAACATTTTTTCTATCACACATTTGTGCAATTAAATGACGCAGGTGGGCGTGCACAATTTTGAGCATGTAGGCATTATTTTGCATACACAAAGAAAATGTGACTCTACTAAATGCATTTCTCTATATCATGCTTTTAGTTAGCTCACCTAACTGGCAATCCCTCTACGTTATCTCTAGGTTGACGTAGATACAACTCACTTTTTCTAGGCTGCATAATGACTCAAATTATCCATATATTACAATCTGTTCAAGGGTCCCTGTACTGATGGATATTTAAGTGACCATTTGTTATCCTTAGGTGTAGCTTCATTTTATTGTCTTTGTTTGCTGACACAACAAAAATGCTGCAATAAACACATTTGTAGACATAACCTTATTTTTTTTAGTTCTTGAATTTCTACAGGATAAATCCTCAAAAATATAATTGTTCCATCATGAGCATTTTTTTCTTTCTGTAAGTGCTCTATCTATTCACATTTCTACCAGTATTATAATTGCCCTTTCCCCAGCAAAAACCTCCACTAAGTATCACCTCTGTTTAATTTTTCCCAGCATGACGTGTGAGAAGCTGGGTGGACCTCATGAACCCTTTGATTTGCACTGTGCTAGTGTCTTCTACATGGTGTTTGGACTCCCTCTTGGATGAATTGTCTATTCATATCCTTTGCCTATTTTCGAACTGGGATGTCTTTCTTTCAGTTTGTAGAGGTATTTAAAGATTTTAAATGTTAATCTTTTATCTCTTTACATGCTGCAACTTTTTCCTAGTTTCTCACTTGTCTTTTGGTTTCATTTATGGACCACTTTTCCATACAATTTTCTAAGGTTTCGGCAAGTAAATATGGCTATCTTTTCCATGATAGCTTCTGCAAGTCTACTGTCTCAGTTCAAAGATCTCCCACACCACTAGGGGATTTGTATGTTCTCCTAGATTTTGCTCGTATACTATTTTGTCCATTTCTTACATTTAAATCTTTAATCCATCTGGAATTTATTTTGGTATGTAGAAGGAGTTAAAGCTCTCTTCATTTCCTTCTGGATGGATAGGGTCAGTTAGAAAGCATGATATAATACAGGAGCCATTCTTTTTCACACCAGCGCTAGCTTCCTAGGTATGTTGCACGTGCTGTCTCCCAGGACCTCACACTCAGAACGGCCCTGCATGCCTGGTTTAATGCTCTGCTCTCACCATCTTGAAATTCTTAACAATGTGATCTTCCAGCTTGTGTTTTATAAGTGAATTCCAATGGGGCACTGAGCCGGGGGATTTTCTATCCTATCTCCCACTGCCTCTCTGCTTCCTTGGGATGGTACTGGGCCTCCAGCTCCCCAGCCCCCTGGTGCCTTGGTCCCTGCCCACCTTCTCCCTCCCCGCTTTAGCCCCTTATCAGACATGCAAAGACTCAAGAAATTTAGCCATATGCACCCTTTCTGAAAAAGAAACTGGAGGATATACTCCACCCAAACTAGAGAGTAAATCAAGAGAAGGGAAGATACTGAGTTCTAGAAGCAAAGACCCAATATGGGAGTGAGGAAAAGGGTGTTCCGTGAAGGTTCAGCTGGCCTCGAGGCCTACAGAACAATCAGTAAAAACCAGAGCAGGGGGACCAAGTACGGTGGGAGGGACGTATCCAGGGAAAGAAATGAAATGCCTAGATCCCTGGTATGTTTGCTTGACCTTACTGAGAGGGGTTTTACAGCTGTGTGGAAGAATTGGGGGAGAAATTGGGGATGAGTTCACAAAAAAACCTAGCAACTGAGAAAATAAGCTAATCATTAACTCCAGGCATAAGAGAATGCCATAAAAGGAAGGAAATGTATTCATAGGTTACTTCTTGGCCAGCTGTAATATAATTAAATGGTCACAGAGAGGTAAGTATTGAATGTTGATCTAACTATCCTGGGAGGATGATAAAGGAGAAAAGTTTGAGGGAGAAGGAAAAAGAGGAATAAGAGAACTAAAAACATATCTTTATCTTCCATAATGGAAAGTGAATAGGGAAAGTCTCAAATCGAAAGTTTAAGAAACAGCGAAAGCATGTTTTTCAGAAATATGGAGATAAATACCAATGGAAATAGCCAAGAGTTAAACGTCTCTGGGGAGAAGAAATCAGGCATGGGGCTGGGGCATAAAACTATTGCTTTTTATACACTATAGTACTCTTTATCTTTTTAAACTATATATTTGTGAGCCTTTTTAAAAGTAAAAGTTAAATTTTTGAAAAGTAACAGACAGTGGGAAGTCCGGATGTGCCCTACTTCACATGGGTGAGAAGGGTCTTGTCGTCCAAGGCAGGTCTTTACTGCCCAGCCTGGTGTGACTTCCATGCTGGCACTTCGGTATTGGTAGAAGCAGATCAGTTTTGTTTCAACCCTATGAAACCATCAAAGAATTGGACGATCCAAAGATACTTAATCTCTAATTCCAGGATTTTTAAAAAATTTGTAAAATGTGTTTTTTTTATACTTTTCATAATAGTTCCTGATCCACTTCTTAATCTTCGAATTTTCATACCTGTTCTCACCTTTTCCATCTCTTTCAACTCAAAATATTTTCTTTAAATTCTGGGAGATCTTTTCAGATTTGACCTCTGCTCCAAAGACACAACTTTCCTCTGCTTTCAGCACTTTGTCAGTTTCTCAGAAATGGCCTAGGACTTTTTAGCCCTGAGAGTCAAAGTTAAAGAAAGTGCAGGGTCTTTCCTTAAAGCAGAAGAAAGAAAACCAGGATTATAAAGAGCAATCACCCATGGCAATTGAAATCTAGCTCAAGAGAATGCCCACATTGGACGTAGGTAGTTATATTTATTTAAGTGTTAATTCTGAATTACCATTTTGTGTATATTTAGTAACAATTCAATTATTTTAATACAGGATTTTGATGGGGAAAGTGTAAGTGGCCAAACCAGTGGCTTTCAATCACCCAGGAAGTTTCTAAAAATACTGATGCCTGGGTGGGTCCCCACCTGCAAAGATTCTAATTTAATCTGAACGTAGCATAGGTATAGGAAATTTTCTTTTTTTTTTAACTCCCCTTGTTATTCTGGCATGCAGCCAAATTTGGGTACCATGACACTAGATCGTGCCCCAGGTGTTCTTGCTCAGTTAAAATGTCTGAGAAAAATAGCTAATTAAGTAACCATAATCCGGGTAAATTCACCTTGTGGCAAATGCCTATACGGCATATGAATTCCTGGAGGAAATAACCAGTGGCTCTTGCAGATTTAAACCTCAAAGTGAGAGCAGCTATACACAGGGATCCCTAAGTCTTCTCCTCAGTTCGCAATAGATTCCCAAAATGGCATGTCAACGGTAGTGTGGCGGACCTGTTACTCTACCACATTTGGGCCTCCTTCCACACAGACAATGCTCATTTCTTGTCAAGTGGTTTGTTTGAACTACAACATTGCCCATTGCAGAGCCACCCTGCTTGCCCACACAACCAGCTTCTCTGCACTCTTTAAGCAAAGAGCTAGATGCTCCGAACATGGGTAACTCTAAGTCCTTTTGTTCTGGTCTGGCACCTTGGATGAACAAAGGTTTCATGGAGCCCATTCCCTGTGTGGAATTGGAGGGTGCTTTGTGAGCATATGTGAAATGCCTCTTCAGCAACTGCATGGCATCTGTACCCTGAGATAAGCATGTGTTTGGACGGGATGAATCCAGTCCCTCAGCTGAGATCTGGAATTGGTGATTACAGTCAGCAGTTGGTGCCTATTAGTGAGGCAGGTGAGGCGGCTGTTGAAAGGGGATGGGGTGGGGATCTGCTGAACCAAGAGCCACGGGTAGAGGTATGTAGAGCACTTCTGAACTGCAGATAGTCAAGGGATAGGTGCCAATGCACTGATCTGGAGCCCAGGTAGAAGAAGCCAGACTGACATGGGGCCACATTGGCCTGATTCCCAGAACAGAATCACCACTGGACCTCCTAGGAATGCAAGGGTGGGCACAGGGAATATGAGAAGGAGCCAGGGAGAAACGAAAGCCATGATCATCCTCGTATAGACGATCAGCACTCCAGGGTAATTGCTGGAGGAGCGAGGAAAAAAAAAGAAGACCGGGGCGCCTGGGTGGCTCAGTCGTTAAGCGTCTGCCTTCGGCTCAGGTCATGATCTCAGGGTCCTGGGATCGAGCCCCCCACATCGGGCTCCCTGCTCGGTGGGAAGCCTGCTTCTCCCTCTCCCACTCCCCCTGCTTGTGTTCCCTCTCTCGCTGTGTCTCTCTCTGTCAAATAAATAAATAAAATTCTTTAAAAAAAAGAAGAAGAAGACCAGGAACATCTCTGGGGCCATCATGTCTCAGCCAAAGGCCTCCAAGAGCAGGAAGCGGGCCCTTGTGAAATGCCCCAGTCCTAAACCAAAGCCATCAACTCCAGCCACAGCCTACAGCTCCGATGCTGTTCATACCCAGGTAGGATGTCCCAAGCTGCTCCATACCCATCTTGAGTGCAGTCAGGCCATTGTGCAGGAGACCAGCTCGGACCTGAGCAATAGGGAACACACTCAAAAGGCCCCATGAGTCTGGGCCTGGCAGAGGAAGGAAACCATCAGTGGGTAATGACTATAATCAGAACTAAAGTGGAAACAGAAGGGCATGCCTATTTGGCCCTTTGAAGGCTGGACCAGTTTGTAATTTTCCTTGTTATACTAAAGAACCAACACTTTTGAGCCAATGTGTGAGATGGAACATGGGTGCAAACTCCATCTTAATTATTAATGAAAAATGTGAATTGTTATCCTCCTCCATATATGTCTAAAATAATCTGATCTATATATATTAGAGAGTCAAACCCAGTCCCCCTAAACCAGTCCCTTTATTTCCACAAATCCCTTGAGCAAGGCCAAAAGCTCCAGAAAAAACACTGTTCGTTTCCTTCAAGGTTCTAAGTGTTGAGAAATTTCTAATCTGCAACAGATATTGAACAGAATCACAGAGCTATGGGCTATTAGACCTGAGTTCATTAAACATTTACTGAACACCTACTTTAGGAAGCAGATACTAGGAACTGAGGATAGAAATAAATCATACCCAGTGCCTGCTTCCAGAGGCTCTCTGAAAAAGGAAGGTCATAAACAGATCATTTTGATACAGTATAATGTATGCAAACCACCAAGATATAAGTGATAGAGAGATTGGCCCTACATGAGGAAGGGAGGAGAGAATCAGCAAAGGCTTCATGGAAGAAGTAGCCCTTGAGCCTAACAATGAAGAAAGTAAAATAAAAGTTGAAATGTTAGCAGTGTTACCTTTATAAAATGAAATAAGGTCATTCTTTTTCAGAGCATAATAGAAAAATAATAAATAGTTGGGGAAGTAAACTTCTCCCACCCCAGCTCAACAATTATTTGAACAGAAAAACAAGATGGCAGAAGGTTAAGAGGAATGGCAGCAACATCAGAAACCATGCAAAAATGACCAGTTCATCACTGGTGATGGCCAGAAGGGTGAGATCAGTATGGAGGAGATATGTTTATGCATCAAACGAGGCTAGCTTACATCTAAGAAATTACAGTAAAACAGCAGCTGTCAAGGCTTGGAGGTGGGGATGTGTAACTATGTGGAGAGCGGGATGATGTAGGCAGCAGGGACTCACGTGAGTCCCCAGGACCCCACAAGAGAGGGTGCTTGGGGAAGAGGCCCAAAGACCTAGTCATTTCACTGCATCTCCTTTGTAAGACAGGGAAGGAAGGAACCTGAGAGCAAGCATGTTTTATTAGAGTGTGGTGGTTGTGAATCTAAGGCCACAGGTCAAGTACGCAAGAAATAGGACTTCACTTTTCCATAACTCAATTTCTTTTTAAGCCCCATTCCACTGAGGTGCCCTTCTTCTTTTTCCCAGAGTTACTACAGAGAACCAGGGCATTGGAGTGGGGGTGGTGATCTGGTCTTAAGTTATTATCTACCCACACTGATACAAGCTCAGATGTTTTTTTGTTCCCTGTCATTCCCAACTAAACACCCTATTCAGGTTCAACTTGTCCAGCCACTTCCATACCACTCCCCAGTGCCTAGGAATTAATTCTGCCCCTCCCACACCATGCTGGGCCTCCACAACTGTGGAGCTGTGTAAGACCTTGTGATATCTATGACAGGCTGGCCAAGTGAAATTATGACCAAGACACACAATGTAGCCATATCTTCTCTGGGGGCTTGCCACTTCTCTGGGGCTCCAGAATGAAACGAATACAGTCGCCCCAGTGAAAGGAACTGTATTAGATTCACTATTAAGCTTCAGTGATTACAGCCAGCAAGCTGTATCCATTCATGTGCCTTCAGATATAAGCATAATAGGTATCTACTGCTGTATAATGAATTACCCCAAAACTTAAAGGCAAGGAACATTTATTATCTCACAATTTCTGCAATTCAGGAATTTAAGAGTGGCTTGGCTCAGTGGTTGTGGCTGAGATGCTCTAATGAGGTTGCAGTCAAGATGTCAGCTGGGCTGCATTCATCTGAAGGCTTGACTGTGGAGAACTCACTTTTAAGAAGGCTCACTCAGACATTTGGGAAGTTAATGCTTGTTTGTTGGCAAAAGGCCTCAGTTCCTCACTGCGTAAACCTCTTCACAGGGCTGCTTGAGTATCCTCACAACACGGCAGCTGCTCCCCCAGAGTGAATGATCCAACAGAGAAAACAAGGAGGAAGCCACAGTGCCTTTTATATCACAATCTCAGAAATCACTCATGGTCACTTCTGCCACATTCTCTACTCATTAGAAACAAATCATTATGTCAAGTCCACACTCAAAGGCAGAGGAATTAGATTCCACCTTGTGAAAGAAGGAGTACAAAGGTGTGGTCGTATTTTAAAACAGGCACAATAAGTAACAGGAAAAAACTCAGCTTAGCTTGAAAAACGAAGGAGATGTATTGACGTATTAACTAGAATTCAGAGATAGGACAAATTGCAAGATATTGATTGATCCAGTGCCTCACTGCAGTAAGTCATCAACGATCTAGTATCTTTCTGACTCTTCGCTTGATTATTTTGATCATTCAAAATATTCTAAAGTTGGCTTTCCTCATGGTCACAGGATGGCTGCCAACAGAATTGAGGCATATGTGCTTCCTTGTTCATTACTAGCCAGAGAAAGAAGGCTGAACTCCAATTATAAGACAAAAGTCTCCTGTGGTCAGGGAACACTCACATGCTGATTGGTTTAGATCTGGTCTACCTGAGCCAATCACTGCAGCATGGGGGGGTGGCACTACCTGACTGGTTTAGACCTGGATTTGGGGATTGGTCATTCCCTCCCAAATCTTAGAGTTTCCACAAGGAGTAAGGGAGATTGCAAATGCAGGGGAAGAATACAGTGTTTACCACCTAAGGGCTAGGCAGAGGGCAGACTGGTAAGCAAAGTGCTGGCTCCAGGAGAGCTAATGTTAATAACCAGAGTTCAACCCTCTGAGTTGCAGAGAAACTGGAAGTCATCCTCTCACTCAGCCACCCTGCCTACAGCACTCAAGACCCAGACAACCCACCCAGAGGAGATGCAGCTAGGTCAACAAGCTTCTCCTCTGGGAGAAGCAAATAGTCCATAAGCATGAATACATCAGTCACCTTAAGTTCCGTCACTTGAATCGTAAGATTCCAAGAGCTCAGGCTCAAGGGGTTAGAACTAAAATTGGGAAGGAGTTGGAGTAAAGAAAACGAATAGAGGGGGACATTCACTCAGGCCATTCTCACCAAGCCTCTTCCTCCTGGCCCCCCACATAGCCTCCCTCTCTAATTGCATTAAGGCCATCATGGGATATCCCAATTTACAAGGGCCCTAAGCCTCAGTGTTGGGCACACACAGATAGGGGCTCACTCTGTCGGGCCCTGTGTCACTCTTCTAGGGCTGCTATAACTTTGTTAAGTAGCACAAGCTGTATGGCTTAAAAAAACAGAAATTTATTCTCTCACAGTTCTGGAGGCTAGCAGTCCGAAATCAAGGTGTTGGGAGGGATACACTTCCTCTTAGATGCTGGGTAGAATCAATCCCTCCTTGCCTCATCCCTGCTTTTGGTGGTGGTCAGAAATCCTCACCAGTACTTGATGCAACTGCATCACTCCGATCCGCCCATCATCCCATGGCCTTCTCCCCCTGTGTCAGTCTACACATGGTGTTTTCCTTTTTTTACAAGGACACCAGTCATACGGGATTAGGGCCCACCCACCCTAATGATCTCAACTTGATGACATCTGCCAAGATCCTGTTTCCAAATAAGGTCACATTCACAGGTACTGGGGGACTAGGGACTTCAATGGGTGGGGGCAGGGGGACAGAGTTCAGCCCACAGCAGGCCCCCCTCATTCATTCCTCCCCTGGTGCTGGTGGCAATAACTGATGGACAGCTCCAGTCCTTTCCCTTAAGGGACAATCATGTATTGCCCAGTCTAGTCACCCTAACTGGACTTGGAAGGCAGAGCGAGGGGATATCCTGTCTGCTGATCCTTCAAGAATATAATACACTGGTTCACGCATGGCCGCAGGGCTAGGCATTCTCCGTTGAATCACTGTGTCTGTGTACTAAACGCCTACCCTGGTTTGTGGCTTCCGGAACCTGGGACTTGTACCCAAGCTGCAGTCAGGCTGTGGTGATTAATATAAACCTAGCCTCACTCTCCTCTCAGGGCCTTGGTTTCCTCATCTGTAAAGTCTAGAGACCTCTAGTATCTGACAGGGACTATAGAGTGGGCACATCTGGCCCCAAGCAGTTCCACAGTTAATATATGGCCATGTCGTGGGTGTCCCATGAGACCTGCAGGAAGGCTCATCAGAGCTCTTAAAGCACCCCCTGGGGACAGCGTGTATGCTAGTCTGCAGATTCCAAGCTGAGATAATAAAGAAGCTATCACTCTTCTCTTCCCAGGAGCCAGTGCTTTGTATTCATACAGGATATCTTGACACCCAGCAGACACCCGTTCACACACATATAAAAAAATCATAGAGAGCAAAATGCAGGGCAAAATGTCTGAATCACAGAAGAGTCGTTTTAGTTCACTCTGCGGAATCATTCAGCAGACAGTGGTCTCATGGCTTCAGTTGGGCAACTGCATGAAAGCTAAACAGCTTTCCCTACAGAAGGAGAAGAATCTGGGACCCAGCAGCACAGAGACTGGAACCACACACAGTCACAGAGGCCTGCGAGGGTGGGCAGGGGCATCCAAGAACCACATCCAAGGCCACGGTCCTTTTGGGCAGCCACATCAAATCCATCCATCAGCAATGAGCCCATTCAGGAAGGCCCTGCTGAGGGCCAGGGATGGAGAGCATAGGACCCAACTCTAAGGAAGGAGCACTGAGAGGACGAGGCAGAGAATCAGGACCCAGGCATGCAGGGTCAGGGCTCCCAGCCCAACCTGGATGTCCACACCCAGCAAAGAATCTGATGGGATGAATGCTGATTGAATTGGGGTGGGAGTGGCAGAGTGGTGGGGCCTGGGAGGTGGGGGTGGGGAGCAGGGAGAGGAGGAATTCAAAGCAAGCCATGTGTCAAAGGGCAGGAGATCCTTTGACTTGGTGGCTCTGGAGCCTCAGGGCTCCCCCAGGCATGTGAAATATCAGGTCCCAGAGTAGCAATTCCAAACCCACCCATGAGTCCTCTGGGCCAAGTGGGATGGGTCCAGACAGGCCTGGAGGGCGGAAACAGACACTGCACCCATTCGACCTATTCTTCTGGGGTCCCAAGAGAGGGCATCCCTGCTCCACCCACCTCCAACCAATCTTCACCACACCCCATCTGTGGGTAAAAATCAGTGTCAGCAGAAAATAAGATCTGGAATCAGATGACTAGACTTGAATCCTGGCCCTGAATTCATCAGCTTTGTAATGCTGTGCAAATTATGTAACCAGACTGAGTCATTATATCGTCATCTGCAAAAGGGAAAATAATCGTACCTGCATCCCAGGGTTTTGTGAGGAATCAGTGAAATGATGGATGGAAGTAGTTCAAGTGGTTACCATAGTGCCCGACACACAATATGCTAAATAGGTATATATTCCCTCTCTCTTATGTAAAAATGTGTAGCGCTTGTGTGGAAGGTAAGGACTGTCTGCAGGACAGAATCCAGAGGCAGGCTAAAAGTCCCTCAGCTTCACAGTTAAAATTGTATGCAGCCGATGGCACTTGACGCCCCCCAAGACTGTTTCATGTCTCAAAATAAGAAAAGCAGAAAACAGAAGGTCTCTTTTTCCAGGTCAAAAGAGGCTGTCATCCCAGTAACCATAGTTCTGGGGGAAGATGCCCTCTTCAGGCCTCACTCACTTGTCCCCAACTAATTATTTTTTTTAAAGATTTTATTTGTTCGTTAGGCAGTGGGAGAGGGAGAAGCAGGCTCCCCGCTGAGCAAAGAGCCTGATGTGGGACTCGATCCCAGGACCCCGGGATCATGACCTGAGCCAAAGGCAGACGCTTAACGACTGAGCCACCCAGGTGCCCCGTTGCTTGTCCCCAGCTAATTAACTGATCTCGCTGTGACCCCAGGAGACTGACTACTGTCCCTCCTCCACCGTGGGACATGGGAGGGGAGCATATCTCAGGGAAGACTCTGCTTGTAACCCCTCACCTCTCTCCCCTCCCACTGAAAACAGAATGAGATGCCAAAAGATGTGTTTCCCCCTTGCAGAACCCGAACAGCCCCAAAAACATGCTGCTCAGAGACATGGCCTGGCATTATGGGAGCCGAACAGTGCAGATGAGTATTATGGTAGACTCCCTAAAGATGTCCATGTCCTAAGCCCCAAAACCTACAAATATGTCACCTTCCATGATAAAGAGAACTTTGCAGATGTAATTGAGTGAAGGATCAAGATGAGGAGAGTAGCCTGGGCTAAGCAGGTGGGCCCAATGTAATCACGAGAGTCCTTATATGAGAGAGGCACGAGGGTCAGGATCACACAGGGAGGTGTGATGATGCAATCAGAAATCAGAGTGATGTCCCAGGAGCCAAGGAATGCCTTGAGTCTCTAAAACCTGAAAAAGGCAAGGAGTGGATTCTCCCCTAGAACTTGGAAGAAACACAGCCTTTGATTTTAGCCCCATAAGACTTGTTGCAGACTTCTGGCCTCCAAAACGGTAAGATAATAAGCTTGAGTTGTTTGAAGCAGTGGGGTTTGTAGCGTTTGGTTAAGCAGTAACTGGAAACTGCTGAAAGACCCAAAGAGGTAAAAACCCAGAGTTACACGGCTAGTACCTGGAGGGGCTGCAACGGGGCTCATTCTCCTCGCACTCCTGTACTCTGGGGTACCCAGAAGCCAAGAGCTCTGTCCAAGGGGAGAAGGAACAGCTCTGCATGGTGCACGTACCCCTCCAGGGCTGGGGACTGGTTACACCTCTGCCAGTCCTTACTATTACTGAACTACCTCCTTCCCCCTGCGCCCCCCGCAGCCTCCCTCCCAGGGATTGCAGGGTGGCAGACAGGGAAGAGTGAAAGGACCAACTGGAATCAAAGAGCATTTTCCTTTGTGATCCGCTGCTCCCCAGCCACCACTATCTTTATAACAGATCACTGTCTGCAGCAACAAGGTCTGATAGCCTAAAACAGTAAACAGCTGACAAACAATATCTAAAGTGTGAGTTCTGCCATTTTTAAAACTGCCTACAAATGGTTAAAGGCCAAATTTTTTTTTTTTTGCTTTTTTTTAAAAAAGATTTTATTTGAGAGAGAGAGCGAGATCACGAGCGGGTGGGGAGGGGTAGAGGGAGAATTAGACTCCCCGCTTGATGCGGGACTCGATCCCAGGACTCCAGGATCATGACCTAAGCCGAAGGCAGATGCTTAACCAACTGAGCCACCCAGGCGCCTTTTCTTTTCTTTTTCTTTTTTTTTTTTTTTTTAAGGGAGACATGATTCATGCAAGTATAGCATTTTAGGGCTGCAGACTTTAACTGAGTACCTACTGCTCAGCTGTATTTATATATTTGGATCCTACCATATTTCAGAAAGACTTAGTACATAAATACTGCAAATGCCTTTCTGAGCAGGGCTGTGTATGTGGAGGAAAGAGCCATTGCCCAGGGGCCAGGAACTCAAAAGTCTGGTTCTTAGCTCTGCTAACTTGAGTGTGATCTGAGTTCACTCACTTCCCTCCATGCTGCTACAGTGGGAGGCAGGCCAAAGGAGAGGTTGAGTCAGAGATCTTGGCTGCAAACAACAGAAAGAGCTCTGGTTAAGTAGAAGGGAATTTACTGGAAGGCTCAGAATCAAGGGAACTTGGAACCCCGGGGCTCAGTCTGAACCTGGTAGAACCCAAAGTAGCCTCGTCACTGGAAATCCAGGCAACACACTGATAGCTACGGCCCAATCAGCAAGAGGGTGCTATTGCATCTAAAAACCTCCCACCCATCCAGCTTAGTCTTGCAACGTGCTCCAAACTCTCCGGGGGAAAAAAGAAAAAATCCACCCCCCTGACTAAAGTCCAGTCACAAAGCATCCCCACGTATACCTGGGTACCCAGTGGAAAGATTTTGGAGTCTTTGGCTTTTACAGTGGAGGGCACGATGGCTGACCATGTGAGGAAGGTAATTCCTTTACAGTGGTGGTCCTCAAAATGTGGTCTCGGACCAGCAGCATCACTAACTGACAACTTTTTAGAAATGCACATTATTAGGCCCCACCATAGACCCACTGAATCAGAAACGGGGGTGGGGCCCAGCCATCTGTTTCAACAAGTCCTCCGGGTAACAGTGAAACACACCAGTTTGAGAACCGCTGCCCCACAAGAAATCCAAATGCTGCTTAAAAGGTTGGCTGTCAAGAAGAAGAAGGTAGCGGGAGGGGAAGAATGAAGGGGGGGAATTGGAGGGGGAGACGAACCATGAGAGACGATGGACTCTGAAAAACAAACTGAGGGTTCTAGAGGGGAGGGGGTGGGGGGATGGGTTAGCCCGGTGATGGGTATTAAAGAGGGCACGTTCTGCATGGAGCACTGGGTGTTGTGCACAAACAATGAATCACGAACACTTCATCTAAAACTAATGATGTAATGTATGGGGATTAACATAAGAATAAAAAAAAAAAAAAGGTTGGCTGTCAGCCATCAAACCAAAACTTAACTGCCCAGTATGCAGGTTAAAAGTCAGAGGTTGGAGGGAGACTGGCAAGAAAAGTAAATAAAATATTGGGAGAAAGGGCACCTATTTTTGTCCCTATTGATGTGTGTGTACACACAGCTTCACACCAAATCCCCAACCCCTCCTTCCAACCACCTTGCAGCCCTTTAACCTCTCCTACAAAAATTCTGGACCCTCCTGTTTCTCAGCCCCCACTCCAGCCTCCTTCCGTCCTCCCTCAAATTATTCAACCCCCAGGAAGTGGTCTCCTACTCTGCAAATCTAAAACCGTCCGTTGAGACCCTTGCAAGCAAAGAGATCACTGTCCTCCGACCTAAGAAATGTTCATCAGTTCCCCTCTGCCCCAGCATGGAGAAGTTGGCTCCATGGCTTAGGGTTCTCTTAAAGCCCTGGCAGCTCAACCAGGCGAGAACTGATGGAAGGGTCATCTGGAAGTTTTAGACTGAGCTGGGGGGGACATCATGTGGCCATATCCGGTATGACACATCAAGCCAGGGGGTTCTGTTCTCTACGTGGTGGTATTTTGTAAAGATTATGAAGCAGTAACAACGTTAAGGATATTTTTGAGAATTAAACTAAAGGTCACCCACATTATGCCAACAGGATTATTTGTATTCCTTCGGTTAAATATTTTCTGACCATTACAACCACAACCCAGTCCAGTGTGCCCCCCTTTCTTGTCCATGGACATATGATCATCGGCATTTTCGATGCTCATTCGAGGAGTCTGCAATCATTCTCAATGATCATCAGAAGCAGACCCTCAAATTTTAGTGCAATGCAATGGAATGAAAAGGCACTGGATTTGGGGAGGCATGTGGTTAAGAGCTTGAGTGACACAGGCTGGAGTTCAAAACCCCACTCTGCTACTTACTGGCTGTGTGATCTTGGGCATGTTTCTTACCTCTTCTGCATCAGGAAGAAGAATATTACCTACTGTACAGCGTTGTTATGAGAACTGAGTAACAGTGTGAGAGGACACTTACCCCAGAGCCTGGCCACAGCCCTAATAATAGCATCATTACTGTCACTTTAAATGCATCTCCACTGGAACCATCACAACTCCTGACAGCCGAAGACCTCTCGTGGGTGGGATCCCTGAATCTGCAAATCTATGAGTTGACTCATACCTGGAAAAAACATAAAATAAGGCAGCCTAGACTTTAGCAACTAGGACTTTTGGAACAGGCAAACAGGATTCCAGGCCAGGGGTCCTTTGTCCCACTCCTCAGTGTCACTACCAAGCTATGTGTCCCTGGGCAACGCTCCTCCCAGTTGCTGCAGGCCCCAGGTTCCTCACCTACAAAGCAAAGAGATTCCCTATCGCTACCTTCATGTAAAATATATTCAGAAATGTATTCAGAAAAGTGGAAATGAGCTTAGGATTCTGTCCAGGACACATTACCCTATAAGGCACTTAAGATTCATTCAAGGGCAACTTGACCTGTCTGCCTGAGATCTGCTGTATACTCTGCCCAGAAATTTCCTTCTACAGAAATTATCGAGCTACCAAGTAGGCCCCAAGAAACTAAAGAAAACAGAGGGAAGAAAAACCCAGAGACTAGTAGAAGAGTCTGTGAGGGGGTTCTCGCCCCCTGGCATTTTCCAGAGAGCTAGACAACCACTTAGGGAACAAGTCCTTGTGAGATCCCCTGCATGTGCCAGGCCAGGGGATCAAAGATACGTCAGGCCCTGCCTCCGTCCTCAAGATCTCATATTTTTGTAGAGGATAGGTATAAGAGAGACATAGACATGTTATACCAACAACTCTTTTTTTTTTTTTTAAAGATTTATTTATTTGAGAGAGAGCAAGAGTGAGAGAGAAAGAGAACAGAGGGAGAGGGAGAAGCAGATTCCCTGCTGAGCAGGGAGCCCGACGTGGGGCTCAATCCCAGGACCCTGAGATCAGGACCTGAGCCAAAGACAGATGCTTAACCAACTGAGCCACCCAGGCGCCCCTCTACCAACAACTCTTGATAATTTCATAAGTGCTGGAATACAGTGATGTTCAAAGTGCAACAGGAATGGAGAAGTGAGCCGTTAATTCTGCCCTGACCCGTCAGGGGAGGCTTCACAGAGGAGATGTCCTTTGAAAGAGGGTCCGAGTACAGGTGGAGAGGCTAAAGCAGGGCTGGATCCATCAGAAAGCTGTTTAGTCTACTGAGCACCTTAAGGCCTGACCTAGGACAGGGCCCGGGCTAGAGCGGAGGGAAGGGGCACGTCAGAAATGTCTGGGAGAACAAGTTAAAATTGAGATTCCCAGGCCCTGCCCAGAGACCCAGATCTAGTAGGTCTGAGGGGCCCAAGAATCTGAAGAGTTTGCAAGTCCCTCCCTGTGGGTGATGCTGCTACAGATAATCCACATACCTACTGTGCTCATTAATCCCACAATCATCCTAGTCATCCCTCCTGTGGCGTCTGTGGCCTCTGACTGAAAGATTCTTCCCATTCTGCTCTCATTTGGCAAATGCCTTCTCCTTCAAGACCTGGTAGCTCAAGCACTAATAGGGAAAGCCTTGTAGAGGATACTGTTTTGTGCCAGGCACCAAATTACTGCTTTCTATGGGTTACTTCATTCAATCCTCAAAACAATCCTATACAGTAGGACTGCTAATAAGCCCCATTTTACAGATGAGGAAACTGAGGCACAAGACAGCTAAGTAACTGATCCATGGTCCTACTGCTGGGATATGTGTTTTGTCTGCATCCCCCAGCAGACTGCTCACAGGATGAGGCTGAAGTTCTGTCTCTGTGGCCCCGGAGCCCGGGACAGGGCACACAGTTGTTTAGTAAACACCTGTCAACAAACACTACCTCCTTCCATCTGTGACTCTCAGCCAGTGTCCAGGCAACAAATCTTCCCTCTCCTGCTCTCTTTCCTGTCCTCCCCACCGCCCTCTCCTCTCCTTTTTCTTGGGGGGGGGGGGTTGGGGGGGTAAGGGCACAGCAGAGACTGGGACCCCCTTCCCTCCAGGTCCTGGCGCCTCCAGAAGTATTCAGCAGCGCCTGAGCACAGCCCGCCTGTTGTTGACTGAGTGACGGGAGTACCAAGGAATGTGCTCTCCCTTGTTTGTTGAACCTTTCTAAATTGGTAATCTCAGAGCTGGAGCGCTCTCCTCTCTCAGCTGCCGGGCTGGTCTCCCCCAAGTCTCCGCCTCCGTGATACTTCTCCCCAGCAGCTGCTCTTGCTCTGGCTCTTTATTGGGCCTCCTTTTTGCTCCCCACCTGCATTCTTTCTACCTTCCCTTCCCTTCTTACTTCCCACTTCTCCCTAGGTTTTTCTTTCTCTTTCCTTCTCTCCCACCCCATCTCCTTCCTTCTCTCCCCCTTCCCCACCTCCCTGCCTCTCTGCCGCTGCTTCTCTCTCTTTCTCTCTCTCTCTCTGCTGATCTCTGTGTCTGTTTCTGTCTCTACTTCTCTGGCTCTTTCTGTTGATCTGTATGTGTTTCTCACTGTCTCTCTCCGCCGCTCTCTCCTCTCCTCTCCCCTCTTCCATCTACTCTCCTTCTCCCCTTCCCTTCAGCTCCCTTCCCCCAAATGCAGCACTGTTTCCTCCCTGGCTTCTCCCACACTCTCCCAGGGAGGTCGGTCAGCTGCCCTGGCTCCCGGCTCTCTCGGCGTCAGAGCTTCCAGGCCCATGGGGATTCTGGGCCTTTCCCTCCAGCATCCTCAACCTGCGTCCCTCTGGCCCCTTTCTCCTGCGAGTCCTCATGACTGCCTTCTCACCTCTAACTGTGCCCCGCCTCGCTCCCGAGGGCCGCCTCCTTCGCCCTGCTGGGGACCTTCTCCCCGCGCTCCCCACACTCTGCCTCCCCAGCTCCCTTCAGTCGGCAAAAAAAGAAAAAAGAAAAAAAAAGGCCCATCCTTCCCCCACCCTTCTGCTGCCCTCAGACTAACTGCACAAGTCTGGAGGGGAGCCGAAGGGGCCCGGTCCCATCTGGAAGGCCCCCAAGCGAGAGGCGGAGGGACCTCCTGCGCCCACCCTGCCCGGCCGCATCTTTTCCCGGCAGCTGCACCCGGGCCTCCAGGGCCTAACTGACTCGCTGAGGCCCAAGGATTTCCTGCTGCTCCCGCCAGCCCCCCTCTGATGGTTGGGGCCTGGGGGCGGTGGGGTGGGGGCGCACTACGCTCCCACTCTGGCCCGGGAGGCCGTGAGCTCTGCAGGGCTCACCGAAAGGCTCAGATCCTCAGCGAATTCACGACTGTTCCTGCACTGGCCTCCTCCCTGCCTACAGCCGAGCTGCTTGCAGAACCTTTGCTCCGGGGACAGAAGCTGTCAGGGGGCTTCCAAACTGGCTTAGGGTGACGGTGGGGGGCCCACCGGGGGCCTCGCCAGGGAGCCTAAAGATCCAGCTGCGAGAGGAGAGCCTTTAGAGCCAGTTGGGAAACCTTCAAGCAGTTCACTGCGCGTCCTTTCTTCAATAAACACTTAACCGAGAGCCCAAGATGTGCCACCGCCTGGGTGTCAGAGATAAGAGAACACCGCCTCTGCCCTCTAGGGCTGGTGGGAGAGAGCAGTGGGAGTGGCAGTCACTGAAATGGATAATTACGGGAGGAGCCGTTTATTGAGCACGTATTAAATGCTGTCAGCTGGTTTAAGCATCTGACATATTTCAATCCTCATTGTATGGATGAAGAAACAGGATCAGTTAACTGCACAGCTAACAAACAGTGGAGCTAGGATTAGTAAACTGCCAAATTGACTCCAAATGACTGCCTCCTTTTTTTTTTTAAAGATTTTATTTATTTATTTGTCAGAGAGAGAGAGAGAGCACAAGCAGGGGGAGGGGTAAGGAGAGGCAGAGGGAGAAGCAGGCTCCCCACGGAGCAAGGAGCCCATGTGGGACTCCATCCCAGGACCCCAGGATCATGGCCTGAGCCGAAGGCAGCTGCTCAACCGGCTGAGCCACCCAGGCATCCCCAAATGACTGCCTCCTACTGAACAAGTTACCATGGGTCAAGTCACCTACACCTACATTCATTGGGGTTGGGGGTATAAGTAGGCAAAACGGAGGGGAAGGCTGCTTGGTGTTTGAAGGAAGAATAGGAGCTCCCCTGACCACCAGAGTACAAGGGAAATTCAGGCCCAGGAGTGCAGTGTGCCATCTCCTGTGATTTGTGTAAATTTTTTCTCTGATGAAATTTTTAAAATCTGAAATAATTTCTGGCCACTAAAAAGTTGTAAATAACTTAGTTAATACTTAATTCAGAAATTCCCTTAGGGTCCCCACATGATTGGGCTCCCAAACCAGGCCAATTCACATTTAACAGTAATAGTAAAGTCAACTTTAAAGAAAGGACCCAAAAAATCATCCAAACATGGCTTTTTAGTTGCTTTTGTTTTCTGCCAATTCTTGTCAGTTACATGCACGAACACTTTGCCGAATTGGAAGGTGACTCTGTAGTTTGCTCCGTCAGCTAGCGTGGCCACGCGATCATGAGGGTCCCTGATGGGATTTACAGATGTTCCCTAAGTGGCTGTTTTAGCATTGGTAAAGTTTCCCTGGGTCGCTTTTTTTGTGGAAGAGAATCTAATATCCCTACGGAAATCATTGGTTTCCTGCTTTACAAAGAAGACACATCCGGCACATATGTACCTGCTTCAGGGAACTGTCTTCACAGAGGATGCTGAGAGTCCTTACCTGGCAGCCAAGGCCCAGGCCTCCTTCCCAAATGAATCTTTTGCTCCCCAAACCTCTGCTAGCATCCAGCAGCCATGCGGACCCCATGTTCTTAGAACATGCCAGGTACGCTCTCATCTCCAGGTCTTTGCCCTTCCCTGTCCCTCTGCCTCCAGTATCTTCCTCTCCTCTCTGCTTTCCTCAGATTCTGTAGGATCCAGAGGAAGTCCCATTTTGTCAATAAAGCTTTTTCCAAATCTTCAGGGATTTTTCCCGCCTCTGAACCCCACCGGTTCTAACAATCAATGCCACTCATTGCTTTGTGTTGCTGTATCACTTACAGGCACGCTCCGTCTCCTAGATTGGAAGATCTTAAAGTCAAGGGCTAGATCCTATTTCTCCTCCTTGGCCTTCTGCTCACAGCTAACCCTTTGCCGATGTGTGTTGATTATAATGATGTGGGTCATATGTGATACAAAACACTAGCATTTCTAGCCATGAGAGAAGAGCATGGACTCAGAGGTCAGACTGAGCCAGATTCAAATCCTAATGCATCCACTGACTCATGAGGTGACCTTGGGAAATCCTCTGAACCTCTCTGAGCCTTAGTTTCCTTATCTGTAAAGTGGGGACAATAAAAGCATTATTGGGAGAGTCTAATAAAGTAAGGCTTAGTACGATTTAAAAGTGCTTACTACATATTAAGCACTGAATACATAGTAATGAAAAATAACAGAATAGAGTTTGCAAATAGATCTAAAAGAGCATTAGCTTAATAAAAGTCATACTCTACCAACATAATAAAATTACTCATGAAAGAATTTCACATTAAAAACTAGTGACGGGATGCCCGGGTGGCTCAGTCAGCTAAGTGTCTGCCTTCGGCTCAGGTCACGATCTCAGAGTCCTGGGATCGAGTCCCGTGCGTCGGGCTCCCTGCTTCTCCCTCTGCCCCTCCCCCTGCTCATGCGCTCACTCGCTCTCTCTCTGACAAATAAAATCTTTAAAATAAATAAATAAATAAAAACTAGTGACAACTGAGTGGTTCTAGGGACTTTGTTTGCACTTGCGTGGAATTCCATGATTCTGGGATTTCACGACCCAGTGCCAAATGTCTGTGACCCCCTGCTCACAGTTACCAAGAATATACTAATTTGAACAGTCCTTACATTGTTTCAGATTTCTGAATGACCTGCCAAGCTAACTCAGTCTCCTAGAATGTTGGAAGTGGGAGCTACTCTGGGGAGAGCCCACCCGCCCTCCCCCTATGCGCAAGGAGGCAGCCCTCACCTAGTCATCGGGCAGGTGCGTGGCAGAGCCGGAATTCTGAACCCCAGTATCCCAACCTCCAGCTCAGAGCCCCACATTCACCACATCATGCTGATTCCTTGGAGCATGAGCCCCTCCAGGATTACCCCAGACACTGGGATTTGATCTCAAAGGGTGTTTATTCCCACTAGCGCCCCCTGAATGGCTGTGGTTATAGGCTACAGGTAAGAGTGTGGCTTGTTCAGACGCTTTTAAATGTAAAACAATTCTGCTAAAACCTTTGACCTCCTCCAGTGACTGCTATCTAAATTCCCCAGTTTCTGATAGAATAGTTCAGGAAAAAAGCTGCTGAGTGAGAGCTGCAATGTCCATCTTCGCAAGGGTTCCTGCTCAGCGTTTGAATCCAGCCTCCATGCTGTAACCGGACTGGAATATTAAAGAGTCCCCAGACCGCCTGGGATTCATATGCAGAGACACTTTTGTGCATGGAAGCAAACAGCATGAGAAGGTCTGCATAGAAGCAGGCCATGCGGCTGGCACAGCCTGGACCCAGATAGGCGGTCTCTCAATGCTGCAGTTTCACCTAGGAGTAAAGCAGATGAAAAAGAAATGTTTGTTGAATGAATAACCAATTCCCAAAGATGGAATTCGGTAATTACCCACAGCACCATCAGTCATTTCTGGGCGAGGAAAATTTCACGAACAGAATCGTCACCCACCTGGCTGACAGGGCAGAGCTTGGCTCCTGTCTCAATGTTCTCGGGCTTTCTCAGATGACAGACGGTAGGAGTTCCTGGCATATAGAAATTGCAATAAAATTTGCCCAGTGGTACATCTTGCCTGAATCAAATTGAACAGTCATGAAGTCCCCATTAAGGCACTTGGCAGAGAGGGTCCAACCCTGCTGAGCAGAAACATGCCTTGATTGATGAAGAAGCCCCATCAAATTTGAGACCCAGACTAGACCCAGCTGAAGCTCCCTTCCGTCCCTCATCTATGAAATCAGCCATCGCTCATTCTGAGAATCAAGCAGATCTGCTTCTGGCTCACTGTCACTTTATCACAAGCCAGCCCTGACCTCATCCCCACACATGTGACCTCAGAGCCTTTCACTCATGATTCATGGCCCACACACCTGACAGAATAACTGAGTGCTAGTGCATTACCCTAGCTGACACAGCAGGCTCCAGAATCCACAATGCCACCTCCTTTAGAGATCAGGATATGTGCTTTTCCTCCCAAGCTAACTTTCTGGGTCTATTGCTTTGCATCTACAGATGCATAGAATCCCAGCTGCGCCCATTTGTCGAATGCTTACCATGTGCCAGGGGCTAAGCTAAACACTTTATAAGTATTATCTTCCTGATAGCTGAATGAAGAAGATTTTATTATATCCATTTTATATGGGTGGAACACAGAAGCTCAAAGATCAAGTAACTGGTCTGAGGTCCTACAACTAACAGGTGGCGGAGCTAGGATCAGTGCCCAGATGTGTCTGACTCCAGGTCCCAAGCTTGGACCCTCTGGGCTCTACAGCAGCCTCTGTCACTTCATCTGTCATTGCCAAAGTACAGCCTTGTGCACCCGTGCGCGAAGACCCGGCAGGGAGGACTGGAGGCAGCTGGAACTGGTCCCTAGCCTAGCCCCATGCATCCATCCATTCATCCATTCAGCAGATGTGGCTAACTACTGTGGGCCAGGGTCTGCAGCAGGAATAAAGAGCACAGGGGTCTTGCCCTCAGCATGAGGACTTCAAAAGACAAACGAGGACATCTTTTGGAAGCTGCTCCATCTGTGACCCCTGTGTGTTCACTTTTACCTCCAGGGGTCATCTTTACCAGGAGCTCTAGGGTTGGACCAAGTTGGTTCTTGAGACCTGGATGACGTGAAGCCCAGAGCACAGGGCCAAGTGTCACTGCCATTGATCCTATGGCAGATCTTTGTCCCAGGGGAACTCAGATAGTGGAGTCATCCAAACCTCTCCTTTCCACCTGTCTGGAATTGAGTTCTGGCGACACCCTTGAATGACTCGCTAGTAGCAATATTCCTGGAGCCCTTACGATTCAAATGAAAGTATCTGGTGTTTCTCGAGTTACTGTCTTTACCTGACACAGAAGGGCTGGAAGACCCTGGACAAGTTCTGCGTAATGCACTCTACCACCCCCTTAACCCTCCCATACTGCTAATGATATTTTCTTCCTTCTCATGGGACACCAGTAAGATTAGACAACTGTGACTTACTCTTGAGCTCAAGTCCCACCAAGTCTGTGTGCACCCTCCCAGAAGACTGTACTTCTTACAACAAATAGAACATGAAGTGGGCACAAGATGTTTGTAATAATTTCTCTGTGTCCAGAAATTACATTCACCTGTACTTCAGTTCCTCTTGTTAAGGATAGAGAAAGCTTGCCCAGAGGATCACTCCAATTTCTCGCCCAGGGGCAGTAACTCAAGGAGCTTGATGGAGCTCACATGAGGCAGTTCAGGCCTAGAGCTGCAGACAAATGACTTCTGTCTTCACCCACTCAGACCAAGTGGGTCATTCCAGCTACGGGGTGCAAAACCATTGTGTTCTTGTGCAAAGTACCAACATACTACTGATGTTTCTTTTACTTCTCTAGAAGCTATAGAAAGAAAATTGCATATGGTGATACAGTCTTTGTGGGGAACAAATGCACTTCTTAAAAGTTACCCTATATTTACCCCAAAGATACAAATGTAGGGATCCAAAGGGGTACATGCACCCCGATGTTTATAGCAGCAATGTCCACAATAGCCAAACTGTGGAAAGAGCCAAGATGTCCGTCGACAGATGAATGGATAAAGAAGATGTGGTATATATATACAATGGAATATTATGCAACCATCAAAAGGAATGAGATCTTGCCATTTGCAATGACGTGGTTGGAACTGGAGGGTATTATGCTGAGCGAAATAAGTCAAACAGAGAAAGACATGTATCATATGACCTCATTGATATGAGGAATTCTTTTTTTTTTTAATATTTTATTTATTTGACAGAGAGAGACCCAGCGAGAGAGGGAACACAAGCAGGGGGAGTGGGAGAGGGAGAAGCAGGCTTCCCACAGAGCAGGGAGCCCAATGTGGGGCTTGATCCCAGGACCTGGGATCATGACCTGAGCTGAAGGCAGATGCTTAACGACTGAGCCACCCAGGCGCCCCTGATATGAGGAATTCTTAATCTCAGGAAACAAACTGAGGGTTGCTGGAGTGGGGGGTGGGGTGGGAGGGATGGGGT
Organism: Mirounga leonina; assembly: GCF_011800145.1. Classification (NCBI taxonomy): domain Eukaryota; kingdom Metazoa; phylum Chordata; class Mammalia; order Carnivora; family Phocidae; genus Mirounga; species Mirounga leonina. The sequence continues at coordinate 6,414,876 of NW_023270852.1, forward strand.
GACTGGGTGATAGACACTGAGGAGGGTATGTGCTCTGGTAAGCGCTGTGAATTGTGCAAGACTGTTGAATCTCAGATCTGTACCTCTGAAACAAATAATGCAATATATGTTAAGAAAAAAAAAAGATAGCAGGAGGGGAAGAATGAAGGGGGGGAAATCGGAGGGGGAGACGAACCATGAGAGACGATGGACTCTGAAAAACAAACTGAGGGTTCTAGAGGGGAGGGGGGTGGGAGGATGGGTTAGCCTGGTGATGGGTATTAAAGAGGGCACGTTCTGCATGGAGCACTGGGTGTTATGCACAAACAATGAATCATGGAACACTACATCTAAAACTAATGATGTAATGTATGGGGATTAACATAACAATAAAAAATTTATTTAAAAAAAAGACCAAAAAAAAGTTACCCTAAAGAATTAACGGCAGCTGTACACAGAGATGTCTATCGCTATATTATATTTATGTAACAGGGAAAAAATGTAGGCAACAAGTGTAAGTAAATTATAATACATCCATTGGAGGAATACCAAGCAGTCATTAAAAACCATGCACAAGGATATCTAAAAATATGGCAAAATATTTACTATAGATTGTTAAAAGTAAAAGGTTACCTAGTATATACGGCATGATCCTAATTTTGCGCATGAAAGAGGTTTATGGCATATATACAAGGGAAGAAAATGGGTACCCAGGTGGCTCAGTCATTAAGCATCTGCCTTCGGCTCAGGTCATGATCCCGCGGTCCTTGGATCAAGCCCTGCATTGGGCTCCCTGCTCAGCGGGAAGCCTGCTTCTCCCTCTCCCACTCTCCCTGCTTGTGTTCCCTCTCTCACTCTCTGTCAAATAAATAAATAAAATCTTTTTTTTAAAAAAAAGGGAAAAAGATGGCAAAATTATTTCTGGGTTTTTCTTTATTCTCCAATTTTTCTGTCAGAATATGTATTTTTTTTGTCATTTTAAGTTGAAAAAAAAGAAGTTACTATTTTGTTTGTTCGTAGGTGCCCATATGTTGTTTCTTTATTTTCTTTTTTTAATTAACATATAATGTATTATTTGTTTCAGGGGTACAGGTCTGTGATTCATCAGTCTTATATAATACCCAGTGCTCATTACAACATATACTCTCTCCAATGTCCATCACCAGAGTTACCCCATCCCTCCCATCCCCCTCCCCTCCAGTAACCCTCAGTTTGTTTCCTAAGATTAAGAGTCTCTCATGGTTTGTCTCCCTCTCTGGTTTCGTCTTGTTTCATTTTTTCCTCCTTTCCCCTATGATCCTCTGCCTTGTTTCTTAAATTCCACGTATCAGTGAGATCATATAATAATTGTCTTAAAAAGAAGTTACTATTAAAAAAAAAAGATAAGATAAATAACTATAGTAAGACCTTGGGAAGAGAGAGTCTGTATAATTGAACACTAATAGAGCTTTAAGATTGCTAACAGCTAAGAAATGGAAAGTTTTCATGTTTCATAGTAATTATTAGATAAATGTTTATCTTCTAAAGAGCACTTTTCTTTCTTCTTGCAGTAGACTTGTTAGGTAAGCTTCCATAACAGGAAAACATTTTCATACTGTAAACTATTCCAAGGGGTAGAAAGGGGGGATGATGATTTGAAAGTACTGTTTGTACTGTGTTCCAGTTGTTTTCACTAGACAGTGTGCATTTAACTGCTGGCAACTACACCCTGATTTTCTGCTCTGGAACCACCCCCACCCTCACTCTCATGAGGTCCATGTATAAGGGGTGAGGTGACATTTCCCTAACTCCACAGAGATGGGCATTAACTCAGACCCCATCAATTACAGCATCACAGTCCCCAGGCTATAGGGATTGCTAAGGGACAGATTTTAACCTAATCACAGCCAATGACATGCAATTAAATTTTTGCGGGACTGCTGAGAGAGAAAAACACATGATCTTTTCTACTGGATTTAAATCTGAGAGGACAAAAGGCTGACACTGCCAGAGCTTTCTTTTTTTGTTTGTTTTTTTAAAAGATTTTATTTATTTGACAGAGAGAGACACAGTGAGAGGGGGACACACGCAGGGCGAGTGGGAGCGGGAGAAGCAAGCTTCCCGCTGAGCAGGGAGCATGATGCAGGGCTTGATCCCAGGACCCTGGTGCGAGGCTCAATCCCAGGACCCTGGCATCATGACCTGAGCTGAAGGCAGACCCTTAATGACTGAGCTACCCAGGCGCCCCCTGTCAGAGCCTTCTTTCCACTACTTAGATTCTGAAAACGAAGCCAATGTAGGGAGAATGAGTGCCAAAAAGTAGAGAGATTTAGATCTGATGTTGAGCCCCTGGATCAAACTATACCTGAAGTTCTGTTTATCCCTATACTTTTTAGTTGCATAAGTCAATAAATCCCCCCCTTTTTTTTGCTTAAGCCAGGGTAGGTTTAGTTTTCTGTTAATTGCATCCAAAGGAATCCTAAATGATATGCTCTCAAGTTCCAAATCTCACAGGGATGGGCAAACACACCTTTTAGAAATTATAAATATCCTGCAGAGGTTGAAAAATGCCCCATGAGAGTAATTAAGGGAAGCCATGATAAAGAAAGTGTTACTACCCCGTGCATAAATCTCAGACCAGAAGTCTTCTCTCTTTTTTTTTTCTTTACTCTAAACATCCTCTTTGACTGGATAATTATACTCCTGAATAATAACCCCTCCCTCAGAATGTCCTTAGAGGGGCGCCTGGGTGGCTCAGTTGGTTAAGAGACTGCCTTCGGCTCAGGTCATGATCCTGGAGTCCCTGGATCGAGTCCCGCATCGGGCTCCCTGCTCGGCAGGGAGCCTGCTTCTGCCTCTGACCCTCCCCCCTCTCATGTGCTCTCTCTCTCTCTCATTCTCTCTGTCTCAAATAAATAAATAAAATCTTTAAAAAAATAAAAAATAAAAAAAATAAAAGAATGTCCTTAGAAAAATAAATGAGGATAAGAATACACTAAAATGCTTAGAACCAGGCCTGGCACCCAGAGGGGTCCCAACAAATTTTAGTTTCCTTCCAATACTATTGTTGAAAAACAAAATGCACACAGACAAGATGTCTATAAATTATCAAGACCTCCACAGTTGTCCAAAATAATGTTCTCTGGGCCTCTTTTGGGTTGAAACATGATCATAGGATAGGATATTTGCAAGAAAACCTCCCCAAAGCAATGATAACTGTTATATTTACAAATGGTGGACGAGAGTGCGTGCCTTCTAAGAAGAACCTCATGGTAGGTACTTTCCCAGGACAATTGCAGCAACAGGAAAACTGCCTCTGGACAGAGTTTATCACATGGGAAGCAGGAAGGCCTACTAAGGACAACACACAGTGACGTGTTTGATGTGCGGACTGAGAAGACAAGGAGCAGGAAGTTCGCTCTAGAGATTCTGAGGGCCACGTCAACAAGTGACTGCAAAGCGCTGTATCTCCCAAAACCTGGACTTCTTTTTGGAAATGTTGCAGATGCTCCCAAGAGGATCCTGTAGCACAGAGTGCATGGCTTTTAAATCACACTAAATTATAATCCCAGCACTGCCACTTTACTGGCTAAGTGACCTTGAGCTAGTTCTTAAACTCTCTAAGTCTTGCTTTTCTTATCTGTGACATTTGGATAATTTTCTGTACCTTGTGGGAGCTTCTTTCCTCCAAGGTGTGCCAGTCATTAGAGAAGCTCCCAGATAGTCCTGTTCTCATGCCACATTTATGGTAGGTCTGCCCTTCCCTATCCCCTTGGAAGCTGGATGTGTTCTTGTGGCTTGCTGTGGAAAATGAAATATGAGCAGAAGTGGCTTGTATCTGTTGAGGTGGAAGCTTAGAGCACCATGATTTGCTAGGTTCCCTTCTACCTGTTGAGATGATTCTAGAAGCAACTTTCAAGATTGGGCCTCTGTCAGCCTGAGTCTTCTGGTGTCTATAATGAACAAAACTCCCCTGCTGAACTGCCCTGGATACGGATCATGAGTGAGAACAGCTGTTTCATTGTTCCTTACTTCAACATAACCAAGTCCATCCTGTTTAATCCACCAGGATAGACCATTTCCCATACATGAAGTCATCTTGAGGTATACAGTGTATAATTAAATTCACTCAAAATTTGGAACCTCTCCATAGATTCCAATCAATGTTAAGGTACTTCTAGAACTTGGGATGTCTGGGTGGCTCAGTCGGTTGAGCATCTGCCTTCAGCTCAGGTCATTAGCCAGGGTCCTGGGATCAAGCCCCGCATTGGGCTCCCTGCTCAGCGGGGAGCCTGCTTCTCCCTCTGCCTGCCGCTCCCCCTGTTTGTGCTCTCTCTCTCTTTCTCTGACACATAAATAAATAAAATCTTAAAAAGAAAAGAAAGAAATAAGGAAAGAGAGAGAGAAAGAAGAAAGAAAGAAAGATACGCAAAGAAGTATGTATAAGGATGTTCATTGGTGTACTAGTGATAAGGGTAAAAAACTGGAAATGACCTAAATGTCTAGCAATAGTTAGTTGCTAGAAGCTAGAAGCTAGTTATATAGAGCACAATAAATGCATATATGGACTGTTGTGCGTCCATGAAGAGTGAGGTCAATCCGCGTTTTTGAATGCAAATATATCCATGATGTATTATTTGTCAAAGAGTAAAGTAGCATACAGCCCATGATTCTGTTTGCATAAATATATATTTGCAGTACTGACCAAGCTACCTAGTGTAAATAATGGCTATCTTTCTGTATAGGGCTACAGCTGATTTGTACTTGCTTTTTTTCCTTCCGAGTGCCTGATTCTTTTCCTTTTTTTCACAACAAATATGTATCATTATTTTTGTAATCAGAAAAAGTAATGAAGCCATTTATTCTAAAAACAGAAGGCGTTGAGTGGGATGTCAGAGGTAGAGGCAGAAAGAGTCAGACAGGGAGAGAGACCGAGAGGCTAATCAACCCTCCACAGGAGAGGTTGTCTGTAAACCATGGCTGAGAACACTGGGAAACACCCAAGTTGAGCCAAGAGGAGTTATGTTTAAAATGACTGTAGCCGGCGTGCCTGGGTGGCTCAGTCGTTAAGCGTCTGCCTTCGGCTCAGGTCATGATCCCAGGGTCCTGGGACTGAGCCCCGCATCGGCTCCCTGCTCAGCGGGAAGCCTGCTTCTCCCTCTCCCGCTCCCTCTGCTTGTGTTCCCTCTCTCGCTGTGTCTCTCTCTGTCAAATAAATAAATAAAATCTTTAAAAATTTTTAAAAAATAAAACGACTGTAGCCAAGCCATATCAAAAGCTGATCGACTATATTAGGCCCTGAGAAAAGACATTTTGTAAAGGTTGTTCAGCATGGAGTGTAGGGGAAAAAACGTCAAGCAACCAAAATGTGTCACTGTGTCTAGAGCTACTCTATGCAAGAGGACAGACTATCCAACAGCCACATGTAGTTACTGAGCATCTGAAGTGAGGTTAATCTAAATTGAGATGTGCTGAATACTTACCATTTACATCAATGTGGATGGAACTGGAGGGTATTATGCTGAGCAAAATAAGTCAGTCAGAGAAAGACAATTATCGTATGGTTTCACTCATACGTGGGATGTAAGAAACAGCGCAGAGGATCATAGGGGAAGGGAGGGAAAACTGAATGGAAAGAAATCAGAGAGGGAGAAAAACCATGAGAGACTCTTAACTATATGAAACAAACTGAGGGTTGCTGGAGGAAAGGGGTTGGGGGGATGGGGTAACTGGGTGATGGGCATTAAGGAGGACACGTGATGTGATGAGCACTGAGTGTTACACGCAACTGATGAATTATTGAACACTACATCTGAAACTAATGATGTACTATATGTTGGCTAATTGAATTTAAATTAAAAAATTTTTTAAAAAGTTTATAACTACAAAAAATGAAATAAATTTTTTAAATTAAAAGAAGAGAGATGCTCTGTAAGTGTAATATAAACAATACTTCAAAGATTCAGCATGAAAAAAAGAATGTAAACTCTCAATTTTAACATAGGTTATGTGTTGAGATAATATTTCAGATATATTGGGTTAAATACAATAGATTATTTAGATTAACATCTGTTGCTTTTTCTTTTTTTAAGGTGGCTACTAGAAAACTTAGAATTTCATATGTGGCTCACATTTTCTTACCGGACTGCACTGGTCTAATGTATTGTCCAGAGGAAACATTGTCAGCTTTTTTTCCTATTTGCCCACTTTTGAGCACTTTCAGTGTATTTAAGCCAATGTATTTAAGGCTAACTCTATCTCAATTTTAAGCTAAAATAGTAATCAGAAGGTGAGACTATTTAGAGAAAGTTAGACAAATTCAGAAAAAGGCAAACTTACTCCCTGTGACTAGGGAAACAGCATAGCCTTTCATGCCCTTCTGTCGCCTCTTTTATTTCTTTTCAGTGAAGAGGGAAAAGGCAGGTGGTTCAATGCAGAGAACTCAGAAGTGCAAATCACTTCCTCTGGACAAAATTTAAGCAGGTAGTCAGAGCCTTTCCACGGATTTCATACCAACATAAATTCCAGATGGATTAAAGAGACACTCTTTAAACTATAAGAAAAACTAGAAGAATAGTAAATGTACTATGTAGTTAACCATTGGGACAAGAGGATTTTTTAAAAAGCAAAGAAGAAGGGGGAAAAAAGAATGGATAGATTAGACCATGTACAAACTTAAAACTTCTAGACATAAAAAAGTATAGAAATAAGAGACAAGAGAAAATATTTAGAACAAGTAACATAAACATTAAGCTTTTTAAATATATAGATCTCAGACAAATTGATTTAAAAAATACTTTGAGCCCCAAAGTAAAAAGCCTGAATCAATAATTCATTAACAAAGAATTATAACCAGCAAGCAAGCCCATGAAAAAAATGTTCACTCTCCCCTGTAAAAAAATGAAAATTAAAAGTAAGTTATCTATCCACCTACCTGACTGGCAAAGATATTATCATGATTGTTTTATTTAGGGCTGGTGAGATGTAGTGAAATGGCTACTGACATATATCTGATGGTTCAGAAAACCATCAGATTTTCAAAGGTGTAAACCCTTTGAAAAAAAACTTGCTGTAAAAAGACTGATAGAGTAATCCCACATCTGGGAATCTATTCCAAGAAAGAGCAAAAACACTTGTCATAGAATTATTTGTAATACTAAAAAAAAAAAACAACCCTCAGTTTCCAAAAAATAAGGAAAGGCTTAAGTAAAATATGGGATAGTCACGCAATAAAATATTATGTAGTCAATAAAAATGTTTGCTAAGACTCTGTACTAACATGGAAAATAGGCTATGATATCATATTTAGTGAAAAACCAAGTTTGAAATTGTATATACAGTATGATTAGAACTGTAAAAACTGTTCGTTTTTAAAAAGGACATGTTCGTTGTGTTTACCTTTCAGTAGGCAAACCATGAGTTGTATTTTTCTCCGTTCTGTTTTTCTGGACTGTATTTTATTAATGCCTTATGAATAAGTGTTATTAGGCTGAATAGTATGAATGAGTATTGTAGACTTCCCCAAAGACGTCCATGTCCTGATCCCCAGAACCTGTGAATATGTACCTCACGCGATAAAAGGACTTTGCAGATGTGATTGAGGATCTCAAGACAGGGGGATGATCCTGGACCATCTGTCCAGTGTAATCACAAGGGTCCCTCTGATAGGAAAGCAATGTGATGACAGAAGCGGGGGTTTGTGGTCAGAGGGAGAGATCTGAAGAGGTTGCACTTCTGGCTTTGAAGATGGAGGAAGGGGCTGTGACTCAAGGAACTCTGGCAGCCTCTAGATGCTAGAAAAGGCAAGGAGATGGATTTTCCTCTAGAACTTCCAGAAGAAACACAGAGCTGTTAACACCTTGACTTTAGGACTTCTGATCTCCAGAACTGTAAGATAATAAATAAATCTGTGATGTCTTAATTTGTGGCAGTTACTGCAGCAACAGGAAATGAATACAAATATATACCATTTTTATAGTGGAAACAAGCTTTATTTGGTTACAAGAAGCTTTAAAAATAATGTGTGGGTTAATATTTGTAGTTTAGTATGACTTCATCATTTAAATGTTGCAAAATATAAAAGTAATAGCTCTTAATATGTTTCTGATGAACGTATCTCATCTCTTCATTCTCCCTGTCAACACAGAAATGCCTCACTACAGAGCAATAAACATTGGATTTGGGGTAATTTGCTCAATAATGAAATCTAGCACACAAATGTCTGAGAAGCAGACAACAAGCAGTAGGAAAGAGAAGCTTAAAAAAAAAGGGATAAAGGTGATGAATCATAAATAAAACACCCCCTGAGTTGAGCAACTCCAGATTTATGCAAATTCAACATTGCACAAAATTTTCCAAAAGGCACATACTACAATTTGAAAGAAATAGAAAAGGATAAGATAGTTCATGGGCAATGGAAATACAGAATGGTATTATCTCATCACTTGCTTTCAGCCTATTTTCCCTTCACTCTAGTCTCATCTCATTCTGGACTCCTGGTTTGATCTCAAGCTGACAACTCTGCTCCTGTGGCTTTGGTCTTGGTGTTTTAATCACCCGACTGACTGTCTGGCTCCTGGCCTTCGGCAATCCTTCCAACATCCCCTCTCCCTAACACCCTAGCTTTGCTCTACCCATTTTCCCCACTGGGCACTATTTCTGGTCTTGACTAGCTCACCTCTGAAGACCCAGCCTCCAGTCTTGGGCTCTAGGAGATGAAGGTGAGGAGGTTGATAACCTTAGACCAGTGGGCAAAAATATCTTTGAAATAAAGGCAGAAGAGAAAGAAGGAAGGGAGTAGAGAAAGAGGGAGGGAGTGGAGTGTGGGGGAAGAGAGGAGGAAAGGAGAGAAAGGAGAGAAAAAAGGAAAAAGAGGGGTCAGAACTACACAACATAAAACTGTCAGCAATCACCTTAGGGGAAAAATACTCAGAAGGCTTAGAAACCATTCCATCATACATGAAATGTTTTGACAAATACTGATTTTAGGTAAATGGCTCATTAGCTGTCTTGGCTTATGGGCAAACTGGTTTTGGTGAGTTGGCCTATTTTCCAAGCATGCCCCAGCACCACACACATAGGTATACCACATGGAAGTTTCAGCGTATCCTGAATGTGGAGAAAAGTGCCTCTGGCCCTCACAGTGTGGAGACAGTCTGCTCAGATCCCCTACTTATCTTGTTCTGTCTGCACTCATCAGGCAGCCTTCTCATTATAATTTGGCTTCCCACGTAGATTTTCCAACTGGGAGAGAACAGGCTGACCCGTGAGTGTGAGGACTTCGGTCCCACTGGCAGTTACTCTTCATAGAAATTAATAAATCAGCACTATCTTGGGAATTTGACTGACATGTCTGTTCTCCAGAGTCTAAAACATTTTCCTGCACTTAAAAACAGTTATGTTCATGTCTTAGTTAAAGCCCTTTGGGTTACAATTCAATAAAACCCACTTTGCCTAGCACAAATACAACGTAAGGATTTATTATAAGATGGTAGTGGCATGTCACAGAACTCCAGGGCAGAAAGGACAGTTAGGACCAGGACCAGAAAGCAACCAGGACTGATGCTCCTGCCCTCTCCTGCCCTCGCCTTGGGTCTGCATCTCACACTCCCGCTTGCCGCTCCCTTTCTTTCTCACACTCTGCAGCTGCATGGACTCTCATTTCCATTTCCCTCTTCACACCTGCTTCATTCCCCTCTCCCCACATACGGATCAGCTGCCTTTGCTTCTCAGACATACAGCTGAAGAAAGCTATTTCTCACCTGCCTCAGTGCTGGCAGCCAAGACAGACAGACAGCTGTGAATCCCAAGTCTAAACTCCCACAAGGAGAATCTGACTGGCCCAGTTTGGGTCAGATATCCACCCTGACCAACCTCTCTATGGTTGGGGGTTGCGGGATGTTGGGAGCCAGAGGACAGGGTCATGCCCAGCTCCATGAAATTGAGAACCATTTTCAGAAGGAGAAGGAAGATTATGGAGGAGACAAGCATCCCCCAAGTTGCCACAGGTCTGCATATTCTGAGAGTCAGAAGTGTTTCAGAATTCAGAGTTTTTTATATTCTAGAATATGGTCATGTACCTCACATACCTCATCCCCAGCGGAGTCAAAAGCAGCTTCCTGTAATCAAATACATCAATATTTTTACAATGAAAACATGAATATTCATACAAAATAAGAAATAAGGATTATAGATAGCCTCACATGAGTTCAAACCAGTTTTTGCCTCTAAAGGAACAATGAAAATGCATCAGATAGACGGAATCAGAATTTGCATTTTGAAGAGATGCCCAGTGTCTTAATCTGTTCAGGCTGCTATTACAAAATACCATAGACTGGGTGACTTATAAACAACAGAAATTTATTTCTCACTGGAGGCTGGGAAGTCCAAGATGAAAGTGCCAGCAGATCAGGTGTCTGCTAAGGGACTGCTTCCTGGCTCTTAGTCTTTTCAGTGTCCTCACTGCCAGAAAGGGTTCAGGAGCTCTGTGGGGGCTCTCTTGCATGAAGTCATTAATACTATTCACGAGGGCTCCACCCTCATGGCCTCCCAAAGGCCCCACTTCCTAATGCCATCACGTTGGGGCTTAGGATTTCAACATATGGACTTTGGGGGGCCGTCAACATTCAGTAGCACCCAGGTACTCTGTATGCATATTGAAGTTTGAGGAGCATTGCTCTCCATGCAGTCAGCCTCCCTAAATCACCAGTCTGCATATGTACACATGATCTGCAAGACACATTTGGGGTTTTTTTAGTTTTGTTGTTGTTGTTGTTGTTTTAAAGATTTTATTTATTCATTTGAGAGAGAGAGAGAGAGAGAGCAGGAGTAGGGGGGAGAGGCCGAGCGAGAGGGTGAAGCAGACTCCCCGCTGAGCCAGGAGTCTACTGTGGGGCTTCATCCCAGGACCAGGAGATCATGACCTGAGCCAAAGGCAGACGCTTAACCGACTGAGCCACCCAGGTGCCCCAGCAACACACATTTGTATAATCATCCCTTCTTATGCATTTTTTTGACAATGGCTCCATAGAAAAATGTGTATCCATTTTCATAGTTAACAAACCACAATTTTTACAATAACAAAGAGCTCCAAATCTGTGCCATACCACTCACCACTCTGCTCAACAGATGCACAAGCTCTCTCGCTGCCGCCCAGCATCACTCAATGAACACGTCTTCCTACACTAGTATTTAAGCTTGTACACCTGGGTAGAGGCTTCTTTTTAATGAAACCATATCACAGAATATTTGTATAATCCTTCATGAAAATGGATCCGATATGATATAAAGCAGCTAGAACTATAATTAAGAAATTATTCAATGAAGAGTACAAGCAAGTAAAACACAGAGCAGTAGCCAGAGTGTTAGTTCTTTTTTCCTCTCGCATGAAGAACAGAATTTTCTAGAAGGACATACAATATGGAGCCCATACCCAGAATGTTTTTGCAATATGGCAACAGCCTTTTGACTTTATACCTTTACCCTGAACCCTGTTGTTTTGGAATTCATAAGGACAGTAAGAAAGGGGTAAATACAGTTTTCTCAATAAGATTTATTCATCGAGTTTGCTTTTAGATTCTTTGGGAGTAGAAGAAACCTCCAAACTCCAAAGAAAATTAAAAAGTTATGAGCACAAAAGTGCCTCCCAGACTGTCATTGCTTCCTGCCTGCCTGAAGCACCAAGAAGAAAATCACTGAAAGAACCAACTGTGGGGGCACCTGGGTAGCTCAGTCGGTTAAGCGTCTGCCTTCGGCTCAGGTCATGATCCCAGGGTCCTGGGATCGAGTCCCGCAAAGGGCTCCTTGCTCCCCAGGGAGTCTCCTTCTCCCTCTGCCCTTCTGCCCCTCTCCCTGCCCATGCTCTCTCTCTCTCTCTGAAATAAATGAATAAAACCTTAAAAAAAAGAATCAACTTGTGAAATTGGGAGCTTTTAGAAAAACTCAATCACGGTGGAAAAAACCCTGAGAATCTGCTAAAAGTAAGTGATCCTTCAGCAAACTACTGTCAATAAGAGGTAAGTGACCCAACAACAAGAAGCAGAAGTATTCCACTGGATGCTTGTCTACCCCGAGGCACGGCATGGTGTGTTTTTGCCTCACCACATGTCTGCCACGGCTTCCGTTAGTCTGTCAAAGGAGTCTGTGACCCCATCAAGGGTGAGCATTAATCTGCTTGTAATTCTGAACTATTTATATTTCCCACACCTTTTCTGAGCTTACACCACATCCTCTGCAGAGATCTCTTTTTTTTTAATTAATTTATTTATTTGTCAGAGAGCGCACAAGCAGGGGGAGTGGCAGGCAGAGGGAGAAGCAGGCTCCCCGCCGAGCAGAGAGCCCAATGGGGGACTCCATCCCAGGACCCTGGGATCATGACCCAAGCCGAAGGCAGACACTTAACCAACTGAGGCACACAGGCGTCCAGTCTCTCTCTCTCTCTCTCTTTTTTTTTAAGATTTTATTTTTAAGTAATCTCTATACCCAACATGGAGCTTGAACTCACAACTCTGAGATCAGGAGTCACATGCTCTACCAACTGAGCCAGGCAGCACTTGGAGATTTCTTTTATAAGTTCACTCTATTGAATGTCTACCGTGTACTAGATGCTTAGAAAACCACATTGAACAAGGTGAGAAGGTTCTTCTCACCATTTGGCATCCGGCTTTTGCTCACCCTTCAAGCCTTACTTAGCTCAGGCCTCAGATCCTCCAGGAAGGCTAAGATACACCCTTCATTTCTGACCTCTTGATACCTACTACCTACTGAAATTTTATAGTGAAGGTATCTGTTTATGTGTCCTCTTCCCCACTATAAACAACATGTGGGCTCAAGCTAACTTTGTGCTCCCTGATATACAGCTCCTGGTGCACAATATGGGTTTAATAAAAATTTGTTGAACTGAAAAGAAAAAAAAAAGAGAAAAATTTCAAGATTGAATTTTTTTCTACAGAATGGAAACAAATGATCCCTTCCCTACTGATTTCCTGAGAGTACTGAAAAAGTCTCCACAGGATAGGGACTCTTAGGAGACTCTATACAGAATCAAGATGAATTTCACAGTTAGATAATCTATCTTCCTACTAATCTCTAAGATCTGAGTCAACAGAAAAAAAGCTAAGGATGATGGTACTGCTAATAAATATGAGTGGCTGTAAAAGAAGCATTATCCTTGGGACCTGGTATTGGAAAATGACCCAAATCATATGTTTTCATGTGATACGGATCCGGGAATGGCATCTGGGATTCTGCAGAGTGTGCCCCTCCAGCTCTGGGGAGCAAGACCTTTGGGGGCATGACTTCTGCTCCCTTTCACTTTTCACCTGCTCCAAAAGCATCAGCCTCCACAGCAGGTGGCAATGTTCTTTGAAGGCTTGATGCAGTAAGCTTTCAAACATAATCTCCAAATCTCCAATCTCCAAATCTCCAAACAAGACTCCTAAATGGGTTGATGAAATATTTCAGTAGTAATAGCTAGGAAAAAACAGTACTTTGCCAAAGCTAAGCTTTTTCACAGAAAAAGGGAGAGAAATTCAAAGGGCAAACCCTTAAGGGAATAGGGCAATGTTTGTCCATTTAAAAAAAAATGGGGGCACCTGGGTGGCTCAGTCAGTTAAGCAACTGCCTTCGGCTCAGGTCATGGTCCCAGGGTCCCGGGATCAAGCCCCGCATCGGGCTCCCTGCTCGGCGGAGAGTCTGCTTCTCCCTCTGCCCCTCTTCCCTGCTCGTGCTCTCTTTCTCAGTTGCTCTTTCTCTCTCTCTCTCAAGTAAATAAATAAAATCTTCTTAAAAAAATTGACCACCCTACCAAAATTGTTCACCAAATATAATGAGGCCTTTAAAATTAATTTCCAGTTTACAGAAAGTGTCAGGGCTCTGTTAAAAGAGATCAAATGAGGGGCGCCTGGGTGGCACAGTCGGTTAAGCATCTGACTCTTGGTGTCAGCTCAGGTGGTGATCTTCAGGTTGAGACTGAACGCTGCATGGGCCCCGTGCCGAGGGTGGAGTCTGCTGAAGTTTCTCTCTCCCACTCCCTCTGCTCCTCCCTGCCTCATGTGTGCTGTCTCGCGCTCAAATAAGTAAATTGTAAAAAAAAAAAAAAAAAGAAAGAAAAGAAATTAAGGGATACCACATGGAGGTGATCAGATAAATCAGAAGGTGAGACATACCACATGACAACTAGCCTGGCTCCCCAAGTGCCAATGTGATTTTTAAAACATGGGGTGGGGAGGATTGTTTTAGAATAAGAGAGATTAAAATCCATTAACAACTGGAGCAATGCGTGAACTCTGATTGGATCCTGATTCTAAAGTATCAGTTAAAAAGTTCCTACTGGGGGGCACCTGGGTGGCTCAGTTGGTTAAGCGACTGCCTTCGGCTCAGGTCATGATCCTGGAGTCCCAGGATCGAGTCCCGCATCGGGCTCCCTGCTCGGCGGGGAGTCTGCTTCTCCCTCTGACCCTCCTGTCTCTCATTCTCTCTCTCTCAAATAAAATCTTAAAAAAAAAAAAAAAAAGTTCCTACTGGGGACAACGGGGGAAATTAAATGTTATTTATATTAGATTATATTAGCAAATTATTATTAATTTTCTTAGATGCTATCATGGTATCCTTATATAAAAGAATATCCTTATTCTTAGGAGATGCAAACTGAATACTGAAGTGTTTAGGAGGGAAAAGTCTACAATTTACTTTGAAGTGTTTCATATGTAAGATTTTCTATTAAAGTAACTATGACAAATTGTTGCGATTACTTTAATTCAAGATCAAGTGCATGCAAGTGTCACCGTTCCGTTCTTTCAACTTTTCTGTATGCTTGAAGATTTCTGTAAAAAGCAGTTGAAAAAAATAGCTTGAAAAGAGAACAGATGAAGATCGCCAGATCCACTGAACATTGGAGTTGCCGTGGGTGGGAGTTCAGGGGTCTGGGAAGGAAGGCAGTAAAGCTTCCAGGACTTAGAGAGGCTACAGGAAGATGAGAGTCAACCTCAAGAGACTGCTCCACCTGCTCCACCTGGGCCCAAGTGAGCACTGTCAGTGGGCAGGTCCAGGCCGCCACATGGGAACTGAGCCCAAAATTCCCCCTGTGTTTGCCTGTGTTGATGAGCTCCTTATGCTGCACTCATTGTCCTTGAGTGAAGGCAAGCCACAAAGGGTTGCCTCTACGTAGCCACGCCTGGTCCAGCAGCAAGAGTGCCCACCCATGTCTCGGCATTTTTCTTAGCCCAAGAGATCTACCTAATGAGAAAAATCCTTTTTGCAATGGCTCGGGACACTCATAAGCCCCACCAAAGGGAAAATGGGGATCTTAAGAGGTCCCACCCTCCAGTGCCTGTATTTGAGTAGGACTGAATGGAACCATTTCAAACAAGAGTAGTTAATACCCACATGACACGTAGAAATACCCAAATATGGTCCTAAAGGAAACTAACAGAGAATGGCTCAAAAAAAAAAAAAAAAACCTGTCACTTCTGAACAAACACCCCTTCGGTTCCCAGCCGTCTAGGACAGTGATAAATGAAGCATTGGAAGAAATGCTGTTAGTTCAACCACTCAGAAGTGAGGAGTGATTTAGCAAACTTCCACGCAGAAACATTATATTCCATAGGTCCTGAGGTTCTCTTGCCTCCTGTTTTCTCAATGTTTTCTTGTTTTCTGAAAATGTGACTAAATCCAAAACACAGACTATAATCATGATGATTTCATTGATTCTCAATGCATTTCATAAACAAGCCAAAAGCAAGAGATGTATAGTCCCAACATATTGGCAATTTGTCAGCTCTGCTTGAAGTATTTTAAATTAAATGACATTAACAAATGAGTAATCATCAGAATAAATCACATAATAATTGCATTACTAACAAATCAAAACGTAGGCAACCCAAAGGTTGCTGACGTGCACCAGCCAATAGGTACAACTAGCGTCATGGTCACACGAATGTCTGAATCTCAGTGGCCCAGCCCCCAATCCAGCCTGTGAAGAATTACAGTCTCTTACAAAGTTTTCCTCCAGGACTTTACAGGAGTCTCCAAGGGTCTTGACACGTGAACGTGAATCAGCTCAGGCCTCCCGCGCTGCTGTCCGTGCAAACCGAGCTGTCGATGTGCCCTGCCCCAGCCCTGAGATCTGAGATTCCTGCCTACTTCACATCATCTCAGTGACTAAAAGGCCCACCACTGTCCCTGCGCGGACTCTGCTGAGCTGGATGGAGACCCTCTCTCTGGCACCAGATTGCTGAAGCTCACAACGGTACTCCTCCCCTCCCCAGTCACTGCCATGGGGTAGAAGAAAATGGCCCCCCGTCGTCCTGCTGTAACTTCCTTGACCGCTTTGCACTGGGTCCCAAAGCATTACAGAGCTTAATAGTTTTCTTTTTTTTTATTCCTGGCCTTTCGTCCCGGGGTGCTCTGGGGTGTCGATGCTGCTCCCCTCGGGGGCTGGGTGTGGCTCACCGTACCAGCCTACATTTTCCCTTTCATTGAATTCTCCCCCCCACGAGGGTCCAAATTGCCTTCCTGAAAACTGGCTTCAGTCAGAACCCCCAACCATCAGCTGTGACACTGAGGGCTTAACCCCCATTTGTGGACATGGTTTAAGTCTCCTTCCTCAGGACTTCTCCGGTTCCCAGGTAAGTCATCAGTTACAAATAAACACTTGGGAGGAAGAGTGTTGCCCAACAACACGTTCCAAATATTCCACACTCACTCAGCTCCTGGGCAGCTGAGATTCAGATACAGATACACAGTGTATTTTATTTTTTATTTACAAAAGCAGCGTTACAGCTATAAACAGCACCTACAAACTTCAGCTCTAACTGGGGCACAAGAGCAGACACACACAGAAGCGGGTATGTCCATTCAGACTTTCCCCCCTCATTTATCATAATTTCTGGGGAAAGTGTTGGCTTTAAAAAAACAAACAAACAAACTATTGCTTAAAAGCTTCTGGGAATTGTATTTCTCTGAAAAGCAGATGTGGATGATCCTTGATGAGATGCTAAGTGAAATAAGCCAAACACACAAGGACAAATATTGGATGATTCCGCTTATATGAAGGACCTGGAGTAGTCAGATCCCTAAGGACAGAAAACAGAACGGCAGTTGCCAGGAGTGGGAGGAAGGGGAATGGAGAACTACTGCTTCCTGAGTACAGAGTTGCAGCTTGGAAGGATGAAAAAAGTTCTGGAGGTGGATGGTGGTGATGGTGGTTGCACAACTTAATGTCACTAAACTATACTGCTAAAAATGGCTAAAATTGTCAATTTAATGTTATGTCTATTTTTATCACAATAAAAAATAAAAGAACTTATGGAACACTTTTTTTAAGATTTTATTCATTTACTTGTCAGAGAGAGTGAGCACAAGCAGGGGGAGTGGCAGGCAGAGGGAGAGGGAGAAGCAGGCTTCCCGCAGAGCAGGGAGCCCGATGCGGGGCTCGATTCCAGGACCCTGGGATCATGACCTGAGCCGAAGGCAGACGCTTAACCGACTGAGCCACCCAGGCGTCCCTTTACGGAGCTCTCTAAAAACAAAAACAAAAACAAAAACCAGGCAGCTGCAAAGGTGTTGTGAATGGAATCAAGGAAGTGGTCCAGCTTTGGGTCTGGAGTGAAACGATTCGCCAGGGATACTGAAGAAGCGCTACAACACTGACGAGGCTAAGTTGAGCGTGAAGAAGGCTGAAGAGAAGAAACACTGATTTTTTTTTTTTTTTGGCATGGTGTGTAGTAATGATTATCCCTCTCAGAAATGTAGCATTTTAGCTTTCAAAGCATTTCCACAAGTGATCTAACTTGTTGTCATGACAAGAGTGGGAAGTGAAGGGCTGGGTTTCAGACTCCAGAGCTACAAAGGGGGAAGTCACCCTGCCCCATGGATGCTCTCAGCTTCCTCAGGGAACTGACCCCCCATTTGCCAACGGGTAAACTGAAGCTCAGAGAGATGAACGGACTTGCCCCGAATCTGCTACTACTGAGCAGAGTGGAGACCTGACCCTAAGCCCCTCAACTTACTACTTCGTGTTCTTCCGCGGGCATGAATTACAACAGAATGAAACTGAAAAAGTAAAAAAAAAAAAAAAAAATTCCTAGCCGTGTCAAAGCATGAAAGAATCCCTAGTCTACATTAAAACTCAAGAGAAAACAGGATATAATTTGGGGATATATTTTAAGCTTTATAAAATCCTCCCACCCCCGCCTCTGAGTAGGAAAGTGGGTAAAAACAGAATCTGGGGTGAGAAGTCATCTGTTTCATCCACGATGTGGAGGAGAAGAATCTGTAAGCCAACACCCCACATTTATTTCAAGTACTGTGCCTCATTCTGCCAGCCTTGGCAGCCAGCCCACTTCGTTTGCTCCAGGGGCCCTTCTTCGGAGTCATGGTCAGAGCGCTATTTTGGGATGATAAAAGTGGCCTAAACAGTCGTGAAGCTAGGATTTAAAAGGACAGACACATAGATTAAGCCACCTGGCTGCCATGGCATGCTGGGGGTTAAGCATCCAGATGTGTATCGAGGCCTCGCCTGGCACGGCCCAGCCTTCCCCGCAGAACATCATCCCTGTGTCCTGGCCTGTTCCAGGAAGCAGCTGGAGTCGCCGGCAAGAGAAAGCACGTGGTCTCAGGGGTGAACCCGGGACAGCCTCGGAGGTGCCAAGGATTTATGTGAGCAGCCAAGTGTACATGACAGGTCTGCGTGTGCTAGAGAAGGGAGTTCCACTGCTCAGATGAGCCACTCATTGCAGAATTCGCCCACAGGGGGAAGTGAGTCAATGACTGGGGCAGTTCACCTTCTGCCTAGATGTGTCATCAAATCAGCTTTGTAAAGCCTGGCTCCGGGAATGCGTTTGCTCACCCAAATGCGGTTCTGTGGGGCTACAAAACATCTCCAAGAGGGAACGCTCACGGAGGAGAAAGTTCTGAGGCTTTCCCTGTGCCAGGAACAGGGCCAGTGGCCTGAGCCTGACAGCTGGCCCAGGCGTGGTCAAATCTGCTGACGAGAAGCCCAAAGCTGCCGGCAGCATCAGCTCCACATCTGGGACTGGTGACTCATCGGCTCCTCTCGCCCACAGCCCTCCATTCTCAGGCAGGCCTCAGCATGCGGGCCCCACCGCACTGAGGCCCCAGTGCTCAGACGTGTCCCTCCACCCGCGTGCCCATCGGGATTTGTCCTTATCTCCAACACTGGCCTTCCCCTTCCCCATAGACTCAGCCTGGTCTGCCAGCTCCAGGTCCAGGGCAAACTGTGTCCAGACGTCTCAGACCCAACCCAGGCTATTGAGTCGTGGCCCTTTAAATTTAGCAGACCCATACCCACAATGCCTAGCTGGCCCACCAGGGTGAGCCACGAGCCGCACCTGTTCTAGGCCAATCCTGTTTACCCAGGATCTACTATTTTTGCTCTCACCTCTCCGGTTCTCAGATTCCTGGCTCCCTATCCCAGCTGCCATTGCTGCTTCACTTTGGTGACCCTTTGGACTTCCCTTTTTAGACCACAGCCTCTCATGTGTTTCTGACTCAACTTGCTGGGCAGTGCTGGCTTGCCTCCTGGTCTCAGGTGAGGACTCCATGATTCAGCCCCGGCCCCTGGGTCCTCCTTTAGCACGGATCATTCCCAGGACAGGAAGAGAGTGAGGATTTGCTCCCTGGTCCCTGCCTGCTTCTGACCCTCAGTCTTCCTTTGCCCTCCAATTCTAGCAGCTGGGGGGTTCCCTGATCAAGCCCCCGGCTGCTGGCCCCAACTTGGGCCCTAATTCCTGGAATCCCTCCCTCACCTGGAATAGCTCTGCCCTGGGCTCAGCTTCTGATTTCATGCTGGCCTTGCCTGGGTCCCAGCAGGCCCAGCCCACCCCCACCGCCACCCCCACTGTCTCACTGAGATCAGAGGGAGGCTCTCCAGGCTCTCAGGGAGTGGAGGTCTGAGAGAAGAGGACAACACCGCTTCCTGCAGAGCCCTGACAGGGCACGGAGACTGGGGAGTCTCACATCTGTCTGCAAACATTTCTGTCTACAGGTTTGGGGTGACTTTTGAGGGGAAACGTAACGAGGCATCAGAAGGCGAGGCACTTGCCATCTCGGGGGACCTTGTTTCCTACTCGCTAAATTGTGTGTCCGGGCTGGGGGAGGGCATGTTGTTCCCGATATCTCAAACAAGCATCCAGTTCTAAGTCCCTGGAAGTTAAGAGTGGCCCCCTATGGTTCAGAGCCTTTTCTTTGTGTGCCAGACTCCAGGTCTGACTTTAACAACATGTCTGTCATAGACATTCTTCACCAATGAATGAAAGAGTCAAAAGTTCCCCTACTCCCAACCTCTCCTGTCCCTCCACTCCAGAAGGTGCAGAGACAAGGGCCAGAGCCAGTCCCTGCTCCTCTCTTCCCCCTCTCCAGACCCTCCTCATCCCCTTCCCTAAAGGCTTAGGGACCTAAAAACCAAATTCCCCTAAAAGTTCAGCTGGCCACTTGGTTTTCTTTTCCATAAGCCAGCTTTCCTTTATGAGCATGCACTGTGATAGAATGGTGAGGAGCGAGATTTTGGCACGTGGCCCCCAGGGGAATTCCTGCTATGCCATTTACTAGTGATGTGACCCTAGACAAGCAATTTAATTTCTCTATGCTTGTTTCCCCATCTCTAAAATTGGGATACTAATAGTCCCTCCTTCACTGCATTGTCATGGGGATTATAGTTCATTCATTCATAGAAGAGTAGTACCTTGTATGTAATAAAGGGCGAGGCTGTAAGTTCTTTTGTATGGATCACTCTATGTCAGGCCTTATTCTAAATATTTACTATCCAATAATTCATTTTCCCTACGCAAAGTAAAACAGGAACAGAAGAATCATTCCATAATTCTAAGGTACATTATTGTTAATTAAACATTATTAATAGTAATTAAATATATTTTATTTAATATCAATTTAAAATATTGTTAATT
Organism: Mirounga leonina; assembly: GCF_011800145.1. Taxonomy (NCBI): domain Eukaryota; kingdom Metazoa; phylum Chordata; class Mammalia; order Carnivora; family Phocidae; genus Mirounga; species Mirounga leonina. The sequence continues at coordinate 6,435,758 of NW_023270852.1, forward strand.
AAACATTGTGCCCATCAGCAGGAGTTAAAATGCATTATTAACCCTCATCACAAAGCCTGTTACCCCAAAGAATCACATTGTATGTATGTATGTATGTATGTATGTATGTATTTATTTATTTATTTATTTATTTATTTGACACAGAGAGAGAGACAGGGAGAGAGGGAACACAAGCAGGGGGAGTGGGAGAGGGCGAAGCAGCCTCCTCGCTGAGCAGGGAGCCTGATGCGGGGCTCGATCCCAGGACACTGGGATCATGACCTGATCCGAAGGCAGACGATTAACGACTGAGCCACCCAGGTGCCCCACATTGTTTTTATTTTTTTAGTGCTCTCTCTACTGGCCTTGGTAAGGTTTATATATAATAAATACTCACACCTGGTCAAAAAATAAACTGAGTTTCAGAAAGTTAGGGAATTTCCCCAACTGAATACAAACCCAATGTGTAAAGATGAAAAAAAATGAAGCACCTGGGGAACACAGACTCCAGTGGGGCCCTGATAATGGACATAAGCCTCTGTCATAGTGTGTCAGAGTATAAACACAATTCTGTGTGTCTCTTTTGATTTACCAGGTTTATAATTTAATAAATTATATTAAATAATATATTAATGTTGCTGTATACTCTTTGAAGTTATCATTTCAATGACTGCAGAATAACCCATTTAGTTAATTACCGTAATTGAACTGACCCCATTATCGCATATTGGCAGGGTTTTGGGCTTTTTTTATTCTTATGTTAATCCCCATACATTACATCATTAGTTTTTGATGTAGTGTTCCATGATTCATTGTTTGTGCATAACACCCAGTGCTCCATGCAGAATGTGCCCTCCTCAATACCCACCACCAGGCTAACCCATCCTCCCACCCCCCTCCCCTCTAGAACCCTCAGTTGGGTTTTTTTTACTATTATAAATAATCCTGTAGTACACATCTTGGCACAGGCTACTTTTTCTTTTCTTTTATATTATTTCTTAGGCTAATTCTCAGAAATGGAACTATGGGGTCAAAGAGGCTATTTAAAACTCTAATTGCCTCCATCATCTTATACATCCCTGCTTAGTTAGTGGAGAATTCCATTGGAGGGAGGAAGCACTCCTGGGGAAAGCCAGAAGGAGATAGTAATTAGCATTTGCTGTTGAATGCCAGGCATCATGCTGGTCAGATTCAGTGTTTGATGTGCCACAATCCCCAACCTGCCCAGACTTGGTGTCACTGATGTTGCTATGGCCATTTATGAAGACATTTGCCAAGCAGTACATTAGAGAAGTTTTGCTCATTCGATCTCATTTAATCCTCACAACCATGCTCTGAGGAAGTTATTATCTCCATTTTACAGAAGATGAAACAGGAACTCGGGGAGATTAAGCCAAAGTTGCACAGCTAACAAATGGAAGAATCTGGGTCCAAGTCTATGCTCTGTCTATTCTGCCACATTTTGCGCCAGCCTCCTTCCACCACCACCCACCCCCAGTCCTGTATTTACAGATGAGATCTTTCACTCTCTGCTTTGTATGGACGGGGAGAATGCTGGAGATGGAGACAGGGGAAGGTCAAGATGCAGAACTGCTCTGAAGACTGAATTCTCCTGGCCCTCTGCCCACAAACTATCTCCCTTTTCTTTCTTGCTGGTGAAAAGCATAATAATAAAGGACATGCACATTATTCCAAAGAGAGGGCTCCCTGTAAATAGAGAACACACCACCTATCAAAGATGCTGACTTATCAAGTATCCTTTGAGGCTAAGTATCCCTCAGAACAGGTGTTTCTGAAGCTAAGCACATAGACTAAGCCTATCCTTATGTTAAAATAGTTCTCCCATGGAATTATTTAACCTGGCCCAGCATTTATAAACTTTGCACACATTTCAGTATCTCAATTAAATCATCTAACCTCAGGGGCACCTAGCTGGCTCAGTCGGTAGAGCGTGCAACTCTTGATCTCGGGGTTGTAAGTTTGAGCCCCATGTTGGGTATAGAGATTGCTTAAAAGTAAAATCTTTTTCAAAATTTAAAAAACCAAATAATCTAACCTCAGTCTCTATTCATTCTAGCTTTTTTCCCTACCAAGGGAGACCTGCATTATTTTTCCCTCCTATTTTGAAATAGTGCCTCTCCCATACTGAATAGTGTCACAAACACATTGGATTCATAAAATTCCAGATGTTGTTCCATGGTGCATCTGGGTCAGGAATACCCCGGCTATCTCAGGACTACCAAGGAACAAGTTACAGCTAGAGAGTGTTATGGAAAGACAGGGGCTGGCACCTGCACAGTCAGAGAGCAGATTTAGTGAAATGAATAGGTTAGAAGCCATTGCTGGGTGTGGCAGGAGATCGTCTGGTTGGTTCCAGGAGCTAAGTTTTGCAGTATACTAAATTGCACAGACCATGTATTCATCAGGCCTTTTTCAGATGCAAGTGTGGAAATTGGCTGAGAGGGGAAGTTATTGGCGCCTGGCTGAAAATTCTAAAGGTAGTTGTCAAGTGTAACTGGATCCAAGTGTGTCATCACTTACAATTTTAAAAAGTAATGCATCACTTAAGTGGTGTCATCGGGAATGTGTCCCCATCTCTTTGCTCTGCTTTCCTCTCTCTGGAGTAATGACAAGAGGACCCCCAGTAGCTCCAAGCTTCTTTTCCACAGAAATCCCAGTGGAAGGAGAGTACCTATTTCCTCATTGTTCCATCAAAAGTCCCAGGATTGACTGTCAACTGGCCTGAATTCCTAATGTGCTGAACATTTCAGTTTGACCTTCAAATCCACTCTCCACCCTTCTCCCTGCTCTGAGGCTGAGAGGCTGACCTGTGTGGGGATGCATCAGTAGCTTCTTTCCCCTATGCTCTCCTTTGTGCATTGTCGTAGAAAGACCAGTAGGAGACTGAAGGAAGAGAAAAGAATGAGATGAGGATGTTCATTCCCTCCAGTTCCCTTAGCAAGAGTCTGCATGGATTAGCTATGTCTCATGGTCAATAGTCAGAGGTCCTGCCTCAGCTCTCTCTACTTATCCTTTTCTCTTTGAGTTCAAGTAATGGCTCCTCAATCATGTCTCTACAACCTAGTACCTGGTACCAACACCACCCAGGAACTTCACTTTCACTTAGAGTTTTCTTATACTCTGCGCACACATCTGTGGGAAAGTTATTTGATAACCCAGTTTGAGAGTTTCATCTGTTTCCAGGATCCTGACTAATACAGCTAACATGCCCATGCCTATGTCAAATCCATGTTTCTCCTTGAACAGGCCTGAGTCACATGCCTACCCATGAAACCAAAGTCTGAAATCGCTCCATTCACTGGAGTGGAGGAGGGGTAGTCCCCCAAAGGGACAGGCAAGAACAACCTATGATCACTACTTTTAGCAAAATAGATAAGAAGGAGTTCTACGTGGGGCGCCTGGGTGGCTCAGTCATTAAGCGTCTGCCTTCGGCTCAGGTCATGATCCCGGAGTCCTGGGATCGAGCCCTGCATCAGGCTCCCTGCTCCACGGGAAGCCTGCTTCTCCCTCTCCCACTCCCCCGGCTTGTGTTCCCTCTCTCACTGTGTTTCTCTCTGTCAAATAAATAAAAATCTTAAAAAAAAAAAAAAAAGGAGTTCTACTCATGAGCAAGTGTCAGGACTACTCAAGTTTCTTCAGAAGCCGTACTCACATATAAATAAGGGTGAGTTTCAGAGAGTAAATGCATGCTGAAACAGCAGTGAGCATGCCTTTCATCTATGTACACTCAAACTGATGCCTCCAAAAGAGCTGGCCACTCATTTTCTGAGCTCTGGGCCTGTTGACAACTCTCTTCTGAAACAAATTGAAATTTCTATCATTGATTCACGTTGAAATGTCATGAAACAGCTTAGGCCTTGGCTGGCTGAGCAATAAAGCAGGTCCTCTTGGCAGCTTAAATGAGCTGCCCCTGACAACAGGACAGGAGAAAGGCATTAAACATTGCCAAGAATGGGCAATTTGGAAGCTGCCTAGTGACAGAAATGACAAGGCCAAAATCATAACCACTTTGAAAAAAAATGACATCAGTTGAAGGATAAACATAAAACAGGACAAAAGCAACCTCATCACAGAGCTATAAATGCTTCGATGAACATTTAGCCTGATAACCCATGAAACCCCTATATCTTAGGAGGGAATTCTTTTCATATTGGTTAACCCCCATTATAATGACTGGTTCTGCCTTGCAGGTATATGGATGAGTCACCTTGCAGGTAAAACCATGGACCACTACCCCAGTGAATCTCTGTCCTTTACCATAACCCAGAAAACTAGTAGTACAGATGTTAGTTACCTCATCCTGCAACTCCATGTTTTGATGGAGACCCCACCGTGCCTTTTTAATGGACAGGTTTACATTTAATGACACGTGAAGGATATTTGGCTTTCCTGGTCAGTTTTCTCAACAAAGCCCCAGTTGCTGCTTTGGTTGGAGTTCGGGAAGATGCATTTGCTAGGAAGACAGGCTTCCTGAGCCAGTTGTGTGCCTCTCCTAGTTCCACTAATAATTCCTTTGTGATACAATCCCATAGCAGTTCTCTTCATCCATAAGGACACTTGGATATCAGCTCTCTGGAGGAAAGGGGATCTGAAGAACCAATTTGCTTCAGTGCCTCAGGAGTCTAGGAAATGAAGTTTGGGGCCCAGACAGAGAAGAAATCCAAGGGCTCTAGCCAGTGGAATCCCTTAGCCATACGTGGGTCCTATGGATGTAATGGAAAGATCATGGCATTAGAGGCAAACAGACCAGGTTCAAGTCCTAGTATGTGACCTTGAGCAAGTCATACCTTTACGAGTTTGTTTCCTTCTCATCTTGTATTATTGTTTCCAAGACACTAATGATATGATAAGCATTAAAAATAATGAGTTCTCTGAGCCAAGGCAGATCTGATTGGTATTTCCAAGGATGTTCCTGCTTTGAAGGACCCATTCAAACAAAACTTATCAATGAATTTAGAGGACAGAATAGAGTAGGGGAAGCATGGCATAAAGGTTTCCTCTCACCAGCCATCTCTTGTAGTAGCTCCCTGGAATGCCATATTCACGAGGATTCTGAAGTCATATCTGGGTTCAGTGGGGAAAAATGTCCTAATCAATGGGTACAAGAGGAGAGTCTGGCACCATGCATGACATCCTTGTTTTGGAGATTGAGAGCATTGAGCTTGAAAGTCAATTCTCAGAGGAAGTCATGTGTCTTAGCTCTTACTTCAATATCAATAAAAAACAAAATTTCAGTGGGTTATAAACATAAACACTTATTTCTCACTACACAGAGCATCAGGCTATGGGCTGGATTGGTTCTGCTCCACATTTCTTCTCATTCCAGGATCCAGGCAGAGGGAGTTGCCCTCATTTGGGGTGTGCTGTGCTCATGGCAAAAAGCAGAAACTCTAATGGCCAAGCCAAATCAGACAATCACATTTAAAACTTCTCCTCAGACATAACGTAAGTCATATTATTCACATTTCATTGGCCAAAGCAAGCCATATGGCCAAGCTCCAAGTCAATGGGGGAAGGGAAATATAATCTTACTGGCAAGGAGGGAGTGAGAAACAGCAATCGATGCAACCTACCAGATGGTGTTTGAGAAAGATACTTTTAGTATGAAGATGCTGTATCTGTTTTTTCTTACCTTTTTCTACAATACACATGTAACATATGTGTAATTTTTAAAAAATTGAGAAGTTGTAAAATGCTAGTGTCTCTTGTGAATAATGGGATTCCCCAAGGAGGGAGCAAGCTGATACCTGGAGAGAGGAAGGCGCCTATGCTGATGGAAGTAGGGGGAGGGGGAAAATGCACAAAGCTGGGATCTCTTCAGAGAATATGTGAGTTTATAGGAGCAGATAACAAGGGAACTAAGCACATGACAAGTAGATCCACAAGGGAAGCCCAAGAAAAGCATCAACAGCAAGTGGATAAGCAAGTGGACTGGTGTCACTTGGATAAGCAGATCAGCTCAAGACCTGCCAAGGCACAGAGGTCTCAGAAGATGGAGATGAAGTGATGAATGAATGTTAATGATGTCTGGAAAACAAGGACTATGGAATACTGGTTAAAAAAAACAGGTGTCTTCTAAGATAGCAGTTTCAACAGGGAGTCAGGCATTATTAAATCATTGAATATTTATCAAGTACCTACTAGGCAGCGGGTACCATGACAGGTACTGCAGGTACACTGGTGCACAACAAAAGAGACACCATTTCTGCACTCAGAGCTCAGAGTTGAATGGTAAAAATGCGTTAACAATCAGGGGAGCCTGACTGACTCGGTCAGTGGAGCATGTGACTCTTGATCTTGGTGTTGTAGATGTGAGCCCCACGTGGATATAGAGATTACTTAAAAAATAATAAAATAAAGCCTTTAAAAAAAAAGAGAAGAAAGGAAATGGGCAACAATCAAATCTCAAATGGATACTCAAGCTTCTTTCAATGTGATAACACTTCCCCAGTGTGTTCACTTTCTATCATTCAGAACAACTACTTCCCATGTTCTCCCTCTTCAAATCCATTATTCCCAATACTTCTGCCCCTACACACAGCAGATAACCACCCATCACATCTCATTAAAAAAAAAAAAGCAACTAAGAGTTCTCCCTAATCTTTCCACCAACAAGATACCAACCTACCCACTCAATACACATTCTCTCTGCTTCTGCTTTCTTATGGGCAATCCCTGCCCAATCTTGATCCTATCCCCTCTTGCATTCAGTCTTCGCTCCTGCAGTTATGCTTCTCTCCTGCATTCTCCCTCCCTACTGGATCATTTGCATTGTTACACAAATATGTTGTAGTTGGAAAAGGGAGAAGGCAGAATTTTCCCTTCCAAGAAGAATTTGGAAATGAATGAGAATGCATTTTGGTTGTCACAACAAGCAGGGAGCCCAAGTGGCATTTAGCTGGGGCCAGGGATGCTATGTTCTATCTTATTTAAAAAGAAAACTCCCTTAAACCTCACAACTTCCACCAACTATTACCAACTACTTCTCAAACCCTCCACAGAAGAACTTCTTGATAGAGTTATCTCTGTACACTCTCTCCACTCCATCTCACAATCTCTGGCCATCCACTCCAATCATGTTTCTAGCCCCACCACTTCCCAGAGACTACTCTTATCAGAATTACTAATGACCCCCACATTGCCAGTGTAGGGGTCACTGCTTGGTCCTCATCTTATTTGATGTCACACAGCATTTGACCCAACTAACTACTCTTCCTTTTTGAAAGGTTACCTAAAATGGGTATCTCTAACTAACAAGACCAAACAGAACACTCTTGATTTATCCTTCACCCCAAGCAAATAACCAGCCAACAAAACAAACAAAAAAGACCTGCTACTACCCTTCCTTTTGTCTCAGGAAAGGCTATGCAGATATTCAAGCCAAAACACAAAAACAAAAAACAAACAAAAAACCCCCAAAAAAACCACACTAAGCTATTTTCTACTATTCCCTACATAAATCCATCAGCAAGTCCTATCCACTCTATGTATAAGATATACCTCCAAAGTCTCTACTTCTCTCCATCACTGTTGCCCCACTGGTCCAAGCCATTGACATCCCCCCTCTCTCTGCTCTCTCCTTGTGCCTGTCTATGATCCATTCTTCATTTAGCTCCCAGAGTGAACTTTTTAAAATGTAACTCCCATGCTTGAAACCCTCCACTAAAATTTCATTTCATTAAGAATAAAGTTCTACATTCCTTATCCTATCTTACAAAGCCCTAAGGGATCTGACCCTTGACTACCTTTCTGATTCCACTTGATACTAATATGTAAGCCACACTGGCCTTATTTCCATCCTTGAAATATCCATCTCATTCATACTTTTTGTGCAGCAAATGTTAAGGATTTATTGCATAATGCAATTATGCTTAGAGCAGATGTTAGTGGGCAGTGATATAGGTTGCATATCCAGTTAACCACTCTAGATCAGAAAGAGGCTCTGATCAGAAATACAAAGGAGGATATTATATATTGTAAAGGAGGCAATCCATCAAGAGGATGTTAACAGATATAAACACATACATACCTACCAACAGAAATCCAAAATATATGAAGCAAAACTAACAGAATTGAAGGGAGTAGATAGTTCTACAATAATAGTTGGAAACTTTGTACCCCACTTCCAATAATGCATAGAACAATTAGAAGACCAACAAGGAAATAGAGGACTTGAACACAATAAACCCACTACACCTAACAGACATATGTAAAACACTCTACCTAACAACAGCAGAAAACACATTTTTGTAAAGATTTTATTTATTTATTTGACAGCGAGAGAGAGAGCACAAGCAGGGGGAGAGGCAGAGGGAGAGGGAGAAGCAGATTCCCTGCTGAGCTGGGAGCCTGACTTGGGTCTCGATCCCAGGACCATGGGATCACGGCCTGAGCCAAAGTCAGACACTTAACTGACTTAGCCATCCAGGTGCCCCAACACATTTTCTCAAATACACAGGAAACAGTCTTCAGGATAGATCATATGCTAGGCCACAAAATAATAAATTTAAAAGAATTTAAATCATAAAGTATCTTCTCCAACCACAGTGGAATGAAACTAGAAATAAATAACAGAAGCTAGTCTGGAGAATTCACAAATACATGGAAATTAAACATACTCTAACAATCAATGGGTCAAAGAGAAGTTCCTGGCAAAATTTAGAAAATTCTGTCTCACTTAGCAACCCAGTAATTATAGTACCTACTTACTACCTTAATATCCTAGAGGAAGTAATTGTATGATGTCAAGGCAATGCTATAAATCCCTATACAAATCAGCTTTTGCTGCATAACTAACCACCACAAAATTGTCATGGAACAATAAGCATTATTCTCAAGTTCACAGGTCTTCAGATTGGCTAAGACAGACTGCTTTAGGCTGCATATTTTGCAGGGAAGCAGGGACAGTCAGGCTGAAGGAGCAACAGCTACCTGGGGACATTTTCTTCTCACAGCAAAGGATGAAAACTCCCAGAGCAAAGAGCAATGATGCATACAATTCCTCTTAAGGTGAGGCTCAAATGTTCTATGTTATCACTTTTGCCCGCATACCATTTGCTTTAGCCAAAGCAAATCATACAGCCAAGTCCAACATCAGTGAGAAAGAGAAGAATATTTACCCTACCATAAGAGTTAGAGGGGAGGGAATGAAGATTCACTGAACAATAATCTACTCTTCCACAGCCCCGCTTTGGAGAAGAGCATTAAACAGTGGTGCTGTTGTTATTACTTATGGGTACTGAACAATAATGTCTTCTTACTAACCATAAGTCATATAGAAATGTTGAATTCTTCAAAGCCATTTTATCCAGGTTCAGTCAACACGTGTTGATTTACTAATTTATTCTTAGCTGAGCAGCATTATCACCTCAAGAACTTGTACTTCAATACAATTTCTGTTCCAGTCCTGAATGAGAACTTCTAAGATGTCTGTATGATATATCAAAGCACTAAAAGTGAATCTGACACCATCAGTAGGAACAGAATGAATATACCTTCTTTGAAAATCTTCCTAAAAGAAAAATCCCTTTGACTTGTGGCAAACTTCAACTTTCTGGAGGGATCTTAATGAACTTTATCTCTGTTAAAGTAAAACATATCCAGTGTAAATACAATATAGAGTCTAACCTTCCCTGGCCTTGAAGACCTTGATATGCTGCTAATATTTTCACATGCAAAAAAATGATGAAGCTGATGATGAATGAGGACATTATCCTGAATTCTGCATTGTTCAAGTGATGATACACATCCTCCATTTATGCTATAAACTCCCTTCCAATAAACATCTCTCCCACAAGATTTTCATCTTATTTGTTTTATTTTGAACTCAGTGGAAAGAAAGATATTATTATCTTAATTTCAGGCCAGAAAATATGAAGTCATGAAAACATACTGAAAAGGATAGACATTTTTTAAATGGGATATTAAGAGCCAGGTTGCCAAATTCAATGAATAATTGTTTGGAGTAAGAACAGAACATTGCTCTGCGTTTGAGCCAACTAGAAGGGCTGATACACTATGACATCTCTGGCATGTATAACCTCCCTGCCCTTGAAATGAACTCTGGGAGGGAGGCAACGTGGCCAAAGTCAGCAAAGAGGTGAAGAGAGCACCTCCAAGTCCTGAAGCACCCAAACCTCACTGTGCAAGTCAATCTAGTTGGGGGGAAGATCCATCTAATTAGTGAAAACTCAGAATTCCCATTATTTCCAAATACAAGTAATACTTCTGGGCTTAAAATATTGACAAGCAGAATCAAAGTTTTTTCCACTTCTTCCAAATGCCATTGAAATAACAAGGATATAAAAAGAAGAACAAAGTAGTACTAGAACAACCAAGAGGAATGCTATCACCACCAAAGCAATCTTGATGAATTTCTGAAAGATACGAAGCAGATAGGGTAAAGATAACTCAGTGTATGCTTTTTTTTTAAGTTATTTTTTTATTAACATATAATGTATTATTTGTTTCAGGGGTACAGGTCTGTGATTCATCAGTCTTACACAATTCACAGCGCTCACCATAGCACATACCCTCCCCAATGTCCATCATCCAGCCACCCTATCCCTCCCACCCCACACCACTCCAGCAACCCTCAGTTCATTTCCTGAGAGTAAGAGTCTCTTATGGTTTGTCTCCCTCTCTGGTTTTGTCTTGTTTCATTTTTCCCTCCCTTCCCCTATGATCCTCTGTCTTGTTTCTCAAATTCCTCATATCAGTGAGATCATCTGGTAATCATCTCTCTCTGATTGACTTATTTTGCTTAGCATAATACCTTCTAGTTCCAACTTCGGTGTATGCTTTTTAAGTTACGTCTTGATATAAATATTTGACTTACTGATCAAACTGATAAAAAGGCAATTAATGTCAGAGTTGAGTGCCCAATACAGGCAGAAAAGGATAGGGACAGACTTCCCCCAAAATAATCACAGAAAAAAAAATCAGCACAGCAAGGACATAAAGAAGAGGCTGAGGAAAGCTCAAAATAATTACATTAAAAGACTTAAATTTTAGGGGCACCTGGGTGGCTCAGCCGGTTGGGCATCTGTCTTCAGCTCAGGTTGTGGTCCCTGATTTTATTTTAAAATAAAATCTTAAAAAAAAATTTAATGAGCTTATTATTGTTATTTAAAAATAAATACTTTTAAATTTTTCTCTAATTTTAATTTCTAACATAGGAGCTATCAGTAGATATAACCCTCACACACAAATGCTCTTTGGGATCCTCAATAATTTTTAAAGGAGTAAAGTGGTCTGGACACCAAAATTTTGGAGAATCAATGCTGTGTTCTCATGTTTGCCATCTGCTTCTTTCTTTCTTTCTTTCTTTCTTTCTTTCTTTCTTTCTTTCTTTC
>NW_023270852.1:6447121-6884583 GCF_011800145.1 Mirounga leonina
TTCTTTCTTTCTTTCTTTCTTTCTTTCTTTCTTTCTTTCTTTCTTTCTTTCTTCTTTCTTTCTCTTTAGATTTATTTTTTTTAAGAGTTTAGTTTTAAGTAATCTCTACACCCAATGTGGGGCTCAAACTCACAATCCCAAGATCAAGAGTTGCATGCTCTACCAACTGAACCAACCAGGCACCCCACCATTGGTTTCTACCTGTGGGGGAGGGGGAAGATGGAGGGATAGGAAAGTGAACACTGATAGCATCCTAGCTATCACCAAAGTGAAAGGGAGGACAACACATCATATCAGGGATGTTCCTTAACTTTATCTCCTCATATCTTTCATGAGTCTAAAGTCCTAAGGAACATGGACACCCAATGATCCATCAGTAGATTCTGGAAAAGTCACAGTTTGAGAGTAGGTTTGGGGAAGCAAATGGAAGTGTTTCCATAAAATCTATTCATACACGGATCTCCTAGTGTGGCCCCATATAAATTTGAAAAAAAGGTAGTGGTGGGAGGGGCATTAAATAAATAACCTAAAATGAAAAGGGAAAAGAAATCACCTGCTTTCAGTTTATGACTCTCCATCCTTAAGCAAACATACTAGGAGTTTGTACACTGTGACAGTCATTTTCTTCCTTTAGGAATTATGAGGTCGGGCCTGGCTGTAAAGATGAGGAGCAGTGATATGCAGGGTTTGAAGGCACAGGCAAAGCCTCAGGACAAGCACTCAGATTTTCACAGATGATTATGGTTAAGCATTTAGTCATCTATTTATTCAGCAAGATTTCAGTGTATTAACCAAGGCTTCCTGAATTTTGGACCAGGAAAAGTGTTGGTATTGAATTTTTTTTAAGTTTAGATATATATGGATCTGCTACAAGATACACTGTCCTTCATCTACTGCAAATTTTCTTTTCCTTTTAGAAGTGACTTGCTATTCTCAGTCTAGTAAACAAATTATTATTAAGTCAATGATAAGGTAAAAGCATTTCAGTAAATTAATAATGTTTCAATAATTCTAAAAACACATAAACCATTCTACTAAAATTTTCAGTGAAATGATTTCAGTCTCAAAATATCCAACATAGTTTCTTTGATGAGTGATAAAATTAACTATTTTCTCCATTTCAATTCTGGTGACTTAATTTGAAATCTTAAAAAGCACATTATTGATAAAGTTTTAAGTCCTGAGAGAACTAGAAAAATGGCTAATGGTCCTAACTGATAACACACTATCTTAGTTTCTTGCACAATTTCCCCCATTTCTCATTTTTATTTTTGGAAACTAGGAGTTAGGGTTTGAGAACACCTGGCCCTGGTCTACAATCTTTGAAATTCCCACATCCCTAAAGTGACTTACCAATGATATAGCAGCCAGTGGTAAGAATATTAGAGATCTGGAATGCAAGGCCTTCTCACTTCCTATGGTAATCCCAGCAAAGTAAGACTCCATGTGTGTTTATGAGAGAAAAAGAGGCAGAGAGACATGATTGGAAGGTAAATGAAGGGTGGTGTTATATCCATCTCAATGGCAATATCTTCCACTATCATTCTTGGGCTACAGAGGTCAGACACCATAGAGCATGTCACAGATCCCAGTGTCTTCCTCACTAATGTGTTTCTTAATGCTTTAGGGGAAGAAGTCTCCTCTGGGACTTGTTGGAACACCAACAAGAAGGTGACACCAACTGAGTAGGAAAAACTCACTTTGGTGTGTCTCCTTCACTCTTATACCACTACCACCCTCCCAACATGTCTGATGCCAGAAGTGAGGGGTTATTCCTGCACCAAGCAAGTCTGTGACACCAGCTGGGTGTCCTACAATTTGACTCAATTCTGACACTATCTACCTGGATATAGCATCAGGTCCCACAGGTTAAGGGCTCAGTTCCACACGACTATCCCCCTCTTCAGATGGCAATCGTAAGTAGTAGGTCTTCAAGTTATGCACAACTTTTGTCTGACTTGACTAGAAATCATCCATGAGGATTCTAGAGGATTTCATCCTCTCCTTTGAATTCAATTATTTACTAGAACAGCTCACAAAACTCAGGGAAACATGTTTACCAATTTATTATATGATAAAGGATACAGATGAACAGTCAAATGAGGGTCTGAGGGCAGGGTCTGAGAGGGTCTTGAGCACAGGAGCTTCTGTCCTTGTGGATCACCTTCACAGTACATAGATGTGTGCTTGCCATCCTGGAAGCTCTCTGAACCCCTTCCTTTTGTGTGTGTGTTTTTTTAAAAATATTTATTTATTTGAGAGAGAGAGAGTCTGGGGGGGTTGGACAGAGGGAGAGGAAGAGAGAATCCTCAAGCAGACTCTACGCTGAACATGGAGCCCAACGCGGGGCCCAATTACCGAACCCTGAGATCATGACCTGAGCCAAAATCAAGAACTGATTGAGCTACCCAGGTGCCCCTCCTTTTGCATTTTTAAGGAGGCTTAATTACATAGGCATGACTGATTAAATCATTGGCCACTGGTGATTGAACTCATTCTCCAGCCCCTCTCCCTTCCCTGAAGGTAGAGGGGTGGGACTCTACTCATTCTGTTCTTTCCCTTGGCAACCAGCTCGCATCCATAGCGGCTTTCCAAAAGTCACCTCATTAACATAAACCCAGGTGTGGTTGAAAGGGGTTTGTTACAGATATCAAGACACCTTTATTGCTCTTATCACTTAGAAAACTCCAAGAGTTTTAGGAGCTCAGTGCCAGAAACAAGGAATGAAAACCAAATATATATTGCTTATTATAAGTCATGATATCACAGCAGGGAAGTTCTGGCACCAGACTTCCTTGAATGTGGGCCATCACTGAGTCTAAAATTTAATCATCCAAGCAAACTATTAGAGCCATTTCCAGCTTTACCCAACCAATACTTAACCCACTTTAAATCCAGAATACCTGGTAACCTATATCAATATATTAATCCTGATACAAAACTATATTTTGTTCTTTTTGGCTTAACATCCTTAGAATCTATTCTCACACATATTTCTTGGGTTTCTACCAATATGAATTAGCAAACTCCTGCATTTATTTTGTACTCTAAGCAATTTCTTCCCGAGTCAGAATCTTCATTTGTTCTGCTTGAGCATTCTGAGATCTGACTCTAGTTTAGGTCTAGAATAGGAAATAATGGAGAGTGAGAATGGGCCTTGAGGAGAATAAGCATCCCCTTGCAAGGCAACTGCCTCAAATAAGGTGATTTTAGAGTCTAAGAAGAAAAGTGCAGTGTTCTCAGTCATAAGAAGAGGGGCTGTGGCTGCTTGCTCAGAGAGACTTGGGCATTTAACTTCATCCAAGTTCAATCCAAGTCTTAGAATCCCACTTGTTCCCAATGCTCTGTCACATAAATAATTTGGTGGGTCAGTGAATTCAATTTCCTTTATAACTTTGCAACCCACCTGGTCACATTTTTAATAAAGTTGGTCTTACAGTTATAAGAAATAGACTTTTTTAGGATTTGCCATAAAAGTTCTCTGATTGTCTGAATTCAACTTTAAAGACCTGAATTTGTCTTTTTCTGTCATTTTTCTAGTGTAGTCATAAGATCATCACACCCCATACTCTTCATTGTCATCATTACTCTCATAATGGTTAAGTGCAACATCCACTTGATCTGGAAGGCAACTACTTCAAGAGGTACTTCTTCCCAAGCAACCACGGGTGATACTTTAATGAATCATGATCCTACTGCATACTATATATGATCAGAATACTGTTTTCCATTGACAAGGAACTAAACACTTCATTCAAGTCCAAGGACATCTACAAACATTCCAAGACCCCGAGTAGATGCCTGAAACCACACATAGTACCCAACCCTACATATACTGCTTTTCCCTCTACATACATACCTATGATAAAATTTAACTTATAAATTAGGCACAGTAAGAAATTCACAACAATAACTAATAAAATAGAACAATTATAACAATATACTGTAAAAAAAGTTATGTGAATATGGCTTCTGTGTGTGTGTGTGTGTCTTTCTCTCTAAATATCTTATTCTAATGTACTCACCCTTCTTTGTATGATGATGTGAGATAATAAAATGCCTACATGATCAGATGAAGTGAGGTGAAGAATGTAGGCATTGTGACTTAGCGTTAGGCTACTACTTACCTTCTAACAATACATCGGAAGGCGGATCATCTGCTTCTGGATGCCAGCTGACCACTGATTACTGATACCATGGAAAGCGAAACTGCATAAAAGGGGACTACCGTACACTGAAAATCCTAAATGAAGACCTAAATAATGGTTCTAAATAAATGGGAAAACACAAAATGCTCCAGAATGTGAAGACTAAATAGCATAAAAATGCTAACTCTCCTACATTTAACCTATAAATTAAGTCTAATCCCAACCCAAATCCTAAAATTATTATTTATCGAATCTGAAAAGCTTATTCTAATGTTACTACTGAAAAAGATGCACAAGATAGAGCCCTACAATTTGGGAGAAAAATAATGAGGGGAAACTTTCTATACCAGAGATCAAGATAGATTATAAAGTTGTGTAAATAATAAAAATAAAATAATACAATATTGATGCAGAAATAAGCAAATAGCTTTATCTACAAAGAGAATCAAGAATTGTTAATGTCTGGAGCGCCTGGGTGGCTCAGTCAGTTAAGCGTCTGCCTTCGGCTCAGGTCCTAATCCCAGGGTCCTGGGATCGAGTTCCGCATTGGGCCCCTTGCTCAGCAGGGAGCCTGCTTCCTCTCCCTTGGCCTGTCTCCCCTTCTTGTGCTCTCTCTCTGAAATAAATAAATAAAATCTTTAAAAAAAAAAAGAATTGTAACCATTTGATCATTCTGAAAGATGGCATCTCAAATCATTAGGATAAAAATGAACTAGCTAGCATACGACTTGAAACAATTGGTTAAACATCTGGAAAAATACTGAAGTAAATCCCTTTCTCACAGCTATTCAGAATACGCTCCACAGGAATTAAAGATCACTTGGTGCTTTAAAAAATAATAGAAAAAATTAAAAATAACTTTTTCATAACCTTGGGTAGACATAGTGGAAGAATTTCCTTCTTAAGCAAGACACAAGTCTCAGATGCCATCAACGGAAAGACTGATTTCATAGAAATTAAAAACATTTCCTCAGCAAAGAACATTAACAGTATCTCTAAACATAAACAGGAAGCTGGGAAAAACATGCTTAATACAGAATTCATAATCATAATATTTTAATAAATTTTTCATATCAGTAAGAAAGAGAAAACCTCCCAATAGGGAAAATCCGAAAGCTTCTGAACAGCAATTCACAGAAGAGTAAATATGGTTGATAAACTTATAAAGAGATACTTAACCTCATTAAAAATCAAGTAAAAGAAAATTAAAAATCAGAGTTTTAATCTATCAAATTGCAAAATTTAGAAAGATTGATAACATCAAAAACAATGTTAGCACAAGGATGGGGAGACAGGTACTCTCGTGTGCTATTTATAGAAGTATAAATTGGTATAGGCTTTTGGGGGCCAGTGTAACAGGTACATACTTTTTAAGGCTTAAAGTTTAAGCCAGTGATTCCACGTTAGGAATCTAACCCACAGAAGTACACACATAGATGCACAAAAATGTATAAACAAGGACATTTATTATAGCATTGTTTCTAATGCTGAAGGATTAGAAACAACTAAAAATCTTTACATAAGGGAACAATCAAATAAATTAGTAGAATACTCTGCAACTGTTAAAATTAAAGAAATAGAGTTTTATATGCTGACATGAAAATGTCTTCAAGGCATGTTGATAAGGCCAAAACATGTTGCAGAGTGATTCATAAAATATGTATATCAGTTATATACATCTGTATGTATACAGATGTATCTGTGTATACAACAAACTTTTAACTGTGATTACCTTTGGTGAGCGAGGGGAATGGAGGACTGGGAGGAAATAAAATAAGATTATACTTGGGTTTTTTTGTTGTTGTTGAATTCTGTACTTAAAAATTATAATAAGAATAATTTCGGGGTGCCTGGCTGGCTCAGTCAGTGGAGCATGGAACTCTTGATCTTGGGGTTGAAATTTCAAGCCCCACATTAGGTGTAGAGATTACTTAAAAATAAAAATCTTTAAAAAGAAGAATAATTTCTTGTGAAATGTTTGTAATTACAGTTTTTTAAAAAATACATGCGACATGGGAAACTTCTTCAAAGCTTCTCAGAGCATTGGTACTGCTTAAATGCAAGACACTGATATCATCATTGTTATTATCAGTGTCCTTACCCTTCACAAGTATCAACACTGATATACCTTTTGTCAGAGAAATTTAAACAAGATTTACAAATAGAGGTTCATTTATTCACAGAGCACACCTTGGAAGCAAGGCTATAATTCCAAAATACAGACATAAGAAATGACTTGTCTAATTAAAATCTCAACTGTAACCAGCTTAGCTTTTTCCTTACTTGAAAATAAATATTCTAATTACCTTTAACTATTTTTTTAGTCAATTGTCAGTGGGTTTTAGATATTTCCTAATTGTAAACATGTCAATGACATATCTCTGTCCATTATTCATTTGTGGCAAGACATTCTTTTTTGATAGTGTAAAAAAAAAATAATAATAGAGCAAGCTAGGTCTTTCACGTTTGAAAGGCAACTTTTGAGTAACATTACCACTAACCAGTCTGTAAGAAATTTTTTTTTCTATTTTACTTGTTATGTATAATTAAACTTCCTTTTCATTACAAAAAAAAAAAAAAAAGAAATGACTTGTCTAGATTTTCAAACAAGTCAGGAAATGATCCAGAGCCAGGATTCCACTCATGTACAAATAAATATATATACTGGCTCTCAGCACAGAGCCATAAATAACCCCATCCCCTGGCATTTCAGTCTCTCCCCAAGTAATTGAGTGTTTAAATGACTTGCAAACCTTCACTTTGGCTTTAAAAATTGCCTATGTCTGGCATTCTTTTTAAAGGGATGGCTTTTAACAGTTTAACATCAACCTTCCAAAGAAAGCAAGAGAGTAAGATTTGTTTTCACCTTCTATAAGAGGACAACTCTAGAAGAAATAGGGTTTTTCTAAACGACAGCTCTGATCATATTATTTAGCCTAAGATCGATAACTTAGCGGGGGTACTCTATAACTGCGTTATCTTAATTCTGAAAACTTTCTAAAGAAATGGATTGAGCCAAGCACTGCCGCTGCCAATAACCATATGTATGACCTTGTACAACCCCGTCAACTTCTCTAAACTTCAGATTCCTCATTTGTAAAGTGAGAATAAGAATATCTTCCTGCTTAACTACATGGGTTGTCTTGAGGCTCAAATAAGAGAGATTGGAAAGGTGCTCTGTAAGGTATGAAGTTCCAGATAAACCATTATTAATATACGAAACCCAAGTTCTCAATACAAGTATATTTCCTGCCTCATTCCCTCAATTCCAGAATGTGAGAAGACATTTGATTTGCCATATTCAATCCTCTCAACTTGGGCTGCATAATTTGTTCTTTCTAGACCAACTACACTACAGTGTCTACAAAAGGAGTGATGTTTGTAAGGTAGCGTTTATTTGTAAGGTAGGTCACAGTTGAAAGAGACAAAGTGACTTAAGCCTTTTAAATTAAATTGGATTATACTAAACATGTTACTCACTGCAATATCTGCCATATTCCTTTTCTGAGTGAACTGCTTCCTCCTTCAGCTTCTGCTGCTCACACAATGCTTCCTCAACCACAGCCAGAGCCAGATTGAAAGGTGGGTGGTTGGGCAGTTGCCTGAATTATTATTCTATAAGGGGTATTGAAAAATCACTGGAATAATTAGTAACTATAGAAACGGCAATGGTTTCCACAGGCAAATTCTTACACAGGTGGAGGAATAGAAATGTGCCCCTGCTTGAAATATAGTACAAGAGGGGCGCCTGGGTGGCTCAGTCGTTAAGCATCTGCCTTCGGCTCAGGTCATGATCCCGGGGTCCTGGGATCGAGCCTCGCATTGGGCTCCCTGCTCAGCAGGGAGCCTGCTTCTCCCTCTCCCCCTCCCTCTGCTTGTGTTCCCTCTCTCCCTGTGTTTCTCTCTGTCAAATAAATAAAATCTTAAAAAAAAAAAAAAAAAGAAATATAGTACAAGAAAGAGGAAACTAAAAACAATAGTATTATCTAATATGTATCGAATGCTTATTACATACCAGGCATATTATCAAATGCTTTACATGTATGATTTCATTTAAACCCAGCAATTATTTGTTTGTATGCTATTGTTTTTAAACCTATATCTCAGATGAGGAAATTGAGATGAGCCTAAGACCACACAAGTAGCAAACAGTGGAGGTGCGATATGAAACCAATCTTCCTCTAGGACCTATCCTCGCTATGCCTCACAGCACCCCACCCCCAAGTCTAGCTAAGTCTGTCATATGCTTTTGTGTCTTGCAGTTTTGAAAGAATGATTAGATTACATTGATCAGGCAGACTAAATCTGAAACCAAATAGTTCATGGATAGTGCTGTTGGCCAGGAACCAGTGATCAATTTTAGAATACAAATTCCAAACCATTTAATATGTCTTCAAAGAACATGTCTGGTTCAGAAAAAAATTGCAAAAGTGAAAAGAGAGTAGAAACTATTAAAAAAACATGAAATATATTGCTAAAATTGCTTCAAAATATTGACACTGCTTAGGGACTTGTTTGTAATTTTAATTGATTGAAAATGAAGTTTCTCATTGCCCCCATCAAATAAGGGTTGAACAAATATTTAAAGAATACTTTTGGGGCGCCTGGGTGGCTCAGTTGGTTAGGCGACTGCCTTTGGCTCAGGTCATGATCCTGGAGTCCCTGGATCGAGTCCCGCATCGGGCTCCCTGCTCGGCGGGGAGTCTGCTTCTCCCTCTCCCGCTCCCCTCTCTTGTGCTCTTTCTCTCTCTCACTCTCTCTCTCAAATAAATAAATAAAATCTTTAAAAAAAAAAAAAAAGAATACTTTTGAAAGGTGCATCATTTAGAATTCAACTGTAAATAACAGTTTTCATTATATCTAACTTAAACAGAAAGTGATTTTCCAGGAGGAATTAGAGATCTATATCTATGGGAGGGCTACAAGAACAGAGTTGAAGCTATGCTTTCAGGAACAACTTCCAGAGCACCATTACAGAACTGGCCCAACATGGGCACCATGCTTCTGCCACACTTATGGAGTTAGGAAATCGGGAAGCCATCTCCATAGCTGTTGACTCTGACATAATCTGAATTAGCAAAATGAATACTCTGCTCCCTGTCTCTCATCACCTATGAAATGTAGGGACTGAACACTGGGGCCTCTGCTAGAACTGGCTCAGAAAAACCAGTATCTGCCAGTATAAATAACAGAAGTAGTAGAAATGCAGCCTCCACCTCAGAATGTTCACTTTTAACTTGCATATCTCATTAAAGTACATCTGTTTTACAGAAACTAGATTTCATGATCAAGGAAAAACTAGGTTTCAGTCCAAGCTGTAAGGACTTCTGGAAAATATAGTCTCTAGGTTTCCAGCCTCAAGCAATAAGACTTGCTGGAAGGGAGTTGTAATTGAGTTGAGTGCATCAGTTTGTGATGTCTGCTACAATCAGACGCCAAATTATTAGAGCCAGCCTAGAGCTAGCTTGTTCCACCCCTGGCGACAGGTTAGAGTGGAAATTCAACTTAAGGGCAGCCCACCCATGGGCTGGCCAGTGGTAGGTGACTTGATGAAAAAACATAACTTGGGACCAGATTCTTCCCTCAGGATTTTGGGATTGGGACACTGAAGGATTGAGCCAATGAACTGACGGCTTTGGTGATTTTAGGTTGATTCAGAGTGAGAACAATGATGGGCCATGTGTGAGCAAATACCAATATTTATAGACATATTCAGTGAGAAATATGGAGGCAAATACCAAAAGCTATGGCATAAAATGTTACAAGTGGTTGCACCTGAAGAAGGGGCGCCAAAGAATTGCTGTTGTTATCATTTATAATCCTTTTAGTGCTATTTGAAATTTTAAACTCTATGCTTGGGATAAAAATTAAAAATAAAACAACTAAATGAATACCTCAAAGTTTAGACTTTAAGCCAGAACAACCAACCTACATATTACCTGGCGAAAGAAAGGGAGCTCCAGACAATCCAGTCCTTACTTGCCTCACTTCCCACCTGGGATCTAGTCCCACCCACATCGGGTTCCTTGCTCAGCAGGGAGCCTGCTTCTCCCTCTGCCTGCCCTTCTTCCTGCTTGTAACCACTCTCTCTCTCTCTGACAAATAAATAAAATCTTTAAAAAAAAAAATGTTGAAAAATTGAAACCAGTTTAGTGAGAACCTTGAATGCCAAGCCAAGGAGTTTATCACCCCAGCAACAGGGATAGCTTTTTTTTTTAAGATTTATTTATTTGAGAGAGAGAGTGAGAGAGAGTGCAGAAGAGGGGGTAGAGTCAGAGGGAGAAGTAGACTCCCCACTGAGCAGGGAGCCTGATGTGGGACTCATCCTGGGACTCCAGGATCATGACCTGAGCCAAAGGCAGTTGCTTAACCAACTGAACCACCCAGGTGCCCCTACAGGGATACTTTGAGTAAAGGAATGACTTTAGTGTGTGTAAAAAGAGTGCTTATCTGCGTGCGAGATAAATTTGATAGAGACTGATGGTAGCCAACAGATTGGTTAGGAGATTAATAATATGATCCTGAACTAAATGGATGGCAGTGGAATTGGAGAGAAAAGGTTGGACAAAGAGAAATAACAATGGAGGACTTCTTGGCAGCTGATCAGATATGAAGGGCAAAGAGAGTAAATTTAGTGGGTTTTTCAGAATCTCTTCCTTCTAGGGACTACCTCTCAATCATTCCTTGAGATTCTGGTGGTGAATCAGAGTAAACTCATATTCTCAAAACTCAAGGAGATAAGTGTCCCAAGTTGACCACTTAGAGTACTCCTTCCCTCAGTAGTGTTTGGTTCACAGGCACAGTGAAGCAGAATGAAAGCCCTTTCTGGGAAACTTTCTCCCAGTGTTATTAGGGAATATGTCATCTTTCATCATAAGTTTTGGGATGCCAGAGGCTATTACACCTGCCATTCAGAGAGGGCCTATCAAGACATAGAGTCCAACAGAGCCCTGACAACATCATTTGAACATTGAACCCACCCATACCTGTACCAATGGGCTTTTTAGTAATGTGAGCCAAAAAATTAACTGCTTATGGGTTGGATTTCTATCATTTGCAACAGAAAGAGAATTTTTTTTTTTTAAGATTTTTTTTTTTTTTGAGAGAGAGAGAATGAGATAGAGAGAGCACATGAGAGGGGGGAGGGTCAGAGGGAGAAGCAGACCCCCCGCCGAGCAAGGAGCCCGATATGGGACTCTATCCCAGAACTCCAGGATCATGACCCGAGCCGAAGGCAGTCGCTTAACCAACTGAGCCACCCAGGCGCCCAGAAAGAGAATTTTTAACAGAGAATTAAAAAGGGCTTAATTTATAATATTTACAGTGTATCTGCCAAATGAACAGTTTCATGTCCAGTAAAATGGGAGGTAAAAAGGAATTCTAAGCTATGCCCCATACAACTGGAGATCGTATTCCAGTTTTGTCACCAGTTATCAATGTGACATCAAAGTCATGTAATAGATCTGGGATTGATTCTTCTCTTTTATAAAACTGAGGGAAAGGGGGATTGATTGCACTGTCCTATTTTCTAAAGATTTTCTTCAGCTCTAAAGTTTTATGATTCTATACCATAAGAGAAGAGAATTAAGAGTCACTGAAGATACTAAAATGTGGAATATTGGTATACAAAACCAATTAAATGGAAAGAGACTGGAAGCCAGCAAGACTGTAGTAATAATTTAGAAGGAACATTTCTGGAGCTTGGTGTAGAGAACATGGAAGAGCGATGGGAGGAAGGGTATGAACCTAAGCAACATTCAAAGAAAGTAACAATTTGATGCCTGTATATATGGAATGTGAAGGTAAGTCAAGAGTGACTACTATTGACTCCAAGTTTCCCTGGAATAGTAAAAGAATAATAAAATCTTTAACAACCTGGTGCAGCCACTCTGAAAAACAGTATGGAGGTTCCTCAAAAAGTTGAAAATAGAGCTACCCTACAACCCAGCAATTGCACTATTGGGTATTTACCCCAAAGATACAAATGTAGCGATCTGAAGGGGCATGTGCACCCCAATGTTTATAGCAGCAATGTCCACAATAGCCAAACTGTGGAAAGAGCCAAGATGTCCATTGACAGATGAATGGATAAAGAAGATGTGGTATGTGTGTGTGTATATATATATATATATATATATTCATATATGTATATGAATCTGTTGATATGAATCACAGACCTGTACCTTTGAAACAAATAATACATAATATGTTAAGAAAAAAGAAAGAAGAAAAAAAAACCTTTAACATAAATGAGGTCATTGAGAAAATACAAGTATTAGAGAGAATTAGTAAAGTTTTAATTATGCTTAATCTGAGCTGTTGGTGTATATTCAAAGACAAAGTTTACAGACTTGAAAATCAGGAACTGAAGATCAAGTGGGAAGTCAGTTATGTAAGTGTTATATTTTGAGAATCATTGAACATAGAAGGAATAGTAAAAGTACTAGGAGAGAATAAAAGCTATAATAAACATTGATAATTGGCAAGGTTTGTTTATTAATAGGCAAAAATATATTAAAATTGTAAACTCATTTAAGCCTTTAAACTCAATTTATAAATGTTGTTAGTCTATTTATAAGTCTCCTCAACTTAGCATAAAAATATGGACAATCACTTTCACTTATTCACTATGATTTAATTAATTCACAGGCTTAACAGACTAAATAATTCCTAAATATTTAACACAATTTGCATACTCAAGTAGTCAAATTTTCTTAGGTATTTTATTTTTTATTAACATATACTGTTTTATTTGTTTCAGGGGTACAGGTCTGTGATTCATCAGTCTTACACAATTCACAGCGTTCACCACAGCACATACCCTCCCCAGTGTCCATCACCCAGCCACTCCATCTCTCCCACTCCCCCCTGCCCCCACGCCAGCAACCCTCAGTTTGTTGCCTGAGATTAAGAGTCTCTTACGGTTTGTCTCCCTCTCTGGTTTTGTCTTTTTTCATTTTTCCCTCCCTTCCCCTATGATCCTCTGTCTTCTTTCTCAAATTCCTCGTATCAGTGAGATCATATGATACTTGTCTTTCTCTGATTGACTTATCTTGCTTAGCATAATGCCTTCTAGTTCCATCCATGTCATTGCAAATGGCAAGATTTCATTTTTGATGACTGCATAATATTCCATTGTGTATATATACCACATCTTCTTTAGCCATTCATCTGTTGATGGACATCTAGGCTCTTTCCATAGTTTGGCTATTGTGGACATTGCTGCTATAAACATTGGGGTGCACGTGCCCCTTCAGATCGCTACATTTTTATCTTTGGGGTAAATACCCAGTAGTGCAATTGCTGGGTCGTAGGCTAGCTCTATTTTCAACTTTTTGAGAAACCTCCATACTGTTTTTCAGAGTGGCTGCACCAGCTTGCATTCCCACCAACGGTGTAGGAGCGTTCCCTATTCTCCGCATCCTCGCCAACATCTGTTGTTTCCTGACTTGTTAATTTTAGCCATTCTGACTGGTATCTCATTGAGGTTTTGATTTGGATTTCCTTGATGCCGAGTGATGTTGAGCACTTTTTCATGTGTCTGTTGGCCATTTGGATGTCTTCTTTGCGGAAATGTCTGTTCATGTCTTCTGCCCATTTCTTGATTGGATTCTTTGTTCTTTGGGTGTTGAGTTTGATAAATTCTTTCTAGATTTTGGATAGTAGCCCTTTATCTGATATGTCATTTGCAAATATCTTCTCCATTCTGTCGGTTGTCTTTTGGTTTTGTTGACTGCTTCCTTTGCTGTGCAAAAGCTTTTTATCTTGATAAAGTCCCAATAGTTCATTTTTGCCCTTGCTTCACTTGTCTTTGGCAATGTGTCTAGGAAGAAGTTGCTGTGGCTGAGGTCGAAGAAGTTGCTGCCTGTGTTCTCCTCAAGGATTTTTTTTAAAATTTTTTTATTGTTATGTTAATCCCCATACATTACATCATTAGTTTTAGATGTAGTGTCCCATGATTCATTGTTTGTGTATAACACCCAGTGCTCCATGCAGAACGTGCCTTCCTCAATACCCATCACCAGGCTAACCCATCCTCCTACCACCCTCCCCTCTAGAACCCTCAGTTTGTTTTTCAGAGTCCATCGTCTCTCATGGTTCGTCTACCCCTCTGATTTCCCCCCTTCATTCTTCCCCTCCTGCTATCTTCTTCTTTTTTTTTTCTTAACATATATTGCATTATTTGTTTCAGAGGTACAGATCTGAGATTCAACAGTCTTGCACAATTCACAGCGCTTACCAGAGCACATACCCTCCCCAGTGTCTATCACCCAGTCACCCCATCCCTCCCACCCCACCCCCCACTCCAGCAACCCTCAGTTTGTTTCCTGAGATTAAGAATTCCTCATATCAGTGAGATCATATGATACATGTCTTTCTCTGTTTGACTTATTTCGCTGAGCATAATACCCTCCAGTTCCATCCATGTCGTTGCAAATGGCAAGATCTCATTCCTTTTGATGGCTGCATAATATTCCATTGTATATATATACCACATCTTCTTTATCCATTCATCTGTCGATGGACATCTTGGCTCTTTCCATAGTTTGGCTATTGTGGACATTGCTGCCATAAACATTGGGGTGCATGTACCCTTTCGGATCCTTACTTTTGTATCTTTGGGGTAAATACCCAGTAGTGCAATTGCTGGATCATAAGGTAGCCCTATTTTCAACTTTTTGAGGAACCTCCATACTGTTTTCCAGAGTGGCTGCACCAGCTTGCATTCCCACCAACAGTGTAGGAGGGTTCCCCTTTCTCTGCATCCCCGCCAACATCTGTCATTTCCTGACTTGTTAATTTTAGCCATTCTGACTGGTGTGAGGTGGTATCTCATTGAGGTTTTGATTTGGATTTCCCTGATGCCGAGTGATATTGAGCACTTTTTCATGTGTCTGTTGGCCATTTGGATGTCTTCTTTGGAAAAATGTCTGTTCATGTCTTCTGCCTATTTTTTGATTGGATTCTTTGTTCTTTGGGTGTTGAGTTTGATAAGTTCTTTCTAGATTTTGGATACTAGCCCTTTATCTGATATGTCATTTGCAAATATCTTCTCCCATTCTGTTGGTTGTCTTTTGGTTTTGTTGCCTGTTTCCTTTGCTTTGCAAAGCTTTTTATCTTCATGAAGTCCCAATAGTTCATTTTTGCCCTTGCTTCCCTTGCCTTTGGCAATGTTTCTAGGAAGAACTTGCTGCGACTGAGGTCGAAGAGGTTGCTGCCTGTGTTCTCCTTTAGGATTTTGATGGACTCCTGTCTCACATTGAGGTCTTTCAACTATTTGGACTCTATTTTTGTGTGTGGTGTAAGGAAATGGTCCAGTTTCATTCTTCTGCATGTGGCTGTCCAATTTTCCCAACACCATTTGTTGAAGAGACTGTCTTTTTTCCATTGGACATTCTTTCCTGCTTTGTCAAAGATGAGTTGACTATAGAGTTGAGGGTCCATTTCTGGGCTCTCTATTCTGTTCCATTGATCTATGTGTCTGTTTTTGTGCCAGTACCATACTGTCTTGATGATGACAGCTTTCTAATAGAGCTGGAAGTCCGGAATTGTGATGCCCACAGCTTTGCTTTTCTTTTTCAACATTCCTCTGGCTATGTGGGGTCTTTTCTGGTTCTATACAAATTTTAGGATTATTTGTTCCATTTCTTTGAAAAAAGTGGATGGTATTTTGATGGGGATTGCATTGAATGTGTAGATTGCTCTAGGTAGCATTGACATCTTCACAATATTTGTTCTTCCAATCCATGAGCATGGAACGTTTTTCCATTTCTTTGTGTCTTCCTCCATTTCTTTCATGAGTATTTTATAGTTTTCTGAGTACAGATCCTTTGCCTCTTTGGTTAGATTTATTCCTAGGTATCTTATGGTTTTGGGTGCAATTGTAAATGGGATCAACTCCTTAATTTCTCTTTCTTCTGTTTTGTTGTTGGTGTATAGGAATGCCACTGACTTCTGTGCATTGATTTTATATCCTGCCACTTTACTGAATTCCTGTATGAGTTCTAGCAGTTTTGGGGTGGAGTCTTTTGGGTTTTCCACATAAAGTATATCATCTGCAAAGAGTGAGAGTTTGACTTCTTCTTTGCTGATTTGGATGCCTTTGATTTCTTTTTGTTGTCATGATTGCTGTGGCTAGGACTTCTAATACTATGTTGAATAGCAGTGGTGATAGTGGACATCCCTGCTGCGTTCCTGACCTTAGGCGGAAAGCTCTCAGTTTTTCCCCATTGAGAAGGATACTCGCTGTAGGTTTCTCATAGATGGCTTTTATGATATTGAGGTATGTACCCTCTATGCCTATACTCTGAAGAGTTTTGATCAAGAAAGGATGCTGTACTTTGTCAAATGCTTTTTTTGCTTCTATTGAGAGGATCATATGATTCTTGTTCTTTCTTTTGTTAATGTATTGTATCACGTTGATTGATTTGCGGATGTTGAACCAACCTTGCAGCCCAGAGATAAATCCCACTTGGTCGTGGTGAATAATCCTTTTAATGTACTATTGGATCCTATTGGCTAGTATTTTGGTGAGAATTTTTGCATCCATGTTCATCAGGGTTATTGGTCTGTAGTTCTCCTTTTGGATGGGGTCTTTGTCTGGTTTTGGGATCAAGGTAATGGTGGCCTCATAAAATGAGTTTGGAAATTTTCCTTCCATTTCTATTTTTTGGAACAGTTTCAGAAGAATAGGTATTAATTCTTCTTTAAATGTTTGGTAGAATTCCCCTGGGAAGCCATCTGGCCCTGGGCTTTTGTTTTTTGGGAGATTTTTTTTTTTTTAAGATGCTATTTTTTTTAATAGATTTTATTTATTTATTTGAGAGAGAGAGAATGAGAGACAGAGAGCACGAGAGGGAAGAGGATCAGAGGGAGAGGCAGACCCCCCACTGAGCAGGGAGCCCGATGTGGGACTCGATCCCGGGACTCCAGAATCATGACCTGAGCCAAAGGCAGTCGCTCAACCAACTGAGCCACCCAGGCGCCCTTTTGGGAGATTTTTGATTACTGCTTCAATTTCCTTAGTGGTTATAGGTCTGTTCAGGTTTTCTATTTCTTCCTGGTTCAGCTTTGGTAGTTGATACATCTCTGGGAATGCATCCATTTCTTCCAGGTTATCTAATTTGCTGGCATATAGTTGCTCATAATATATTCTTGTAATTCTTTGTATTTCTTTGGTGTTGGTTGTGATCTCTCCTCTTTCATTCATGATTTTGTTGATTTGGGTCATTTCTCTTTTCTTTTTGATAAGTCTGGCCAGGGGTTTATCAATCTTGTTAATTCTTTCAAAGAACCAGCTCCTAGTTTTGTTGATCTGTTCTACTGTTCTTTTGGTTTCTATTTCATTGATTTCTGCTCTGATCTTTATTATTTCTCTTCTCCTGCTGGGTTTAGGCTTTATTTGCTGTTCTTTTTCCAGCTCCTTTAGGTGTAGGGTTAGGTTGTGTACTTGAGACCTTTCCTGTTTCTTGAGAAAGGCTTGTATTGCTATATACTTTCCTCTTAGGACTGCCTTTGCTGCATCCCAAAGATTTTGAATAGTTGTGTTTTCATTGTCATTGGTTTCCATGAATTTGTTTAATTCTTCTTTAATTTCCTGGTTGACCCATTCATTCTTTAGTAGGATGCTCTTTAGCCTCCATATATTTGAGTTCTTTCCGACTTTCCTCTTGTGATTGAGTTCTAGTTTCAAAGCATTGTGGTCTGAAAATAGGCAGGGAATGATCCCAATCTTTTGGTACCGGTTGAGACCTGATTTATGACCTAGGATGTGATCTATTCTGGAGAATGTTCCATGGGGACTAGAGAAGAATGTGTATTCCGTCGCTTTGGGATGGAATGTTCTGAATATGTCTGTGAAGTCCATTTGGTCCAGTGTGTCATTTAAGGTCTTTATTTCCTTGTTGATCTTTTGCTTAGACGATCTGTCCATTTCAGTGAGGGGGTGTTAAAGTCCCCCACTATTATTGTATTCTTGTCAATGTGTTTCTTTGCTTTTGTTATTAATTGCCTTATATAATTGGCTGCTCCCATTTAGGGGCATAGATATTTAAAATTGTTAGATCTTCTTGTTGGATAGACTCTTTAAGTATGATATAGTGTCCTTCCTCATCTCTTATTACAGTCTTTGGTTTAAAATCTAATTTGTCTGATATAAGGATTGCCACCCCAGCTTTCTTTTGGTGTCCATTAGCATGGTAAATGGTTTCCCACCCCCTTACTTTAAATCTGGGGGTGTCTTTGGGTCTAAAATGAGTCTCTTGCAGACAGCATATCGATGGGTCTTGTTTTTTAATCCAATCTGATAGCCTGTGTCTTTTGATTGGGGCATTTAGCCCATTTACATTCAGGGTATCTATTGAAAGATAGGAATTTAGTGCCATTGTATTGCCTGTAAGGTGACTGTTACTGTATATTGTCTGTGTTCCTTTCTGGTCTATGTTGCTTTTAGGCTCTCTCTTTGCTTAGAGGACCCCTTTCAAGATTTCTTGTAGGGCTGGTTTCGTGTTTGCAAATTCCTTTAGTTTTTGTTTGTCCTGGAAGCTTTTTATCTCTCCTTCTATTTTCAATGACAGCCTAGCTGGATATAGTATTCTTGGCTGCATATTTTTCTGCATATTTAGTGCTCTGAATATATCCTGCCAGTCCTTTCTGGCCTGCCAGGTCTCTGTGGATAGGTCTGTTGCCAATCTAATGTTTCTACCATTGTAGGTTACATATCTCTTCTCCCACGCTGCTTTCAGGATTTTCTCTTTGTTGCTGAGACTCGTAAGTTTTACTATTAGATGTCGGGGTGTTGACCTATTTTTATTGATTTTGAGAGGGGTTCTCTATGCTTCCTGGATTTTGATGCCTGTTTCCTTCCCCAAATTAGGGAAGTTCTCTGCTATAATTTGCTCCAGTATACCTTCTGCCCCTCTCTCTCTTTCTTCTTCTTCTGGGATCCCAATTATTCTAATGTTGTTTCGTCTTATGGTATTGCTTATCTCTCGAATTCTGCCCTCATGATCCAGTAGTTGTTTATCTCTCTTTTTCTCAGCTTCTTTATTTTCCATCATTTGGTCTTCTATATCACTGATTCTCTCTTCTGCCTCATTTATCCTAGCAGTTAGCGCCCCCATATTTGATTGCACCTCATTAATAGCCTTTTTGATTTCTACTTGGTTAGATTTTAGTTCTTTTACTTCTCCAGAAAGGGTTTCTCTAATAACTTCCATGCTTTTTTCAAGTCCAGCTAGTATCTTTAAAGTGATGATTCTGAATTCTAGATCTGACATTGTACTAATGTCCGTATTGAGTAGGTCCCTGGCAGTCGGTACTACCTCTTGTTCTTTTTGTTGAGGTGATTTTTTCCATCTTGTCATTTTGTCCAGAGGAGAATAGATGAATGAGAGAACAAAATGCTAACAGGGTAACAACGTTCCCAGAAAATATATTCTAAACAAATCAGAAAAGATCTGAAGCAGTGGGAAAAGAAAGGGAAAGAGAGAAAAAAGAAAAAGATAAAGATAAAAACAAACAAAAACAGAACAAAACAAAACAAAAAAAAAAACAGAATGTGATCAAATATGATCAGGCTGGTATATAGATCAGTGCCACACACTAGATTTTGGGTGTATTTTGGTCTGTTAGAAGAAAGTGCCTCCCAAAATTTTAAAGAAAGAAAAACTTATATATGTACAAAAATAAGGGTTGATATGATGAAGGGATGGAATAGGACTGTAAAGATGGAAATTATAAAAAATTTTATAAAAGGAATTGATAAGAAGTTGTTTGAAAAAAGAAAGAAGAGGATTTAAAAAAAGAAAAAAGAAAAAAAAGGGAAAGAATGTGATCAGGCAGGGGAGTAGAAAAAAAACATACACTAGAGATTTAGGGTACATTTTGATCTGTTAGAAGAAACTATCTCAAAATTTTAAAGAGAGAACAACTTATATATATATGCCAAAAATACGGGTAACTACTATGAAGGGATAGAATATGACTCTAAAAATGAAAAATAAAAATGAAAAATAAAAAAAAATTTTTTTTGAGTTTTTTTTTTATTCTTATGTTAATCCCCATACATTACATCATTAGTTTTAGATGAAGTGTTCCATGATTCATTGTTTGTGCACAACACCCAGTGCTCCATGCAGAATGTGCCCTCCTCAATACCCACCACCAGGCTAACCCATCCTCCCACCCCCCTCCCCTCTAGAACCCTCAGTTTGTTTTTCAGAGTCTATCGTCTCTCATGGTTCGTAAAAAAAAAAATTTTTTTTAAAAAGGGATTGATAAGATGTTGGTTGAAAAAGGGAAAAAGAAAAATTCAAAAAAAAAATTAACTTTGAAAGACTAAAGAATCATGGTAAAAAAGCCATGAATTCTATGTGCAGTATTCCCCTAGCGCTGGAGTTCTGCCGTTCTCATTGATCGGTAAACTTGGTCTTGGCTGGCTGTTCTTGCTGATCTTCTGGGGGAGGGGCCTGTTGCCATGGTTTCCAAAAGTCTTCACCGGAGGCGGAATTGCCCCACCCTTGCCCCCTTCTGGGCTAAGTAATCTGCTTGGGTTTGCTCTCCAGAGCTTTTGTTCCCTACAAGCTTTCTGTACAGCTTTGGAGGCGGAGAGTGAAAATGGCGGCCTCCCAATCTCTGCCTTGGAGGAGCCGAGAATTCGGGCCCTGCTCCTCAGTGAGCCCCCAGAGAAAAGCCGTCAATCACTCCCGTCTCCCCGGTCTCCGGCCGCACTCCGTGCTCACCCGGCCTGTGACTGAGCGTTTGTATCTCTGGCACCTGACCCCGTGTGGAGTCTCCAAACCCAGCAGATCCCTGTGGTGCGCTCCCGCACCTCTCCTCCCGGGGGAAGAAGGGGAGTCTCCCCGGATCTGCCGCTTGTTGGGTCCCTGCTGGAGGAGCAGTGGCCCGACTGTGCCGCGGATCACGGTTTATAGCAACCCCGAGCTGAGAGCCCGCGCCTGGGCTCCGACTCTGCAGCCGGCTTCCCCGCTCCAATACCTGGGAGCTCTGCCGCATTCAGGCACCCCCGGTCTTTCTGTGACCCCAAGGGTCCTGAGACCACACTGTCCCATGAGGGTTCCACCCCCCGCTTAGCCACTGGAGTGACGTCCCTCAGCGGAGCAGACTTCTAAAAGTTCCGATTTTGTGCTCTGCAACTCTATCACTTGCCAGAAGCGGCTGATGGAGGCCCCTCCCCCGCCATCTATCCTCCCAAATATCACCTTGGATTCACTTCTCCACACGTCCTACCTTCCAGAAAGTGGTCGCTTTTCTGTTCAGAGAGTTGCTGCTGTTCTTTTCTTCGATCTCCTGTTGAGTTAGTAGGTGTTCGGAATGGTTTGATCCCTATCCAGCTGAATTCCTGAGAGGAGACGAAATCCAGGTCTCCTACTCCTCCGCCATCTTGCTCCGCCTCTCCTCCTCAAGGATTTTGATGGAATCCTGTCTCACATTTAGGTCTTTCATCCATTTTGAGTCTATTTTTTTTTTGTGGGGGGGAGGGGTAAGGAAATGATCCAGTTTCATTCTTCTGCATGTGGCTGTCCAATTTTCCCAGCACCATTTGTTGAAGAGACTGTCTTTTTTCCATTGGACATCCTTTCCTGCTTTGTCGAAGATTAGTTGACCATAGAGTTGAGGGTCCATTTCTGGGCTCTCTATTCTGTTCCATTGATTTATGTGTCTGTTTTTGTGCCAGTACCATACTGTCTTGATGATGACAGCTTTGTAATAGAGCTGGAAGTCTGGAATTGTGATGCCACCAGCTTTGGTTTTCTTTTTCAACATTCCTCTGGCTATTCGGGGTCTTTTCTGGTTCCATACAAATTTTAGGATTATTCCATTTCTTTGAAAAAAGTTGATGGTATTTTGATAGGATTGCATTAAATGTGTAGCTTGCTCTAGGTAGCATTGACATTTTCAAATATTTGTTCTTCCAATCTACGAGCATGGAATGTTTTTCCATTTCTTTGTGTCTTCCTCAATTTCTTTCATGAGTATTCTATAGTTTTCTGAGTATAGAATCTTTGCCTCTTTGGTTAGATTTATTCCTAGGTATCTTATGGTTTTGGGTGCAATTGTAAATGGGATCAACTCCTTAATTTCTCTTTCTTCTGTCTTGTTGTTAGTGTATAGAAATGCCACTGATTTCTCTGCATTGATTTTATATCCTGCAACTTTACTGAATTCCTGTATGAGTTCTAGCAATTTTGGGGTGGAGTCTTTGGTGTTTTCCACATAAAGTATCATACCTGACCTTAGGGGAAAAGTTCTGTTTTTTCCCCATTGAGACTGATATTCGCTGTGGGTTTTTCATAGATGGCTTTTATGATATTGAGGTATGTACCCTCTATCCCTACACTCTGAAGAGTTTTAATCAAGAAAGATGCTGCACTTTGTCAAATGCTTTTTCTGAATCTATTCAGAGGATCATATGGTTCTTGTTCTTTCTTTTATTAATGTATTATACCACATTGATTGATTTGCAGATGTTGAGCCAACCTTGCAGCCCAGGAATAAATCCCACTTGGTTGTGGTGAATAATCCTTTTAATGTACTATTGGATCCTATTGGCTAGTATTTTGGTAAGAATTTTTGCATCCATGTTCATCAGGGATATTGGTCTGTAATTCTCCTTTTTGATGGGATCTTTGTCTGGTTTTTGGATCAAGGTAATGGTGGCCTCATAAAATGAGTTTGGAAATTTTCCTTCCATCTCTATTTTTTGGAATAGTTTCAGAAGAATAGGTATTAATTCTTTAAATGTTTGGTAGAATTCCCCTGGGAAGCCATCTGGCCTTGGGCTCTTGTTTGTTGGGATATTTTTGATTACTGCTTCCATTTCCTTACTGGTTATGGGTCTGTTCAGTTTTGGTAGTTTATACATCTCTAGGAATGCATCCATTCCTTCCAGATTGTCTAATTTGCTGTCATACAGTTGCTCATAATATGTTCTTAGAATTGTTTGTATTTCTTTGGTGTTGGTTGTGATCTCTCCTCTTTCATTCATGATTTTATTTATTTGGGTCCTTTGTCTTTTCTTTTTGATAAGTCTGGCCAGTGGTCTATCAATCTTATTAATTCTTTCAAAGAACCAGCTCCTAGTTTCATTGATCTGTTCTACTGTTCTTTTGGTTTCTATTTCATTGATTTCTGCTCTGATCTTTATTATTTCTCTTCTCCTGCTGGGTTTAGGCTTTATTTGCTGTTCTTTCTCCAGCTCCTCTAGGTGAAGGGTTAGGTTGTGTACTTGAGACCTTTCTTGTTTCTTGAGAAAGGCTTGTATTGCTATATACTTTCCTCTTAGGACTGCCTTTGCTGCATCCCAAAGATTTTGAACAGTTGTATTTTCATTTTCATTTCTTTCCATGAATATTTTAAATTCTCCTCTAATTTCCTGGTTGACCCATTCATTCTTTAGTAGGATGCTCTTTAGCTTCCATGTATTTGAGTTCTTTCCAACGTTCCTCTTGTGACTGAGTTCTAATTTCAAAGCATTGCAGTCTGAAAATATGCAGGGAATGATCCCAATCTTTTGGTACCAGTGGAGACCTGATTTGTGACCCAGGATGTGATCTATTCTGGAGAATGTTCTATGGGCACTAGAGAAGAAGGTGTATTCTGTTGCTTCCGGATGGAATGTTCTGAATAAATCTGTGAGGTCCACCTGGCCAATGTGTCATTTAAAGCCTTTATTTTCTTGTTGATGTTTTGCTTAGATGATCTGTCCATTTCAGTGAGGGGGTTGTTAAAGTCCCCTACTATTATTGTATTGTTGTCAATGTGTTTCTTTGATTTTGTTATTAATTGGCTTATATAATTGGCTGCTCCCATGTTAGGGGCATAGATATTTAAAATTGTTAGATCTTCTTATTGGATAGACCCTTTAAGTATGACATAGTGTCCTTCCTCATCTCTTATTATAGTCTTTCATTTGAAATCTAATTTGTCTGATATAAGAATTGCCACCCCAGCTTTCTTTTGATGTCCATTAGCATGGTAAATGGTTTTCCACCCCCTCACTTTAAATTTGGAGATGTCTTTGGGTCTAAAATGAGTCTCTTGCAGACAGCATATCAATGGGTCTTGTTTTTTTTTTTTTTTTTAATCTAATCTAATACCGTGTGTCTTTTGATTGGGGCATTTAGCCCATTTACATTAGGGTAACTATTGAAAGATGAATTCAGTGCCATTGTATTGCCTGTAGGTGACTTTTATTGTGTATTGTCTCTGTTCCTTTCTGGTCAATGTTACTTTTAGGCTCTCTCTTTACTTAGAGGACCCCTTTCAAGATTTCTTGTAGGGCTGGTTTGGTGATCAGAAATTCTTTTAGTTTTTGTTTGACCTGGAAGCTTTTTGTCTCTCCTCTATTTTCAGTGACAGCCTAGCTGGATATAGTATTCTTGGCTGCATATTTTTCTCATCTAGTGCCCTGAATCTATCCTGCCAGTCCTTTCTGGCCTGCCAGGTCTCTGTGGATAGGCCTGCTGCCAATCTAATGTTTCTACCATTGTATGTTACAGACCTCTTGTCCTGCGCTGCTTTCAGGATTTTCTCTTTGTCTCTGAGACTTTGATTTTTCCTATTAGATGTTGCGGTGTTGACCTATTTTTATTGATTTTGAGGCGGGTTCTCTGTGCCTCCTGGATTTTGATGCCTGTTTCCTTCCTCGGATTAGGAAGTTCTCCGCTATAATTTCCTCCAATATACCTTCTGCCCCTCTCTCTCTAGCTTCTTCTTCTGGGATCCCAATTATTCTAATATTGTTTGGTCTTATGGTATCACTTATCTCTAGAATTCTCCCCTGGTGATCCAGTAGTTGTTTATCTCTCTTTTTCTCAGCTTCTTTATTCTCCATCATTGGTCTTCCATATCACTAATTCTCTCTTCTGCCTCATTTATCCTAGCAGTTAGAGCCTCCATTTTTAATCGCACCTCATTAATAGCCTTTTTGATTTCAACTTGGTTAGATTTTAGTTCTTTTATTTCTCCAGAAAGGGATTCTCTAGTATCTTCTATGCTTTTTTCAAGCCCAGCTAGTATCTTTATAATCGTCATTCTGAACTCTGGTTCCAACATCTTACTAATGTTTGTATCGATTAGGTCCCTGGCAGTCGGTATTGCCTCTTGTTCTTTTTTTCGAGGTGAGTGTTTCCATTTTGTCATTTTGTCCAGAGGAGAAGAGATGAATGAAAGAACAAAATGCTAAAAGGGTAACAACGACCCCAGAAAAATATACACTAAACAAATCAGAAGAGACCCGAAACTGGGGGGGGAAGACGGGGGAAAAAATAAAAAGAATATGATCAGGCTGGTGAATAGAACAGAGCCACATACTAGATTTTGGGTGTATTTTGGTTTTTTAGAAGAAACTGCCTCCCAAAATTTTAAAGAAAGAAAAACTTATATATATACAAAAATAAGGGTAAATATAATGAAGGGATGGAATATAATGGTAAAGATGAAAATTAAAAAAGATTTTTAAAAAGGAATTGATAAGAAGTTGGTTGAAAAAAGGAAAAAAAAGAATGTGATCAGGTGAGAGACTAGGACAACATCATACACTAGATTTAGGGTATATTTTGGTCTGTTAGAAGAAACTGTATCCCAAAATTTTAAAGAAAGAAAACTTATATATATATACAAAAAATAAGGTTAATACAGTGAAGATATGACTAAAAATGAA
Source organism: Mirounga leonina (assembly GCF_011800145.1). Taxonomy (NCBI): domain Eukaryota; kingdom Metazoa; phylum Chordata; class Mammalia; order Carnivora; family Phocidae; genus Mirounga; species Mirounga leonina. The sequence goes on from NW_023270852.1 coordinate 6,472,955, forward strand.
AATTAAAAAAGGAATTGATAAGATGTTGGTTGAAAAAAAGAAGAAAAATCCAAAAAAAAAAAGAAAAAAAAAGAAAACTATAAAAATTAGCTTTGAAAGACTAAAGAATAATGGGGGGGAAAGCCATGAATTCTATGTGCTGTATTCCCCTAGCGCTGGAGTTCTGCCGTTCTCATTGATCGGTAAACTTGGTCTTGGCTGGCTGTTCTTGCTGATCTTCTGGGGGAGGGGCCTGTTGCTGTGGTTCCCAAATGTCTTTGCCGGATGCAGAATTGCCCCGCCCTTGCCAGGGTCGGGCTAAGTAATCTGCTCGGGTTTGCTCTCGGGAGCTTTTGTTCCCTGCAAGCTTACCGTACAGCTTTGGAGAACGAGAGTGAAAATGGCGGCCTCCCAATCTCCGCCCCAGAGGAGCCGAGAACTCGGGGCCCCGCTCCTCAGTGTGCCCCCAGAGAAAAGCAGTCAGGCACTCCCATCTCCCCGGTCTCCGGCCGCACTCCGTGCTCACCCGGCCTATGACGGAGCGTTTCTATCTCTGGCACACGACCCTGTGTGGAGTCTCCAAACCCAGCAGATCCCTGTGGTGCACTCCCGCGCCACTCCTCCCAGCGGAGGAAGGGGAGTCTCCCCAGATCTGCCGCTCTTTGGGTCCCTGCTTGAAGAGCAGTGGCCCCACCATGTCATGGATCATGGTTTATGGCAACCCTGAGCTGAGAGCCTGCGCCTCAGCTCCGTCTCTGCAGCCGGCTTCCCCACTCCGATACCTGGGAGCTCTGCCATAGTCAGGCACCCCCGGTCTTTCTTTGACCCCGAGGGTCCTGAGACCACACTGTCCCAGCAAGGGTTTCCTTCTTAGCTATTTTAAACTATAAATAGAAATATATCTAATAGTTAGCCAGTGAAATCTTTATAAGCACCTATGTAACTCTTGTAAATCTAATACCAATAAATCAATCTCCTACACGTGGTCACAACATACTCTTAAGTGTTTTATAAATCTTAAAAGTTGACAAAATACACACCACCACAATAATGATAACTTTCACAAAAATAATGAAAACTGTACTAATTTACCTTTATATTAAAGGTTACACACAGTGCCAGACATGAAGATGTGCCACTCAGATCCTTTTTCAAGAAGGACTTGCTGCCCTGCTCAGGGGCAGGTGCAAGATCAGCAGATGGCCCCCTAGCTGTCAGCTCACTCAGGGCTTGCCTCGGCTGCTGTCTTCCCTGCCCAGGACAGCCCACATATACTGAAGGATGGAGGAGTATAATGGGCAGGGAGTGGGACACTCTGACCTACAATACTGGCTCTAGGGCTTCCTGTCTCATCACATGCTTCTGGTAAACCTAACTGCAAAGCAAATTAACTCATGCAACCAAAGAGAACAGAATTGCTATCTCAGACTTCTTAACAGCAACTGGGGCTGCAAATTTGGGATATCAGTTGAAATTCTTGTCACTGCTTCTAGTGATGATTTTACTTGAGCCCCATGTAACAAACAGAGTTCCTTTTTAACAATAAGGCTCTACTTACTTACCCAATAATTTTTTATAGTCTTATTCACAATAGTTTTCTAATATGAGTTTGCAAGTGCATGTGCACACACACATACACACACACCATCTAGACCCACAGGGCTGTAGTTCCCACAACCAGCATTGCACTTAACCTAAGCTCTGCTACCAATTAAATTTGGGAACTTGAGCAAGTTATCATCAATCTGCTCAATTTCCCTGTCTGTAAAATAGGAACAATCATCTGGTAGGATTGTTGTGTGTGAAGAGTAAATGAGTTAACACCTTAAAAATTGTGTAGAACAGCCCCTGGCTTGTACTATGTACTCAGTAAATGTTACCTGTTACCATTATTGGTCTGAGTTCTACATTGTCTATATATATTCTAATCTGTCTCATCAACAACATTACATGATAATTTATTGATTAAGCAATTACAGAAAAAATTCTTATGTTTCAAGTCCTTAATTATCAGACTCTTCAGTTGTTTAAGACCTAGGTTAAGTCCTAGAGTTTACTTGAACTTGTTTAAACGCTGTTTTTCCCATCATCTGAATGTTTCAGATTTTCTCAGTTTGTGAAGATGCAAACCAGATGTGTGAAGATTAAATTGAGAACTATATGTAAAAGTTTATTCCGAAATATAAAACATATGAAAATATGGGATATTATTCCAATGTCATTATCAAGCTAGACAGCTCCTGCAATGACAAAAGGAAATTCTTTGCTCTTCAAGTAGACCTGCAGCCCCCTTCCCAAAAATTATTCCCACCTTTGTGGTTAAAGTTCAAATGAAACTTGCAATTTTGATTATTTGATTTCACAGGAATAATTTTTTAAAAATAATGAAGACATATGGATAGCCCACTATAGGGCAAAAATCTGAAGATAAGTTGAATTGGCTTAAAAATATTTAGGACCAAATGGTGTCTTCTATTATCAGTCCAAGGAAATCATCTATACCGTCCTCCTGAAAATTGTGTTAAGGTGTAGGCTTCTTTTTACGCCTAAGAGATTTATTCACATATGCAAGAAACGTGTTTAAGAAAAACAGAAGCTGCCCTTGCTTTTGACCACAAGCTGAGGATTTTGTCATTGGATGCAGTGCCTGAAAACATGATCCAGTGTTCATGTAGCTATTTTCACGGGGCCTGGAAAGGCTAAAATATTACAAACAATGGGACCTACTGTTTAATGCTACTCGTACTTTAACAAATTACTCCTAGACGTGTATCTATTTTAAGGGGCCAGTTTGGAGAACCCGGCTCCTGGTCTCCACGACGGATCGCCAAGAGGGAAACACACAGGCCCGCAACCTCTGCCGTGCTTTTCCCTAAGAGGGGAGGGGCGTGGGAGAGCACCAGGCTTAAAGCACCCGAAGGCCGCAGCTAGCAGACGGTGTAGCCCAGCGGGCTAGCCTGCGGGTGAAGGCGGAGGGTGCCTCTTGGGAGAGGTGTCAAGACAGCAAGCGGACTCTCCCCGTGACACAGCGGAGACGCCGCTATCCCTACACACGCCTACACCGCGGCCCCGACCGCATCTGGGTTGACCCGAGAGCTCTGGCAGGATGCTCAGCTCTCGGCCGGGCCCCTGACACAGCATCGTCGGGAGGGGCGAGGAAAGGAGAGGGCGTCTCCTGCCCCACTCCGGAGGGAAAACAAGGGAAAGAGGAGGCGGTTGCGTAACCTGAGCCTGGGGTGCGGCTCGGGAAACAAAGAGGTCGTGAAAGCAGCCGCAGCCGAGGCTCTGCGCGCTCCTTGAGGGAACTGCGAATCCACACAAATCACCGCCGCCTGGGCAGAACGCCAGTGCTATGAGCGTGCAGATTCCTGGAGTCCACTCCAGCCCCACGGGACGACAAACTCTGTCTGGCAGTACCCAGGAACCTGCATTCTAAACAAGCATCCGGGCTAACAGGAACCCAGGGAAGTTTGAAAATAATCGCTTCACGTCTAGCACCAGCTGAAAGAGCCCGCTCGCCGGAATCCGGCACCTCGGCGGCCGCTGGGCCGCGCGGCAACCGAGCTTGGTCCTTTCCTTTGGTCCCGCCCCGCTGCTCAGCGTGGATTGGTGGCGGAGAGCAACTCTGGAGCTGATTGGGCGGCGGAGGAGCCGCTCGTGGAGACTGTAAGTTCGGCTGCTCCAGAGTGCTAAATTTATCTTCAGAGGAGCGACCGCGCCAGCCGCGAACCGGATCTCTCTGGAGGTGGCATAGGCGATATCCCTGAGCTGAGAGCATCACCCTGTCCCCGAATCCTTCTTCCCTCTGTTTTGTTTTTCATTCCCCCCTTCCCTCCTTCCCCTCTTCCAGTCCGCGACGACTGGCTCTTGACCCTGTTCAGGCCGCGGTGAAGGTGAGGACCAGAGCCGCCACGGCGGCTGAGCGGTGCGCTCTGAAATGGCCGCTGCCTTGAGCTGTTTAAAATGGCGGCGCAGGCTCTGCTGGGGACCGCGGCGCTGCTCTGCAGCCCAGCCGCAGCAAAGACCGGTCTCCATCACTGATGGAGGTGACGTAGAGAGATAGTGTTGGGTGCTGAGGAGACTGCCCGGGGACGCGAGAGAAGAGTTTTGGAGGCGAGGGTGGGCGAGCCCCCAGATGTGGCGGTCTGCTGGCAGCGCGCACCTGTGACAAGGAGGGATAGCTGGCCCAGGCAGCATATCGAAGTGACCGTTTAAAGAAGCATGTAGGTGCTGGAAGGGGCAGCCGCACCCATCTTTGCCTAGACTTTCTGACTGGACTGCACTCTAACCCGGCCCTCCTGCCCCTGAGTGTGTTCACAGCTGGAACGGCCCGAAGGTGGGGGTGAAGGGATGGTGTTACCTGTCAGTTTAACCCAGAGAAGAGACAAAGGAACAGGGTTCACCCCCCCCCCCCCCCCCCCCCACCCCGCCAGCCTTTTCGGATTAATGGAATAGAAACTTGACTCTCTGGGGAGTCCAGACTCTTTGTCCTCGAGAGATTCGGGAAAGCACCTCTAGAAGAGGTGGGGATGAGGCCTTACTTCGGGAAAACAAAGCTTCCTACTCCATTGTGTCCTGCTCGGGTAGCCAGGGAGAGGGATCCTAACCCTAACCAGCAGCTCCACGAAGTTCTCTGTTGCTAAATTAAAATCGGGATGGTGGAAACGAGAATCTACGGCTCTTTTGCTCCCAATAATGGAGTAGGGCTTTTTGCTGCTGCCCGTTTGAGACCCTCGACTAATTGGCAGTTGTAATCCCTTTCTCTCTGTGCCGCCCGTTAGTGCTTGAGAAATTTAGAGTATTCAGGAACACACAAGGAATGGCTAGGTGCGTGGGCTCTGCAGCCCCAACTTTTTGGGTTCTGTTCTAGTTCTTCACTTACAAGATGTGTTAAGTTAGCAGATGACTTCTCTGTTTATTAGTTCATCTCTTACGGTTATTAACAGTCCCTGACTGTCACGTTTGTTTTGAGGATTAAATGCGATAATCTGTATGAGGGATCTAGCAGTTAAGCATAGTAAACAATGATTATTCAATAAACATTAGTAACCTAACTTAGGAAATTGGTTGAGGGGACAAAAATGGTTATAGCAAAAATGCATATTTCATATAACACTTCCCTGTATAGTTCTATTTTAGATTACTTTTAATGTTTCGTTTTAGAGACATTAAAATGTGGCCACTTTTAAAAGTTAGGTTTAGTTTTTGAAACTTTTACGTGTGTTTCTATGAGGTCGGGAAAGTGTTTCAAAACAATGAAATAACAAGGGTATTATGTGAGACGAAAACATTTAGCATTTTTACTATGCTAGGCATCTTCTATTTCAGTTCACTGCATTGCAGTGAAGAATCACTTGCACTGCCTGGATCTAAAATAAACTGTAATGAAGGATCATCTTAGGGGTTTATGGTTAGTTCTGCTTTTGCAGTGTCTAATTTTAATTTTTCTCATTCTAGGCTTTTGGTTACTCCCTTTCCACCCCATCCCTTAATTTTATTCTTTTGAAGAATCTGCATTTCAAGCTGCCAAGGTGGAGAGAGTGATTGCAGAAGGGAGTACTCCTCATTTCAGGTATCTTACCATCTAGCTATTAATAGGAAAACCATTTTGCTTTAGGATGTAACATGAAAATCCAAAGCTTACTCTAGCCAAATCATAAAGTTTAAATCAAAAGCAGATACATTTGGATAGACCTAAATATGTATGCCTTAACTTGCAAAGTTAGTAGTAGTCTGTAAAGGTCTTAAAATTTGCATTACCCTTTTAATTATGATTTTAAAAACTATATGAGGAATAAACCTATTAAAATGAGAGTTTATGTTTTTTTAGGTCCTGGTTAAGTCTTCACCTATAGTATAATGGAATGCAGAATAATCAGTAAAATATACATTACTTTCAGTGGGTCTTAATTTGGATGATATAAATATTTATGTGATTTTAATTCCAGAGAAATAGTAGCTAACTTTTGGTCTACATTTTATTTTTCAGTGTTAGCACAGTATTTAGGATACAGAATTCTGTGTCTTGCAGAACTTTGAACTGTGTTTGTGTGTCTTTAATATAGCTTATCAAAATAGTCACTAGTCCTGGTAGGAGGCTTCAGATGTATATTATCATCAACAGTGAATGTATCTAATGGCAGTAGGCATCAGAAAACTAAAAGAGATTCCAAGATACTATATACCATGAGAAGGGGTTGGTAAATTGTGGCCCATGCTGTCTGTTTTTGTAAATAGAGATTTACTGGAACACAGCTATGTCCATTCTTTTTGCATTATCTGTGTCTGCTACCATGCTGCGACTATAGAGTTGAATAGTTGCAACAGAGACCATATGCCCCATAAAATCAGAAATATTTACTATATTGCTCTTTACAGAAAAAGTTTGCCAACCCCTGCCATGGAACATATTCCTCAGGGTCCCTTCCTTAAAAATATACTTATCAACTCTTCATTATTTCTTAGCCCAGTGGTTCCCAAATTGTATTTTATAGAACATTAATATTCTCTATGTTAATAAGTGTTCTGAGGAAAAGATCAATGCTAACAATAGTTTTCTTTATAGTTTATTTTAAAATATTAAGTTTTAAGACTACTAAACTCATTTCTATAGCTTTATTTTTATGTGATAATCTACGTTTAAGAAAAGGTGTGCCATACCTGAGAGCACCAGGAAGTCGAATGAGAAATCACCTGATACACGAACGTGTGATGTTCCATCTGCGCATTGATGCATAGGCAGCATTTACAAATTAACTGATGTGTTGCTCTATATCATCTCTTTGATGATTGCTCATCTTCTGTGTATCCTGTCGTATAATTTCAACACATTTGTGATACTCAATGTTTATTCTAAATTAACCATGTTTTGTACTACAAACACATTGCCTATGGATCTGTTGCTGAAACAAGGAAGTCTTAAACAAGAAGTAGAATCTTTTTGTTATCAAATTGTGTCTGAATCAAATGATCAAAAGGTTGGAATATTACAAAGCGAGGATGAACAGCTGCAGCCTTCAGTTTCTAAAAGATCAGAAGGTGAGCTTTCCAGGGTCAAATTTATGTCCAATTCCAACAAAATAACAACATTTAGTAAGAAACCAAAAAGAAGAAAATATGATGAAAGTTATTTGTCTTTTGGATTTACTTACTTTGGAAATAGAGATGCACCTCATGCTCAGTGTGTGTTATGTAAAAAAATTTTATCAAATAGTTCTTTGGCCCCTAGTAAGCTTCGAAGACATTTGGAAACTAAACATGCTGCCTATAAAGACAAAGACATAAGCTTTTTCAAGCAACATCTTGATTCACCTGAAAATAACAAACCTCCAACACCTAAAATTGTCAATACAGATAATGAAAGTGCTACAGAGGCATCATACAATGTAAGTTACCATATAGCCCTGAGTGGAGAGGCTCATACTATTGGAGAATTGCTTATCAAGCCTTGTGCAAAAGATGTTGTGATGCGAATGTTTGACGAACAATATAGTAAAAAAATAGATGCAGTACAACTATCAAATAGTACTGTTGCACGTCGAATTAAGGATCTTGCTGCTGACATTGAAGAAGAGCTTGTTTGTAGACTGAAAATTTGTGATGGGTTTTCACTGCAACTAGATGAATCAGCTGATGTTTCAGGACTTGCTGTGCTGCTTGTGTTTGTTCGTTATAGGTTTAATAAATCTATTGAGGAAGACCTACTCTTATGTGAATCTTTGCAAAGTAATGCTACTGGTGAAGAAATTTTCAACTGCATCAACAGCTTTATGCAGAAACATGAAATTGAATGGGAAAAATGTGTCGATGTTTGTAGTGATGCTTCTAGGGCAATGGACGGGAAAATTGCTGAGGCTGTCACCTTGATAAAATATGTGGCTCCCGAAAGCACCAGTAGTCACTGCCTATTATATAGACATGCACTAGCAGTTAAAATAATGCCTACATCTCTGAAAAATGTGCTAGATCAGGCAGTACAAATCATCAATTACATTAAAGCTCGACCACATCAATCCAGGCTACTAAAAATTTTATGTGAGGAAATGGGTGCTCAGCACACAGCACTTCTTCTGAATACAGAAGTGAGGTGGCTTTCCCGAGGTAAAGTTCTTGTAAGACTTTTTGAGCTTCGTCGTGAACTATTGGTTTTCATGGATTCTGCTTTTCGACTGTCTGACTGTTTAACAAATTCATCTTGGCTGCTAAGACTTGCGTATCTTGCAGATATTTTTACTAAATTAAATGAGGTTAATCTATCAATGCAAGGGAAAAATGTAACAGTTTTTACAGTATTTGATAAAATGTCATCATTGTTAAGAAAATTGGAATTTTGGGCTTCATCTGTAGAGGAAGAAAACTTTGATTGTTTTCCTACACTCAGTGACTTTTTGACTGAAATTAATTCTACAGTTGATAAAGATATTTGTAGTGCCATTGTGCAGCATCTAAGGGGTTTGCGCTCTACTCTGTTAAAATATTTTCCTGTAACAAATGACAATAACACTTGGGTTAGAAATCCATTTACAGTAACTGTTAAACCGGCCTCATTAGTAGCACGGGACTATGAGAGCCTGATTGATTTAACATCTGATTCTCAAGTGAAACAAAATTTCAGTGAACTTTCACTAAATGATTTTTGGAGTAGCCTAATTCAAGAGTACCCAAGCATTGCAAGGCGTGCGGTTCGTGTACTTCTTCCTTTTGCTACAATGCACCTGTGTGAAACAGGATTTTCATATTATGCTGCAACAAAAACGAAATATAGGAAAAGACTTGATGCTGCACCTCATATGCGGATTCGACTTAGCAACATTACACCTAATATTAAGCGGATATGTGATAAAAAGACACAAAAACACTGTTCTCATTAAAATTAGAGGGTTTTTGCATGTCTCTTGATAACCAAATATAAGATGAAAATAAAAGATGATTTCATCTCTGGTATTTTGGGGTTTTAAATAAAATGATTCATATTTTTTATACTTCTTAGATTTTAAGAAAGCTAAAGAATCAGAAGTTTTAAGCATTTATTATTAGTAGTATTTCTTCTTCACATTGTAATTTCAAAGAGTTCCATGGTCATAACTGTGGGAAATGTTGATCCACAAGATAAAACCCCAGTTCCTTAGCATAATGTATCTCTTTAGGATCTAATCACTATGAATTTTTCTAGTCCTGCCTACCCTGCAGCTCTCCAATCACATGGAATGCCTTGCCAATCCCTAAATACATTACACTGTTTCATGCTTTCAGGTTTCAAAAAATATTCCTTCCCCTTGTTTCCTGACAAACTCCTATTTGCTTTTCAATAGTTTGACCTAATTTATCTTTGGTACTTTGATTCTCTATGTCTTTCTGTTTTGGCCCTATTTTGTCTCAACTATGATCTGCTTGGTGGCCTCATGATTCCCAGTGTTATTGGACTAAGCTCTTACAAGGTCTTATTCAGCTGTGTCTCCATTGCCTAGTAAAAGGCCTTACTAAAGTAAAATTCCCAGTAAAGGAAAAAATTTTGGTGAATCAACAAAAAATGGAATAGGATATGGTAGTTTATATTTGTATATCTGCATGTGTAGAGAATGTTAGTTACCCTTTGTGGTTTTGGCTCAATTATTTTACCTAGAATTCAGTGTGGTGATTAGGCAGAAATCACTAAATAATGTCACAGCTTTGATCCAAACCGAACTATTGGGGGAGAGGGAAGTATGAAGAATGTTATCAGGTATTTTCATTGTTTCTCAGTTCCTATGTAGAGTATTATAAATTCCATACTATAGACTAATGAGGTTTTACTGTACTTGAAGATGATTAGACTTGAAACCCCTGTCAGTTTATCCTTAGAGTTCTATGAAGGTCTGACTTTCCTGTCCCTAGGATCTCTTCCCACATCACATCACATATCACAGGCCACCAGCTCAATGTCACATACTTTATGTTACTCCTATATAGGTAGCCATTATTTATTAAATCTCACTTACTCAAACCTAGTTCCCATTTTGGGGAGTAGAAGGATTCTCACTAAGGCAGAATGTGGTAGCATGACTACACTGGGGGACTTGCTCCACTGCTTAATTAGCTATTTAATGTTGGGCAGTTTGAGCCTTCCTGCACCTCAGTTTTCTCATCTGTAAAATTATGCCTTCTTTGAGGGTTATTAATAAGATTAAATGAGTACCTATCTAAAATTCCTAACAGTTGGTGATAGGAAAAAATGTACAACATATATTAGTTCTCTTCCATATCCAGCCATGTCCCATTTAAACTTTACTTCAACATTAACTTCTAGTCTGGGTTTTTGTTCTCTGGAGACTAACAGCCCTCCAGTCTATAGGGCCTGACCTAATCTAAGGCAGCAAGATTAAGCATTTCTAGCCTAGGTTTTGTCACATTATTAATCACCTATTTTATCTTACTAGATGCTTGTATGTTACCAATCATTTTTACAGCAATCCTATGGGATTAAGTAATTTTTGAATTTGCCTAAGGTCACACATTAAGTAGCAGAATGTAATTTAAAATGTGGGGTCCCTGACTGGTACAGTCAATACAGCATGCAACTCTTGATCTCAAGGTCCATGAGTTCAAGCCCCACACTGGGTGCAGAGCTTACTTAACAAAACAAAGAACAGGTCTTTCCCATAGATGGTACTTTTTGTGGGCATTGCCTTTCAAACCTTTATTAAGAGCATCAAACAGTGACTTAGGAGTATAAAACTCCCTACTAAAATCTGGACATTTGTTTAAAATCCTGTATTTTCTTCTCTAGAGTGACCTAAAATAAGCTGTCTACTTCAAAATATGACTGCTTGCTTTAATATAAAACTATGTAAAAATAGGGATTAAATTGCCATCAAGGAAAATTAATTCTCAAAAAAGATTCATCATAATTGCTCATACATGCAGTGATTTTTGTCAACTAATCCTAGAATTAAATCTACCCTAATTTGAGAGGCATGTACAATGCCATAATGTCCGTGTCTGGCTGATACCTCAAGTCTGATAATGAGACTCATGTGATTACTGAACCTGAGCCCTTAAGTTATTTGTCCAGGGTATCACCCTCTTGAGATGTAAGACCTCTCTTTTCCAATTCTTTACTTGTAACCTCCTCCTCTGAGAGTCTAGATCCTTGGATTAAACCCAAATCTGTTGACTGGGACCCTGCAATCTGATAATAGGTCACTTTATTGCCAACACTACCCAACTTGGTTCTTGATGCCAGCTTCTCATCTGTTCTGTAACCTCTCAGACTAAGCTATGGATACCATGTATGGCTAGTGAGAGTGGACTTTTTAGCACCTGAAGGTGGACCTGGGACCTGCTGGATGATAGGCAAATCTAGTTCCAGACAGCAACTTCTATATTACCCAAACCTACTGTAGGTACCATGACTGAATCCCAAAACAGAAGATTCTTTTCTTTTATGTTTAAACCCTACCTACCCTTCAGACTTTGCCTTTCTTAAATAAAAGCCAAGCAAAGTCTTGAGCACTGTCAGTACTCTCCAAGACTCCACATACTGAGGCTCTTTCTGGAGCTAGAGGGAAGCCTCTTACAAACCCTTTCACCCAAAAGAGTAAACAACTCTTAAAGGAAGAGATGGGTGGCGTTCTTCATAATGGCAGGGATTTGGGGACTGAAAAAACTCTTACGGCATCCTCAAATGACAGCTACCCTTTCTGCCTGTGCATGAAACATAGTTCACCTAATGTATCTAACCCAAAAGGACTTTTCCACTTTGAATTTAAAGTAACTGAAATTGTGGGGCGCCTAGCGGGCTCAGTCGGTAGAACATGTGACTCGATCTTGGGGTCATGAGTTTGAGCTCCACATGGGGCATAGAGTTTACTTAAAAATTAATAGAAATGAAAATTAAAGTAATTGAAATTGCCTTGATTTCTTAATGAGGATTGTTTCCTAGTACCACACTTACATAAATACACTGTAATTTCTTGTATCTAGGACTTCTTTAGGATCATTCATAGAACTTAGTAAGTTTCTAATCATACAAAAAGTACTCAGTGAATTGAATTCCGTACCTTAAAAGGTGAAGTATTAAGGTGAAATACAGTTTATACTGTAACATTATAAAAATTAGCTTTCAAGTTCTTAGCCTGCCTTAAACATATAAAGCAATAACTATTCTTTGCCTCTCAAAGACTTCAGAAGTGGCATTTTGTAAATAAGCTCCCATGTTTCCTTAAAAATGCAGTTTTACTCCCAAAAATATAATTTACCTACAACTCTTTAAAGAATCAATCAGAAGTGTAAATCTAGGTACTCTGGAATTTACTCACGTTCAGTACTTGCTTTCATTTTTTAAAGTTGATATAACTGCACTGTTAATTAGTACAATGGAAAGAATTCTGAAGCAGGTGTCGAGAGACTTGTGTTCTGCAACTAATTAACTGGCTTAGATAAGTTCATCCTCCTCTGTAGTCCTTAGTTTCTTGACTTAGTTAAACTAAAATGAGCTCTAAAGTTCTTGTCACATAAGATCCAAATTTAAACCTAAATAAAGATTAGGGTGATGATAAAGATTTTCTCAGTTATTTGGAATTTTTTTTTTTCCCCTAGAAGCCAAGCTTTTCAATGAATATTTTACCATAATACTTTCTACCAACCAAAAGACAAAATTTATAAATTGCCCCACCATGGATACTTGACTGGGGAAGGAATGAAGTGCTTTTTTTGGAAGGGAGGTATACTTTGAAATTGAGAAAACATTGGAAGAATTAAAATATGCTTGGTTATGACTGTATTGGAATCCAGTATAGAGTAAATAATAAAGTGTCAGGCAGGCTGCAGTAGAAATTGTTGACTCTATCCCCAGCATCTGTTTTCCTCTCCCAAACTATCAATTTTCTTTCAGGTATCCATTTTTTTCCTTATATAATCCATGTACTTAAGCAACAGCCAACTCCACTCCAATAGGGGAGTGAACCTACTTTGCCTAAGATGGAAGCTTTCAAACATTTTTTTGACCCTGATTCACAATAAGAAGCAGATTTTACACTATAATCCAGATGTGTATATGTGAGCACCAAAGTTTCATAAAATAATACCCTCATATGTGCAATGCACTCTCAAATCTATTTAATTTTTTAAATGATGTTTAGGACCCAAAGATTAATTTCATGATGCATTCTTGGGTCATGATCCACCATTTAAAACACACTGGTGAGTGAAATGCCATTGCACTTATAAAAATTGTTCAGAGGGGCGCCTGGGTGGCTCAGTTGGTGAAGCGACTGCCTTCGGCTCAGGTCATGATCCTGGAGTCCCGGGATCGAGTCCCACATCGGGCTCCCTGCTCAGCGGGGAGTCTGCTTCTCCTTCTGACCCTCCTCCCTCTCATGCTCTCTGTCTCTCATCCTCTGTCTCTCAAATAAATTAAAAAAGAAAAAATTGTTCAGAAATCTGGATCTAAGTGTATTAAGGCATAGTATTACTCTGACCACAGGAACTGGTCCAGAGTATTATGTGACCCAGTATAGGCTAGTGAAAAGCAAGGGCAGATTGTTTACTATAGGGGCTTTCAGAAAAGATGTTTCCTCACTTAAAGGTCTGTGTACTTGGGAGACCTGGAATTGCTGCATCTCTCTAGCCTAAGGATAAAGCCAACACATAGAGGAGGGCAGAGCCAAAAACTTAGAAATTAAACCAGAGCGCTGACTGAACCATACTTGATCACTATCCTGCCTGTAATTTTTTGTTACGTAGGCCAGTAAATGCCCTTTATTAAGATAGTTTACATTGGATTTTCTATTACCATTGGCGAAATCGTCATAACATAGTAGCCTAAAGGGAAAGCAATATAAAACTAGAATTTATTGGTCAGCTTAACCACAATGATGAGATGAGTGCCATCCCAAACAGATAGCCTGATCTCTGGTTACTTAGTCATCCACTATAGTTTTATCATTCAGAATTCTGCCACAGGTAATATTTTATAGACCAGAAACAAAATCGTTGCATATATTGATGTTATTAGGTATCATCGAGTGCCATTTATTTCTCTTAGTGGGACAACCTGATAAATGTATTTTGCTTACTAGCTAAGGTTCGGCTAGTTGTGAATCAGGTATATGATTCAAATTAAAATTAACCTTGAGAACAAACTTATTTTTTCTTTAACTTGCTGGAGTCCCTGGTAAATACAGTGTGATATATTTTTTTTAAGTTTAATAAGTCATATTCTTTATTGGGGCAATAATCAGGCAGAAATAGTATGAGTAGTCCTTCTTAAAGGTCACTTTCTGTCGAAGTTTGTAAACAAAGTTCCCTAAGGGATTGTTTTAACTTCTTGGAAGAATTAGTTGTTTACCAGGTAAAATTGGTCACATAGCAGTTAGCATGGCTTTCTTGACAAATCCCTTTGAGCACAACAAACCTTTCCCCGAAACAAGCTGAGATTTCAGGTTTAAGGTGCTGACCTAAGTGCCTACCTTTGACTCTACCTTCCTAGAACTCCATAGACATGCCGAAAGAAATATCAAAACTTGGACTAGATCCATAGTAACACAAAAGGGCGTAAAGATGTCATTTACTCTCAAAGAATTTACACTCTAGCAGGAAAAACTTAAGTGCTGTGAAGAAAATAAAAAGTTAATGTCAGAGTAAAGAAGACACATGTTAACTGAGTTAATCTGAGAAAGTCTTCAAGAAAGTGACATTTGAGCTGAAGCCTGAGAGATAAGGAGACTTTCAAATGAAGGATTGGGAAAAGAATATTCCAGATGGAGAGAAAGCAAATGCAAACACCCTGATACAGAAAGAGCTTGGTATCTTTGAAGAACAGATTAGAATGTATGGAATAAAGGGCACCATGAGCATGATAGAAGTCAAAGATGTAGGAATGAATCAGATTTCTTAGGGTATTAGAGGGAGTATGGATTTTATTTCAAGTACAATAGGAAGCCATTGTGGTTCTCAAATAGAAGAGGTTGGGGGTTAGGTTAACGTCTCCAAGGGGTATTTGTAAATATGTCAGAGGGCACTGAGGGAAGAGCTATTACAATCTTTAGTACAGACAATATCCACTCTATAGGACCCTAACTTTTTAAGAGCTCAAAGTTAGGTCCTACTGGGCCCTTCATACACTTCTGAGGAGACCTAGAACTTTAGAGACCCCTTTAGAAAATGTACATATTTGTTGAAAGATTCTCCATTTTCATTCATAAGACCAGGGAACATACGTTGGACTTCCTTTCATCCCATATAGCTCCATGCTAGGCTTTGTGGCACAAATTTGGCAACTATCTAAATTTGGGAGCCTGTAAGATTTAATGGTGATTAATTTTTGTCATAAGTAAGTGTAGTGCATTAATCAAACAAAATCTATGATGTATAAAAATGCCCAGATTTGGGCGCCTGGGTGGCTCAGTTGGTTAAGCGACTGCCTTCGGCTCAGGTCATGATCCTGGAGTCCCTGGATGGAGTCCCCCATCGGGCTCCCTGCTCAGCAGGGAGCCTGCTTCTGCCTCTGACCCTCCCCCCTCTCATGTGCTCTCTCTCTCTCTCATTCTGTCTCAAATAAATAAAAAAAACTTTAAAAAAAAATGCCCAGATTTGGCCTTAAATATGTATATATTGAGTGAAGAGATGATGTTGGGTTTCCAAGCCTCATCTAGTAACTCTTCATGCTACCACCATGTCCTTTTTGCTGTCACCTTTCCCTGTCCCTCAAGGAAGAGACTTCCAGAATTTTTGGTAGAGGAACAAAAGGAACTCACCCTTAGGAATTTAACTGTTGGAATTATTTTTCAACTTAGTTTTGAACTCCCTTACCAGATGATTTCAAGATTTCTTATAAAGAAGTAGCCCCTACTTCCCTGCCCAAAATATGAAAGGTAAACTCTAGTCTCAGTGATACAGAACTGAATTGGTTTGGGATGACAGAATAAAATTTTGTTCCAAGGCTTTCCACCATGCTACAAAAACTATATATTTTTTTAAGTTTTATTTAAATAATCCCTACACCCAATGCAGGGCTTGAGCTCACAACCCCAAGATCAAGAGTCACATGCTCTTCTGACTGAGCCAGGTAGGCACCCCCAAAAACAGTATTTTAAAAATCACTCTCGGGGGACACCTGCATGGCTCAGTCAGTTAAGCATCTGACTCTTGATTTTGACTCAGCTCATGATCTCAGGATGGTGAGATGGAGCCCCACACTGGGTTCTGCACTGGGTATGGAGCCTGCTTAAGATTCTCTCTTGCCCTCTCCCTCTGCTCTCCTCCCCCCCTACTCTTGTGTATACATGCTCGCTCTCCCTCCCTCTCTTAAAAAAAAAAAAAAAGTCACTCTTGGGGCACCAGGCTGGCTCGGTGATGGAACATGTAACTCTTGATCTTGGGATTGTGAGTTTGAGTTGTGGACTCGAACTCGAATATTTAAAAAGAAAATACTTTTTAAAAAATCACTCTTGAGGGGTGCCTGGGTGGCTCAGTCGTTAAGCATCTGCCTTTGGCTCAGGTCATGATCCTCGGGTCCTGAGATCAAGCCCCCCATCGGGCTCCGTGCTCCGTGGGAAGCCTGCTTCTCCCTCTCCCACTCCCCCTGCTTGAGTTCCCTCTCTCACTGTGTCTCTTTCTGTCAAATAAATAAAATCTTTTAAAAAAATAAAAAATCTCTCTTGGGGTGCCTGGGTGGCTCAGATATTAAGAGTCTGCCTTCAGCTCAGGTCCAGGATTGAGCCCCACACTGGGCTCCCTGCTCAGTGGGAAGCCTGCTTCTCCCTTTCCCACTCCCCCTGCTTGTGTTCCCTCTCTCGCTCGCTCTCTCTCTGTCAAGTAAATAAATAAAAATCTTTTAAAAAATAAAAAAATCACTCATGTCAATTTCCAGAGCACTTCATAGATGTTAGGCAATTCTGTGGTGGGTTATATAACCATGATACAACTATGGAAGAATTAATTGCTAACACAAAGTCCTTTGGGTTTAGAGAAGGGCCTTTAAAATGCAAAATGCTTTTTATTGTTCTCTATGTATAAATGAAGAGGTTAGACTTCATCTTTTATAAAATTAGGGAGTCATGGTATATTGTCAAAGTCTCAAATACTTTTGGAAGCTCCCAGATTGACTCAGCAACATTCATTCACCATCTTTTTCCCCTTACCAAGCACCTATTTAAGGAGGCAGCAGTGAAGATCACTCTAGAACACATCTATCTTAACAGCAGTTCGCTTTTCAAGTACCCATTCCAGCTTTTAAATATAAATATGGTCTATCAAAGCACCGTAAATTGATCAGACAGCTGTTATCGGGAACTAAACCAACATCCCTTTTCCGGAAGGCTTTGGAAACAAATTTTTCTCTGACAAACTGTGTACTTGTTCTAGAAAACAAGGTACTCTCAAGGCATCAATGTCAAGTCAGATACAATATACATAGAGCTCTAGTCTGTTGTGAGCTTAAAGTTCTGAGTCTTACTAATTTTATGATAAATTGACTACAAGTTAGGAGGTTCTCAGTGTTCCTGCAAGCATCTAGTAAGTCCAGCACTCCTTAAATAGTGCAACACCAAAATTGTACCTATTTTGCTTAACTTTGTACTCAAGAAAAAAAGCAGACTTTTATCAACTAAAGTCTGTGCCAAAACGAGAGATGAATAGAGCTTATGAAAGAAAGGCCTGAAGTTCAAACTTTATTTTCATAAACCCTGTTATAAAAATCACTGAGGAATTGTTTGATGTATGCATGGAGCACTTACCTAATATTTAACCAGTCAAATACTGAAACAACCATGGCTCTGCTTTGTATTACATTACTGCTAGTGAAATTTACCCAGATTAGGACAAAGTTGATGGTAAACTACACATTGCATTTCTAAGTCATAATATGTTAAAAATGAATCCAGAATAAACAGGAAAGATTTCATTAAAAATTATTTCCAATTTTATAGAATAAAAAGGAATATAAGCTCCTTGAGGGCAGAGGTGTTGACTTTATTATCTGCCTCTGTATTCTCAGGGCCTAGAATAATCCCGAACACTTCATTGTTATTGATTAAGTGTCGAACATGGTAATGGAGAGAAAAGATTAGGTTTGAATCTCAGCTCTGACACTTTCTACTTGTGGAAACTTGGACAAGTCACTTAAGTTCTCTCACCCTGTTTCTTCATCTGTAAAAGAGAAATTATCACCTTTTTCCAGTATGTGGTTTTTTCAACAACACTAAGCAGTTCTCCAATTCTTAGCAGACACTGACCAGATGTCCTACAATTAATTATTTTTTAAAGATTATATATATATGTGTGTGTGTGTATGTGTATATATATGTATATATATATGTATATATATTATTAAAGACTATTTATTAGAGGGAGCACAAGTGAGGGGGTCAGAGGGTGAGGGAGAAGTAGGCTCCCCACTGAGCAGGCAGCTTGACACAGGGCTAGATCCCAAGACCCAGGGATCGTGACCGGAGCCACCCAGGCGCCCCTAAAGGTTATATTTTTAAGTAATCTCTACACCAAATGAAGGGCTCAAACCTATGACCCCGAGATCAAGAGTTGCATGTTCCACCAACTGAGCCATCCAGGCACCCCAGATGTCCTACAATTTAATTCAATTCTGACACTACTCCTAGAGATAGTGTCAGATCCCACAGTTAAAGCGCTCAGTCCTCCAAGACCGCCCTTCAGACACCAATAGCAAGTCCAGGTTGTCATCCTAGCAGCTGGCTAAAGATCAGATGTTCCCACAACCCTCTCCAGTTCAATTAATTTGCTAGAGCTGTTCACAGAACTCAGAAACATTTACTTACCTTTACCAGTTTATTATAGAAGGATGTTAGTAAGGAACAGCCAGATGGAAGAGATGCACAGGGCAAGGTATATACGATGGAGCAAGGAGCTTCTATGCTTTTTTGGGCTGCCCATTCTCCCCCACATCTTCACGTGTTTACCAACCCAGAAGCTCAACTTGTTCATGAGTTTTTACAGAGATTTAATCTGTAGACCTCCCCCACTTCTCCCTTCCCAGAGGTCAGTGGGTAGGTGTGAAAGTTCCAACTCTGACCACTAGGTCTTTCTGGTGACTAGCCCCATCCTGAGGCTATCTAGGAGCCCTACCTAAGTCACTTCTTTAACATAAACTCAGAAGGGACTCCTAATGAAGGACAAAAGAATTTCCTATCAGGAAATTCCAAGAGTTTTAGGAACTCTGGGGCAGAAACCCAGGATTGAGACCATATATATTTCTTATGCCATAGTTTTAATCATGTTCCTGCTGTGAAAAATAAGATGTATGTAAAATCACTGCAAAATGCTATAGCATTATTAAAAATCATTATTTTAATGTCAACAGTGTTATAATAAGACATTGCCTGGTAGAGATACTTAGTGGACTTAAGAGTTACCTTTTTAAAAATGTATATATTATCACACCAGTCAGAATGGCTAAAATTAACAAATCAGATGTTGGCAAGGATGTGGAGAAAGGGGAACCCTCTTAAACTGTTGGTGGGAATGAAAGCTGGTGCAGCCACTCTGGAAAACAGTATGGAGATTCCTCAAAAAGTCGAAAATAGAGCTTTTCTACAACCCAGCAATTGCACTACTAGGGATTTACCCCAAAGATACAAGTGTAGTGATCTAAAGGGGCGCCTGCACCCCAATGTTTATAGCAGCAATGTCTACGATAGCCAAACTGGAAAGAGCCCAGATGTCCATTGACATCAAGAAGACGTGGTGTGTGTCTACACACACACACAGACACACACACACACAATGGAATATTACTCAGCCATCAAAAAAATGAAATCTTGCCGTTTGCAATGACTTGGATGGAACTAGAGAGTATTATACTAAGTGAAATAAGTCAACCAGAGAAAGACAATTATCATACCTCACTGATATGTGGAATTTTTTTTTTTTAAGATTTTATGTATTTATTTGACAGAGACACAGCGAGAGAGGGAACACAAGCAGGGGGAGTGGGAGAAGGAGAAGCAGGCTTCCCGCCAAGCAGGGAGCCCGATGCGGGGCTTGATCCCAGGACTCTGGGATCATGACCCGAGCTGAAGGCAGACGCTTAACGACTGAGCCACCCAGGCGCCCCTGATATGTGGAATTTAAGAAACAAAACAGAGGATCATAAGGGAAGAGAGGAAAAAATAAGACAAACCAGAAAAGGAGACAAACCATAAGAGAGTCTTAATCATGGGAAACAAACCAAGGTTGCTGGAGGGGAGAGAGGTGGGGGGATGGGGTAACTGGGTGATAGACATTAAGGAGGACATGTGATGTAATGAGCACTGCATATTATATAAGACTGATGAATCACCTGTACCTCTGAAACCAATAATATATGTTAATTAATTGAATTTAAATTTTTGAAAAAAGAATAAATGGCAGAAATGGGGAAAAAAGTTTAAGATGATAGTTTTTCAAATTTTTAAAAGGGAAACATAGTTTGAATTCTAGTGCTGGTAATAGTATCTAACCTGGAGAATAAGTACTAATACTTATTAAATGTTAATATAAGCTAGACACTCTTCTAACTATTTCACACATTTTGTGAAATATTTATCATAAAGCTATGAATAATGTCCTGGTTACTATTACTGCACAATAAATAACCCAAAACATAATGTTGGTAAAAAAAAAATTTTTTTAAGTATATATTTTTTTAAGGATATTAAATGTTACTGTTTTTATAGCAGGATTTTGGCTCTTACATGCATTGTGTAACTTTAAGAGGGTGGGGTATATTGTAGGCACTATTTTCCAGAGATCTTCAACTATAGAACTCCTTTTTTTTAAATCTTCTTTTCTTTTTTATTATGTCCAATTAGCCAACATATAGTACATCATTAGTTTTTGATGTAGTGTTCAATGATTCATTAGTTGCATATAACACCCAGTGCTCATCAAAACACGTGCCCTCCTTAATACCCATCACCCAGTTACCCCATCCCCCCATCCCACCCCAAAAAGTATATATTAGATGCCAAATGTTTTATATACATTATTTCATTTAACTCTATGAGGTAGGCTATCAGCTCCATTTTTAGAGATGAGCTAGGGCTTTGCATTATCTACAGTATAACAAATTAACTTATTATCTCACAGTTTCTGTAAGTCAGGAACCTAGGTATAGCTTACCTTCAGACTCTGCTTCAGAGTCTTCCATAGGCTGCAGTGAAGTTATTGACCAGAGCTACAGTCCTGTCAAGGCTCCACTGGGGAAGAATCCAGCTCCAAACTCACTCATGTTGGCAGGGTTCAGTTTCTCACTGGCTGTTGGACTGAGTGAGAGGCTGCCCTCAGCTCTTTAACACATGGACCTTTCTATAGGGCTGCTTACAACATGCCAGCTGCCTTCATCAAAGTGAGCAAGGGAGAAAGTGCCAGCCAGTGAGACAGAAGTCACAAACTTTTACAACCTAATTTTGGAAGTATTATCCCATCACTTTTCTTGTCTTCTCTCATTAAAAGCAAGTCACTAAGTGAACAGGATGCAGGCTCTCACCAGACACTGAATCTGCTGGTACCTTGATCTTGGATTTCCCAGCCTCCAGAAGAACAGTTAAAAAATGAATTTCTATTGATTTTTAAAAACCAAACAAAAACAAGTTACTAGATCCAGCCCACGTTCAAGAGGAGAGAGTATTACAACAGAAACGGACTCAAACACAGAGAACAAACTGGTGGTTGCCCAAGAAGAGGAGTTTTAGGGGTTGGGAAAAATAGGTGAAGGAGATTAAGAGGTACAAAATTCCAATTATAAAATAAATGAGTCACAGGGATGAAAAGTAGAGCATAGGGAATATATCCCCCAACCAAAAACAGAGAGAGTATTACACAAAGGCATGAATATCAGGAGTCAGAGAGCACTGTGAGCCATTTTAGAAGACCACCCTCCCACAGGTCAGAATGTTCGAGTTGCTTATCCAGTTTGATAAAGCTAATAAGTAGCAAACCTGAGATTCCAAATAACATCTGCCAGACAAAGCCCACAGTGTTCTATTACTCTTTTCCCATTGAATACATGGTAATAATGTAGGGCTAGCATAAACTTGTCTAGAAATGAATCATTCTAAAGTGTTAAAATTATCTGTTCTGTAAGATAAAATAAGCCATTTCCATCCTAATTGTTTTTCCTAGGATTGTTCATCCTAATCATTTTCTTCATACATAGGACAAGTTAAACTTTTTTCAGTCTCGGTCCATGGTACCATAAATTTCAAATTTTAGTAATATCCGAATGTTCATCATCTAAAAAGCACATAAAGTGTAAGTCACCTCTCAACAAGGCCATATAAGGAAGAGAATCTGGTGGGCATACTAGTGTCATTGATGGACCTTTGGAAAGCATATCTTTTATTTGTTGATTTATTCAGTTTAGTAGGAAAGGACACAGACATTTGTAAATAACAATAAAGGTGTATACAAGAAGCTATGTAAGTTCAGAGAAGAAATATGGTTAAAGAAGTATGAATTGAAGAAGTACTTTGAGTCTTAATGCATGAATCTCAATTTGCCAGGTGACAAAGGCACAGAATTGTAAAAACAAAAAAACCCAATCAAGATTATTGAGGATTTTTGGAGCCCAGGATTGCCAGCAGATTTGGAATTTTGAGGACTCCCTGAAAGTCAGAGGGCATATGAAATCAGAGCAAGAGTCAGGCTTCAGAGGCAATGGATAACAGGGAGTTGGGGTGGAGGGGAAGGGCACAGTGTCCTAGAGCAACCATAAGGAATGGAATTGGAAACCTCTGGTTGAGTTGGTTTCTCCATCCATTCATTCTTCAAAGTTAAGGGTACTCTGGAATGGTATTTGCCCCTAAGCTAGCTCGTTGACTCTAGAAACTTGTGGCAGATGAGCCAGGCTGTACCCCAGGAGACTATATCCAGGAAAGGAAGCCTCACTTCACACCCAGAATATTAATTACTGTACCCTCCCTCACAATCATCAGAGCAAACTATGGTAAACAAACAGCATCATGCACAGAGAACAAGGAATACCAAGACGAAGAACCACCCGAGGAAGGGATACCCAAGGAAGATCAATACAAAATCAAGAACCACCAAATACCCAAGGAAAACCAATGCTATGAAAAGTTGATACCAATCAACAAAAGAACTAACACCCAAGCAAATAGTTATTAGAGAAAGCAGAGGAGGATCTTGGAAATAATAATTATTTACTGCATAATGGGTGTGGTATCAGGCATTGTTCTAATAAGCACCTTACATGTACTTTAAAATTTTAATCCTTATGCAGAATATCCCCAGAGGAATATGAGAGACTGTGAGAGAATATTGTGTCTAAATTTCATGAAAAAAGAATGAGTTAAAGATTGTTTAAATTAAAAAATAAAGCATGGTCTAAGCTGCAAGTGGACTTTGAGGAAAAGCAAATTAGCAAAACTGGAAGAATAAACTGAAAAATTATTCCAAAAGAACAAAGATATTGAAGGAGAGGTGGCTTAAGATGAAAGGAAAATCCAGAGATTCCAATATTTCATATTTCCAAAGAAGAGATGAGAGAGAATTTTAAGGCAGCATTAACTGAAGAAATAATAGAAGAAAATCCTGGTATGACTAGTGTAATTTAGAAGAAATATTTAATGCCATCTGTATTTTTTAAAAAGATCAAACATTAAGTGCATCTTATTTTTTATTGCCAGGTTGCATCTAAAATTTCATCACTTTTTATTATATGTATGTCTAAATTATAATACATATTTTATGTTTTTATAATTGTGCTTTTTAGCTTTTTATTTTGAAATAAATTTAGACTTACAGAAAAGCTGCAAACATAGTACAGATGCTCTTCACCTAGCTTCTTGTAATGTTAACATCTTATATCACCATATTAAAATTACACAAATTAATAAATTAACACGAGTACAATACCATTAATTAAACTGCAAATATACCCTATATCAAGTAGGACGAAAACAAGTCAGTGGGTATGATTAACGTATATAGATATATATAAAACAGAACAAAGGAGATGGATAGCTACTATATCCTCATTTCTATAACTGGTCTTGAGGCTTTTTTTAAAAAATACCATCCATCATTATTTCATATTCATTTTGCCAGTATCTACAGCTGGTTGGGGTTTTCACATGATGTGGTAATTTTCATTCTTCAGGAATGAGTCCTTGGTGCTTCTGCTTAAATTCAGTTGCTATAGTTTCCTATTTTCCACTGTACATAGCAATACTAGGAGGTGACCCAAAGCATCTCCCGGGTTTCAAGACATTTCTCATCCTTGTTCCTATTATGTAGCAGCAATCACACTTTCCCTTGGTATCAAGGATAAATTGTCCCAGCCTACACTATAACCTCTTTTTCCCCCTATTGTTCGAATGTCAAGAAGAGCCCAAAATAATCAACTAGTAGTATAAACTTCCAGTTAAGTGGAACCATTGTTGAGTTTGCTGGGGAGCATATTCCTCCCTTGGATACTGAGACCTTTAAATGGTCAAACCTCAAAATTATGGGAATAGAAAGCAAAACATTTTATGGGTAGATCAATAGGTATGAGTGGGAGCTGTCTGTCTCACTCCTGGGTTCCCCAGCTCCTGTGCCGTAGATAAGGGAGAAACAACATTCTATGTTAGTTGCTAGTTCACAACACATAATACTGTAGAACAGGAGTTGGCAAACT
Organism: Mirounga leonina; assembly: GCF_011800145.1. Classification (NCBI taxonomy): domain Eukaryota; kingdom Metazoa; phylum Chordata; class Mammalia; order Carnivora; family Phocidae; genus Mirounga; species Mirounga leonina. Next base: position 6,497,565 of record NW_023270852.1, read on the forward strand.
TTCTCCTGTAAAGGGCCAGATAGTAAATATTCTAGGGTTTAAGGATCACATATGGTATCTGTCACATATTCTTTGTTTTTGTTTACAGCCCTTAAAAAATGTAAAAGCCAGGGTACCTGGGGAGCTCAGTCAGGCATCTGCCTTTGGCTCAGGTCATGATCATAAGGTTCTGGGATGAAGCCCCATGTTGAGCTCCCTGCTCAGTGGGGAGTCTGCTTCTCCCTCTGCCCCTCCCTCCTGCTCATGCTCTCTCTGTCTCTGTCTCTCTCTCTCTCCCAAATAAATAAATAAAATGTAAAGAAGTGTAAAAGCCATTCTTAAAACTGTACAAAAACAGGATGTGGGCCAGGTTTAGCCTTCAGACTCTAATTTGCTAATCCCTGCTGTAGGACAACACCCTAACTTTGCAAATTGTTCCCTCCCTGCTGACACTGGAACTGAGTCTTCAGAAGACCACTCAAGAGTTCTAAAGACAAGCTGCTACTGGATGATGGGGATATACAATAAGACCAGTGAGTCTTGTGTGCATAGTATTCTGGGTCACCAGGGATTAACACCATTGTCCATGTCTTCCCCCTTTCCCCCCTACCACTGCACACTTTTATCCTAGGAAATAACTGTATGTCCCTTTGGGGAAAGGCTGAGAGATTCATACATCATACTTTTGATGTTATCACAAGGTCCTTTCTCATAGGTACCTAGGATACTCCGTATTCAAGGGCCTCTGGGTTTGTGAACTTTCCAGAACTAGGAAATGGGTGAAAGCTATTGCATTACTCTTAGTGGTATCTCTAGCTTCTGTTTTCCCAACCTAGGGATTGTTCAATTACACAAATATGTATGACCTTAGTGAGCTACCCTTCTATTTTAATACTGGAAACTCTATTAAAAAGTTAACCACCACCAAAGATCTCTGTAGATCAAAACCTTTCAATTACTACTCTGGTACAACTTTTTATTGGTAATTGTGCCCACTGTGTCTATAGCAGTTATGTTCTGCTACCTGACCTCAGGATCCCTCAACATCACTGAAATTAGAAAACCCATTTGAATGGCAACACATGCAACCTTTATCCCCAGAGGACAGCTATTACAGTAACATTCAGGGATGCTTGTGCTGTACTCCTCAATCTATTTGTTCATGCTATAGGGTAAAGAGAGGGTATGCTCTAGGTCCTTTGGGGTCATAAGTAGGGGTGGATGATCCAATACAAATGACAACCCTCTTCAATGTTTGTTTCTTCAGAAACCTTTTCATAGATTTCATACTTCTATCTTTTATGGCCTGGCCTTGGAAGCCACACACCATCATTTCTGTGATATCCTATAGGTTATAAAGGTCAGCCCTTTTCATTGTGGGAGAGGACTACACTGGGCATTTAATACTAAGAGGTACAAATCACTGAAATCTTCTTGGAAATTGGTTACTATAAGGTCTCTAGGCTTTTCAAGGAAGATAAGACCAGGGCAAGAAGGGAGCTACTTCTGCAGGCAAGGGACACTCGGTGGAGTTTGGCAGCACAGGATACCATTTTTGTTTGGAATACAACTCTCTTACTGTCGGTACCAAAACTTCCACATCAGAGATCAAATGAAGCTATTAATTCTACCTTTTTCATAATTCAGCATTTTACAAAGAAGATTCTATTTCTAATTTTTGGTGTGTTAGACCCTTGGCTTTAAGAGATTAAGGATATATGGGGTTCCTGGGTGGCTCAGTTGGTTAAATATCTGCCTTTGGCTTGGGTCATGACCTCAGGGTCCTGGGATCAAGCCCCACATTGGGCTCTCTGGCTCAGCCGGGAGCCTGCTTCTCCCTCTCCCTCTGCCTGCTGCTCTGCCTGCTTGTGCTCTCTCTCTGTCAAATAAATAAATCAATAAAATCTTTTTAAAAAAAAATGATAAAGGATGTTTTTAGAGCAATCATAGAAAACGCCTGTTTTTTTTTAACATGTCCTAGGCTAAAAATGTGAAATCTTGAGCCTATAATTTTCTTTAGGTTTTTCTAGCACAATGAGAAGTAATCCCTACCCTTGTATTTCTTGTGCATTTCATAATACTCTGACTGAGCAGCCAGTTGGTCCATCAAAGTCTTACTTTTGATAGGTAGTTCATTCTGGGTAACACCAGATGATAATTTTGGTTTTGTTTTTTTTTTGTTTTTTTTTTTTTGGAAAGAGCAAGGGAAGGGCAGAGGGAGAGAGAGAGAGAGAGAGAATCTTAAGTAGGCTCCATGTGCAGTGCAAGCCCAACACAGGGCTCCACCTCACAACCGAGAGATCATGACCTGAGCTGAAATCAAGAGTAGGACACTTTACTGGCTGAGCTACTCAGGGTCCCCGATGATAATTTTTTAAAGCAAAAATGGAATGTATTTTCTATAACTGAAAAGTCTACAGATAGGCCTGGATCCAGGGACTCAAATGTCTATAAGAATCTATCCCTTGCCATCACATGACTGTGCCTTTTTCTTTTGTCTTTATTCTCAGGGAGACTCTTTCCATGTGATGGCAGAAATGGTCTTTAGCTTATATTTTACTAGTTTATTTTAGTCCATAGGTGATCATTTAAATAACTGTTTCTCTTCTGTGTATCTTAGACTACCAGTCTCCACTAATAGTAACCAGATCCCCGCTGCCTTCAGATACATCCAAGTCAGATAAGGTATCCCACATTCTCATTTCCTGGAAAATCATTCATTAACAACTTTTCTTATTACTGCATCAGTGTTCAATTGCATAACACAGAATCATCTAGTTTAGGCAAAAAGAGATTTAAAATGAGGAACTGAGTGCTTACAAAATCACTGAAAGAAGTAGAGGAGCAACTTCTAGGTCCAACTCCTTGGAATAACCTTCAGCCCTTACAACCATGGTATTTCTACCATGATTAGAAATGTTCCCACTACTGTTGCTGTAGGAAGCTGCTGCCATTGTTGTTCACCACAGAACTGCATGACTTGCTGCAGCTGCTGCTACTGCTGTTACAGGAAACTGCTAGCTCCAGAATCACATATATCACCTCTGCCAAATCCACACAAGCAAATTAGATTCCATGTATCTTTCCTTTCTCCTCACATGGCTCAGTTCTGAATTCATTTCTCACAAGATCCATTGGACTCAATCACATCTAGAATCCTAACTGAAAAGGATACTAGCTTTCCAGTTTTTTCAGATTAGAAAGAGGTTGAGCATCAACCCACAGCTCCCATAGCATTTTGTTCACATCAAGTATTATTATTATTCTGTAGAATTGTAAGTTGTATCTGCTATATTGGTTTGAGAATTCTTTAAGAACATGGAGGACATTAGGAGAAGGGAGGGAAAAATGCAGAGGGGGAAATCGGAGGGAGGGATGAACCATGAGAGACTATGGACTCTGAGAAACAAACAGGGTTTTGGAGGGGGGTGGGGGGATAGGTTAGCCTGGTGATGGGTATTAAGGAGGGCATGTACTGCATGGAGCACTGGTTGTTATACGAAAACAATGAATCGTGGATCACCACATCAAAAACTAATGATGTATGGTGACTAACATAACATAATAAAATAAAATTTTTTAAAAAAGAACAGGGATAAAAATTTTATTTATATTTTAGATACCCAGCATTCATCAGTGCCTCCCTCAAACAATCCCTTAATTAAACACAATACTATTTTACAAACTTTCATTAAATATTTGCTAAGAACCTTTGTATGTATGAGTAAAGACTCATCCTTACACAATTCCTCTTTGACCCAGAGCCTACTCATTTCCCCTACTCCACCCCTTACTGAAACTGAAATTTCCTTCACATCATTTCCTTATCACACCTTAGAAGACATCATAGTGATTGGAAAGATCAAAGTTTTGGGGGTCAGACAAATTTGGGTTTGAATTTTGGCTTATCTACATACTAGCTGTATAACCTCGGGCAAGTTATTAACTCCTCTAAACCTTGGCTATACTATGAGGATAGTAATCCGAAGTTGCCCTAAGGACTAACTAAGTGAGATAATGTTTTTAAAGTACTTGGCACATAGTAGACACTAAGAAATATATATTGAATAATATACATTATATTAAATATATATTAAAATGTCTTCCCTTATCTCATAGCTATAACTTTGGAATTGAAAGAGTTATCTATCCAGCCCAGCACCCTAATACCAATGAATAAGCCCAAACCTAAAAGAAGGGGTTTCACATCTATGTCTACCTGCCCCAGCTCTTCATGGCTTGACCTGTTCATCCCCTATATGTTGACACAGGGGTACTGTAGATCCCTGATAGATACTTGTTTGAGTAGATTTTTATCTTCCTTTTGAGTGAGACTTAGTATGGAATTATCTTCCCTATTCATTTGTCCCAGAAATAGCTGTCTAGTCCTAATCATTGGATATTTAGTCTCAAGGACAGTTGAACCCATAATGTCCCATACTGAAAGGGAAGTTTTTGCTTGGCATTCTGTAGTTCAAGACACTCCTCCTAGATACCAGAATGTGTAATCTTGATGTCAGTTATTTATCTCATCATGACTGTAGGTCAACCCATCTTTGGTACTGCATCTCCCCTGTATTGCTGAACCTGCATATGCCATGAGCAAGGCTCAACATGGTATCAGGGTCTAATGTGGTTCTCAACAGGAAGGTGATTTGCCTCCCCCGGGACATTTTGATAATGCTAAGAGACATTTGGTTGTCCTAACTGGGGGGGAATGTGCTGCTGGATGTGATTCGGTAGAGGCCAGGATTGCTTTTAATATCCTACAATACACAGGACAGCCTCCTATAACAAAGAATTATCTGACACAAAATGTCAATACTGTTAAAGTTGATAAATCCTGGTCTAATTTTAAGCCCCAGGCTTGTACACTAAGCCCTGTCTTGGAGTGTCATAACTCACCAGTAAGTTCTAAAATAGGACATCTCCATCATGACATCGTCCCTTATCATTCTTGCCCATAGCAGTTTCTTCCTCTGCCTTCTATAAGGCTTTATTCATTTATAGTCGTCTGACAAACTGCTCGTATTTCTTTAATTTTTATACATTGTCTCTCTAGGCTATGAGCTCTTCTGAACAATAGCCCTGTCTCCCACATTCTGTAGCCCTGTTGTGTATAACAGTTTTAATTAATCCATAAAAATAATGAAAGAGCTTAGATTCAGACAAGATCTTTCAGAGTGCTCCCACTCTCTCTGGGCAAAGGCCCAAAAAGAAAAAAAGAAAAAATAGGGTCCTTACCTAATCGAAATATTCAACCCACTTGATGTCAAAAGAATAAAATCTTAACTTCATGGATCTCCATCTATTCCCACTTATTCTTGAGAGTTCCTGGTTTTTATTTTGGCTTTTGATTTCTTTCCACTGAAAATTTCTCTTCTGCTTATATCTAATTGCTCTCTCCACTAATGCCCCTAGCAACTTGTACTTCCTCTTTCATAACACATCACATTTGAATTTCTTTTTCAGTGTCTTTCTTCCCCAAAAGACTTTGAGCTACATGAAGGTAGAGATGATTTCTGCCTTCATTATCATATCCCTAGCACTCTTAGCACAATGCCTGGCATATAGTAGGTAATTTCCTTGTTAGTGCTTTTGAGGTGTTTTTTTTTTTTCCAAAATGAGTTTTATTAAAACATAATGGATTCCAAAAGGTAGTTCAGCAAAGAAACTACAAAAAGGAAAATTCCAATTTAGAAAGTATAACCTTGTGTTCTAACACAGGTTAATTGATGACCAGACTCATGGTATTTGTTCCATAGCCTACTTGAGGGTGCCACTCACCTCCTTTGTTACCTTCTTCCTTCCTTGAGGTCTCAGACTTGTAAGCCCTGGGGAAAATTGCATATGAATGGGTTTTCAGGCCATTTTTGGATAAACTGTTGCCCTTACTCTTCACCTGTTCAAACTGCCCTATCTGTGGTTTATCTGTGCATCTACTTGTAGATTCTGTGGATTTACATGTAGCAATTCAACCAAGGGTGATTGCAGGCCCCTTTAGTCAGTGAAGGAAAAAAAAAAAATCATGTACTACTCTTGTCTACCCAGGACCATTTCTAACTGTCTCCTCAGATTGTTACGCCACATAAAATTAAAAATTCCAAGTCAAGCTAAATTTCATATATTCCTTCTCCTTCTAGTCTTTCTGTCATAAGATTGATTTGAGAGAGATTGATTTTTTAAAAACCATGTTCATTATTACTTGTTAGTATAAATACTAAAATACTAATACTATAAAATACTATAAATAATGTCCCTCTGATCAAAAGGAACAAGGCTTTTTAGCAGAATTTGAGGGGTGGGGGTAAGAGGAAACTTTTGAAACTCCCTCACTTTGAGCATACTTTACCACTATAATGGATTTATCAGCGTCTGGCTCCATCTCCCCTTTCTCCCATGCCAGTTTTTGTTCTTGGGTTCTAATCCCTCTTTCTCTTTTCCTCTCCACCGGCCCCCCCACCCTCTCTCCTTTTCCAATTTCTATACAACATAAAGGTGGCCAGACAAGTGGTCTGAAAGACCTTTTGAAGATCTGAAATCTACTATTTCATTATCCACTAACCAAGCTGCGGATATGAGTGACTTTGTCCCTCTCCATAAGCTAGCAGGGGCCCCTTCTGACTCCCAGGGCTTACTATCAGCCGGCTCCTATCTATGGTAATTCCCCAACCTAGTGGCACACTTCCTCCTCTTGGGTCTTGGGTTAGGCAGGTATCCAACTTTGCTTTAATTTAGCATGGAGTTACCCTGGGGCTCTCCTGATTGACCTGAGGCAGTATACGTGGTGGTATAGCTTTTGGGATCTAGGACCCATGCTACCTAATCTCAAATTCTGAGTCTGCTACATACTCTTTTCTCTGTGCCTCAGCTTCCTTCTCTGTGTAAGAGAATAGTATCCACTACCTCTTAGGATTGGTGTACACATGTAAAATATTTAGAACATAACTTTGTAACTTAGCACAGTTTTGTTAATTATAATTATGAGTTGATCCATAGTGTTGTTGGGAAGAGATCTGTGTTACTTCTACCACACTAACAATTCAGCAAATGTTTATTGAATGACCACAATGTGCCAGACACTGCTAGGCAGAACACAGAGATGAAGCAGACATTAATGCTGCATTTGTTTCTCAGTGAACTGCATTTGGTCTATAGATGATAATGGTGGCAAAGAGGTAGCTGTGTATTTAGATAGGCCCTCAAGGTTTTCTCCATTGACTCTTAAATGCAAGAAGGAATGTTTACCCTTTGACTTCTAATATTATCTTCTATTCTGTTTCCTTTGAGAGCTTAGAAGTGCATTATCTCCCTTATTTCTCTCGTAAATTTACCAGGGATTGTTAAAATTATATTTTTGCCTATAATTAAAAATAAACAATACTTTCTCATTCCCAAATCATCAGTTCTCCAAGTTCTCAAAAATCATTACTTTGGACCTTGAAATGACTTTGGCCCCTTTTTTACCCCTCTGGTTTTGATTTGGTGGTATGTCGGTATATACGTGTTTGCCCTTCGGCACTAGTGAGATGTGGAAAGGTGAGCTGAATCAGAGAGGTGTAAGTGAGTTTACCACTGGATAAATGTACTTATTTAAGTCTCTTTCTCACCAGTTGTTTCCCAGATCCAGCTGGATTTTATCTCTGCCTTGCAATCACAGTGAATGAATGCTGAAAGCAGGCAAACTTAAAACATTCTATCTAGAAGAGAATAAGAATACTTTCCAAAACAAAATATGAAGTTCTAATTTAAATGATGGTTGAGAGGGAAAAAAAGGATACAGTGAATTACCTAAAAATAAGGACAATCCTTTTTTTTCTGGTTTATTATTCTGCATCCAAAACCGAGATTTTTGTTGATTTGTGTACTCCGAAAGTTACTCTCTCTTTTAAGGGAGGGGTGGAGTCATGGACAGGCTCTGAGTTCCCCCGCAGGGATGTAAAAATGAAGATGTGCAGTGCTGTGGAACAAAGAGTAAAGTCCCTGAGACAGCATTGTGTAACTGGATCAGCGTTGTTTCACTATGATACTTTGCTTTCTGTTTTGAGTTCCTTGGTTCACAAATATTCTCTCTCTCCACCCTTTATCTGATCAGCCACAATAAAATATAACTATCAACCAGAGAACTGTGTATTTATAGCCAAGGAAAGGTAAGTATTTGGTGCAGTAGCAACCAAAATTCACTTTGTTATGCATAGGTCTGCTGCACTATCTTCAAATTTCTTGCCCTTTTATAATTGGCTCTCTATTCTTTTTCTATAGAGCAAATCATTATTCAATCATTGAGAATATAAGTTATTTTTACTAAGTCATTACTATTATCTTTAGGAGCACAAAAACTCTCCTACCAAAAGTATTGATAGAATGGCTATTATACTTTGAGCAGTTTTTACATGAACCAGAGCAATCACATTTAATGAATTTATAATTTGATGGATAAAAATGAACACTCTTTTACATTTCAGTTTCATTGCCAAAATTTAAGTTTCAAAACACACACACACACACAAAGCACACAGCTGGTTAAGCTATAAAAACTCCTTCACCTGACATCATAGAACTTTCCCATTTCTAATTTTCTCAGATCTTTCCCATGTTCACTAATATTTTTAGTCTAAAATTAGAGGCCATGATGAGTACTAGAGTACTGCAGGTCCAGATGTGCTGGAATTCTCAACAGTATTCATAAATCTTTGAAATTTTCACTCCATCATTGAAGTGGTCCTTCAGGGTTATACTACAGTCTGTGGCAAAATTACTAGAAATATAGAATATTTAAACATACAGCAAGTACAGCTCTGGTTTACTGCCTAAATCTGGAGGAGGATCAGGGATCCTGAATTCCTAACCCAGGAAACACATGAGGCAAACAACTTTTAAAAAAGGAAGAGTACTTGGCCAGGGAACTGGATATCCTGGTTTCTAGACCCTGCCTTCGGCAACTTCAGGGGCAAAACCCTAAGTATAGAACTTGGAGCGCCTTAGTTGCATCATCTGTAGAATTGTAATACTACTACCTATCCCTTACCATCCCCCCTCAAAGATTCTGTGATCTGACATGAGAAAGTGCTTTGGACTACTCAGAAAAATAGTGCTGCATAGCTATGAAGTATTATTGTTATCATTATGCTTATTGTCATCATCCTATACTCGGTACTTATCATGATTGCTGCTGCTTTCATCAGAGAAACTCAAAGATTTATAAAGAGAAACATGTATTCATATAGCATATCTCTAGGAAAATTTTGTAATTCTCAGTACTTTTAAATAACTTACTTAACTTTTCAAACAAGTTAGTAGGTGAATTCCACTCCAGTACATATAAATATATATATACCAGTTCTCAGAGCAACAGCATGAATTAACCCATCCTCTGGCATTTAAAACTCACACCCTAGTAATTTTGTGTTTAAATGTCTTGCATATCTGTAGTTCCACTTTAAAAATTACCTAAGACCAGGTATTCCTTTTAAATGACCAACTTTTTAAGTTAACCATCAACCCTTCCAGAGAAAGTAAGAAAATGAGATTAATTTCAGCTTCTCTAAGAAGACAACTCACCTGGTCAGAATAGTTTTCCATATAGCTGCTAGATCAGTCAGGTTTCTCCAGACAAACAGAACGAGCAGGATTTGTGTTTATATACAGAGAGAGATTTATTTTAAGGAATTGGCTCATGTTATTGTTGAGCCTTGGTGAGTCCAAAATCTAATGGGGCAAGCTGGAGACCCAGGGAGGAGTTGCAGTTTGAGTCCAAAGGCAGTCTTTTAGCAGAATTCCTCATTTGGGAGCAGTTACTCCTTTTTCTATTAAGGCTTTCAACTAATTGAATGAGGCCCACCCACATTATGGAGGGTAATCTGCTTTACTCAAAGTCTACAAATTAAAATGTTAATTTCATCCAAAAAATACTTTCAGAGAAATATCCAGAATGTTTGACCAAGTATCTGGGCACCATGGCCTTGGCAAGTTGACACAGAATATTAACTATTATAGTTAGAGTTCTAAGAATTTAGTTCTGCACTAAAATGCTATGAGCAATTTAGTGGGCTGAAAATGACCCCCCAAAAGATGTGTCCATGTCCTAATCCCTGAAACCTGTGAATATTACCTTATGTAGCAAAAAATGAACTTAAGGATCTTTTTTATTTAAGATTTTATTTATTTATTTATTTATTTATTTATTTATTTATTTATTTGACAGAGAGCAAGAGAGAGCACAGGCAGGGGGAGTGGCAGGCAGAGGGAGGGGGAGTGGAGGCAGAGGGGAGAAGGGAGAAGCAGGCTCTCCGCTGAACAGAAAGCCCGACATGGGGCTCCATCCCAGGACCCTGGGATCATGACCTGAGCCAAAGGCAGACACTTAACCAACTGAGCCACCCAGGCACCCCTAAGTTAAAGAACTTGAGAAGAGTTTATTCTCAATTATCTGAGTGCAATCATATGTACCATAAGAGAAAGTCAGAGGAAGTTTTGTGACACACAGAGGAGAAGGCAACGTGAAGACAGAGCCAAGGGAGATGCAGCCATAAGCCAAGGAATGCCAACAACCACCAGAAGCTGGAAAAGGCAAGAGATGGATTCTAGAGAATTCTCTAGAACCTCTGTAGGGAGTACAGCCTTGCTAACACCTTGATTTTTGACTTCAGACCTCCAGAAGTGTGACAAAGTTAATTTATGTTGTTTTCAACCACCCACTTTGGGACAGTTTGTTATAGCAGCCACAGGAAACTAATGCAGGCATCTTACACATTGCATGCAAAAGTGACCAAAAAAGGGACGCCTGGGTGGCTCAGTTGGTTAAGCATCTGTCTTCAGCTCAGGACATGATCTCAGGGTCCTGGGATGGAGTCTCGAATTGGGCTCCTTGCTCAGTGGGGAGCCTGTTTGTCCCTCTGCCTGCCACTCCCCCTGCTTGTGCTTTCTCTCTCTCTGACAAATAAACAAAATCTTTAAATAAATAAGTGACAAAAAAAAAGGAACATCCCCATTGTAGTTAGTAATGTTGCTATAGAAAAGAGAGAGCTTGGGGCACTTGGGAAAGTATGAGATCCTGCCACAGTCTAACTGAATTACATTGGAAAAGTCACCTAACCTTCAATTTCCCTATCTTTAAAATGGGAAATGACACTTCCCTACCTACCCACATGATTTGTACTGAGACTCAAATAAGAGAATATATATTATATTCAATAAATATTCACTGATGTTTACTATATGCCAGAAACTTCTAAAAGCACTGTGTCTAAGGGATATAACAGTGAAAATGACAGGGTTCCTGCTGTCATTCAGCTTACATACTAATGCAGTAAGCAGACAATATACAAGAAAGAATGTAAAATCATTTCATACAGTGATAAGGACTATGAAAAAAAATAAGTGGAGGGGCACCTGGGTGGCTCAGTCGTTAAGTGTCTGCCTTCGGCTCAGGTCATGGTCCCAGGGTCCTGGGATCGAGCCCCGCGTTGGGCTCCCTGCTCAGCGGGAAGCCTGCTTCTCCCTCTCCCACTCCCCCTGCTTGTGTTCCCTCTCTCGCTGTGTCTCTCTCTGTCAAATAAATAAAATCTTAAAAAAAAAAAACAAGTGGAATAATAATGATAGAATGGCTGGAAAAGGAAATACTATATAGGATGATCAGGAGGGAAGGCTTTTCTAAAGAGGTGACCACAGTTGATAAAGCTGAGTGCTAAATTATGAAAAAGAGCCAGCCATGGAAAAAAACTGGAATAAGAGCTTTTTGGACAGTGGTCCTTGAAAAAGAAGTAGCTATAGCTTTTGCATGTTTGAGGAAAAGAAAGCTTTGCAGGAACTTGAAATGTGTGAACAGAAAAAAAGACCAGTGTGACTGAAGTATAGAGGACAGGGAGGAATGTGATAGGCGATAAAGCCAGAGTGATATTTAAGGACTGGATCATGTAAAGCTATGTAAGCCACAATGAGAAGTTTGGATTTCACTGTGAATATAATGTATATCCATGATCAAAGGGTTTTAAACATGGAAGGGGTGTTATCTGATTTTCATTTTTTAAAAATGACTGGATTCTGGGTAAAGAATGTATTAAAGAGCAAGAGATGAAGTTGAGAGACCAGTTAGGAGGCTACTGCAGTAATCCAAGCTAGAGATAATGGTGGCTAGGTTAAAGTGACAGCAATGTAGACAAGAGAAGTGGACCAACTTAAGATATATTTTGGAGATAGTGGCAGTAGAACTTTGATGCATTGGATATGGGAGAAGAGAGACCAGAATTAAGAATAATTCATAGGGTTTGGCCTTAGCAACTGGCAGATGGTGAACAATGGAGGAAAATCTATTCTGAACATGTTAAATTTGAAATGCCTTTCAGATACCCAAGGGGAAATTTCAGTAGGCAATTCGATATATATATATATATATATATATAGCTTGCATGGGGGGAGGGATAAATCAGAGATGGAGTTATGAATGTGGAAATCATCATCATGTAAATGGTATTTAAAGTCATAGGATAAGGGGAAAGTATTCAGAGGGAAGAGTAGAAGGTCCAGAATAAATCCTTGGGTACTTTAATATTTAGAGGTCAAGCAGAGGAGGAGAAGCCAGAAAAGACAGCTGAATTGGTGAAGGAGACAATGAGGTAGGAGGAAATCCTGGAAAATGTAAAGTCACCAAAGCCAAGAGAAAAATGAATAAGTGTCAACAGGATACTATGCATAAATATTTTCTCAGCTCCTGCTGTGTACAAAAAGCTCTACTGGAAATGCAAAAGAAATGTTCCTGATCTCAAGGACCTTTTGATTTTGAAATGGAGATAAAAATAAGCCCCATAAAAATAATACAGTACATAGCCTTCTGATTTCCCTATCTTCAGGTTTGCCTTTCGATCCGTTCTACTCCAGGCGCAAGGTTGATTTCCCTAAAACATCACTCCAATCAATTAAAACTGATTAGCTTTAAACTAAAAATCAATAGAGTTCTGATCAGCTCAGGAATTTTCTTTGCCCATATAGACAGTCCCAAATCATCATTCCGGCACTCAAGGAAGGATGGCCACAGTCTCATGAAAACTTATAGCACTCTTTCTTGGTGGCTCAGTTTAGCACTTGTTCTATCCTTCCCTATCCTTGTATGTAATTGGTGTATGTATCTTTTGTCTAGATTGTGAGCTCCTTAAAGACAGATTAAGCCCAAGCTCCATGTCTAGAATGTTAACTCATTAGCTTTATTTTTTTCTGCCAAGTAGACAAAGAACTCCAAATTTTAGTCATATGATATAGAACACTGGTGTAATAATGAAGCAAAATTTGAGTACCGTAGAACTAAATTATGGATAACTAGGAATGGAGGAGGGATGTGCCTAGGAACAGGGAAGTAGTCTAAAACAAGTTTGCAAAGGGCCTTTTATACCAAACTAAGGAGTCTGGATGTTATCCTGTTATGGGAAACCTTACTGACGTTTTTTGAGCAATTATATACCCATATCTGTGCTTCAGAAATGAATTGGTAGAGGGGATAAATGAGAATGGCCTCAAAACTGGAAGCAATGGAGAATCAGTAGAGTGAATTTTTTGAGGCAGCAATACCAGTTTAACTGGCGCTATGAGAGAAGATTGTGTGTCTGGGAGTGGTGAAAAAGAAGGCCATCAGAGAGAGAGGGTAGGGCCAGAATATGAAGGGCTTGAAAGCTAGGCAAAAGCATTATGACCTGGGATCCCTGGGTTCTAACGCCTGTTTCCCTACTTGGGGAAAGTCCTTTATCTTTTCTAGAACCCAGTTTCCTTTTCTTAGGGTTTTCTTCAGCTGTAAGATTATTTCCTATGAAACTCTGACGTGCTATAGTAGTTCTCAAACCTTAACTGTACATTGGAATCACATGGAGAGCTTTAAAAGTGGTTGATGCCTGAATCCCACTCTGAGAGATTCAGATTTATCTGGTCCTGGATGCACCCTGGACATTATTTTAAAAGGTCCTTGGGGGCGGGTGGTGGGGAGGAGGGAGTGCCTGGCAGTCTCAGTCAGTAGAGTGTGTGATTTTGATCTCAGGGTCTTGAGTTCAATACCCCACGTTGGGTATAGAAATTACTTAAAAATAAAATATTTTTAAACATAATAAAAAAATAAAAGGTCCTCAGGTGATTCTACTGTGCAGCCAAGGTTGAGATCAACTGATGCAGAAAATAGTGAAGCACCAATATTCTTGAACATGGTGGTTAATATGTTGGGAAAAAAGTGTTTTAAGGAGGACTAATATGAGTATACAGAGTAAAGGGAAAAGATTATAGGAGACCAACTGGAAATTTCCAATAATTTAAGAGAAAAATATACTAAGGCCTAGATTAGCATGTAAGCAATAACATTGTAGGGAAGAAGATGAATGTAGGGAAAAGATGATTCAGAGGGAAGTAACACAAGGACTTAGTAATTAATTGAATATTTGTTACATGTGGAAAATAAAAGACATTTTGTGTTCATGATCAAAAGGAAAGAGAAAATGTAGAGTCAAGTTTCTAGTATAGAATAATAGTGTTATCCTTAGGAAAACTAAAGTAATCAGTTGGTTAATCAATATTATTGATAATATGGTAACAGGCATTAAGTAATTATGTCTGGGACTATGTTATGTGCTTTACATACATTAATCTCATTTAATCTGTACAACTGTTATTCCCATTTTACAGATTTAGAAACTGAGAGAGCAATTAAATAATTTGTCCAACGTTACACAGTAAGAGGTAGAGAAGGTAGTTGAACTAACCAGTCTGACTCCTTTTCCTTATAATAGGAAGATGATCGGTTACATACTGAATTGTTTGAGTTTGAACAAATAACTCAAAAAAGCAAAATGGCTGTAGAGGCCAGACAGGAACATAAATGAGTGGATCAAGTCAGAGTTAACTGCGGTAAAATGAAAACATTTAAATGAGGCAGTCACTACTCAGCTATACTTAAATGTTGCCCTGTTGGAATTTCAGGCCCAGTATTGCCGTATTTTAAGATTTTTCATGAAAAGATGTAAATCTAGATTTCTGTGTAAAATCTCCTAAAATTTAAATGTCAACTAATTCAAATGTTTAAAATTACTGTGTGGCCCGAACGAAATATGGCTGCAAGTGGGCATCTCTGATCAATAATAGGCTGTTAGAAATTCAGAACTGAACTTAAGAGATGTGAGCCGGAGATGTATTAGGGGGAATCCTTAAGCACAGAGAAGGTAGCAGATGCTCCAGGAGTTGTATGTGTTAGAATAATAACCAGCATTTGACATGATTAGTTAAAAGAATGCAACAATATATGAGTTAACAAGTCAGTCAGGACTCTTTGAGAGCTTTGCAGTCTTACAGAAAACTGACATAAAATGGAAATGTTAAAACTAGCAGATTGAAGTGGGTGTATTTAAAATTCAATTTTCTATAAACTAAAAGCTAAATTCCAGATAATGACTTGAATTTTCATACATCCATGATGTGATGGAAACATTTCAAAACTGTGAATCTCTCTCCTACTGATTGAAAGATAAGTGAAAGATTACATTTTATCCATATTTTCACCTTTTTACCTTGGGTTACTTTCTCCCAGCCCAGTTTCTCACACACACTGCGAAGTCCATAGCAGAGGGGTTCACAATTAGCAAAGATTAAGTAAAACCTTTTTTATTTTTAATTATTGAGTTTCAGGCTCCTCAAAAGACCATCCTGGTTTTAGGGCTCGGTAAATACTATCTTTGAAATCTGGACTAGTGTTTTTGAACATTATTCCATCAGATTAATGTATTATCAGTTATGAAGAATGTAAACCAGTTATTTAAAAATAAAGTATCACAAAAACGAAAACATTTTTGCAAACTGTAAAGCCCTGTGATAATATTATAAAGAAATACTGTTCTGGTGTTATTTTGAAGCCACAAGGGTCCTGAAATTACAAAGTGGATCCTCTTGTATTTGAAACACAAGTTTCACCCTTCCCCAAAATGTCTTTTATTTTCCACATGTAACTACCTCCAACAATGAGATATTTTCCACTTGTTTAAGTGAAATTGACTTAATAGCAGTAACTGTAGTAATATAATGAGGGGTAATGATCAGCCTCATATATGGCAAAGATCTAAAGATGCTGGAATCGTGTTAGAAATCTTCAGAGCCGCACCACACCCCTCTGTTATCAGGTTTAAACGTCCTAGGACCAACTGCAACTTTCATGAAGACTGTATTACCGACTAGGTGCTTTCAACACCAAGAGCTGTTTTGACATGTCAAACGTTAAGTCTGGTCTTTGAAAACCCTGCCCTTTATTGGACACTTTCTTTAAAAGATATGCATGTTAAAACAGTTTCTTGCTTTTGATACACACTGTATCAAGAACTGCATGTTCAAAATGAAGATGGGGAAATTTCTGCTAAGTATATGGAAACATGACTCCATTTTTGTATAGCCAGGACTCCATTTTCATGTAGCTAAAATGTCGCAAACGATGGAACACTTCATTTTACGATAGCCCTACTTTAAAATATTACCTGAGAAGTATTAATAGTTCATCCTGAAGGCTTGGAAAAGCCTAATCCTATTTGTTATGGTGGAGCTTACATAAAATGGAAATACACAGCTGACAGTCTTCAACGTGCTTAAAAACAAACAAAACCCAAAAAACAAAAACCGGGAGCTAGCAATCAAAATCCTCCAAACGCCCGCGCTCCGCAAACACTTCTTCCAAAGAAGTCTGGTATGGTCTGGGTATTCCTCCGTGACCGCTGGCGGGACATTCCTTCGGGAAAAGCTGCTTCTCGTGTGAGGTACAAAGACAATAAACCCCTTCCTTTTATCCCTTTCTCATTCACTCTGCAGGGGGTGGAATAAATAGGGAGCTGAATGAAGCCTTCTTCACGCATCTGGGTGCACCGTCTTGTTTCCTGAACCCTATCCTCCCGGCTCCCCCACCTAAAGCTGCTGACGCTGAGCACCTGGAGACCGATAGTTATTCCAGGCACTGCGCCCCGGGGGCGCCAGGCCTCAAACCTACAGGCCCGTCCCGGGGAGGCCCAGCCTGCGAGGGGCAATCACGACGCCTTGGGGGCGCCAGGAAGATCAATGCTCTGACACGCCACGGACAGGAATCCGGTAGGGTAGGGGAAAGGTCCCTCGCACCCTCCCCCCGCCCCCGCCATTCCCGCTGAGAAAACGAGGTAGAGGGGAAGGGGTATGAACAACTCGGGCACGGGGTAGAGTCAGGGAACAAAGAGACAGGAGGAAGATGAGACAGCCACACCAACGCAGACTCAGAAGGGCTCTCCGACTTTACGCAAGTGGCCCACATCTCGACCGTGCTCAGCTCCCCTTACGCCACTAGCTTGGCTTCAGAGCCTTCGCGAATATGGCTTTGCGCACTGCGGTGGCAGTGCGCCGCAACCGAGCTTGGCCCTGTGGCTCCTCCCCGCCGCTCTGCGCGGATTGGTGGCAAGCTGAAGTCCGGCGGCTGATTGGGCGGCGAAGGAGCCATTCGGGGCGGCTCTGGTGGGTTCGGCTGCCCCAGAGTGATAAGTTCAGCTTCAGACACGCCTCAGCGCCAGCAGCGAGTCGGAGCTCTATGGAGGTGGCGGCCAGTACCGGGTGGTGGCTGCAGCAGCGACTCCTCTGAACTGAGCGGTTTCCAAGCCGTTCCGACTCCTTCCTCCCCCTTCCCTCCCCCTTTTTTGTTTTCCGTTCCCCTTTCCCCTCCCTTCCCTGTCCCCGACGACCGGATCCTGAGGAGGCAGCTGCGGCGGCAGCTGCTGAGTTCTCGGTGAAGGTGAGTGGAGCCGCCGCCGCCGCCGCCGAGTAGAGCGCTCTAAAATGGCCGCCGTCCCCTGGCCGCTTCTTCTCGAGCGGTACAAAATGGCGGCCGCAGGCGGAGACGGGCGGGGCGACCCTTGTTAGCTTTTTTTCCGCTCTTCAGGCACCTAGAAACTCTTCACCTTTGTTCTCCTTTCGCGTTGCTGATGGAGTAGAAGGAAGCCGGCAGCCGTGGCGGCCTCCAGCCGTCATCGTGGGTGTCGGTGGCCGGGGTCCGGGCGGGCCGAGGCGCTGGTGCGCTTGGACGGGGGGAGAGCGTGGCGGGGCTGCGCGTGCCGCAGCGGGGAGCGACGTGCCGGCTGGCGGGGAGGGCCCGGCCGTTGGCGCGGGACCAGCCGAGGCGCAGGAGTCCCGGAGCCCGGCCTCCCGGCGGGGAGGCGGTATGTTGAGGCCCCGGTGCCGGCGGGGAGCGGGCCCCGCCTGGGACAGGAGAGGGGAGAGGAGAGAATTTGCGTCCTTTTGTCAGCGGGGAAGGGAACGGAGAGGCGGCTGTCAGTCCCTCGGGGATTTATGGGGAAGGAGGGGGTCCGCTTGGAGGCGGCGGGTGGGAAGGAGGCCGCCTTCCTGCCTGGAGAACAAAGAGCGGGGCGCTGGGCCGGCGGGGGCGGCCTCCGCTCCTCCCCGCCGAGGCTTGCCCCCAGCGGCTTCGCGGGGAGGCTGTCGGAAGCACTTCCCTGACTCCGGCCTGGGTGGGAGGAATCCACTGCTCTTTTGTTCCCAGGAAGGGGGAAAATGGGCGGAGGTTCCTGCTGCCATGTTGTTGCCCGTGTCTTCCGCCTGCCGAGTGCTAGCCACTGTACACCCAAGTCCCTCTCGCATCTTCCCGGATGCACTCTGTGCGGGGGTGTTGAAAGAATGGACAGTGGAGAAAACCCAACAGCCTTTAGTTATTCCTTATCTAGTCCGCTGGGCTCGTCGTCGAGGCAGTGAAAGCTTAGGACATTTCCCACATAATGTGGTCGTGTTGATGGAGTTAGATTTTGTGTTAATGATCTCAGTGCTCAGTTCTCAAGAAAGTGGCTCTTTCAGAAGGTTTGTTAGCAGGCGGGATGTTCTGTTTCTGCGAAGGCTCTTCGCATCTTTGAACATAAAGGGAATTTCCGGGTGGCTAAGCAGAATAAAATCTGTCCATTTGTGTTTGAGTGCATTCAGTTTTAGTCTTAGATCTATCTGCAGTGCAGTGAAAGTTCAATCAACTGCAGTGCCAGGATCTAAAATAAGATAAATTATAATTGAAGGAAGGTTTACAGATTGGTATATTAGCAGTGTCTAATTTTGGTACTCTTTCTCATTCTAGGTTTTTCATTTCTCCCAACCTCTTCCCTCCCCACCCCATCCATTAATATTATTCTTTTGAAGATTCTTCGTTGTCAAGCCGCCAAAGTGGAGAGTGCGATCGCAGAAGGGGGTGCTTCTCGTTTCAGGTATGTGTAGGTTTATTTTTGGCAGTTGTTACGAAGAGGTTAATCACAAGATTAAAATACTTACCACGCCAAATAATTCTGATTTAATGTGCTGCAGATTTAATGTATAATAATGCCATTTACTTTTTTTTAAGTTCTTAAATTTTCATTATCTTCTGTTTGCCATCTGGAGGATAAATGTCATTTCCATTAGGCCCAAGTTCAGTCTTCATCTGTGGTGTAATTTCTGAAATACAGAATAATTAAAGAGACCCATTAGCTCTTTTAGGTGAGACAATTGGCATAAGTTTTTTTTGTTTTTTTTTTTAATAGTGCTTCTTCGGGCGGAGGAGGAAGTAGGGGTGCACCTCAGCACTATCCCAAGACTGCTGGCAACAGGTATAGTAAGTGTGTAGTAACAATGAGCTTTATAAAACAGATTTAGATTAATAGTCTTTCTCCCGCATAAAAGTACATACAGCAATAGATATCAGGAATCCTAATCCTACCAGGCATGGTTTCTGTTACATATCCTTATTAGAATATCAGCTCTTGATTGTTCGTTTGGTAAATCACTGAATTAGGGCTCTCAGACTATTTTATTCTCTTAACTCTTTGGATTATTTTCAGTAGTGTAATTTCTGAAATCAGAAATTATTAGCAGTTATCCATACTGATTGGTAGTAAAGTAGTATGCATGCAACATGGTCATAGGACATTAGAAGATGTTCTTAAGGTGTGGCTCTTGGAGCAGCAGCATTGGCATCATCTGGGAGTTTGTTAAAAATGCAAAATATCTGGCCCTTTCCCGGCTCCAGTAAAACAAACTGGGGGTGGGCCCGGCAGTCTGTCCTAACAAGCCCTTCAGGTGATTCTGATGCACACCATTTGAGAAGCAGTGATTGTGAGTTGCTTAGTTGTAAGGGAAGTTGAAAAAATGTAAACTTTCTATTTGGAAAGATGTCTGATCGGTATGACATTTGATATGTCACAGTGCTAGGGCTTATATTTAAATTAAAGTTTAATTATATATCTTAATTTTTACTAGCGAGTTCCTGGGGAAAACCCCAGGGCAAAACGCTCAGAAATGGATTCCTGCACGAAGCACTAGACGAGATGACAACTCCGCAGCAAACAACTCCGCAAATGAAAAAGAACGACATGATGCAATCTTCAGGAAAGTAAGAGGGTAAGTTTATAGATCGGTTTTGTCTTTTACTGAAAGGAGGGGGAGGGGGAATGAGTTGGCTGTGTTTTTCTTGTGTATGTGCTGTATTATCCAGAAGGCAGTGTTCATGTCCAAAGTGTGTATTTTAATGAATGCCAGTGTTGGCAGTTTTATCTTAAATTGAAGACAGCAGCATATAGGTATCTTGAGGCTTAAGAGTTGCATGCAGTCATTGGGTTAAAATCCACAAACCTTTTGTCCTGTTTCCCATGCCTGGTGTGTAACCCACTGAAGCATGGAACATAATGGTCTTAGTTCCTGGATTTTAGTCTTGATAATAAGGAGATTCTTGTTCTCTGGGTTTTGAGATCGTGAGAAAGATTTGTCAAACAGCTGGGAACCCCCAGCAGGTACAGATACGATCTAAATAATAGTGAGAGGTTTATTTTAACATAATCTCGGCTAGATGGGTAAGAAGATAGGTCTTAGATACTCAGTGATGGAAGAAAAAAATGAACATAACTTAAAAAGTTGTTTTTCAATTCTAATTCTTTGTGTATTGCCTGATACTTCAGTGTGATTCCTTTCTCCCCAGCATACTAAATAAGCTTACTCCTGAAAAGTTTGACAAGCTATGCCTTGAGCTCCTCAATGTGGGTGTAGAGTCTAAACTCATCCTTAAAGGGGTCATACTGCTGGTAAGTTAAAAGTTGGCTTAACTGAGAAGAGAGTAAAATAGTTAACAAACCCAAGGGGGTTTTTTTGGTACACTTGCACTGTTGCTTAAAGCTCAGGTGTGAACTAGATACATGTATTTTTGAATTGTGTTGTTGATTTTAAAGAACTACCAACTTTTAATAGCATCAGATTTGAGAGGTGAATGTTTATTTTTATATTGAAGTATAGACATAAAATGTTAACCTTAGTTTCAGATGTACAACATAGTGATTTGATAATTTGATACATTACAGAGTGCTTACTGCAAGTGTGGTGGTCCTCTGTCATAAAAGGTGCATTTTAAATTGTTCGTACTAAAAAAATACATGTTCATATTATGTTTGGAGAGTTAAGACGGGCTAAGCACAGCTATTCAGGTTGGGGGGGGGGGGGTTGTTTTTCTTTCTGTGGAAAGCCTATTTTGGTCTTAGAAAGGAATCGTAGGATAGTTGATAGTAAGATTCCAGTATCTGTTTATAGCTTCAATATCCAAGATCTTTTCAACTCTTGGTGGTAGGGTGTTACTCGTATGAGATCTGTACAGTTGACTTTTTTGGTACCATCTTCGAGCTAATATAGAAGTGCTTGTATTTTTCCAGGCTGTGTGCTAATCATTTTACAAGGTAGATGAGGCCTAGATTTTGTCAGAAAGTTACCACAAGATGTAAAGATCCTTAAGACTTGGAAGTATTAAGTTAAAGCAGGGGTTCTTTCAAAAATTGTCGTGTTTAGTTTAAAACATGCCTATTTTCTGTAGATTGTGGACAAAGCCCTAGAAGAGCCAAAGTATAGCTCACTGTATGCTCAGCTATGTCTGCGATTGGCAGAAGATGCACCAAACTTTGATGGCCCAGCAGCAGAGGGTCAACCAGGACAGAAGCAAAGCACAGTAAGTGGTGGTGTTTGCTTGCTTATTTTAAAATTTATTTGAAAGATTTCATTAACAAAACCTGCCAAATGTCTTTGTTTCCTTAGACATTCAGACGCCTCCTAATTTCCAAATTACAAGATGAATTTGAAAACCGAACCAGAAATGTTGATGGTGAGAGTTTATATTTGATAATTACATAGTACTGTGTATTTTCAACTTTATTCTGAAAGTTGACTTTTTTTGTTTATTTTCAGTCTATGATAAGCGTGAAAATCCCCTCCTCCCCGAGGAGGAGGAACAGAGAGCCATTGCTAAGATCAAGATGTTGGGGAACATCAAATTCATTGGAGAACTTGGAAAGCTTGATCTTATTCATGAATCTATCCTTCATAAGTGCATCAAAACAGTAAGTATGGGAATTTAGGTTTAGATCAGTCGTTTGGTACATCATCATTTGGGGGAAAGTCCCATTATAATTGCTTTGTGCCATTGGAGAATGTTGGTAGGCACGTTAAATACTTCAAATGACTAGCAGAACTTATTTAAATGTTATAAATAGGTACTTAAAGTATGCGGTGTGTTTTGTAAAGTACAGATAGAATTACCTACCTCTGTTAAAATTGCGTAATTTGGAAGGATTTTTTCTATACAGACCAAATAGTACTGTACTTAGTACTGTGTGTGATGAGTGTGCTATCAGTGCAAACATGAGGAGAAGTGTTAAAAACTATAAACCAAGTAAGATTTTTGTCAATCTGTGGCATTTATTTCTTTGGTAGCTTTTGGAAAAGAAGAAGAGAGTCCAACTTAAAGATATGGGAGAGGATTTGGAGTGCCTCTGTCAGATAATGAGGACAGTGGGACCTAGATTAGACCATGAACGAGCTAAGGTATGTGTGTTGCTAACAAAAGTGGTATTATAAGTAGCTTGTCTTAATT
Organism: Mirounga leonina; assembly: GCF_011800145.1. NCBI lineage: Eukaryota > Metazoa > Chordata > Mammalia > Carnivora > Phocidae > Mirounga > Mirounga leonina. The sequence continues at coordinate 6,520,441 of NW_023270852.1, forward strand.
TTATTTAAATGAAATGATTTGTTTTTGTGATACAGGGGATTGTCCCATTCTTGATTATAAACCGAGAAGTCTTAACATACTTAAATGAGAGTATTCATTTGCCATAGCACTTTTTTCTCATTAGGTATTTTTCTGTTTTATTAGTCCTTAATGGATCAGTACTTTGCCCGAATGTGCTCCTTGATGTTAAGTAAGGAATTGCCAGCAAGGATTCGTTTCCTGCTGCAGGTAAAACTGGTTTAAATATGTTGATAAGCCGATTTTTTTCTCTTTGGGAATATTAAAACTTACTAAAACTGTTTTTGAAATTAAAGGATACCGTAGAGTTGCGAGAACACCATTGGGTTCCTCGCAAGGCTTTTCTTGACAATGGACCAAAGACGATCAATCAAATCCGTCAAGATGCAGTAAAAGTAAGATGCTGATGGTTTTTGTTTTGTTTTGTTTTGTTTTAATTTTTTTTTTTAATTGAGTGGTTTTTAAGTTTATGAAACTGCAAGGATCCTAATAACATTTATTTGAGTGAGACTCCTTACTCTGGTGGAGCTTAATATTTTTAGTTTCTTGTGTAATATGGGAAGAAGTTATATATAGAAGTTACATAATTAGCACTTTAGTAGCCTAGAAGTTGTTTTTCTCAGTTATAAGGATTTTAGTTTTATGTGAAATAGTGTCTAGAATCAGGTGTTTATTCACTTTATTTTTAAAGGATCTAGGAGTGTTTATTCCTGCTCCTATGGCTCAAGGGATGAGAAGTGACTTCTTTCTGGAGGGACCGTTCATGCCACCCAGGATGAAAATGGATAGGGACCCACTTGGAGGACTTGCTGATATGTTTGGACAAATGCCAGGTGATCGTGACTGAAACTGGTTTCAATTAAAAAAAAACAAAAACACTTCAACATTTTAATAGTAGCAGAGTTGTAAAGAGTTGTTTGTTCGTCGATATGTATTTTAAGGTAGCGGAATTGGTACTGGTCCAGGAGTTATCCAGGATAGATTTTCACCCACCATGGGGCGTCATCGTTCGAATCAACTCTTCAATGGCCATGGGGGACACATCATGCCTCCCACACAATCGCAGTTTGGAGAGATGGGAGGCAAGTTCATGAAAAGCCAGGTAAGAAAACATTGAGAATGCTTAGGTAACAAGTATTAACAGTAATGTATGTGATTTACTGTTTGCTTTTTTAAAAATGAAAATATTTTAGGGTTTTTCTAAACCAAATTTATTATCTATGACAGTTTCTTAAAACTGGGTAAGATACTTTTATGATTGGTAAAATCACAGCACTTCATTTGACAGGCTAGATTTTTGTTCTTCCCTTGTTTCATCTTTTACTTCCTCTGGGCAAATTCAGTTTAAACTTTTCCCTATGGCTTGGCTCATCCCTTTGGTACTTGATTACCATAATTTGTGGACCCCTTTTTATCTAGACTTTCTTTCTCCCTTTCTAAAATAGGGGCTAAGCCAGCTCTACCATAACCAGAGTCAGGGACTCTTATCCCAGCTGCAAGGACAGTCGAAGGATATGCCACCTCGGTTTTCTAAGAAAGGACAGCTTAATGCAGATGAGGTACATTTGCCTGTGTTACTTATCTACCAAAGTTTGTCAAATCCGAAATTGATTGCCCGATGATTATAAATAAGACGCGTTATTAAGAGGACTTAATGCTGGAGTTCTTCACCGTCTTTCTTTTCTGTACTACTTTTCTTTCTTTGATGTCCAGCGTCCTATGAGCGAAGATTATGAGATATGAGGGCAAGTCTCTTAAAAGTCTTCGGTTAGAGCAAAGAAAATGGTTGTCAAGACTTGGATTGTGATTTTCCTGTAAACTAATTTTCTGATTTTTAATATCTTAGTGATGCTTCTCCTAGGAGAATTCTAGTACAAATATAAGATTTGTTAAACAGTATCTTTTTTTTGTGTGGATCAGATCTTTAGTTTTCTTGCCTGAAGTTACGTTAACATGGAGCAACTTTTTCAGCCATCAGTACTCAAAATTTCTGCCTTAGGTTCTAGGATGTTTGTATATGCTGAATTAATTGTAGGATGTTGGATCTAATGTTTGTCAACTGCATGTTGTCGATTTGTTTTAAATTCTAGATTAGTCTGAGGCCTGCTCAGTCGTTCCTAATGAATAAAAATCAAGTGCCAAAGCTTCAGCCCCAGATAACTATGATTCCTCCTAGTGCACAACCACCACGCACTCAAACACCACCTCTGGGACAGGTATGACTGCAATATGACAACATTTTCTTCTGATAGAGTACATTCTGAAGATTTTTTTTTTTGGTGTCTTCCCTGTAACTTCATGAGTGTGTTTTTGTTTTTTAAACATTCATACCTGTTTTTTGTGTTTTTTGGTTTTTTTAGACACCTCAGCTTGGTCTCAAAACTAATCCACCACTTATCCAGGAAAAGCCTGCTAAGACCAGTAAAAAGCCACCACCATCAAAGGAAGAACTACTTAAACTAACTGTAAGTTTCAAATAATCACGTAGTCTAATTCATGGAATGTATCTGAGATAGGAAAACACTAAAGATACTTGGATTATGTTCTTTTCAGGAAACTGTTGTGACTGAGTATCTGAATAGCGGGAATGCAAATGAAGCTGTCAGTGGTGTCCGAGAAATGAGGGCTCCTAAACACTTTCTTCCTGAGATGTTAAGCAAAGTAATTATCCTGTCACTAGATAGAAGTGATGAAGATAAAGAAAAAGCAAGTTCTTTGATCAGTTTGCTCAAACAGGAGGGGATAGCCACGAGTGACAACTTTATGCAGGTACAACACTTGTCTGATTCTGTGAGGACTCTCTTGCATTCGTATTTGAGAACTGATAAACTGACTGTTATTATGTATTCCTCCTAAGGCTTTCCTGAATGTATTGGACCAGTGCCCTAAACTGGAGGTTGACATCCCCTTGGTGAAATCCTATTTAGCACAGTTTGCAGCTCGTGCCATCATTTCAGAGCTGGTGAGCATTTCAGAACTAGCTCAACCACTGGAAAGTGGCACCCATTTTCCTCTCTTCTTACTTTGTCTTCAGCAATTAGCTAAATTACAAGATCGAGAATGGTTAACAGAACTTTTTCAACAAAGCAAGGTCAATATGCAGAAAATGCTCCCAGGTAAGAGAATGCTGGGGATTTTTTTGTTTTTGTTTTGAATAGTAAGTCTAGAGAGTCTTTAGTACCTTGAGTGGATTTATATAAATCATCACACTGTATTGATCATCCTGTCCAGATAGTGATAAGCATTACCACAGGCTAGATGGCACCTTTTATAAAAAGTGATTATGATTTAATGGCTTTTCCTTTGATCCAAATACTAAGTGTTTCCTTTGCTGGGTTCTTTATTCTTTTACATTAATCTCCTACATGTGGGAAATAATTTATGAAGCTGTTCTCTAGACAGGCCAACTGGCTAAAATGAACTACCTGATGATGGAGATGGCTTTTGTCTCTTCAGAAATTGATCAGAATAAGGACCGCATGTTGGAGATTTTGGAAGGAAAGGGACTGAGTTTCTTATTCCCACTTCTCAAATTGGAGAAGGAACTGTTAAAGCAAATAAAGTTGGATCCATCCCCTCAAACCATATATAAATGGATTAAAGATAACATCTCCCCCAAACTTCATGTAGATAAAGGATTTGTGAACATCTTAATGACTAGGTAAGATAAACTCCAGAGTTAATGCTTTATTGACTAGAAAAAAGTCTTTAGGGACTAAGAATTGTCTTTCTTGAGCTGGAAAATTTTGCTTTTGGCTTCTAACAAGATCTTTCTTTGCAGCTTCTTACAGTATATTTCTAGTGAAGTAAACCCACCCAGTGATGAGACAGATTCTTCCTCTGCTCCTTCCAAAGAACAGTTAGAGCAGGAAAAACAACTGCTGCTTTCTTTCAAGCCAGTAATGCAGAAATTCCTTCATGATCACGTTGATCTGCAAGTCAGTGCCCTGTATGCTCTGCAGGTGCACTGCTACCACAGCAACTTCCCCAAAGGTGAGTGCGGGGCTGGAGTGGGGGCCACGTCTCCCAACAGTGCACTAGATGATGGGATTGCATGTTGTCTTGTAGGCATGTTACTCCGCTTTTTTGTTCACTTTTATGACATGGAAATTATTGAAGAAGAAGCTTTCTTGGCTTGGAAAGAAGATATAACCCAAGAGTTTCCTGGGAAAGGCAAGGCTTTGTTCCAGGTAAATCTTTTGTTAGAGGCATTTTAGTCTGCCTTTTTCAATTGACTTGGTATTTTGCATCCTATATTTGTTTTAAAGGCTCTTCATTAGTTTTATATGTACCTCTCCTTCTGCACTGTTTGAAGCCTTTCATCACTTCATGGCTTTACCTCATTGTGCTAACGGCCTACGTTAGCTTATGGAAGGGTCTGTGGTTTTCCAGGGGAGCAGCCTTTGAGAAACACTGGTCTCCACGGTGTCTTTTTGTGAGGAGCATCTGTGAAGCATTTATCATTAGCCCTGTTCTTGGGGACTCTGATTGAGCAATTCTGGGGTGGGACTGGAAATCTACTTCTAGGACTTTCTTCACCCCCAGCCCTGCTAAACCTATCGTAGTTTTGGGACGAGCCCCTGTCCTGCACGAAAATGAACTGGAAGTAGTTGGAAGTAGTGTCCCAGAATGACATCCAAGCTCACTGGCTGTGTACTGCTTCCCAGATACAACTCCTCCACACCTTTTTAAAATAACTTCTAGCCAGTAGACAAGTAGTACTAGCAGTATGTTCTGAAGGCTTTAGCAATCTTAAAAGATACACTACTACCTAAAACTTTTCTCCTTTGGTATGTTTGCTAGCTCGGTCCTAAATCAAAACTATTGGTTTGAGTTTTTCTGACTTCTCTAAGTGTGGCTTAATATTGTGGAATGACACATTTACAGGTGAATCAGTGGCTAACCTGGCTAGAAACTGCTGAAGAAGAGGAGTCCGAGGAAGAAGCTGACTAAAGAACCAGCCAAAGCCTTAAATTGTGCAAAACATACTGTTGCTATGACGTAACTGCATCTGACCTAACCACTGCGAAAATTCATTCCGCTGTAATGTTTTCACAATATTTAAAGCAGAAGCACGTCAGTTAGGATTTCCTTCTGCATAAGGTTTTTTTGTAGTGTAATGTCTTAATCATAGTCTACCATCAAATATTTTAGGAGTATCTTTAATGTTTAGATAGTATATTAGCAGCATGCAATAATTACATCCTAAGTTCTCAAGCAGAGGCAGTCTATTGCAAGGACCTTCTTTGCTGCCAGTTATCATAGGCTGTTTTAAGTTAGAAAACTGAATAGCAACACTGAATACTGTAGAAATGCACTTTGCTCAGTAATACTTGAGTTGTTGCAATATTTGATTATCCATTTGGTTGTTACAGAAAAATTCTTAACTGTAATTGATGGTTGTTGCCGTAATAGTATATTGCCTGTATTTCTACCTCTAGTAATGGGCTTTATGTGCTAGATTTTAATATCCTTGAGCCTGGGCAAGTGCACAAGTCTTTTTAAAAGAAACATGGTTTACTTGCACAAAACTGATCAGTTTTGAGAGATCGTTAATGCCCTTGAAGTGGTTTTGTGGGTGTGAAACAAATGGTGAGAATTTGAATTGGTCCCTCTTATTATAGTATTGAAATTAAGTCTACTTAATTTATCAAGTCATGTTCATGCCCTGATTTTATATACTTGTATCTATCAATAAACATTGTGATACTTGATAAGAGTTGTGTGTGACTTTAGCAGCCACAAATTTATGAAGAATACTACCAGCTTAGATTTGAAGACTTGGGAACTTTCATGGCGAGACAAAAAATCAGAGGTAAGTCTCATGAATTTAGATGTGTAGCAAAAAACTTGGTAACATTTCTAAGTCAAAACACTAGCCTTGGTCTACACTGCCCTATATCTGATTTAGTCGGCCCTCCTGTCCTCACCCTATTGATCTGATCAGTTTCTTGCAACTTTTGCCCTTGCTCATTCTGCTCCTGTGTCCTGGGATGTGCCACGCATTCTTCTCCTCACCACCCCGTAGCTAGAAAATGTCAGGTTAATTAGGGCCTGTCCACTCTATTGAAAAATGTAACTGAACACATCCTTGCTATACCTCTTACCCTTTTTTACATTCGCCATGTCCACCATTATTGTGACTTACTGCATATTTATATCTGACTCCAGCATGTGAGGAGATAGAAATTTTTTTGTTTGCTGCTGTTTCCCTGGCACCTAGAACAGTACCTACGCACCGTGAGCATATTTATTGAACCAAATCACAAATTAATGAACTTGTCCTACGTGGCAGGATCTGGACATGGAAGTAGAAGAACTCAAGACGAGTTCTAAGACCACATTCATCCTTACTACTTCAGAGCAGTGTGATCTTAGGCAAGATTTGTTTCATTCCTGATTTTTTTTTTTGAAAATGGGGCCAAGGCCACAATTACTAAAGGTAATACAAATGTCCCTAGCAAGAGGCATGAGGAGGCATTTTTAATACACGTAAATTCATGCTTTACCTTCTCAGTAGCTTCCACCTCAGAAGAGCTGCTTCCATCCTGAGCTGCCAATCTGCGCAGATAAATCCAAGGGGCATTTCTCAGTCTTAACTGACCTATCAAAAGCATTCAACAGTTATTTTTTTGCCTTCAGGCTTCTTAAGGCTCTTTTCTAGCCTGCAGCATGCAGGTTACTGTTCTGCTCAACTCCTAGAGAGCTCCAGTTCCATCTACATGCTGAAGAGTCCAAACCTTCCCAGGTCATCCAGATGCATCCAACAACTGGACATTTCCCAACCGGTTCCCACATTCTGTCCATCTTCCATGATCACTGTCTGAAACCTTTGACTTCAACCCCATCTCCACTGCACTGCCCAGTCTAGGCCCCACTGTCTTAAGCCTGAAGTATTGCAATTGACTTAAGAGTCACCCTCTAGTTCATCTTGCTATCCTTCCACTTCCTTCTTACCATCACTGTTGTAAAACTCTGGTCCTTCCTCTGCCCTTTAGTGGCCCCAAGTTTTCCTCAAGAAAATACAAATTCCTTAATTTAACAAGGCAGTTACCTGCTGTTTGCCCCTTTACATTTTTTTTTTTTCTTTCCATCTCTTGTTTGTGGGCCTGTGAGCGTCCTTGTTCTCCTTTACTGTTCCCAGCTCTCCATCCATCTAGCTTCTTACTCATCCCTTCAGGTATTAGCATAAATATCCCACATTTGGAAAGTTGGCCTTTCTCTGCCAAGATTGAGTTTGTACCAATCGAGCTCGTGGTTGCTGGACAGGCTAGAAAGGGAATTTATTGGCATCCCACTTAAGGGATGCAAAGGAAGCCCAGAGAACCAGGCTTAGAAATGAAGGGGGACGAAGGGAAGCTGGGTTGGCTGAACCACAGAACTCTGCTAGAGCAGTGTTGTATCCCATCCAACCCCAGAGCCTGTGCCAGCATCTGACTTTCCCAGGGACACTAGGGCCAGGTTCAGGGCTCCAGAGAGAAGCCCACAACTGACTGGGCTTGGATCATGTGTTCACTCTTGGCTATCTTTGTTTACTGGAGCAGAGCATGGATCTGGCCACCTGGGCTCTGCTGTGTCGGGCAGGCCCGGCCTCCCGTGAAGACGGACATGTAGGAGGGAAGAACTCTGGAAGGGAACTGGAGTAGAGAGCCAAAAACGGTCGTCCGCTATGAGGCCTCTACTGCCCCTCCCCATCTAGCACTTAACCCTGCTGCATTGTGACCACCTGCTTACTGCCTGCCTTTCCACGGTGCTGAGAAGAGCTCCCGGAGCCTGAGGGAGTGTCTCTTGTTCGTTCCTTTCCCCAGGGCTTAGCACTGTGCTGGACACAAGTACCAATAAACAGATGGAATGCAACAATGAATCCAGGTTTTGTGGAACCTGAGTTTTCTGTAATTGGGGCAGGAGGAAGAAGGTCCAATTACAAGGCAAGCCTGTCCATTGTGGTGCTAACCAGGTGAAGTAGGCCCGAAGCCTTCAGTCTTGCCAGAGGAGTGAGCTCGATGCCCCTGTGCAGCTCTCAGAGTCAATTCTTGCTGGGTTGGCTAAGATTCCATGTACAAATGCTTTGAAGTTATACTCATTGATCCATTCCATAAAGCTATCGGAGGAAATCCTGACACCCAGTGGATCACCGAACCAGTCCACAAGCACAGGGAGGTACAAGGGTGGACGTCTGCAGGCCACAAGAGCCATGGCCTTGGAAAGGGCCACAAGTCTCACCACACTATTGGTGGTTCTCGCTGTGGGGCACAAAGACACGATACTCCCCAGCTCCACCATGACTGCTGATATAATGTTTGTATAATTCTTATCTAATAATTTAGGACAGCCAAAAAAAAAAATGACGATGCAACTCTTAACACAGACTACAAACTTGGGGTCAGGATCCAGATAGATTCCTGTGTAAGAGTCTGCTCTTGAACTTAAGCTCACTGACTTCATGGCAACTCTAGGAAGAAGTGACTATAGTTGATACCCTACAGCATAGTAACTGTCCCATTCTGTACCAGATCTGCTGCCACTCCAATCACAAAGCACTCAGCTCCCCACATTGATTTATTCCTTCAGACATTCAGAAGTGAGCACCTTAGCCCCACCGGCCTTGTGCTAGGGGCCAGGACACAGCAGGAGTAAGACCCCATCTCCACCCCGGAAGCGCCCACAGTCCGGCAGGGGAGACGGCCAGGAGTGTGGACCCTGTCGCCGTGGGCAGGTGATGGGCCTCCTCAGCTGAGAGGAGGAAACTTGCTGGAACTTCAAGAGTCACTCTCCTGATGAGCATTTGAGGGAGGGCTCTCCAGGCAGAGGCGGGGAACCCGACTTCACCTTCCTCCTGGCTCCGCGGAGCCCCCATCTCCCTTCTCCTCTGCCCCAGAGGCAGAGCCCACCAACACTCCTGAGTGAGGGGACATCTTTCGTCTGCTGCTGGAGGTGGTGGTGCACAGCTGCATCAGGTACCAGCTCTGCAGCGGGGCCAGGAGGACGGGGACGTCCAAAGCTCCCTCACTTCAATGCATTTAGAGACAGCCTTCCAAGGGGTGTCCTCCAAGGAAGTGCCGGGCTCTGGTCAAGGAGACATCTGAGCACAGAGCAGAGAGGAGCTGAAAGAGGACCCAGAAGCCACACAGGCTGCCCAGACCCACAGACTGTCCTCCCACCCCACCCCACCTGGGGTTAGTCCAGGAGGACGGGACAGAGCCAGGATCGGGCTTCCTGTCTCCATGGTGCTCTCTGCTGGGCTCCCAGGAGAAGACACTCCACCCCGCCCTGGAGGAGGATACAAGGGTACTTGTCTAGAACATCCCAAGAGAAAGGACCAAACCTACTGGACATGTTCATCAAGGGGGTAGCGGAGAGTGAGAACTGGCTTTGGGTCAGTCCCCCTGTCCACTGCAGACGATGCAACAGTGTGACTGATAAGCAGTGAATCCTCGAGGGCTGCTCATGCCTGCATGGGACTCAGAGCCTGGTTTGGTCTGTGACTCTAATTACTTGGGAATCTCAGCTTCCCAAGTAATTAGTCCCATGAGCTTAGGCCAATTGCTTCACCTCTCTGGGCTTCATCTGCCTTATCTATGAAATCATCCTTGGTTTGGCCTCCTCCTAGGGTCGTTGCGAGGAACCAGACAGGTAATGAAAAACCGTGTTCGACAGGTATGGGATTACTCTACAGGTCCATTCATTTCAGAAGTATTTATAGAGAACCAACTACATGTTGGGCACTACTCCAGTGCTAAGGATGTGACAGTGAATGAGGCAAAGCCTTCTTATGGAGCACACAATCTGGCCAGTAGGAGAGAGAGAAGAAACAAATGTGTAGGATCCATTAGGAAGTGCTACACATAGAGAAATAAAAGAGTACGAGGGAGTGATGTGAATACTCACTGAAATAGGGCATTCAGGGATGGCCTTATATGCGAGTGACCCTGCAGCAAAGATCTATATAAAATGAGAGTGAATTATGCAGGTATCTGGAGGAAGAACCTTCCAGGCACAGGGGAAGCAAAGCCAAGGGCCCTGAGATGGAAACACACAAGGGGCGTCTGAGGACCAATGAGGGAGCCAGTGCAGCTGAGCAGAGAGCAGGGGCTGAGGCTGGAGAGAGGCTGGGGGCACGGGAACTAGCCAGACACAGTGAGGACTGCGGCTTTTAAGTGGGATGGGTGGCCTTTGGAGGCTTGCTAGTATTATTTATTAATAATGATAATCATTTGAGACTGGAGGAGCAAGATGGCGGAGGAGTAGGAGACCTGGATTTTGTCTGGTCCCAGGAATTCAGCTGGATAGGGATCAAACCATTCTGAACACCTATGAACTCAACAGGAGATCGAAGAAAAGAATAGCAGCAACTCTCTGAACAGAAAAGCGACCACTTTCTGGAAGGTAGGACGTGCGGAGGAGTGAATCCGAGGCGATATTCGGGAGGATAGGCGGCGGGGGAGGGGGCCTCCGTCGGCCACTTCTGCAAGTGATAGAGCAGCGGAGCACAAAATCGGAACTTTTAGAAGTTGGCCCCGCTGAGGCATGTCGCTTCAGTGGCTAAGCAGGGGGTGAAACCCTCGCGGGACACTGTGGTCTCAGGACCCTCGGGGTCACAGAAAGACCAGGGGTGCCTGAGTGCAGCAGATCTCCCAGGTATCGGAGTGGGGAAGCCGGCTGCAGAGACGGAGCCGAGGCATGGGCTCTCAGCTGGGGGTTGTCATAAACCATGATCCACGGCACAGTCGGGCCACTGCTCCTCCAGCAGGGACCCAACCAACGGCAGATCCGGGGAGACCCCCCTTCCTCCCCTGGGAGGAGTGGCACAGGAGTGCACCACAGGGATCTGCTGGGTTTGGAGACTCCACACGGGGTCGGGTGCCAGAGATAGAAACACTCAGTCACAGGCCGGGTGAGCGCAGAGTGCGGCCGGAGACCGGGGAGACGGGAGTGAGTGACTGCTTTTCTCTGGGGGCACAGTGAAGAGCGGGGCCCCGAGTTCTTGGCTCCTCTGGGGAGGGAGATTGGGAGGCCGCCATTTTCACTCTCGTCCTCCAAAGCTGTACGGAAAGCTTGCAGGGAACAAAAGCTCCTGAGAGCAAACCCGAGCAGATTACTTAGCCCGGACTGGCAAGGGCGGGGCAATTCCGCCTCTGGCAAAGACATTTGGGAACCATGGCAACAGGCCCCTCCCCCAGAAGATCAGCAAGAACAGCCAGCCAGGACCAAGTTTACCGATCAATGAGAACAGCAGAACTCCAGCGCTAGGGGAATACAGCACATAGAATCCATGGCTTTTTTACCATGATTCTTTAGTCTTTCAAAGTTGATTTTTTTAATTTTCTTTTTTTCTTTTTTTTTTTTTTGGATTTTTCTTCTTTCCTTTTTTTCAACCAACATCTTATCTCACCAATTCCTTTTCTAAAATCTTTTTTAATTTTCGTTTTTACAGTCATATTCTATCCCTTCATTGTATTAACCTTATTTTTTGTATATATATGTTTTTCTTTCTTTAAAATTTTGAGATACAGTTTCTTCTAACAGACCAAAATATACCCTAAATCTAGTGTATGATGTTGTCCTAGTATCTCACCTGATCACATTTTTTTCCTTTTTTCAACCAACTTATCAATTCCTTTTTTTAAATCTTTAATTTTCATCTTTACTGCTATATTCCATCACTTCATTGTATTTACCCTTATTTTTGTATATATATATATATGTTCTTTCTTTAAAATTTTGGGAGGCAGTTTTTTCTAACAGACCAAAATCTAGTATGTGGCTCTGTTCCATTCACCAGCCTGATCATATTCTTTTTATTTTTTCCCCTGTTTCTTCTCCCCCCCCCCCCCCGCCCCAGTTTTGGGTCTCTTCTGATTTGTTTAGTGTATATTTTTCTGGGGTCGTTGTTACCCTTTTAGCATTTTGTTCTCTCATTCATCTCTTCTCCTCTGGACAAAATGACAAAACGGAAACACTCACCTCAAAAAAAAGAACAAGAGGCAGTACTGACTGCCAGGGACCTAATCGATACAAACATTAGTAAGATGTTGGAACCAGAGTTCAGAATGACGATTATAAAGATACTAGCTGGACTTGAAAAAAGCATAGAAGATACTAGAGAATCCCTTTCTGGAGAAATAAAAGAACTAAAATCTAACCAAGTTGAAATCAAAAAGGCTATTAATGAGGTGCGATTAAAAATGGAGGCTCTAACTGCTAGGATAAATGAGGCAGAAGAGAGAATTAGTGATATAGAAGACCAAATGATGGAGAATAAAGAAGCTGAGAAAAAGAGAGATAAACAACTACTGGATCACCAGGGGAGAATTCTAGAGATAAGCGATACCATAAGACCAAACAATATTAGAATAATTGGGATCCCAGAAGAAGAAGCTAGAGAGAGAGGGGCAGAAGGTATATTGGAGCAAATTATAGTGGAGAACTTCCCTAATTTGAGGAAGGAAACAGGCATCAAAATCCAGGAGGCACAGAGAACCCCTCTCAAAATCAATAAAAATAGGTCACCACCACAATATCTAATGGGAAAAATCACAAGTCTCAGAGACAAAGAGAAAATCGTGAAAGCAGCTCGGGACAAGAGGTCTGTAATTTACAATGGTAGAAACATTAGATTGGCAGCAGACCTATCCACAGAGACCTGGCAGGCCAGAAAGGACTGGCATGATAGATTCAGGGCACTAGATGAGAAAAATATGCAGCCAAGAATACTATATCCAGCTAGGCTGTCACTGAAAATAGGAGAGATAAAAAGCTTCCAGGACAAACAAAAACCAAAAGAATTTGCGAACACCAAACCAGCCCTACAAGAAATATTGAAAGGGGTCCTCTAAGTAAAGAGAGAGCCTAAAAGTAACATTGACCAGAAAGGAACAGAGACAATACACAGTAAATGTCACCTTATAGGCAATACAATGGCACTGAATTCATATCTTTCAATAGTTACCCTGAATGTAAATAGGCTAAATGCCCCAGTCAAAAGACACAGGGCATCAGATTGGATAAAAAAAAAAAAACAAGACCTATCGACATGCAGTCTACAAGAGACTCATTTTAGACCCAAAGACATCTCCAGATTTAAAATGAGGGGGTGGAAAACCATTTACCATGGACATCAAAAGAAAGCTGGGGTGGCCATCCTTAGAACAGACAAATTAGATTTTAAACCAAAGACCATAATAAGAGAGGAGGAAGGACACTACATCATACTTAAAGGGTCTATCTAACAAGAAGATCTGACAATTTTAAATATCTATGCCCCTAACATGGGAGCAATTATATAAGCAAATTAATAACAAAATCAAAGAAACACATCGACAACAATACAATAATAGTAGGGGACTTTAACACCCCCCTCACTGAAATGGACAGATCATCTAAGCAAAAGATCAACAAGAAAATAAAGGCTTTAAATGACACACTGGACCAGATGGACCACACATATTTTCAGAACATTCTATCCCAAAGCAACAGAATACACCTTCTTCTCTAATGCACATGGAACGTTCTCCAGAATAGATCACATACTGCGTCACAAATCAGGTCTCCATTGGGTGATTGGTACCAAAAGACTGGGATCATTCCCTGCATATTTTCGGACTGCAATGCTTTGAAACTACAACTCAATCACAAGAGGAAAGTGGGAAAGAACTTAAATACATGGAAACTAAAGAGCATCCTACTAAAGAATGAATGGGAAAACCAGGAAATTACAGAAGAATTTAAAAAATTCATGGAAACATTTGAAAATGAAAACACAACTGTTCAAAAATCTTTGGGATGCAGCAAAGGCAGTCCTAAGAGGAAAGTGTATAGCAATACAAGCCTTTCTCAAGAAACAAGAAAGGTCTCAAATAACACTTCCTAACCCTACACCTAAAGGAGCTGGGGAAAGAACAGCAAATAAAGCCTAAACCCAGCAGGAGAGGAGAAATAATAAAGATCAGAGCAGAAATCAATGAAATAGAAACCAAAAGAATAGTAAAACAGATCAATGAAACTAGGAGCTGGTTCTTTGAAAGAATAAGATTGATAAACCCCTGGCCAGACTTATCAAAAAGAAAAGAAAAGGGACCCAAATAGATAAAATCATGAATGAAAGAGGAGAGATCACAACCAACACCAAAGAAATACAAACAATTATAAGAACATATTATGAGCAACTCTATACCAGCAAATTAGATAACCTGGAAGAAATGGATGCATTCCTAGAGACGTATAAACTACCAAAACTGAACCAGGAAGAAATAGAAAACCTGAACAGACCCATAACCAGTAAGGAAATTGAAGCAGTAATCAAAAATCTCCCAACAAACAAGAGCCCAGAGCCAGATGGCTTCCCAGGGGAATTCCCCCAAACATTTAAAGAATTAATACTTATTCTGCTGAAACTGTTCCAAAAAATAGAAATGGAAGGAAAACTTCCAAACTCGTTTTATGAGGCCACCATTACCTTGAACCCAAAACCAGACAAAGACCCCATCAAAAAGGAGAATTACACACCAATATCCTTGATGAACACGGATCCAAAAATTCTCACCAAAATACTAGCCAATAGGATCCAACAGTACATTGAAAGGATTATTCACCACGACCAAGTGGGATTTATCCCTGGGCTGCAAGGTTGGTTCAACATCTGCAAATCAATCAACATGATACAATACATTAACAAAAGAAAGAACAAGAATCATATGATCCTCTCAAAAGATGCAGAAAAAGCATTTGACAAAGTACAGCATCCTTTCTTGATCAAAACTCTTCAGAGTATAAGGATAGAGGGTACATACCTCAATATCATAAAAGCCATCTATGAAAAACCCACAGCGAATATCATTCTCAATGGGGAAAAACTGAGAGCTTTCCCCCTAAGGTCAGGAACGCAGCAGGGATGTCCACTATCACCACTGCTATTCAACATAGTATTAGAAGTCCTAGCCCTAGCAATCAGACAACAAAAAGATATAAAAGGCATCTAAATCGGCAAAGAAGAAGTCAAACTCTCACTCTTTGCAGATGATATGATACTTTATGTGGAAAACCCAAAAGACTCCACCCCAAAACTGCAAGAACTCATACAGGAATTCAGTAAAGTGGCAGGATATAAAATCAATGCACAGAAGTCAGTGGCATTCCTATACACCAACAACAAGACAGAAGAAAGAGAAATGAAGGAGTCGATCCCATTTACAATTGCACCCAAAACCATAAGATACCTAGGAATAAATCTAACTCAAAGAGGCAAAGAATCTGTACTCAGGGGTGCCTGGGTGACACAGTCGTTGAGTGTCTGCCTTCGGCTCAGGTCATGATTGAGTCCCACATTGGGCTCCCTGCTCAGGGGGAGGCCTGCTTCTCCCTCTCCCACTCCCCCTCCTTGTCTTCACTCTCTGTCTCTTTCTCTGTCAAATAAATAAATAAAATCTTTTAAAAAAACAAAAAAAAGAATCTGTAACTCAGAAAACTATAGAATACTCATGAAAGAAATTGAGGAAGACACAAAGAAATGGAAAAACATTCCATGCTCGTGGATTGGAGAACAAATACTGTGAAAATGTCTATGCTTAGAGCAATCTACGCATTTAATGCAATCCCTATCAAAAAACCATCAACTTTTTTCAAAGATATAGAACAAATGATCCTAAAATTTGTATGAAACCAGAAAAGACCCCGAATAGCCAAAGTAATGTTGAAAAAGAAAAGCAAAGCCAGTGGCAACATAATTCCGGACTTCAAGCTCTATTACAAAGCTGTCATCATCAAGACAGTATGGGACTGGCACAAAAACAGACACATAGATCAATGGAACAGAATAGAGGGCCCAGAAATGGACCCTCAACTCTATGGTCAACTCATCTTCGGCAAAGCAGGAAAGAAATGTCCAGTGGAAAAAAGACAGTCTCTTCAACAAATGGTGTTGGGAAAATTGGACAGCCACATGCAGAAGAATGAAACTGGATCATTTCCTTACCCGACACACAAAAATAGACTCAAAATGGATGAAAGACCTAAATGTGAGACAGGAATCCATCAAAATCCTTGAGGAGAACACAGGCAGCAACCTCTTCGACCTCAGCCACAGCAACTTCTTCTTAGACACATTGCCAAAGGCAAGTGAAGCAAGGGCAAAAATGAATTATTAGGGACTTCATCAAGATAAAAAGCTTTCGCACAGCAAAGGAAACAGTCAACAAAACCAAAAGACTACCAACAGAATGGGAGAAGATATTTGCAAATGACATATCAGATAAAGGGCTAGTATCAAAAATCTATAAAGAACTTATCAAACTCAACACCCAAAGAACAAATAATCCAATCAAGAAATGGGCAGAAGACATGAACAAACATTTCTCCAAAGAAGACATCCAAATGGCCAATAGACACATGAAAAAAGTGTTCAACATCACTCGGCATCAGGGAAATACAAATCAAAACCTCAATGAGATACCACGTCACACCAGTCAGAATGGCTAAAAGTAACAAGTCAGGAAACGACAGATGTTGGCGGGGATGCAGAGAAAGGGGAACCCTCCTACACTATTGGTGGGAATGCAAGCTGATGCAGCCACTCTGGAAAACAGTATGGAGGTTCCTCAAAAAGTTGAAAATAGAGCTAGCCTACGACCCAGCAATTGCACTACTGGGTATTTACCCCAAAGATACAAATGTAGTGATCCGAAGGGGCACGTGCACCCCAATGTTTATAGCAGAAATGTCCACAATAGCCAAACTATGGAAAGAGCCTAGATGTCCACCAACTGATGAATGGATAAAGATGTAGTATATATATATACACACACACACACGTACATACATACAATGGAATATTATGCAGCCATCAAAAAATGAAATCTTGCCATTTGCAATGACGTGGATGGAACTAGAAGGTATTTTGCTAAGTGAAATAAGTCAATCATATATTATGCTAAGTGAAATAAGTCAATCATAGAAAGACAAGTATCATACGATCTCACTGATATGAGGAATTTGAGAAACAAGATAGGATCATAGGGGAAGGGAGGGAAAAATGAAACAAGACAAAACCAGAGAGGGAGACAAACCATAAGAGACTCTTAATCTCAGAAAACAAACTGAGGGTTGCTGGAGTGGACGGGGGTGGGAGAGATGGGGTGGCTGGGTGATGGACACTGGGGAGGATATGTACTATGGTGAGTGCTGTGAATTGTGTAAGACTGATGAATCACAGACCTGTACCCCTGAAATAAATAATACAGTATATGTTAAATAAATAAGTAAAGAAAATAAAATAATATTAATCATGAGTATTATCCATGCTTTGCTATGGCATATTATTGTGATTATTCTAGCTAACATTGCTTGAGCATGTAGTATATGCAGGCTAGATTAGGTCCATTAATCATCCCATTTAATCTTCCCAACCTCTTTGAGGCAGGTACTTTATTATCTCCATTTTATTGATGAGGAAACCAAGTCTCAAAAAAGTGAAAGAAGGGGGCACCTGGGTGGCTCAGTTGGTTAAGCGACTGCCTTCGGCTCAGGTCATGATCCTGGAGTCCCGGGATCGAGTCCCACATGGGGCTCCCTGCTCAGCGGGGGGTCTGCTTCTCCCTCTGACCCTCTTCCCTCTCATGCTCTCTGTCTTTCATTCTCTCTCTCAAATAAATAAATAAAATCTTTAAAAAAAAAAAAAGTGAAAGAGGGGCGCCTCAGTGGCTCAGTCATTAAGCATCTGCCTTCAGCTCAGGTCATGATCCCAGGGTCCTGGGTTCAAGCCCCACATCGGGCTCCCTGCTCCGCAGGAAGCCTGCTTCTCCCTCTCCCACTCCCCCTGCTTGTGTTCCCTCTCTCGCTATGTCTCTGTCAAATAAATAAATAAAATTTTTTTTTTTTAAAGATTTTATTTATTTATTTGACAGAGAGAGACATAGTGAGAGTGGGAACACAAGCAGGGGGAGTAGGAGAGGGAGAAGCAGGCCTCCTGCAGAGCAGGGAGCCCGATATGGGACTCGATCCCAGGACCCTGGGATCATGACCTGAGCCGAAGGCAGACGCTTAACGACTGAGCCACCCAGGCGCCCTAAATAAACAAAATCTTAAAAAAAAAAGTGAAGGAGCTTGCCTAAGTTCTTTCATTTATTTAACAAGTAGTGATGAGCACCTTCTGGGTGCTCTTTTGATGTGCTAGGACACAGCGTTGTCATGGGGTCATCATTCAAACCCTGCACTGCATTTCAGGAGCCAGTACTCATCACTGCTAAGCCTGATGGGGGGACAGAAGAAAAGGAAAGAAAGGAAGAGACTCACCCAGAGGCAGCGAACTTCTCCTTCCTGGGAGTGTGCAGATCAGACCTGAGTGAGCACCTGAAGGAGCAAGTGCCTCCGAAGGTTGGGCCACAGGACCTGAGGGGAAGAACAATCAGCCTCCAGATCCCCCTGTTATGGGTTGAGTTGTGTCCCACCCAAACATATGCTGAAGTCCTAACTGCAGGTACCTGTGAATGTAACTTTATTTGGAAATCGGGTCTTCGATCAGATGTAATCAAGATGAGGCCATTAGGGTGGATCCTAATTCAATAGGATGGTGTCCTTATAAGAAAAGAGACACATAGAGACTAGGCCATACGACAACAGAGGTGGAGTTCAGAGTGATGTCTGGCTCCCCCAAGCCAAGGGGTGCCAAGGACCGCCAGCAATACCAGAGGCTAAGAGAATAGTCTGGACCACATTATCCTCTACAGCCTTCAGGTGTCCTGCCAACATTGAGATTACAGACTTCTAGCCTCCAGAACTAGGAGAGAGTACATTTCTGTTGTTTTACGGCACTTGGTTTCAGCCCTAGGCAACTAATGTGCCACCCCTGCTCTAGCAGCACCCACATGGCTGCCACCATGATGCCTGTTGATCCCCCCCTTCCGGTCCCCTCCCGAGAACCGGCTTCACTGCTCAGCTGGGTGCAGAAGGGGAGGGAAGCACTTAGATGAACAAATGAATGAACAGTGGAGCTCTATTTAGTTTTGAGAAAAATCAACTCTGAAGAAAATGACTGAACTGGTAATCCATTTTAGCACTGAAAACTTAGAAAATAAAAATAAGCAAAAAGATACAGTTAATCATATCAAAGGTTTTCTTAATTTGGGGCAAGGTGACCATTCCAAGCATGATATCTGTGGCAGTTCCAGATTTTGTGGGCCCTGAAGTTTAAATCATTTGAGAGGCCCTTTTAGGAAAACGCACACAAAATCACAAATACAGAATTAGGTACAGGGCCCAAGGGGAGGGGGGACCCTGAAGCATAAGCTTCTTCAACTTCATGGAAAGTCCACCTCTCCATGGAAAAAAAATAAAATAAAATAATCCAGAAACCACAAAGGAAAGTGTTGATGGATTTGCCTAATTAACCTGTTTTTCCCAAAACAAAGAACAAACTAAGAAAAATATTTGCCATACTCACAATAAAAGGTTAACCACAAAAAGCTCTTAGAAATCAGTAAGAAAAAGGCTAACTTTGGGGACCCCAACTATGTGCCTGGTGCACAGCATGCAATATTGCATTGGATTCTCAGAGCAGTCCTGGGATGCAGACATTGTTATCCCAATTTAATCAGTAGGAAATCAGGGCTAAGGGACACAAAGCCACATTCAAATGAAGCCACGGTTCAAAGTTGCATAGTTTGTCTTTGGAAGAATAATCTAAAGCTCCTATGTTTTCCATCAGATATGGTCAAAATTGGAGCTGATTTCCAAAAGTGGGGAAAATAAAAGATGGCAGCCCTGCAGTTTTTCATCCCCAAATTACCCCAAGAGAGGGACTGGCCTGACATTTTAGTGCTAACAATTTATTTCCAATGACACAATGGCACAAAATTACTGTTTGTGCACAAGGATGTACTGTTTGGGGATGACACATGAACTCAAAATGGTCCAACCAATGTTAGTTTTTGACAGGTATGGAGATCCCTCCGTTGGGCTTGGTGAAGAAAACAAAACAAAACCAAAAAAGCACAGAGAGATTTAACACAGATTTAATCATTATTCCTGGGGGCATGATCACACAATCTCAAGAGTGAGCCACACGTCCGGCTTCTTGCTCAGCGGGGAGTCTGCTTCTGCTTCTCCCTCTCCCTCAGCCCCCCAACCCCCGCTCGCTCGTACTCTCGCTCTCTCTCAAATAAAGATCTTTAAAGATAAATAAATAAAAATCAATACACTAAATCAGGACAACATACACCTACTAGACAAATAGAAAGGCCAAAAGTCTTCATGTGATATAAGTGAACACGTGAGGTACATTTCCAGCCAAACATAGATTCTCAGGTCTGGATCACAAACAGTGCCGTGGAAGGAAAGGCTACATTCTCTTAAAAACCACGTTGGAGGGTTTGGGACATGGCTGGAGACCACGACCCTGTCAAAGATTTTGTGATGAGTTTGAGTAAAATTATTTTATGAAGGGTGAATGGAGAAAAGCACTAGTTTTTTTTTTTTTTTTTTAAGATTTTATTCATTTATTTGAGAGAGAGAGAGAGACAGCACACAGCAGGGGGAGTGGCAGAGGGAGAGGGAGAAGCAGGCTCCCCGCTGAGCAGGGAGCCTGATGCGGGGCTTGATCCCAGGACCCCGGGATCATGACCTGAGCCGAAGGCAGATGCTTAACGACTGAGCCACCCAGGTGCCCCCAAAAGCACTAGTTCTTAATGTTTTGTTTTATATGTGGTTTTAAATATGTTTGTAATAAATGTTATTAATAGACATCGAACTATTTCACCTACATCCCAAAAGTCTATAAACTTAAGTTAATCAAAAACCTTTTGAGCAGGGGCCCCTGGGTGGCACAGTTGGTTAAGCATCTGACTCTTGGTTTTGGCTCAGGTCATGTCTTAGGGGTTGTAAGATGGAGCCCCGCATCAGGCTCCCCGCTCAGTGGGAAGTCTGCTTTTCTCCTCCTCCCTCTCCCCCTGCTCCCCCTGCACACACGCTCTCTCTCAAGTAAATAAAATCTTAAAAAAAACACAACAACACTTTTGAGCAGTGAGAGGTCACACTGTAATTTAGGCTACCTTATATCTGGGCACATATGATATTTGGGACTCAAACCTTAACTGTCGCTTTATCTTTGGAAATGCTGAGCAGGGAATCCTGTGGAAGCTGCATTGCCTAACCACACTGCTTTTAAAAAGCAACATCAGTAACAACGTGCCATGGAGAGATGAGGTCACAACCACACCCCTCCTGCCCAGTGCCACAGTGCAACAGGCCCTTGGGAAGAGGCACCCCAGCTTCCGGGTCCAGGAGTGACACCCATCCTGTAGTTCCTATGCCCCTCCCCTTCCCCAGCCCCCTCCCTCCAAGAATGCCTGTCTGGAGCTGCCGGAGACCATACTCCTGCTCTATGCAGCCTAAACTGGCCACCTTTCTTCCCATCCTGCCTCACTCCCACCCCAGCCCTCTAGGAGCCCTCCACCCTGGCCCCTCACCCCCCAAAACTTTTCTGTATATATGCTAATCTGTCCCAATTCCCCACCCCTGCTCTCTCACACCCTTCCTTCAGGCCCTCTGCGTCCCACAGTCAATCACCAGCAAATGTCTCCATATGCTCAATCTCTCTCTGAACATTACTGTCATCTTCTTGCTCTGAAGGAAACCAGGCTGTTCCCTGAGCCCATCACTTCCCCTGCTGTCTTCCTCTCGTGCTACTGGCCACCTTGCTTCCCACCAGCACCTTCCAGCCACTTCTGTCATCTTTTCTTCCAACGACCCAGACCCTTAGAAGTTGACACCATTGGACTTATTCCTCCCAGGGATGCTCACTCTCCTGCTCTTCAAAGTCACGGTTTCCTCTCTTCTCCTTTTTCCCTAAGCCGTCTCAGACTCTTCCCTCTCCCTTCCCTGTCTTTCCGCACCACTGCCCCATGAAACCACCCCCAGCAAGGGCACACTGATCATGATGTACAACCTGGCTACTCAAATCATAGTCTTTGGACTAGTATCGTCTGGGAGCTTGTTAGAGTCCCAAAATATCTGGTCTCATTCCAGACCTACTGGACCCGAATCTCTAGGTGATCTGTGAGCCCATTAAAGTTTGATAAGCCCTGATACACAACATAATAAGGCTCCCTTGCTGACCCCCAAGGATTAGACCGCATCCCCAGGTGTGGCAGCCTGGGACTCAGCTTCTACTTCACGCAGGAGCAATTCTACCCTCATGCCTTCTTGCCTTCCAAAAGACCGACTCACCAACAACGGCCCTCCCCTCCTTTTACTATGGATGGAGTTCCAGCTCTTTCCAAAGACCAAAGCCTTTCCCCATTCTCAGACCCCATTCCCTGGGGCCAAATAACTGTAGAGCACTTGCCATCCCCATGACAGGGCGCAAATGTCAGGACCAGTGGCCACACCACAGAGCTCACTGGGAGTCAATGGGAGTCCATGCCATCTCATAGGACAACGGAGAGCCTCCAATCTGCCTTGAATCGAGGTTTTTTGACAAGATCAGCTGTTGGCAATGTGAGATTCCAGCAGGAAGAGTCCCTGAGTCTTCCCGGAGGGTGGGACGGGTGAAAGCTGAGCTCTGTGATTTCTGTGGGCCGTGCAAAGGAAGAGTGTGCACGATTCCGAGGCCAGAGAGTTCAGGGTAGAGGGCCGTCAGTGCCGAAGCAAGGCTTTACCGTTCTTCACACCAACCCCAGCACCCATCTCTCACTTAACTGCTCCCGGTCAGGAATATGGGGATGCTCCCTGTTCACACCTCCTCGGTCCAAGAGCGCTCCTTCGCGTCGCTCCTGCTGCCACTTTCAGTTGGAAGCCGCAGGAGGAGAGAGAGGGAGGAGTGTGTTTACACACAAGCGGGCCAGGACAATCCCGCGGCGGGTGAAGGCAGGAAACGAAGTCTCCCCTTCCCAGCAGCCAAAGGACTTGGAGCCCTGGCTCCCGCTGGAGAAATCAAAGCGGCCTTGTTCCCGAGAACAAAACAGTCCCGGGAGAACAAAGGTTTTGGCAGCGATCCGCCTCCGGCACAAGTCGCTATCAGAGATGCTCCGCCCTACTTAGATAAAGCCCGCCCGTCTGACGCTAGAGAGCAACCCACAGGTTCATGTATTCGGCTCACGCTCGAGGGTGGGCATCTTTCAGCAGTTTGACGAACACTCAGTACCCTCACTATTGTAAAAATGAGAATAAAATCTGTTGAGCAAGAAGAACAGTTTCTTTCTTTTTTTTTTTTTTAATTTTTTTAAGATTTTATTTACTTATTTGTCAGAGAGAGAGAGCACAAGCAGAGGGAGAAGCAGGCTTCCCACTGAGCAGGGAGCCCGATGCGGGACTCGATCCCGGGACTCCAGGATCATGACCTGAGCCGAAGGCAGTCGCTTAACCAACTGAGCCACCCAGGCGCCCCAGAAGAACAGTTTCTAAGAAACAACCACCTTCACAACGTACAGACACACGGAGAGTCAGGCGGTGCACAGGGTGACGGACGCCATGTCTGTGAGGGGCACCTGGACTCACACCAAATGGCTGCCAGTCGCAGGTCAAAGGGACGCAGGACTCCCACACAATGAATTTGCTAAAACTCTTGTACCAGACACCTCAGAGCAGAGCCCCGTCCTTTCCCGCAACACCCAGTTTTAGGTAAGAGATTAAATTTTAAGAACAAAAGATAAATGAGTACCTACTTCTTGCCAAGTTTTAGGTTCGGCTCTTGGAAAATAGATGAAAAAGATAGAAGCCCTGCCCTCAAGTTCACTCGCTGGTGGGGACATATGAAGAGATTATTTCAATCAATATATACTCTGAGGTCATTCGGGACAAAGGTGAGCAGCCTGATGTACCTCACTTTCTGTAGGAGCAGATGACAATAACCAATGGTTGAATCAGGACCCTGGATCATCAAAAGAGGGGTAAATACCTCACTTAGCAATATCATATGCAGGATGGAGAGGGGTGCAATTGAGAAAGGGTATACAGGCAGCCTCCGGTAGGGGCAGAGATATTATGTTCATATTTACTACATTACACCTTCTTCTGTATGCGTGATAAATGAATGAATGAAGCAGTTTTTGACAATCCTGTCTTCTGATTGAACTGTCCCTTCCTACCTCCCACCCCCACATGTCCAGCACAGGACATAATAATCTTAATTTTCAAATCAGTCTGAAATAGCGTTTTCTGTGGTTTATCACCAAAAGCATCCAACTGCAAAGGACTATAGAATTCAGCGAATTCAGTGTTTTCCTCACTTATTTGGCTATAGAATTTTTCTTTAAGGAGTCTCTTTTGGGACTAGTGTTTTGGGGACAACATGCTGGGGGACACACTGGATTAGAGATTTAGGAGATAGAACTGACAAGCAGGTGAATTTACTAGTTTAGTGACTTCTGGATAAAACACTTCAAAATCCAGCCCCAATATCTGGCACCTAGTAAGTGTTCTCTTCACTACCTAGCTGCGGACTGCATGAACAAGTACGGATCTGCCCCTGGAGGGCCATAGTAGTGGCAATCTAGAATACATCAGCCAGGTCAAGGAAAATGCATGAAAAGTTGAGCTATTTTCTAAAACTCAGTATGTTCAGAAGGACAAATGTTACAAAACATTTTGGCTGTAGTAAACAGAATAAAGAAAAGCAAAAATCAAGAGCGAATATATATAGTTCATATGCAAAAAATATAATCTATCTGTATCTATGCAAAAACTAGGCTTGAAATAGCAGACATGGTTTCCAATTCCTTGGAACGAAAGACCTCAAGTTACTCAGGCAGTTGCAGTAGACTAGACAGTCTGTTCCAAATTCTCTGCAATGACCCTGGAATGTTTAACTTAAAAGGATCTCAAACAACCTTTTTTTTTTTTTTAGATTTTATTTACTTATTTGACAGAGAGAGCACACACAAGTAGGCAGGCAGAGGGAGAGGGAGAAGCAGGGCTCGATCCCAGGACCCTGGGACCATGACCTGAGCCGAAGGCAGACACTTAACTGACTGAGCCACCCAGGCACTGCTCAGACAAGCTTATTTCATAGACAGGGATACTGAGGCTGAAAAGTGTAGTGCTTCGTCCCATCAGTGTGAGTGTCAGAGTCGGGCTAGAAGCCAGGGCCTGATGTCAAGTGAGGCCCGAAGACAGTCTGTTGGTTGGCTCCTTCCAGTGGATGCACTGAGGTCTAGGTGAACTTGATTTGCTGGCGGCACCCTTCCCTGTGTTCCTGATGCAGCAGGGCGAGCATTACGATGGACCCGGACAGTGCTAACACTCCCAAAAGACCAAAGCATCAGAAACTACCTTTAGGAAAAAACCGCACTGGGCCGTGTTCCAAATTCTGGTGTTAGAAGCGGATACAGTCTCCTTTAAAACGTCTATCTTGACTCTATTGGGTACTTACTCTCCCAGGGAAGAACTTGTTTGTCAGTAGAATCAAAACAAGGGATACTTAGAAAGCTCCAGGAAAGTCACATTTCCTGGAGATTAAAAATATGTTTCTCCAGGGGCGCCTGGGTGGCTCAGTCGGTTAAGTGCCCAACTTCTGATTTCAGCTCAGGTCATGATCTTGGGGTCCTGGAATCCACCCTATATCGGGCTCCACGTGCAGCCCCTTTCTCCCTCTGCCCCTCCCCCTGCTTGTACTCTCGCTCTCTCAAATAAATAAGTAAAATCTTAAAAAAAAAAAGTTTCCAGAGGAATGAGGCAGAAGCAAGAATTTTTTTTAAAGGATGATCTATGAAAGAGTAACTGACCTAGTCCCCACTCAGTCTAAACAAGGATCACCGAGCTTGGCAAACATACAGTATGAGACATTCAGACCCAGGCAGTCACAGGGAGGACTTTCCTGGGAGTTCATCACAGGCTGGTCACTGCACCTGCCTTCATAATCCTCACAGCAATCCCAGGAGTTAGGTACAGCCTTTCGCTACAATGGCAGAGTAGCCCACTTCGGAAAACTCATGCTATAAAAATAGCAATTTCAGCAAAGGAAGTGATCGAGTTTCAGTCAGAATAATGAAGTGGGTTTTCTTGCCTAAACTTAAGCAAAATTTTTAAAAGTTTAACAGCTCCAATAGTTATGGTACTTGGTCTAGTTCTGAATTAACTTGAAGGCCAAGGCAAATCACATTCTCGGATTGTGACAGATCCATCTGAGGCCCTCAAGACTTATGGTGTAGGAGGGGGTGCCTGGGTGGCACAGTCGGTAGGGTCGTGAGATCGAGCCCCCTGTTGGGGGCCCTGCCATGAGCATTGCGCAGGCAGCCTGCTTGAGAGTCTCTCTCCCTCTCCCCACCGCTCACGCTCTCTCTCAAATAAATTTTAAAAACAAAAACTTATGGTGTAGAAATGGCTTGTTTTATAAAAGGGAGAGTGACCCAAACAGGGAAGTAATTTGCTCAAGGTCACATGGCTTGTCAGTGTCACAAAGTGGGATTCCATTGGAGGACGCCTGGGTTCCAGTATCTGTGCTCATAACCAGCTATCCCCGGCCGCCCCTCCAGCTGACACCCACCGCACTAGGAAGTGGAAGGCTGAGGTGCGTGTTCAAGATGGCGACATGCCTCCCCCCATGGACACACGGAATCTACAGTGAAAAAAAAAACACCCAAACCAGCAGAACAACCCCTTCACATCTAGCACATGAGAGAAAAAAAATCACAAAGTGGGTAGGAAAGGCTGAGAAATCACTTCACCATTAACCCCCCACACCCCTACCCCCTCACCTCCCCACCCCAACTCTCTCACCCACCCCCCCAGCCCCTCACCCCTCCAACCCCCTCACCCCTCACCCACCAACCCCCTCACCTCCCACCCCTCAACAGCAACCGACAATTGGGAGGGAACTCAAAAACCCAGAGCTTCAACCTGAGTTGGTACCCCATAGTGAGCACCCCAACTTTAAGATCCACTCCTGAAGGACAAGCCCCCCAAAACAGCTACCTTTGAAAACCAATGAGGCTCAAGCCCCAAAGACCCGTGGGGCTGCGGCAAACTGAGAAACAGCTCTTAAGAGAACGCACACGTGGACTCACTCACCCCACGCCCAGCGCAGAGGCGGCCTTTGGAAAGTGCTCGGTCTTTCTGTGAGAGAAGCTCACTTGCTCATTTTAAAGCGTGGGCCTGGGGGGAGGGGGGCAGGGGCCTGCTGGGATACTCTCGGGAGGAAACCGGCAGGTGCTCTCTCTCTGCTGCCTCCTGGGCATCTTGGGGGCGCCATCTTCGCGTCCCCCCCTCCCCCGCTCTGCTCCCCAGAGACGAGCTTCTACCCACCTCTGGTGCCTGGTTTTTACAGTGACCCGGGTTTTGCGGCGGTAGCCCAGGGGACGCCCCTTGATCTCCTGGCTCTGGGCGCCGGGGGGGCCCCGTGTCCCCGGGGCCCACGGGACTGTAAGCGCTGGAGCCGTTCTGGCCACTGCATAGACAGCACACCGCCACGTAACCCCGTCTTTCTGGGCGAGCGCCTGCCTGCTTGGTCAGGAGCTTGGGCCTGGCCACCGACTGGGGTCTGCGGAGCTGCACGCAAGGAACGCAGGCCGGTGGAAGCAATCGTTGTACTCTCGGTGGGGCTGCAGCTGTCGGATAGCTTCAACAGCAACCACCCTCGGGGCACAGCAACAGGCAATGGACCCAGAACTCAGTCTTCCGGTGAAAGGGACCTGTTAGCCAGTCATCACTGCTGCTGCCCGAGGCTCTGGCTTCCGATCAGCCTGAACCTAGGTGTGCTCTGGGACACTTTGGGACACTGACAGGTCATGGCGCACCCTCAACCACTGGGAGTTATGAAAAATAAAATAGGCGGCTTGGACAATCAGAAAGGTTTGGGAGAGAACCAAGAACCAGGGAAGGACTGAATGATGAGTTTCAAGAGTCACGGTGCATAGTTAACATCTTTTTTTCTTGTGATTGTAACTTTTAAGATCTATTCTCTTAGCGGCTTTCAAATAGGCATTACAGTAGTATTGACTCTAGTTGCCAAGCTGTCCCTGACATCCCCATGATTTATTTTGTAACTGGAAGTTTGTACCTTTTGAGTCCCTTCACCTAGTCCTTCCTAACCCCCCACCTCTAGAGAACGCCAATCTGTTCTCTGCATCCAGGAGTTTCATTTCATTTTTTAGATTCCATAGATAAGTGAGATCATATGCTTTTTTGTCTTTTTTCTCTTATTTCACTTAGCATCATGCCCTCAGGGTCCATCCATGTTGTCACAAATGGCCAGATTTCATTCTTATGACTGAATAATATTCCATTATGTGTATGTAATGGAATATATCTCACATTTTCTTTATCCATTCATCCATCCATGGACATTTAGAATGTGTCTATATCTTGGCTAGTATAAATAATGCTGCAGTGAACATGGGGGTGCATATATCTCTCCAAGTTAGTGTTTTCATTTTCTTCTGACAAATACACAGAAGTGAAATTGTTAGATCATATGCTTGTTCTATTTTTACTTTTTTTGAGGAACTTCCATACTGTTTTCCATTTTTTTGTCATGACGTATGGTGATGGATGTTAACTAGACTTACTGTGGTGATTGTTTTGCAACATATACAGATATCAAACCATTATGCTGTACACCTGAAAGTAATAAAATGTTATCTGCCAATTATACTTCAAAAAAAAAAAAAAAGAAAGAAAAGGAAAGAAATGGAAGGCTGATCCTGAGGGCGGTGGGTGGCAGCAGAGCAAAGGCTTCTTGTCAGAAGGGCCTCCCCCTTCCTCAGTGGGGCATTGCCCAGTTCTTGGTCATTTCTGCCATCTCCAGGCTCCCAACTGTGGCCAGAGGGGAGTCGTGCCAGAAGAAACCTCGCAGCGGCTACTGATGTGGGCCCCAGGGCCAGAGAATGTTGCTGCTCGGCTACTCTGAGGGCACAACTGGAAGAAACATCCATATTGAGGTGGAAAGGCTCCAAATTAGAAATCAGAACATGTACTAAAAAGCACCTTTGTAGCCAAAACCTGAAGCAGTGAAACAGCATTATGTTAAATCCCTCCTCCATAAATAGCTCTCCGAAGGACCTTCTACCAACTTGCTTTAGTTACTGCTTGATGTTGAGTCATCGGTTGGGAAATGTTTTTAAACTTAGATTCTTGTCACTTGGGGATTAAGTAGTTCACCTCGTTATACGTGACATATTGGAAGGAGCAGAGAGACCTGGATTCTGGTTCGAATCTCTTTACTAGCAGCATGAACTTCTGAATCTCAGGCTCTGCATCTTTCAAAGGCAGAAATTCACATTGCCTCTTACATTCTAGTTCCCAGAGTTGCACGCGCGCCTCCCACGGCCTCGAACACCCTCCCTTGACTCTCCACTTGCCTGGTACCTTGAGTTATTGAAGGTCTCCTGACCTTCAGGAAACGTTGCCTTGACTTCAACGTCCCTTCTGCACCCACAACCTGTACAAACATTACCCTTTTCACATCATAGTGACAATGAACTTACTTCTCTATCATATTTTTGGCAGGAAAGACATTTTATCTCTGCATTCTCAATGTCTAATATACTTATTGACTAAATTTATTTACAGCTTTTTAAAAAAGGTTTTTATTATTTTTTTTTAAAAAGACTAAGAGAGTGTAGGTGTGAGAGAGAGCATGAGCAGGGGGGAGGGGTTGGGGGAGAGGGAGAAGCAGACTCCCCGCTGAACAGGAAGCCCCATGCAGGGCTCGATCGCAGGATTCTGAGATCATGACCTGAGCCGAAGGCCAATGCTTAACTGATTGAGCCACCCAGGTGCCCCAAAATGCTTTATTTTGAGGGAGAGAGAGAAAGTGCGAGGGGAGGAGGAGAGGGAGAGAATCTTAAGCAGGCTCCATGCCCAGTGTGGAGCCCGACATGGCACTTGATCTCACGACCCTGAGATCATGACCTGAGCTGAAATCAAGAGTCAGACACTTAACCAACTGAGTCACCCAGGTGCCCCTAATTACAGCTTTCTTACGAACTGTACAGTGCAACATAAAAATGTTATTCATAAATTAATCACTGGATTACTGAAAACAAACTAGTATTACTGAAATTAGTACTAGCATGTATCTTAAAAAAACCCCACAGATCTATAAAGTTATTATACAAGTTTTAGGGCGCCTGGCTGGCTTGGGTTGGTGGAGCACGAGACTCTTGATCTCTGGTTTGTAAGTATGAGCCCATGTTGGGTTTAGAGGTTACTTAAAAATAAAATCTTTAAAAAAATGATAAGTTTTGAGTAAACACCCTTCAGCTTAGTTCAGGTTCTTCCAAATACTTGCATAGTTGGTTTATGCTCAATTTTCATATACAAATGTACTGAGCAAATACAAATGACACGATGTTACCCATAAAAGTTGGTAGAAGAATTTTATTGTGTGGCTTATGTAGGTCTTTGCATTCTACTAACAGAAAAGCATTTTTCCACATCTTATTCAACCTAACAAATTATATATCTGTGATCTTATCTACATGGCTGCAGTATTACACTATATTGAAGAAAACCTTCCTTTTACTTGTACGTTGGTGCAATTATACAGCAGATCTCTCTTTGTCCAGAAAATAAAAATATTCTCAATCTCAACTTAAAATGGAACAAAGACATTAATACCAAGTTTCCTGCACCACTCAGTAAAAGATTGCAATAAAAACCAGAACAGTATGCTGCTTAATATACAAGATGATGAGATGTCTGCCAGTTTCAGTCAAACCTCTGTAGGAATGATTTAGCATCTGGGTTTATTTTTACTGCTGTTTTCACATATGACAAGTGGAATTGTACCATAATGAAGAATAGTCACATTCTTCATTTGCTCAAGAGACTCAAATATTGGACTCTAGCACAGGAAATATCTCTTGGGGCTTAGTAATATACAAATGGGTAGAAAAAAAAAACTGCCTTAGGAAAAATTTCACAATTGTCTGACTAAACATCTGAAACGTTTTTATCACAGCTTTCATATATTAAAAAAGTTTCCTCCAGAGATGAAGCTTATTTATGACATAAAACCTAGTCGCTATCATCTGACCCATGTTCTGAGCCCCGATCCGAGGCCTCGTTGTTGGATCCCTCTGGTTCGGATTCATTTCCAGAGCCGTGGCCAGAGCCCTCATTATCTGAGCCTCTCTCGGAATCGTGATCGGACTCGGCGCTCGGAGAAGCGGGGCGGGAGTCCATGTCTGAGCCTCCAGAGCGGCTCCTCCCGGACTGCACAGACTCATTGTCAGACTGGTCAGAACCCGAGGGCCTTCTCTTTCTGGCTGGCTGGTCACTGTCTGAATCCTCATCTGACTGCTGTCTGCGGGGCCTCCGGGGGCTCCCGGCCTCGCTGCCAGACTTGTTCTGGTTCTCATCAGAATCGCTCTCTGAGGAGGCCCGCTTCTTCCGCCGCTCGCCCTCATCCGAGTCGCTGTTGCTGGTTCGGTGATGCCTGGTAAAGACAAGGGCGGGTTAGACAGACCAAGGGGAGCTCAACGAGCACAGAGTGCTTTCAAAACATCAGGGCATTTACTGTTCTATTTCTTGACCTGGATGGTGTTGACACAGGTGTTCATTTTGTGGTACTTGTGCCGTGTCCTGTTTTGTAAATTTGATATATTTCACAGTAAAAAAAAAAGGATT
The DNA here is from genome assembly GCF_011800145.1 of Mirounga leonina. Lineage (NCBI taxonomy): Eukaryota > Metazoa > Chordata > Mammalia > Carnivora > Phocidae > Mirounga > Mirounga leonina. The sequence goes on from NW_023270852.1 coordinate 6,552,013, forward strand.
ATAAGGAAAAAAGAACACGGCACTTTGATTATAACACAACATTTAAACAATAAACGAGGACTCTCATTGGCTTATATCAGGCACCTTTCATCAGAATGAAGCACTTCTCAATTTCATACATAAAATTATGAAAAGGAAGGGATAATTTATTTCTATAAACAAATTCATAGCAGCAGAGGTGAAACCCAGGATCTTGCTTGGCTGTAGACTCTGAGGAATTAACCCTCTCCCAAGGCTGGATGAGTGGGACTTGTCCCCATCCTATCATACACCTGAAGAGCAAAGGCACTGTTTCTAACCACGACCTGCACTAGGGCCCTCCACCAACACAAGACTTACTTAAGAGAAGAAGCTGGGGCTAAAAGGCTTTTATAGCTTGCTTACTTCTGCTCTGAGGTCCCCTCTTCTTATCAGTTGATGGGTTAAAGGGAAGGGGACTTGCACCTATGCTTGGAATGCTGGTGGCGCCCAGCTGGTGGCACCCAGGAAATCTTGGCTTCCTGGAGCCTCTGGGGGAAAGACCATTCCCGTAACTGCTGTGACAGTGGCTCACAGCCCAGAGCTTTGGACAGGAGGACATACTGCTCCTGCGGCATATTCCTCAGTTTTGGTCTCCAGGACAAAGATTCCAGGAAAGGAATATTAAATCCCACAGGGTTCAGTCTAAGAAGAGAGAAGACGATGAAATATATCCCTCTGTTCGGATATGAAACCATCTCTGCATGACTAAAGAAAGGCTCTTTGTGCTTAAATCTGAAAGAAGAAATCTAGACATACAATATGTAACTCAGGTCACCCTGGGTGGACATGAAGAGTGACTAAGAAGTGGACACTGTATATTCACTCTGTGTATATGCTAAAGGCCAGTGGGCCTCCTGGGATCTAATTCCCACCATTCTACCTGGCCAAATAAGCAAACACTTCGTGATGGTCAGGACCAAGTTTAACTGATACAAGTGGCTCAAATCAACATGGTCTTGACCTCAGATATAGTTTAGCAGTAGCTCAGCCTGTCACATGGACCCTTCTGCCTACACATTTTAACAATGCTCATTCTAAAACCAGACATCTCATTGCTCTGCTCGTGCATGCCTCTCACCACTGGCCAGGGTAACACCGTGGGCAAAGGGCAAATCAACCCCAATGTATGTTAGCCAGTGCCTTCAGAGAAACGCGGAACTGCCAAGTCTTTACAGATGGTTCCCTAAAGCTCGCTACCTATGAGGCCAGCACCCCCGCCAGCACCCTTAGCTCCCTCGACATGCTAACCAAGACTCAACTCAAACAGCCTTCCTTTTACGAAGCCTGTCTCCTACAACCCTCCCCTCAACTCCAAATTAGGTATAGTCCCCAGAGAGCAATAAAGGAAACTATGTGATAACACTTATTTCACGATAATTCGGTTTTTGGTTTATCTGTTATTCTCCACTGCCTCTAAAGCATAAACTCCTTGAGGGCAGAGTCTGACTCTTTCCTCTGTATCCCTGGCACTCAGCACACTGTCTCAGAGAATTCTCAGGGGATGTTCAAGTGACTGTGGAATGAATGAATGAAATGACGGCCATCAGAAGAAATACACAGTGTGGTACAGCATTCAGAGTCCCACTCTGTGAATCCAAGTTGGGGGGAACCTCCAGCTTGAGGGACAAGTTTAGGACAAGTAAAATCAAAGACTACTTTTCCAGGTGTGCCATGAGCTAAAGGAGAGTACTGGACAAGTCGTCTAGGAAAGCCCTTCACGGAGCAGGCAGAGCTGAGTCACCACTGCCCCACAATGGAGGAAATGGTCAAGAAAGTCCCATCCCCACGTGAGCAGGATCAGGCTACTCTAACAGTTTTAGCCGGTCTGGTAGTGTAGCAAAGTGATACATTCCATTTAGAAGGATGCCATCCAGAGCTAGAGCATATTAAGCTAAGTGAAATAAGTCAGTCAGAGAAAAACAAATACCATACGATCTCACTCACATGTGGCATTTAAGAAAGAAAACAGATGAACATATGGGAAGGGGGAAAAGAAAAAAAGGGAGAAAGAGAAGCCATAAGAGACTCTTAATAACGGAGAACAAACTGAGGGTTGATGGAGGGAGGTGGGTGGGGGATGAGCTAGATGGGTGATGGGCACTAAAGAGGGCACTTGTGATAAGCACTGAGTGTTGTATATAAGTCATGAACCACTGACTTCTACTCCAGAAAATAATATTTCATTGGATGTTAACTCCCTAAAATTTAAATAAAAAATAAAAAAATGAAATAAAATAGCAAAAAACAGTAATAATAAAATATAGTAAAATAAAAGAAAATTTCACTATTGAAAAAAATAGAAGGATGCCATCCAGCAAATTTCAGCTAATATCCATGGAGAAATAAGATTTCAAAATAGGTTTTCTTCTCTGAGGAACAAACGTGTGACAGGACAAAATGACAGGGTTAGAATAAGATGTGTGTTGAGGTTTCTGACAGCTTTGACATTCTAAGAAACTGGAGGGAAGACATCTGGCACAGTGACCACTTTTATCTTTCAATAGAAGAATACCCTAAGGGAACAATTCCTACCCTTCATCAGCAATTTTAAGTTTATCTTCGTCTGAAGAATCATCACTTGACGATATTATGGCTTTCGATTTTATTTTGCCCTTCATTGAAGGAGGCAGACGTTCTGGCTTAGGCTAAAGAAAGAAGACCAAACAAAACAGATTATTCAAGACTCTGAGGTTACATTACATTAGGACGTCTTATTAAACTAAGTTTGAAGTGTAATGATAACAATCAAACAGCAGCCTAATACATTTCAAAAAGAAGCATTTGTGCTTGAAGAAACTGCAGGGAAAGCATGTATTCTGGTGGGGGCGCCTGAGTGGTTCAGTCATTAAGTGTCTGCCTTTGGCTCAGGTCATGATCCCAGGGTCCTGGGATCGAGCCCCGCATCGGGCTCCCTGCTCTGCGGGAAGCCTGCTTCTCCCTCTCCCACTCCCCCTGCTTGTGTTCCCTCTCTCGCTGTGTCTCTGTCAAATTTAAAAAAAAAAAAAAACAAATGAATGTATTCTGGTGTAGTGCAATCCTTCCTGCCAACAACGGGGATGAAAACCACAGTATTATAAACTTACAGCCTTCTTCTTCTCGGCTCTTGGAGGACGGCGCTTTTTCGGTTTGGGGCCATTTTCGGTTTCGTCATCGTCAGATCCTTCTTCTCCCTTTGGAGGTCTTACATAGCGGACATCAAAAGAAAGTCTGTCAAGAATCACTCATACTTACAAAGTCTAAGACTACTTTGTCATTGACACATTTTCTTTTCTTTCTTTTTTTTTTTTTTTAAGATTTTACTTATTTATTTAACAGAGAGAGACACAGCAAGAGAGGGAACACAAGCAGGGGGAGTGGGAGAGGGAGAAGCAGGCTTCCCACCAAGCCGGGAGCCTGACGCGGGGCTCAATCCCAGGACCCTGGGATCATGACCTGAGACGAAGGCAGATGCTTGACAACTGAGCCACCCAGGCACCCCAATCAACACATTTTCATTCTGAATACTATTCTCTACATGTGCTCTCAACCATACTGTCCCTCCTCAAGGGCAAAGGCCATCATTTATAATTGCTGCACACAGCTCAGGAGTCCGCAAACACCATGGATTTATGTGATGTCTACCAAATAATTACGTCTCTGTTAAGTCCTCTTATTAATCTAAGGTAAGCTTGAATCTTGCACTTGGTGGAGGGATAGAGGATGGGACAAAAGACCCAGACTCCAGACCTTACATCCTTCCTCTCCTCTTCCTTCCTTCCCAGCTACTCATTCCGGGCCTACTGAGGTCCTATCATAGCTTCCATTCTACAGGTCTGTGTCTGAATGAATTCACTGGGTTCTTTGCTAAGTAGAGGCAGCAAAGGGCTGGGAAGAACAGGTCTCGCTAAGATAGCCAACTAGAGGTTCCTGGACAGGGGAGCACCACGAGAGAGGAACAGGACAGCTCAGGGGCACCTCCAGGTGAGGGACGGGCAGGATACCACTTATCTTAACAGCAAATGGCACTAGAAGATTCAAAGGCCCTTCTTTTACATTAATTCACATTTTATACATCTAGCAAAACTTGAGGTAGGCATCATTATTACCATTTTACATAACGGAAACTGAGGCTCACTGACTTTCCTAAGGTTGCACGTGGACACTTAGTGTGGACATACCCGGTTTTCTCATTCTAAACTGCATACATCTTCCCATAAATAAATATTACAATTTTGAAGACATCAGAAAGGCAATGATGACTAACTTGCAGCTCTCACAGGGAGCTGTGGAGATGTGTGGCGACTCCAAGTACTCGGGGGATTTGGTGTGGAGGGGTCTTTCTTAGGATTATTATGATTAAAGTAGGAAGTGGGGGAACAAAAGGCTTCACTGTCTGCAAAGATCAAATGATCACCAGGTTTCATGAATTCTAACACAAGAAAGATTCAGGTGAGAGGTTGTCTGTCACCTTCATGAGGCTATTCACAACACACTGGTAATACCTTCTCCTCTTTTTCTTCTTTCTCTCACCACCCTCCTCTTCTTCGCCTTCTTGTTCACTACCACTGCCCTTTCTTCTCTTCTTCTTTTTGGATATAGGCAGGTCATCGTCGGTATCATCATTGACAAATTCATCAAACTCTCCTCCCTTTTTAGAACGCTGAAATCCAAACAAGACTACAATCAGTTCTCTCCTGGCTGGTGGAATAAGGCCACATCCTATCAGTCATTTAACAAACAAAGGATCTTTTGTTTTACCAAGTTGCAAGGAACTTGTATTTGATGAAGCCCAATGTTAAAGACTTCTAATTAGGGTAAATTGCTCAGATATCAAAAATCATAAACTACTCAGGCCACTACAAGGTACAGCGTTACTGGACTAACCCTGGAATGAATTTTTTTTTTTTTTAAAGATTTTATTTATTTATTTGAGAGAGCATGAGAGGGGAGACAGTCAGAGGGTGAAGCAGAATCCCCGCTGAGCAGGGAGCCCGATGTGGGACACGATCCCGGGACTCCAGGATCATGACCTGAGCCGAAGGCAGTCGCTTAACCAACTGAGCCACCCAGGCGCCCCCTTGGAATGAATTTCTAAGGATACTACTGAAAGCACTGGGTTGGAAGACTGTCTCTTAGCAAAGGAGGAAGTCAAACTTAAGAACTAAGCACTGAGTAAATACAACCAATGATACTCGCTTCTGGGAGTCAAACGACAGGGACTGCGGCCACCAGTATTAGCAGGGGTCCCACCTTACCCGTCCACCACCACCACCTCTCTTCTTTTCTTTTGTTGCTTCGGTCTCTCCAGTAAACATAAGAATATTTTTGGTCTTCTCTACATACTGGGCCCGCTGTTCCAAAAGTTTCTTTTGCTCTTCCTTTTCTCTGAGACGTTTCTCTTCCTAGGAGGGAAAAAGAGTAGGAAAACACTGCATCAAAATGTTATGTTGAAAAAATATCATGACGACCATCAGAAGGACTTCTTTTTTAACATACAAAGTGTATGTATGCACACAATTCTTTAGTTCTAGTATAACTGCAAACACAATAAGTACCTGTTCTTTAAGAAGTTTCTGCCTTAACAGTTCCTTTTCTTGCTCTTGTTTGGCCCGTAACTCCCTTTCTTCTTCATCTTGTTTACGTGCCCGGGCCACGTGGTACTGGGCCTGGCTCAGTAAGTCAGAGCATTGCCTACAACATTTCAGATTCAGAGAGACATGAATGCAATTAGTATTTTGTTCAAAAACTCAGAGTATCTGTTTTCCTTACACAAACTAAAAAGTCTGAAGCAGGATCATTCGCTGATATCTAAGGGATATTTTAATTAGCAAAATTAACTTAAGTTTCTCAAAGTCAAGACTGTCAATTACAGTAACTTTCCAAATTATAAGCGTCCTCTCCAAGCATAAATATAAAGATTTTCAACATTCTCTTCACATGTGACTCAAAAGAGTCAGGATAGATAGAAAAGTATTTTCTCCACACAACTTAAATACTTGTACTAAATTGACTTTGTCATATTCCCTGAAAGGACCCTTAGAAAAAAGCTTGACCCAGGCTGGGGAGCCCCACAGAGGAGTGGGAAAGACTGACCCCTGGAAGGCTACCCGATGCACACTGACATCACTGCCTCACCCAAAGTCACCTTCCAGAAGTAGTAACATTACCTGGCTTCTGTAGCAGCAAGGGCCAAATCGAATCTCATTTTGTCTCCCACTTTACTCAAGTAACTGAAGTATCTAAATGGAATGAGAAAATAAAATACTTCACTTAAAAAAATTCTAATGAAACAGGCTCTTTAACATTTTTAATCCACTTTACAAAAACAGTCTGAGAATAGGTTTACTGACTTACATGAACCTGTTTGATACATGAAAGGCTATCATCTCAATATAATTATATATGAAACGCACTTAAAAAAAGACTCATCATTATAACACTCAATATGTTTAATAAAAAACAAGTCCATGAAGTTAAGTAGTCATATTTAATATTATCAGTAAATTCATAAATAACCAAAAATCAGCTCAAGCAACAAGTATTTACTAACCACGGTATTTACTAAATATGTCAGCATGGAGTTTAGGAGGTGTAGGCCATGAAAACACAACTAATGTACCAGGAAAGGCAAGGAATGCTTATATAAGAATTTAAATAAGGCTGGACAAAACCTGAAGAGATGTCAGGCTTTGATTTCACCACAAACTGAATTACCAAATAAATCCTATGAAGGTACATAAACTTTGAGCTAAGTGCAATAAACCTATTCAATATTTATGAGGACAGGCTTTAATAATCTTAGCCCTATGAAAATTAGTATCCCATGAAAGACACACCAGTATAAGTAATAAAACCAATATAAGTGAAGCCTAAAAATTTCAAGTGTGTAAAAATGCTGGGTCATTTTATTGTTAGATTAATGAAAATCTGGGGCAAACTTGCAAAGCTAGCCAGCCAGTTCTAGGGGACGCTACATGATACAAATTTGGCAGGAACCTGGCCACAGTTTGGCGCCACCTGGTGGCAGCTGTCTGCTTTGGCTTAAAAATCACTGGAATGCTTCTAATAAAAAATGATTCTCTTGAGGGAAGTGGTTTTCAGCACCTTTTGAGACAAATGGATTTAAGGAAACAAAACATTTCAAAAGTTGTTTCTACAAAATCTTTACCTATGCGCAAGCTCCAGTTCTTTCACAGCATTCAGTACTTCCTTCAGATTACTCTTTTCATCTTTCAGAACAGAGGTAGCTAATCTTTGCAGGACCAAGGCCACATTAAACATAAGTACTGTATCACTGGGGGCCACATGTCTAGCCTATAAGTAAGAAACAAAACAAATACTTTATATAATCGAATGACATGAAAAGGATTTTAGCCAAATAGAGTGTTAGATAGATAGATAGATAGATATGAACATGCACAAAATAGAATTTAAAAAAAAATATAATGCAGAATAGAACTAAATGAGAATAATGAATTTTCCTTTTTACCTTTAGCAAAGTCTGCTTGCACTCCTGTAACTTGCCACACTTGAAGAGGGCCCGGGCCAAATACAGCACAACTTCAGTGTTCTGGTGCTTATAGAATTTTCTGAGACAGTTTTCATACTATAATAAAAGAAAAAATTAGTTAAAATACAATAAGGATTAAATAATGTTGTCATAACAAGATTTCAAGTGATTTTATTTATTTATTTTATTTATTTTTTTAAAGCTTTTATTTATTTATTTGACAGAGACAGAGACAGCGAGAGCAGGAACACAAGCAGGGGGAGTGGGAGAGGGAGAAGCAGGCTCCCAAGGAGCAGGGAGCCCGATGCGGGACTCGATCCCAGGACTCTGGGATCATGACCTGAGCTGAAGGCAGTCGCTTAACCAACTGAGCCACCCAGGCGCCCAAGATTTCAAGTGATTTTAAAGCTATGTGAAAGGTGTTTTACCTTTTGAGTGCTTAATTTTAAAGAATAATTTGAGAATGATTTTTGACATTCACCAGGATACATTTTCACAACATGAAAATCTGATTAAAAAAAAAACAAAACAAAAACCCACAACTAGATACTCAAAATAGTTTTTCCATTTGAAACTCGGACCAACACTGAAAGGATAAATAGACTGGACGGTCTTTTTCATATCTCTAGCAATACTATTTAGAATCAGCTGACAACTTATTAAAAGTTACACACCTGGCTCCTTTCGGTTATACTCTCTACCACCTTTCTTTAGGATTGGTGGAACCTACTGGCAACGAGCATGTGAAGTCTCACAGTTCTGGTTAACTTCTTGGTAAAACCAATATATAGCAGTCCTGGTGTCAATTTTGCCATGAACACTTCACTTTTTGACCATGGAACCTATTGTCATAGGTATGATCTTTTTCAAGGAAGGTGGCTAGAGTTTCCCCTTGAATATCCCTAGTAATTAATTTGCATTTTTAAAAGGCAACATATCATTCTGCAGTTCAGGAAGTCCCACCTCGAAAAACACCACCTCTGAGTCTACCATATGCAATCTGGGTTCTATAAGTCTTTGTCACTGGTGCCTTTCAAATATTCTGAATTTGAAAACAATACCCACCATTCTTAGAAAAAAAGGTTAACCACTTCCAGGACTGTGCTTGTCTTCTACCTCTGGTAAGAACCTTGTTTTTTCTGGGCTGCCTGGGTGGCTCAGATGGTTGGGCGTCCGCCTTCGGCTCAGGTCGTGATCCCGGGGTCCTGGGATCGAGTCCCACATCGGGCTCCTGGCTCAGCAGGGAGCCTGCTTCTTCTCCCTCTCCCTCTGCCTCTCCCCCTGCTCGCGCTCTCTCTCTCTCTCTCGCTCTGTATCTCTGTCTCAAATGAATAAAAATCTTAAAAAAAAAAACCTTGTTTTTTCTGACCATACTATTTCCCACAGAGCCTAAGAACTTTACTACATTTTAATATGCTATAGATGCTAAATATATATATAATTTAAAGATTTTAAACTCACGACCCTGAGATCAAGAGTCACTGCTCTACCGATTGAGCCAACCAGACACCCCTATATCCTAAATATGACTCTTTTACTTCAAGTTCAAGCACTCCACAAATATGAAAAGCCTAACAAAATTCTATAGTGATGAAAAACTAATCCCCATGGAGTTTTTCTCTTTCTTTCCAAAATGTCATTTAATCTGAGAAAGAAGAAACAGGAAATAAATATTAAATCCTCCTATCTTCTGGGTATTTACCGATATACTAGGCATGTTAGTGACAAGTTTGGTATCCAGTACTTTTCATACTGGATCCTCATACGATTCTGTGAATTTAAGGTACACGATCTCCATTTTACAAATGGGGAAACTGGCTCAGAGAGGATGTCCTCTGCCCAAGGCATGTGATTAGGGGTAGAACCAGGACTCCTATCTCTGTCTGGACACCAAAGACTGGCCTTAACATTATATAAATCTCTGAACACACACAAATCAAAAACAGCACACAGCTCCATGACAGGGTCAGAATGGGTAAGAAAACATTTGCTCAACAATGAACACAATATAAAAATATCTTGAAAGACAGGCTATTACCATCTGAACAGCACTGATATACTGCTTCTGTTCCACGTAGATATGCGCTAGGTTCAACCACACATCACTGATATCTGCTGTTGCTTCTCTTACTTGGGCAAATACATCACGAGCTTCACGAAAATACCCTTTGTGGGCCAAAACAGCTCCTAAAATCATAAAAAGGCTTACATTTAAGAATTTTCTAATTGTAGCCAGAAAAACAACTCAAAGTCCTGCTGTTTATTACGTTTGGGGAGCAATTACGATCTACAAACACTCCTTTGAAGGCACTTGTTTCGCACTCGACGCCACGTCTTATAATCACCTATGCCATTAGCAGCATACAGATTCTTTGCATCATTTCTGAGTACTTGTTTATAGATGGCCAGAGCACGATCTTGATGCCGCTTCTCCTATAAAAAGAAATAAACGTTATAAAACAAAATTCAAGCAGGAGTCAAGTGTCAGCTTTGTTTTAAAGAGACAAAGAGAAATTACCTTTTCTCGATCTCGAGTGGGCTGATGCAAAGTCTGGAGCCAGACGTTGCCAAGGGCCAGCATAGAGTAAGTATCACTCTGCGTAGATGGTTGCTTTAATATCCTCTCAAATTTCTTCTGTCCTGGACCCCATTCTTGTTTTGCTAAATGAAGATTACCAATCAAAGACCAAGCATCTGGATGGTCCTAAAACACACATGTGTGAAGAATCAAAATCTGTAATTTGGATTCAGAGACATCGATCACTTTTCCATGATAGCTGATTACCGAAGAGGTTTACAAGCTACATTTACAAATTTAGAGTGGAGATGGATGAATGAATTGCAAAATCAATTTAGTGTGTAATTATCAGCATAAGAAATGCAACAGAATGGAATATAGGAAGGTCATCAGTGTACAGCACAAGGCAACAGCACATAAAGATTTCAACACTTTCATTTTAGTTTGTATACACACGTGTGTGTACTAGGCTATGATGTAAAATCTGTTTCTGTGAGACACAATCAAAAAGTTTAGATAACTTCTACACTCTAGTATCTTTCACAAGTAAAAATTAAACAGGGAGATGTCAAGATACTAGAAATATGATAGACATTAAAATGAAAAACTGATTTACTAGGGAAAAAAAAGGTGAGAAAATTGTTTTTCAAACTTAAGAGTTCATACTACCAACCTGATTAATTTGAAGAGCTTCCTTAAACCAATCTGAAGCCTCATAAAAATTTCCTTTATCTCTAGCCATAGCTCCTAGGCGCAAATAGCCTGAAAACATACATTTAAAAGTTTTTATGTTTAAAATATTAGCTATAAAAGATCATAATTTTAAAGTCATACTTTCAAAATGATTGCATTTTATTACATTCATACAGTGAACAGAAAAATCCCACAAGTGAAAAAATATTGAGCAGCAAAAAAACAAATTAATAATCTAACAAGTTAAAGAACCACTCTGCCACCATGAAGTCTCACTGCTTGAAATCCAATGATGCCAAAAAACATTTCTATGAAAAAATTTATCTCTGCCACTCTATTTCCAAGGCTAGCACCCCGGTCCAAGTCCTCATCTCCACCAAAGTTACTTAAGAAGCTTGGAGCAGTTCTGTTTCCAGTTTCTCTCTGATGCACAGCACTGTCACTTTTTCTTAAAAAGCTGCTTGTCATATGGCAAAACAGTGAAAGCACAGACTACTAGGGATTACTAGTTAGAAAATCTGGGCTCTAACTCCACTTAAAGAACAGTAAGAAAGTGTCACACAAATATAAGTTATTTTCTCCAGAAAATGTCACTCTCCTCAGGCAACGAACAATGGCTTACTATTGCCTATCAAACCAATTCAAGTTCAGCCTGGCATTCAATTAAAACCTTATTTTTTTTTTAAAATCACTTTTGCATCCATAACAGCATGAGCAAGGCCAAGTTAATAGCTCCTGATTTAACCAGAATCAAAATATCATAGCTTTAGGTTCTTTTAAGGGAAGTACAGTATTGTAAATTATTTTTAATTAAAAGCTTTCCGGGGCGCCTGGGTGGCTCAGTTGGGTAAGTGACTGCCTTCGGCTCAGGTCATGATCTCAGGGTCCTGGGATCGAGCCCCGCATCGGGCTCCCTGCTCGGCGGGAGGCCTGCTTCTCCCTCTCTCACTCCCCGCTTGTGTTCCCTCTCTCGCTCTTTCTCTGTCAAATAAATAAATTAAAAAAAGCTTTCCAAATTTTACAATGTCTAGTGTGTAAAAACTCAAGGTAGGACATTTTACTAGTAATTATTTCAAAGTAAAACAATGCTCTTTCTTACTATTATAAACACTGCAAAAATGTTAATATGATATCAGAGCAGGAGCATCATAAAGGTCCATCCATCACCAAATAAGTCAAGGAGCTGTTCAAAGTCTAATAAAGGTAGCTGACCCACTGAAGATCACCTACCCTATGAAATATATGGTTCAACTGGTTTTTAGTTATTTCTTTTAGTTTCTAGCATAAATTTAAGTGAAGCTGCATTGGTTTTTTTTTTAAGGCCATAAATTTGCCTTGATGGAAAAGGGGACATTATAACCTTCACATTTTTTTGCTATTGGTTCTAAGAAAGATTTTTTTTTAGGCTGAATTTTTGCTGCTGTTGTGGGAATTTTAATTCATAAAAAAAAAGTTTACAATTGTTGGGGCGCCTGGGTGGCTCAGTCGATTAAGCATCTGCCTTCTGCTCAGGTCATGATCCCAGGGTTCTGGGATCGAGCCCCGCTTTGGGCTCCCTGCTCAGTGGGGAGTCTGCTTCTCCCTCTCCCTCTGCCTGCTGCTCCTCCTTGTGTTCTCTGTCAAATGAATAAATAAAATCTTAAAAAAAAAAACATTTACAATTCTTACAGTCAACATAATTAGGATGTTCCCGTAAGATGTTTTTATATAGTTTTTCTGCTTCATGGAATTCACACATTGCCTCATACAGCCTGGCTAAATTATATGATGTTGTAACAGAAATGGCATTATAATAATGTTCATCATGTTCAGCTTCTGCCTTTGCCCGATCCAATGATGCCAAAAAATATTTCTATGAAAAAGAAAAGAAAATTACATTGTTAAAAGACAGCTGATATATCTAAAAAAGTGTGCATTCAACTTGACAGTATGGAAGAAGGGAATAGTTCCAGTTCCCTACCTTTGCCTCCCCTAGATTTCCAAGTCTAAAATGGAGGGCACCCACATTATTCAGAATCTCTGGCGGGACATCGGCCTGCACTTTCTCCTGAAGGATCCGTGTAGCTGTTCCATAGGCTGAAAGGGCACCCTGTATTTTCATGGTGGAGACAATAAGGGGTAAGTGAAAATAAAAGGGAGAAACATTATACCACACTTTCAAAAAACACATTAGGTAGAAGACCTAAAATACCTGTATGTCAGTCTGTTCTAAGATTTGTGCCAATTCAATCCATGCTTCAACGTCATCAGGATACTGTTCTGTGACTTTCTTCAAATGGCCCTGGGATAAAAGAGGTCATTAAGCTGATGCAGGCTTAATTCAGCAACTACAGGCTGTCAAAGTAAAAAGTGGTAGCTACTCTACCTTGTTTAATACGTCAACTGTTCGTTATTTCAACTGGAACAAGCTCGGCTAACAAAACTGCTTCCATCATATCTCTACTAGCAATAGCAAGAATGAGGCATGACAGTCTAGTGTTAACTATGAGAAAATAGCTACAATTTTTTAAAAGTACCTTGGCAATATCTCGTTTTTCTTGATCTTCTGAGGCAGCATATAGCGAGCCAAGAATTTTCATAGTTTCATAATTATTAGGATAAGCTTTCAAAACTTTCTCAAAGCACTGAGATGCATTTTCTTTGTCACCTCGATAAATGTACATTTGTCCCAAACCAAAAAATGGCAGCACAAAAGAGGACGAAGCAAACTGTGTGGCTTGATAGTAGTACTGGAAAGCTTGGTCATAATCTTCCTAGAAAATGAAAATAAAACAAGACCAACAGTGTATACAGACGTTTATTTTCTTTTTCACGTACAAAAGTTTTTAAAGACTTGAAACACTATGAAACAAAAGAATTAGATATTCAGAGAAGGTTTAAAATGATCTTACCTGAACGTGGAATGATCTAGCCAGCTGATAACAACTTTCTGCTTGCATAGCCTCCACTTCTGTATTATGGAATGCATGGAGAGCCAAGTGCTGGACTTTACTATAATCCTGAACAATGAGATCCAGAAATCAACGGAGTTAATTCAAACAACTCCAACAGTCTCAATCATAAGCCTTCCTCAAATTTCATTTTTAAAATGTGTTCACTGAATTACCAATAACAGTGCCATATCCAGAATTACGAATCATTTTTCTCATTCCCCTTGCAGATAAATTCATTTACCTAGAACTTAACATCTACCCATCACATCTATTACTTTATTTAATCCTGCAACAATCCTTTGAGGTATCAGTCCTATTTCTGTGATGAGAAAATCTGAGAGGTTAAGTCCCTTATTACTAGTAGAGGAAGCAGTTACAATTTATTGAGAACTATTATATACTAAGCACTGTGGTAGGTATGATACTTATAATTATTCTAGCCTCAGTCAAAAACCCTGCAAAGAGTATCATTATTACCATTTTATTGATGGGGAAATGGAGGCTTAAAGAAATAAAGTATGTTGTCTTAGGTGGAAAAGTTAGAATCTGGATTTAATTTTTTTCTGACTCCAGGGAAATGTTTTAACACATGAGGGTAGCGAGCTTAAGTGACTGGATTTGAATTCAGCTCTCTTCGAATGCATGGGTCATGACTTTCCCATTAGACCTGACTTAATCTGGATTACAGAACTAATCTCCTGAGAGTCTCAAAGTCAGAGTTCATACATCAGGGGTGGGAAACAACTTTCTGGTTTTAATAGGGATGTTTTATCCATTTGACTAGTAATCTGGTCTGGAAAGCCTTTGTTTTTTCAACTTTTTTTTTTTTAATTAGGAATAATAATGTGACCGCTGTTTTACTTTATTTATTTTTAAAAATACTTCATCTGACAGAGAGCATGAGCGAGCACAAGCAGGGGGAGGGGCATAGGGAGAGGGAGAAGCAGATTCCCTGCTGAGCAGGGAGCCCATTCGGGGCTCAATCCCAGGACCCTGAGATCATGACCTGAGCCAAAGGCAGACGCTTAACGACTGAGCTACCCAGCCGCCTCTCCCATCTGCATTTTAGCTGCTTCTCTTTCTGATCAAAAAACCAAGCTCAATTCCCAGTTTTTTCTGGAAGTCTGTGTTAATTGCTCCAGGAGTCATCATAGCTCCCATCTCTAAACTCACTTTACTACTTAATTACTGGTGTCTGGAATGTTAATTAATAATACCTTTCTTCCCAGGTAAATGATTCTTCTATAGAGGAGGCAATGTAGTGTGGTGGGCAGAGAATTAAAATATTACATCTCAACTGTACTACCTGCTAGCTGAGTGAATTTTGGCAAGTGATGTTACTTAACTTTGCTGAGTCTCAATTTTCTTTATCCATAGAAAGGGAAACAGAAATATCCTGCCTACCTCCTAGAGCTGCTCTAATGACAGATCAAGAAAACACATGTTAGCATGCTCTGTAAACCTTTAGTACATATAGTCAGTGCAAGATGACTTCACAGTGCTGATCACATATCAGGTGTTCAGTAACACTCAAAGAGATTGGCTTGATTTACATATTTCACATACACAATCTAAAAGGTTTTGAGTTTGTTAAAGAACAAGACTTTATCTTCAGTAGTGGAAGGGTGATTAGCATTGAAAATTAGAAACTGAATAATTTTCAATTGGTTCAAGGAAGCTGTCCTAACAGCTGTGAGCAATGATTATTAAACATGTACTCAAATATTTAGGATTATTAGTCCTTTTTCTTTTCAGTAAAAAGCATACTTGGGTAACTCTTTTATCTGAAACAATAACACTTCAAGTACTTATAAGATACATTTCCATCTTCTCCCTAAATAGTTGCCTTTCCCTACTATAACAGTTACAGCATAAAGCTAATTAATAATTCATCAGGAAGGGCGCCTGGGTGGCTCAGCTGGTTAGGCGACTGCCTTCGGCTCAGGTCATGATCCTGGAGTCCCTGGATCGAGTCCCACATCGGGCTCCCTGCTTGGCAGGGAGTCTGCTTCTCCCTCTGACCCTCTCCCCTCTCATGTGTTCTCTCTCTCATTTTCTCTCTCTCAAATAAATAAATAAATAAAATCTTTAAAAATAATAATAATAATAATTCATTAGGAATGGGGAATATGCTTCTATAGCCAGAGGGAATAAAGCATCATGGTTAATAGCTGTATGACCTTAGGCTATTACCTCTGCCTCAATTATTCATCCACAAAATGGGGATAATATTAACTACCTCTGACTATTCTACAAATTCATGGAATACATTTTTTTTAAGTTTTATTTATTTCAGTAATCTCTACATCCAACATGGGGCTCAAACTCACAACCCTGAGATCAAGAGTCACATGCTCTTCTGACGGAGCCAGGCAGGCACCCCCATGGGATTTCACTTTTAATAACACTTGGTATTTAGTAAGTATTAACTACATATTAATAGCAATAATAACAGTGATATGCTATCATAAATAAGGATTGATACAGTCCTGTGAACTTTTTAAATTAAACTATTTAATTAAAGTTCCTAGTACAATTTAGTACTTCCATATGGGAAGTAAAACTTTCGTACTTACTGTATAAAAAGTTTGCCAATGAAATCTTGGATTTAGCATTCAAGAAATCTAAAATACCATTGCTTCTACAGAATTAGTGGCAACTTTAAAAATTACATCTTGGGGGCGCCTGGGTGGCTCAGTTGGTTAAGCAACTGCCTTCAGCTCGGGTCATGATCCCGGAGTCCCGGGATCGAGTCCCATGTCGGGCTCCCTGCTCGGCGGGGAGTCTGCTTCTCCCTCTGCCCTCTTCCCTCTCGTGCTCTCTGTCTCTCATTCTCTCTCTGGCAAATAAATAAAATCTTAAAAAAAATAAAAAATTAAAAAATTACATCTTGATCAATATGCAAAAATAAACAAAAACTTTAATGACTTCTTGGCTGCCTACATAAGTAGGTCCAAACTCCTTATATCACACAAGTGCCTCACTATCTGGACCCAATGCATTATCTAGCAAGAGCCCACCACATGCCATGGTTTTACTAAACCAGAGACTATTTCTACATCTGTGCCTTTCCCCTTTCAACTACCTGAAGACCTCCTCCTAAAAACCTAGTTCAAGAGCTTTTCCTTCTTGGTGAAAACCCTTTTTAACCACTTGGTTACTTCCTCTTTCGTTTCTCTACCACATCAAGATAGAGACCTTTATTTCTATATTTACATTTGTTTACATGTCTGTGTTTTCTACGAAGCCGAACCGAGTGCAGAAACAATATTTTACTGGTCTCCACATGTCTACTGCAGTGTTGGGTACAGTATAAAGGGTCAATAAATATTAAATGAATGAAGGAACAAACATACCCACCCCCAATTAACTAATACAAATTTTAATCTGAAAAAAACTCTTGACATTTTCAATTTTTTTCCAAGTTAAAAAAACAAAGTATCAACTGCAGAAAAGAAAAACAAATCAGGATTTAAAAGCAAACAACTTTAATAAATTGGCTTCTCCTACCTTTTTGAAGAAAAAGTGATTTGCCAAGTGGTTCAATACCATGGGGTTGCTGGGATCAATAGTATAGGCTCTGGAAAGAAGCTGGACACCATTTTTTATGGAATCAGCCTAAAAGAAAAACAGTGACAACAGGGCCATTACTCAATTAGCATTTTTTCCGAAGTTTTCTTTATAGTCTGAAAAAATAAGGTTACATAAATCTGAGTTCAGACACCAAAATATAGCTCTTGTTTCAGTTAACCTTCAGCAGGGATAAACAAATTTCAAATAGTGAATTAAACTGTTAGAACTTCCCTCACAAACAGTCACCTTCGGTATTTTTATAGATCCTGGCTGTCGTCTTGATGTGGCAGATGTCTGTGGATTACCCAACAGCCAGTTTACCCCCCTTACTCTGCTTAAATAGAGTCCAGACTTAACAGCTTGTGATCTTTTAATTTCAGGAAGGAAAGTTCCCTCCTCCTCTTCTCAAGCCCCAGGGGATGAATGATGGTTGATCTAATCCAGTCAAGATAACCTATTCCCCTTCTCTGGGGATCAGTCTAAGGCAGTGGTTCTAAACTGGGGGTGAGGTCATTTTTCATTATCACAACAGGGAGGACGTGCTGGCATTTAGTGGGCAGAGGTCAGGGACGCTGCTAAACATCCTACCAATGGGTAGGATAATTTCCCACAACAAAAAATTATCTAGCTCCTTAAGTCAACAGTGCTAAGGCTGAGAAACTCTGATAACCCTGTCTAGACAATTATATACAAGGGGGAGCGTGATGGGGATAGAACTGCTCTAAGAGAAAGCCATTTATCCTTTCCCTTTCCTCCCTCTATATAAGGTTGATGAAATAATGAGAGCCTTGGAGATATAGCAGCTATCTTGCAACTATGAGGTGACAGACACAAGGAGGAAAATCTACATACTAAGGAAGGACAGAAAGATGTAAAATTCTGGGTTTGAGAATACTGAGGTGCTAAATCCAAGACCTTAGATAGCTGGTTTAGTAGACGATAAAAACCCTCATGTTTAAGTCACTGCAGTAGGCTTTTTGTTACTCGCAATGGAAAGTATTCCAAACTGACATACATTGCACAGCTTCTTATGTGAAATTCTGAAATCTAAAAACTTCTTAAAAAACAAGTTGTTTGGTAATCTTAGAGCAAGCTTACATGGGGGCAAAACTTTACCTGAATTGTGAGGTTACCCTATTAGTGTGAAGAGTCACTCCTTCTGACAAAGAAATATAAGTTTGCCTTTGGGGTGGTGTCCTAATACCTGGGTGTTACAAATTATGCAGTGCAGGCATCATATTACATTTCTATTATCTGCAGTCTTGACCTCTAAAACACTCTGGTCTCAAGAGTTGTAGATAAGGAAGAGTGAGCCTGACAGATCAGTCACAAAAGAATTTTTTCATTCACATACCTCTTTATTGTTGAGTTCTAGTACAGCCAGTCCAACCAATGCTCCCACACATTTGGAATTGAGTTCCAGGGCTCTGCTGAATGCCAGACGAGCTTTCTCCAGTTTGTTAAGTTTCACAAAGCAATGACCCATTCCTAAACGAACTTCCGCTAAAAAAAATAGTCAATCTGTCAAACTAGAGCATTTTTAGGGTTTGAATTCAACAAAATGCTTAAACATTCTCTATGAGTTGCAAAATCTCAAAATTAACCTCAGTATAACTACACTATAAAATCTTTTGGTATATCACAAATTTGGTTTCAGTGGATATTATACCACACTGCCCACCCCCTTTCTTGCCATAAACAGAATACCTACCATACTGGTATTTTTCTTGCACTCCTGCCTACACGGTACCTTCAATATCTAATTTTCAAACAGCAATTTTTAAAGACAGCAAAAAGTTTCATGAAGGTCTTCAATACTGTAACTGACTATGTGCACATACTGTCATTCCCTTCAGAGCTATGCTTATACTTGCTACCCAACTTCAAGGCCCTGCCAAAACTCCACCATGTTCCCATGAAGGGCCAACCTCTCCACTGGTTACTGGATCTTACCTTTCTCATCTATTTAAGGACACTGCTCCAGCAACCCTCTCCTATTTTTCCTGCATCATCAAATTTTCTCCCTCTACTACATTATTCTCATCCACATACATTCTCCCATCTTAAAAAAAAAAATCCTCTCTTGATTCCATTTCCCTTTCCAATTGTCAACCCACTCCTATTCTTCCCTTGATAGCAAAACTCCTTGAAAGATCTATCTATAGTTGCTGCCTCTCTAACTTTCCTTTTCCATTTTCTGTTAAATGTATCCACCAAGCATCTCACCCCCACCATTCCAGTAAAACTGCTTTTATCAAGGTCACTAATGATTACTGTGCTACTGAATTCAATGATCAATTCTGGGTTCCTATTTTACTTGGCCTAACAATAGAATGTGACAGTGTCTGACCCTGTCCTGGAAACATTTTACATCTGACTTCAAGGACATTGCCCTTACTCTCTTTTCCTCTTACATCTCTGGCTGCTCCTTCTCAGGCTCCTTTGTTGGTTCTTCATTTCCCTTCTACAATGTCACAGTGCCCTAGAACACCATCTTGGAACCTCTTTTCTATCTCTACTCATTCCCCTGGTGACCTCATATTTTCATGGCTTTATACACCATCTCTATGTTGATGACTTCCAAATTAATTACTTCAGCTCAGACCTCTTTCCTGAATGACAGCCCTCCTGACCTCTCCACTTGTAGGTCTAAAAGGTATTTTAATATTTTCATGTCTAAAACTAATTCGTTGTGAATTATATTTTCCAGATGTGCTAAAATGTAACTCTACTCCTACAAGGAGTTACCTGATTCCTCCTTTGTCTCATACATCACATCTACTCCGTCAGTTCTTCCTTCAAAATATACATAGATTCCGATCATTTGCACCTCCACTCTTACCACCCTAGTGCAAGCCACAATCATCTCTGACCTACATGACTGCAAAAGCCTTCTACCTGGTCTCCCCATTTCTATCCTTGCCCCCCACTTGTCTCAACCAGAAGCCCAAATGATCCTTTTAAATATAAGTCAGATCATTACTTACTCCTTTGCCCAAAGTCCTCAAATGGCTTCCTATGTCTATCATAGTAAAAGCCTAAGTCCTTATAATAACCTATGATGCCTTACATGATTGGTCCTTGGTTCTATCTCTGACCCAATTCTTACTACTTTTCCTTCTCATTTTCTCTCTCCATTCCAGATACACTAGCTTCCTCGCCATTCTTCAGACTTGCTAGACCCACTCTTTCCTCAGGACCCTTTGTACCTCCTATTCCCTCTCTCTGGGAATAATCTTCTTCCATATATCTACAGGTCTATTATTTTAAGGTCTTTATTTAATTGTTACTATTCTCCTGGTCAACCTTTCTTTTTTCTTCTTTTTTTTGGGGGGGGGGAGGAGCAGAAGGGGACAGAATTTTTTTTTTTTTTTTTAAGATTTTATTTATTTATTTGAGAGAGAGACAGAGCATGAGCAGGGCGAGGGGCAGAGGGAAGAGGGAGAAGCAGGCTCCCCACTGAGCACAGAGCCCAATGCAGGGCTTGATGTCAGGACCCTGAGCTGAAATTAAGAGTGAGACGCTTCACTGACTAAGCCACCCAGGCTCCCCGAGAGAGAGAATCTTAAGCAGGTTCTATGCCCAGTGCAGAGCCCAACGCAGGACTTGACCTCACAACCCTGAGATCATGACCCAAGCCAAAATCAAGAGTCGGATGCTTAACTGACTGAGACACCCAGGAGCTCCCTGGTCAACCTTTCTAAGCAATCTCCCAATTCTTCTCATACACCTTTTCTGCTTTACTTTCCTTTTACTGATATCTTATGCAGTATGTATTTTACTCATTTTATCTTCCACACTGCAAAATGAATTCCATGAGGGCAGGGATTTTTTTTTTTTTTTTTAAGATTTATTTATTCATTCCAGAGAGAGACAGCAAGCAGGGGGAGGGACAGAGGGAGAGGGAGAGAATCTCCATCAGACTCCCCACTGAGCATGGAGCCCAACATGGGGCTCAATCCCATGACCCCAAGATCATGACCTAAGCTGAAACCAAGAGTCTGACGCTCAATCCACTGAGCCACCCAGGCACCCCAAGGCAGGGATTTTTGTCTCTTTGGTTTACTGCTGCATTCCTTCGGTCTAGAACAATGCCTGGCAAATAGTTGATTCTCAATAAGATTTCCTAAATGACTGAGATTTTCAACAGAAAAATAGTATAAAGCAAAAAGATTATAATATGATCTGCTAGGGATGCCTGGATGCCTCAGATGGTTAAGCTTCTGAATCTTGGGTTTCAGCTCAGGTCATGATCTCATGGGTCATGAGATCGAGCCCTGCATCAGGCTCCATGCTCAGCAGCGTGTCTGCTTAAAGATTCTCTCCCTCTGCCTCCCACCCCACTCACGCATGTTTTCTCTCTATCTCTAAGATAAATAAATCTTAAAAAAAAATAAGATCTGCTATTCAGCTTTTGGATCAAACATGGTATTTTTTTTTTTAATTTCAATTCTGTCATTTTAACAACCCTATAGCATCTTTTCACAACTAACTTCACAGGCAATTGCCAAATTCTCAATATTTTCACAGTTGGATCATATAGAGCTTAGACTTCAAATAAAGTTTTTCTCTTACCTGGACATCCTGGGTTAGTACGCAATGCTTTCTTATAGTAAGCAAGAGCTCCTCTGTAATCCTTCTTGTTGAATGAAATGCAAGCTTTACCTATAATAATTTTTAAAAATAAACATGCATTGACTAAAGAACACAAGTCTCATATATCCTACATGAACTCACCTAAATCAAACACATCTCTGAGTAAGAAATACTTGAAAATGGTGAAAATGATTTCATATTTAAACTTGTTTTCCATAAGGATATATTAATTTATGCCTATAAATAAAACAGTCCTGTTAAATGGTATAAAACAATTAAAATAGCTTATAGTTGTCCAAATAGACATTGCTTATTGACTCTTTAGAAGTGGATAACAAATTATTCTTAACTGGTATATTATATATATAATATTTTGAAGTGACTTTAATAGTAAAGGGAGTTCTTTCCTTTTTTAAAATTTAAATTCAATTAATTAACATATAATGTATTATTTGTTTCAGGGGTACAGGTCTGTGATTGTAACTTCAAAAGAAACAATGATCTATTGCAGATAGTTTCATTTTTATAAAGTAAAGCTCTTCTACGTTGCTGTCCAGCCCAGTCAAAGAAATATAATCCAGGCATATGATGAAAGATACAGTTCCCTAAGATGGTTGCCAAAAATGACTTACCAAGAAGGGCTGGAATATTATTTGGAGATTGGTTGAGTACAAAATGAAACTGCGCATCAGCCTGATCCATTTTGTCACCTTCAAGTAGACAGAAGCAGGCTCTTCCCAACAAATGATTCTGAAAAAGCAATATATCATCTTAGACTTGACTTTACCAAGGAGCAACCACAATTTAACATAGTAACACTAAAATGAAAACCATATAGGAAGGAGGTGGAGTATCACACCAATTCCTCTATCAACTATAATGTGTTTAAACTACCAATGGGCAATTCTTAATTACAAATCAAGAAATTATCCAGAAATGCAAGTCTTCTGTGCCAGGAACAATGACAAAAAGGAAAGTTCATTCTTCCACAACAGCCAGAATATGGAAAGAACCCAGATGTTCCTCTACAAATGAATGAATAAAGATGTAGTGTGTATATAGACACATATGTATATATGTCTATATACACACAATGAAATATTACTCAGCCACCAAAAAGAATGAAATTTTTCCATCTGCAACAACATGATGGAACTAGAGTGTATCATGCTAAGTGAAATGAGAAAGACAAATACCCTATGATTTTACTCATATGTGGAACTTAAGAAACAAAACAGATGAACATAGGGGAAGGAAAGGAAAAATAAAGTAAGATGAAAACAGAGAGGGAGGCAAATCATAGAGACTCTTAACTACAGGAAATAAACTGAAGGTTGCTGGAGGGGAAGTGGGTGAAGGGAATGGGGTAATTGGGTGATGGGCATTAAGTAGGGCACTTGAAGTAATGAGCACTGGGTGTTATATGCAACTGATGAAACACTAAATTCTACCTCTGAAACTAATAATTCAGTACATGTTAATTAAATTGAATTTAAATAAAAAATTTTTTTTAAATATACTTGAAATTCACCTGGAGATGATGGAATTACTGACTCAACCTGTGGATAAGTTTTATTTATTTATTTATTTTAAAGATTTTATTTATTCAGTTGAGAGAGCGAGCGAAAGCACAGAGGGAGAGTGAGAGGGAGAAGTGGACTCCCCACCAAGCAGAGAGCCCAATGTGGGGCTTAATCCCAGGACCCTGAGATCACGACCCAAGCTGAAGGCACACCCCTAACCGACCGAGCCACCCAGGTGCCCCATGGATAAGTTTTATATATGCTAAATTTGCCCACATTACTTCAACAGTACAACAACCAAAGAAATTCCAATTTTAACAGGGAATTCTTCTTCTTTTGATATTTTTATCATCAACCATGTTATTTTAAGAAAAATTCTTTCCAAAAAAAAAAAAAAAAAAATCTGTTGCCTATCACACACACAGTTTACTCTCATGTGGTATTTCTTCCCCTTTCATAAATTCAAAGAAATCGGACTTATTTACCTGATCATACATAATAATTTTATCAGCCATGGTATACAACAGGGTTGCCTGTGTAATAAGATCTTTCTTATTGTCCTTATTCTTTTCCTTCCGAGCCTGTTGTACATAATAGGCTGCCAATGTATCCAGGCAAGTCATCTGGTCTTTTTCATGGTCTCTATAGTCCAAATTGCCATCTATACGTGCTGCTTCCAACAACTTTACAAACTCTTCTGTTTTTCCTTGCTTGTAATATTCCAGCTAAAAGATAAAGAATCAAATTAGAATTATTAAAGCATATGTCCATACAAAAAGCTGCACATAAACATTTATAGCAGCTCTATTTGTAATAGCCAAAAACTGGAAACAACTCAATTGTTGACCAACAGGTGAATGGACAAACAAGCTGTGGTTTATCTGTACAATGGCTGCTGCTCAGCAGAAAAAAGAACCACGGATACATGCTACAATGTGGGTAAGTCTCAAGATAATTATGCTGAGTGAGAGAAGCCAGACCAAAAAGAGTACATACTGTAATGATTCCATTTGTGTAAGAACTCTGGAACATGCACTCTTTAGAAACAAAAAGCAGATCAAGAGTTGGCTGACCACTGTGGGGTGTGGGGAAGAGTTTGGAGGAAGGTTTGGGGGGTGATGGATATATTCATTATATTGATTGTAGTGATGAATTCACAGGTGTGAAATATGCTAAAACTTCTCAAATGGTATATGTCAAGTATGTGCAGCTTACTGTAGGTGAATTATGCCTAATAAAGTTGTTAAAAAAGTGATAATCACCATAAATTTTTCCAAATTACTACTTACCTAGCAATAGTTGATTTCAAACTAAATCAGAGCCCAAGAGAAAAAGCAATAATGACGCGGATGTAGAATTCTAAACAGAAAACTTAGGTTCTGGTTCTAGATCTATCAAAATTATCCATGACTTTGGGCCTGCTAAATAACTTCCCTGGGCATCTGTTTCATTTATTAATACTAAAAGGAAGATCTGCCATTTTTTATCCACCTACTGTGGGCCACAGATTATGCCAGGAACTTTATATACTTATTTCGAATCTGTACAATCACCCTTAAAATGAATGCTAACATCCCCACATTTTAGATGAGAAAACAGGCTCAGAAGGTAATCATTTGTCTAAGGTCACACAGCTAGTTAGCAGCCAAGTGGGAATTTGAACAAAGGCTTCTCTAATCCCAAAGCCTACACTCTTTTCTCTAACACTCTATAGCCCACAGTGTTTCATCAATTTTACCACAGGTGCCACACTAATCTTTCAATCCTCCATTTTTTCTGTAAGTGCTGTTAAAGGAGGCATTTGTACTAAAGTAAATCTAAATTCCCCCTCTGGTTTTAAAAACTGTGTGACAACATTAATGGCTTGTTCTCCATAGACCAGGAAAACTTAACACTTCAGAAAGGCACTACTGTCACTAAAAGTATTTCTCTGTAAATCCTTATCTAAGAAATTCTTTACAGTTAGGCTTGAGCACTGGATATAAGCCCAACTGCAGATTGACTTCTCCTTTCAAGATAATAGGAGGAGCCTCCTATGTATCTTTACACAAAAGTGACCTGGGGCACACTTGCTTAAAAAAAACATGATTTTAGTATATGCTAGATTATATTACCAGAATAATTTATTATGATGTTCTCATAAAAAGGAAACATTAGGCAGTTGGTGCTGGGGAGAGTGAACGGTGTTAGAATTTTAGGCTGAGGTGACTCTCCTGAGAATCTCCAGTAGGGTTTATGTTATGGAAGGGACCAAAGAGGACAAAAAACAAGCCTGAGATAAACTTCATCCAAAAGGGCTTTTGTTAGTTAGCCTGGAATATAATCACCTTCTAGACTATTTTATGGAAAATGTTTTACTGTTATGGGAAACAATGCTAAGTAACAATGTTTACATGGTGGCACCTTGTTTTTTCTCAGATTACCTACAAAGCACAAACCAGTCTTCATTGAGTGATTAATAATCAAATACACAGTACAGAGTACTATTTAACTTAAATGAATTTTGCCTTTACCAACATATATTAATTTACCAGTGGAGTAGTATTTAGGAAACTGGCCTTCTTGTTCTATAAATGGTAATACAATTAACTTCCATACATATGGTACAATTTACTTATCCTGCTCCCAAGCTGGCTATTAATTACTATATCTGAAAACAGAAACCAAATATTTTTCCCAGTCAACATATAAAAAATATTTGTTACATGAACACTGACCGCCAAAGCAATCCATATGTGCAGTTGTGTGTGTTCCTGTTTCAGAATACTGATAACTTCATCTCCCTCCGGTAACTGATCGAAGTCAAGTTCAATGACCTAAAACACAAAATGCGGTTTTGACTCTTATTTCTCCTTTAAATTCACATTTCTTCTTTGCTGCTTTTCAGAATATACATCAATATGGATATACATAGGGTTTATGTTCACTTGCAATAGGGCTGCGCAAGTATATGTTAAGACACGTTTAAGGCACACATGTCAAAATAGGTCATATGAGAATATTAAGGTAAAAGCATAGAGAAGCAAACAAATACTGCTAGTTGTCTTCAAATCACCAGAACTATAAAATGTTACAAAAGCTTTGCTTACTCAAAAAGAACAAAACAAAACCCTGCCTAACATATAATCCAGGTGAAGTGCGGATAAGCACCCCAGAGACTCTGATGCCACAGGCCTGACAACTTGAGAAGCACAAGCCTAGAGGCTATGGAACCTGAATGCCACTGTACATTCATCAGGGAGACAGCATTTGTGTGTCACAGACACTCCTGAATGTGGGCACAAAATTTAACAGCAGGCAAATGTTCTGGAATTAGACGGTGGTGATGGTTTACACAACTTTACAACAATACTACTGAAAACCACTGGATTTTATGCTGAGTCAATTATATCTCAATATTATATCTCAATCGAACAAAAATGAGAGTATGAAATTATACTGGATATAGACAACATCAATGCTGAGGGCTTTACTCAGACAAGCCAAGGCTACCCATGATGAGGCTGGGGAAGGGAGAGAGGGCTCGTTCTATCAGCACACCGTGGCGGCTGTATCTCGGGGTCTCTATTTCGCCAATGGAGCCGTGTGTGGGGGACACTGCACCATGGCAGACTCGAGTTTCTACGGGATAAAGGGCGACATCCTATGTATTCTCAGGGAGAGACCGTTTGAGCAGCAGAGACCACCGTGACATCAGCGCCCACCTCTTTTATCTGTGAGGCGCCTTACAATTTATCCGCACTCTCGCACCCCTGCGCCCGACAATTAGGAAGAGGGCAGAGTACTGTCACATACGAACAGGTAGGAAAGGAACTTTCAAGAACTCCTCGGCGTGGCCCCGAGGCTGCGCGAACGTGATGGTGCCAGCCTGGAAAGGTGCAGGGGCTGGGGAAGGAGGTGACTGGGGCTTCGGTCGGGGATTTCGACCTGGGCTCCTGGGGGAGAAGGTGCTTCCGCTTCAGAGGCGAAGTCGAAAGAAGGGGGAAGGAAGGGATCATCCAAGTTCAAGGTTCCCACCCTCCCCCATACTCGACACTTACCTCGTCAGTGTCCCGGAGGGGAATCTCGATGGAGCCCCGCGACATGATGAGATCAGAAGGCGAGCGGGCGTCTCGCCCTTCCGCTCCGCAGCCGGTACTCCTGGCTTCTGGCTGTTCCAGAGGTTAGCGGCGTCCCGGGCTCAGGTCGTGACTGCCGCTCCGCGGCGCCGCCGGAGCTGGGGCTTCTCCTTCCCGTCAGCCGCTTAAACAACGAACAGCGGACGGCGTCCGGCCACTTCCGGCAGCCCCGCCCCCTGACCCGGAAGCATTCCCGGCTGGAGGGCCTGTCAGACGGCAGGCGCAGCCTGGGGTTCTGGCGTTTCCTCGACTGTGGAACCACGGTGTCGAGGTTTTCGTTAGCGTGTCAGCCCCTCGGTGGGTCTGCGGCTTCTGAATCAGGCCCGCACTGGCGTAGCCTGAATGAAAACGCTGAAGGCGTAGCCGCCCGGCCCCGCGGTGGGCGGGGCGACGAATGAGGCGCGGGTTCCGGGCCTGGCCACTGACTGACGTGGGACCTCCGGCCAATTCTGGCTGTAGTGTCCGAGCCGGACTCCGCCTCCGCGCCCCGGACTTGGCGCATCTTTTCTGCACAAGATTGCCGTGAATAATTCAATCATTTATTTCTCAGCGCAAACAAGGGCTCTTCGTTTAGCAGATGTGAGGTGCAAGTCATACCTGTGCTACCTTTGTGATCAGTTTAAATATAAGGTTACAATAAATTGTGTGTGTGTATTTTCGGTTCTTAGAAGGATATGAGAATCTGCTATATTTGTAACCTTGCTATAGTTCCTGGGGTGTGTGTGTGTGTGTGTGTGTTTTCGGTTCTTAGAAGGATATGAGAATCTGCTAGATTTGTGATTTTAATAAAATTGTTGAAGAATTTGATTAAACCTGTAATCAGTGTTTTGATTAAATTATATAATTTGATTAAATACATTTTAATTACTGTTTTCATTGTAGAACATGATTAAACTGTAATCAGTGTTTTGATTCAGTCAGATAATCTGATTAAATAAATTTTTAAACTTTGTCAGTTTTATCTCCTAAGTGTCTCTCAGATGTATCTTCTCTTCATCTCACCACCTCCATGCTAGCCCAAACCAATATTCTTTTCTGCCTGGCTTACTGCAGTAGCCTCCCCTTTTACCCAACACTCCAGTCACTCGCCCTAAATTCCCATCCAGCTTCAGCATTTTACACATTTATCTTTTAAAAATACCAATTTGATGTTTGTATTTCCTCCCAACTCCCTCAAAAACTTTAACTGGACACTTTGTAAGCCTTTACGTGGAAACTTTGTTAAATTTATGCTTTTGATTAGTTGAGTAACTATTCGGAGCTGTGCTGTCCAACATAATGTTAACCCTGTAATTAGCCATGTAATTTAAAATAAGCTAGGTAATTTAAAGTTTTCTATTAGCCACATAAAAAAAGCAAAAACAAATAGATGAAATTAATTTTACTAATATATTTTATTTAACCCAATATATCCAAAATATAATTTCAACCTGTAATCAATATAAAAATAGATACTTTATATTTTTTCATACAAGTCTTGGAAATCCAGTATGTACTTTACACTTATATACTTTATTCTTTTTTTAATTTTATTTTTTAAATTTAAATTCAATTAACATAAAATATATTATTGTTTTCAGAGGTAGAGGTCAGTGATTTATCAGTCTTATATAATACCCAATGCTCATTATATCACATGCCCTCCTTAATGTCCATCACCCAGTTACCCCATCCCTCCACCCCCCCCCTCCCCCCAGCAACCCTCAGTTTGTTTCCTATGATTAAGAGTCTCTTATGGTTTGTCTCCCTCTCTGGTTTCATCTTGTTTTATTTTTTCCTCTCTTCCCTTATGCTCCTCTGTTTTGTTTCTTAAATTCAACATATCAGTGAGATCATATGATAATTTCTTTCCCTGATTGAGAAAGCTTAGCATAATACCCTCTAGTTCCATCTGCATACTTTATTCTTTTTTTTTTTTAAGATTTTATTTATTTATTTGACAGAGACAGGGAAAGTGAGAGCAGGAACACAAGCAGGGGGAGTGGGAGAGGGAGAAGCAGGCTTCCCGCCGAGCAGGGAGCCTGATGTGGGACTCGATCGCAAGACCCTGGGATCATGACCTGAGCAAAGGCAGACGCTCAACGACTGAGCCACTCAGGCGCCCTATACTTTATTTTTAATGGCTTAATTTCAATTGGAAATACTGGAACTGTATTAGATTTCATAAAATTTTCAGTTGAAAAGATAGATTCACATACTTGAGTTTTTCCAAATGCACTTAAAAATTTCCAGTCACTGAAGAAATTATCAGCTTTAAATTTTAATTAAAAATAAAATTAAAAATTTAATTCCTCACTTGCATTAGCTGTATTTCAAGTGTCAATAGCAACGTGTGGTTAGTGGATACTGTTTTGGACAGCACAGCAAAGTGTTTCCAGGAAGGTTTATATAGTGAACTTTAAACAAAAGTATACATAGTGGTGAGCTTCTCTATGCTCAAACCTCCCTGGCCTCAAAGACACTAGCAATACATTTGAATTAGTTTTTGAGTTACTGACAACCAAAGGCATCCTAACTTATAATACAGACACTATGACTGATTGAATAATAGGGGTATTGATTTAGATTGGGATTTGGAGGAAGTAACATTTAAGTTGCAAATGGGATGGTGAGTAAAATTTGGCTGGGTAAATGTTATAGGGGAGTGTGTACCAGAGAAAGGGAATACTGTGCTAGGGAAGAGCTTGTGAACCTGAAAGAAGGCCACATGGCTGGAACATAGAGATGAGGGGGAGAGTAGAGTAGATGGAGGATGAAGACATAAGAAGGAGCCAGATCATGCCCAGATTTATCTTTGTAAAGCAAAATCGGCACCTTGTCGTGCTTCCAATATGAATAAGTATAAATGTCACATACCACAGTTAGGAAAAACAAAACACTTTGTGCTCCAAGATAAGCCAAAAAAGAACGGTGTCATACTATCCATAGTTTCCAAAATGAATGAAACTTTTAGCCTTTCTCACATGTTTCTGATTCCTTAACAAAAACAATTTAATCACTGGCTTTTATAATGCCGACTTTTGTCTTTTATAAGTCTGGTGATACGCAATAATTTGGGGGAGTATGGCAATCATGTGAGAAAGTTATTTTTTCCATCATGAACCATATAACCTTGGGGTGTGTGTGTTTTCTGAACCAGTCCTTCTAAAGTTGAACTCACTTGTAAACTTTTGCAAGTGTTTTTCTATGAAAACTTTTTTTCTAAATGTTTTTGTCTCTGAGACTTCTTTTAACATAGGATATGTTAAGGAATTTGGATTTTATTTTAGGTGCAATGTAACTGAAAAGTTTGAAATGATGTTTATATGTTTCAATCAGTATGTGTGTGTGGAAGAGAGAGAGAATTGGTTCTGTGGCTTTAAAAGATTGTTCTGGCTACATTGTAGAGAATGGATTAGAGAGTATTTGAGAGGATGTGGGCAGGCCACTTGGGAAACTAGTCCTGGTGACTGTCCAGGTGACACATGATAAATATCTAGGAATAGCTTTAAGGTAGTGGAGGGGTAGAGAAATATATACTGTATCTCCATTTCTCTCCACCTCCACTACAATCAATCAAGCAATAAATAAATCTTAATCACTAGGTCTTGATAATGCATTGGATATATGGGTCATTGAAAAAGTGGTGTCAGGAAGGGCTTCCAGAGTTCGGCCATGAATTACTGGGTGAATGAAGTGTCATTTTCCAAGACAGGAATGATTATAGAGGAGTAAATTAGGGCAAGGCTAGATCACAAGTTGAGTATCAGAGATATGTCTGAGACAGATCTCAGGCAGTTGGGTATACAGATCTGGAGGTCAAAAGACAGTTTCTGAGCCGAGAAATAAATCTGAGAGCTGCTGACTTATAAATGAAATTTAAAACTATAGAATTGTATGAGATAATCTAGAGAGAGTATGTAGAGTGACAGGACAAGGCCCTGGACCAAGCTCTGAGGCATTCTAGCATATAGCGGGCAGGCAGGGGAAGAGGGTCTGCAAAGAATCAGAGGATTGGACAGAGAAAAACTACCTGACAACAGTCAGGACGGAAACTGCAACTCAGCTTTGTTACCTATAGGCAGCTTTTTGTATTTCCCCAACTGTAGCAGATCTGGATGAAATTGGGCATTTTTAAGCTATAACATCCAGTTTTTGAGTGAGTACAAAGATTTTATTTCAGCTGACATGATTGTGCGATGTCCGTTCACAAAATGCCATTCTCCACGTTGGGCTTGAGTGCACCAGATCCAGGTAAAGCAATTAGTGTATTTGGTCAGTGTGGGCTTTTTTGAGTACATACAAAAGACAGCTAAGATTCTTTAGTTTTCTGTTATTGATATTGTGGTTGGTTATAGTGTTGGTAAATACATATGTTTAGGCAATCCAAAGAGGAAGCTATTTTTTTTAAAGATTTATTTATTTGAGAGAGATAGAGTGCATGAGCAGGAGGAGGGGCAGAAGAGAGGGAGAAGGGAAGCAGACTCCCCACTGAGCATGGAACCCCAGAAAGATCTCACGACCCTGAGATCATGACCTGAGCCAAAACCGAGTCTGACGTTCAACCAACTGAGCCACCCAGGAACCCCCAAAGAGTGAACTATTTTATATGTTGATACAATATGCTAATTATTAAAAAGGAGTAAAGAATATTTTATCTTAACAAAGAATGTTTGAGACCTTAAATTAGATATCTTTTATTTATTTATTTTATTTATTTAAGATTTTATTTATTTATTTGACAGAGAGAGGCACAGTGAGAGAGGGAACACAAGCAGGGGGAGTGGGAGAGGAGAAGCAGGCTTCCTACGGAGAAGGGAGGGAGAAGGGAGCCTGATGCGGGGCTCGATCCCAGGACCCTGGGATCATGACCTGAGCCAAAGGCAGATGCCCAATGACTGAGCCACCCAGGCACCCCTAGATATCTTTTAAATAGCAGAACACAAAGGGAAGTGTTTCAAGTAGTTTGTCTACATTAGTGAGAAAGAATAGGCAGCTGTATTAATTCGCTAGGGCTGCCATAGCAAAGTACCATCGACTGTGTGACTCAAACAACAGGAATTTATTTTCCTACAATTCTGGAGGCTGGAAGTCCAAGATCAAGGTGGTGGCAGAGTTGGTTTCTTCTCAGGCCTCTTTCCTTGGCTTATATGTGGCCCTCTTTTCCCCATGTCTTCCCTCTGTGTGTGTCTGTGTCCTAATTTCTTCTTATAAGGATACCAGTCATATTGGATTAGGACCCACCCTAATGACCTCATTTTAACTCAATTATCTCTTTTAAGATCCTGTCTCCAAATATGGTCACATTCTGAGATAGTTGAGGTTATAAGTACAGCATATGAATTTTGGGAAGACAGAATTCAGCCCTTAGCAGAGCTGATCAATAGAATAAGTCTTTGCAGGTGAAATTTTAAATTGTGCTTTTCCCTCTCTCTCTCTGACAAATAAATAAATAAAATCTTTTAAAAAAATATTTAAAAAAATGGGACATCTGGGTGGCTCAGTTGGTGAAGCATCTGCCTTTGGCTCAGGTCATGATCCCAGGGTCCTGGGATCGAGTCCCACATCGGGCTCCTTGCTCATTGGGGAGCCTGTTTCTCCCTCTGCCTGCCACTCCCCCTGCTTGTGCTTGCTCTCTTTCTCTCTGACAAATAAATAAATAAATCTTTTTTTTTAAAGAATCAATTGTGCTTTTCCCTGTAAAGTATTAAAATAAGGCTTGTTTCTGAAATATGAGGATATATGATCCATAGTAAACCATTTTAGGGTTATAATTTGTCATTACATTTGTCTGGGCAGTTGTTTTACAATTTATGCCATAGTTTCCTCTGGGTTTTCAACAAACATTCATCTCTAAAACATGAGCTTATTTTTAGGAGTTTAAAACTACATAAAACACTCCCTTAGGTAAGGACTGAGAATGAAAAGGTAAACAAGCCTAATTTGATTGTCAGTGAAAAACTATGATGGGAATCTTGTTCTGGCAAATTAGAATAGCCAGACAATCCTCCAGCTATAAAAGACCTACATATGCTGGATTAAAAGCCAAAAAGAATAACCTAGTAAACATCCTTATAAATGCATAGCTAATAGATCTAATAATCTGAGTAACAGAAATTTAACCCTATATGAACACTACCCAGATAGTGGTGGGTACAAGAAGGATGTTGTTTTCCGTTACTTCAAGGACTTGAGTTTTAATGCTCACACAGAGACAGAATTAGAAGCTTTGGGCCCATGCTGCAAGTCTTAAAAACTACACCCTCAGTAAAAGGGGCAGTGGGTAGGGTGGAACTAAAGAAAAAACCCTACCAAGACGGATGATGGTCTGGCCTCTGGATTTACAAGTTGCAGAGGGCGGTAGTAGTGGTGATGGAGGTGGCCAGGAGAGGGGTGGGAGAGTTTCCCTTGAGAATTTGCAACCACTGGTCTGTATCTCAGGTAGATTTGATGTCTGACGTTACCTAGTTGGTCTGGGAATTCCCAAGACAAGAAATTAGCATAGGAAATATCCCTAAGTGTGTGGTATCTCTGGGATGCCCAGGCAAATTTTGTAATCTTCTTGATTGATACTTATTTCTCCTAGGGGGAATTAAATACTAGTAACTAAGAGGTATTGAAAGATTATTGTGTCAACACTCTACATGCCAAAACTCATTAATCTTTAGAACAACCCTATGACATGGGTACAGTAATCTGTCAATGGTGTGGGGCCACGAGGAGTGGTCCTATCTGTCTTCTAGGGTTGGTGTGGAAGTAAGATGAGGAGTAATGGGAGAAGTCAATGCTTATGTGACTCTACTTTGGAAACTGTGACCATATGCTTTATCCCTTGGGGTTTCCTCACTTCAAGTAGACACAGACTCTCAAACTCTTCTCTTCCTCCCTTTCTTGTTGTCCCCAAAGATAAGAAACATAAGATCCCTTCTTGTTTTAAGGATTTTATTATTGATTCTTGTTGAAGGAAGGAAAGAATTTGAGGTGGCCTTAAAAGATGAGTGGAATTTGAATAGGCTGAATGTGGGATGAGTGTTTCAAGCAGAACGGAGAGTGAACAAAATCCTAACAGCAGGAATAATACTCGTTAAAGGCCAGTGACAAGTAAACACATCACAGCACTAAAACTTGGTAATTCCTAAAAACAAAAAGCAAAAAACAAAACAAACAACCTTTGATAACTCCTTGATATCTGTCAGTGTTCCATTTCCTCCCAGAAGCCTTCCTTTAAGATACTCTGTTCTTCCTGTGTTTCTTATTGTCTCCAAAAGGAGCTTGGTATGGAGCTATATTCAGTTTGGAACAGTATATTTAAACTACATTTTTTTGAATGTAGTCTTTTCTCCCCTCTGACTTTGCCCTTTCTGAAGGTCAGAATAGTTCTGCAATACTCCCTTCTCCTAGTGTAAGGAAGTTAGGAGGTGCTCAACACATCAATAGATTTGGAATTGCTTTGTCAAAGTCAAAGAAGTACAGCAGAGGATATTGCTTCCCAAAGCAAACGTACTCATGGAATTTGTATGCTATTGCTTTGTGTAGACAAAGCTTTCTGCTTAAGTGTTTAAATAAATATTTTGAAGATATTTTCAGAACCTTGAAAAGTGAAGATTGCTCTTTACATTCATTCCTAAAAATTGCGGGAAGCATTACAAATTCAAGAAAAGATGGATTATTTTGACTGAATTATCTGAGGTTTTGTATATTAGAAGATCTTTGTTTGTAAAATGAGTTTAGCACTGTTTAAAAATACTTTTACCTGATTCTTTGTCTATCTTTATGTACGTTATAAACAGATCACTGTGCTCTGGGACTTGTTAGGGCAAAGAAAAATTAATGTGCACTCCAGTGAGAATTCTTTTTTCTTAACCCTGTGGTGACTTTATGTGGAAACAAGTATGTTATAACAACTTAAGAAATTCTTTCCCAACTATCCTACCCACTTACTCACTCTCTAAGTGTGGAAAACCAGCTTGACCGTGTAGTTCATGACTGGTCAAGTAGTGACTTACGCAGCATAACCAACCTTAGCCAATTTATCAGTTCTTTTGGCTGATGACGAGACAAGGGCAGGTCAGACTCCTGCCTGTGAAGCCTGTTTACAAAGGCAATGGTAAAAAAAAAAAAAAAAAAAAAGGCATTAGGATCAACATTTCAGCACTATTTTCATTTTATTTTTTTATTTTTTTTTATTTTTTATTTTTTTTAAGATTTATTTATTTGAGAGAGCGAGAATGAGAGAGAGAGAGAGTACATGAGAGGGGGGAGGGTTAGAGGGAGAAGCAGGCTCCTCGCCGAGCAGGGAGCCCGATGCGGGACTCGATCCAGGGACTCCAGGATCATGACCTGAGCCGAAGGCAGTCGCTCAACCAACTGAGCCACCCAGGCGCCCAGCACTATTTTCATTTTAAAATAACTTAATTTCTGGGGCACCTGGGTGGCTCAGTCATTAAGCGTCTGCCTTCGGCTGAGGTCATGATCCCAGGGTCCTGGGATCGAGCCCCTCATCGGGCTCCCTGCTCTCTGGGAAGCCTGCTTCTCCCTCTCTCACTCCCCCCGCTTGTGTTCCTGCTCTCGCTGTCTCTCTCTCTTTGTCAAATTAAAAAAAAAACTTAAAAAAATAAAATAACTTAATTTCACAGAGGAATAAAGGGAGAGCATTTCAAGTTTTGGAGAGATTTTCCATTGTTGTATTTCAGAGATAGGACTGTCCTTGGGAGCGGTGCTTTTTAAACTTTTCAGTGTAACAAGCATCACCCAGAGAGCTAGTTGAAACTCAGATTTCTGGGCCCCACCCCAGTTTCTGATTCAGTAGGTGTTATGTTGGGTTGGGGAATTTGCGTTTCTAATGAGTTCCTAGGCGGTGCTGATGCCCTTGGCCCAGCGACCACACTTTGAGAACCACTATTTAGGGAGTCTGGGATTAGAGAGGCCTAGAGTCGAAACTCCACAAGAAAAGTTTTACTTTCTTGAATACTTACACTATGCCAGGCCCTGTGCAAGTCACTTTGCATACATTCTGTATGACCAGACAGCAGCCTCACAAGCTGGGAATGAGTGTCCCTATTTTATAGATCAAGGAGCTAAGGCTTAGAACATTAAGTAATCCAAGATCACACAGCTAGTAAGTGGCAGAGCCAGAGTTTGAACCTGAGCTTTCAGTCTCCAGGTGCATGGTACTTCTGCTAAAGTCTGCTTTTTCATCTGGATTAAAGTTCTAGCTCCAGCTCCTTCTTCATGCAGGAATAATTTCTCTAGCATCCCGGAACCACGGTTCTTTGGCTTCTGCTCAAACCCGTCACAGAGAGGCACTGGCTACTTCAGGAAGGAGGCCTCACTGGGGGACAGCTAGTTTGCCTGAGATCCACCGTGGGACTTTCAGTTTTAAAACGCAGACAATGCAGGGCTGCTTGGGAATAATGGGTCTCTCTGGGATGGCTCAAACCATTTCAAATGCATTATAATGAGCCCAACCTTCTTTCCTATAGTTTCCACTTCTGTTGCAGTTTTGTCTAACAGGGTCTTGTCCATGACAGTCCTTCAGATATTTGAAGACGATGGTCTTTCCAACAGTCCTGAAACTGTCTTCATTCCCCCGGCCTTTCTCCATATAACATTGTTTACATAGCATTTACGGTGTGTCAGGAACTCTCCCAAGAGCGTCATGTGTATGAACTAATTAAATCCTCACAAAAATCCTCTGAGGTATGTATGATTATCACCCCATTTTATAGTTGGGGAAACTGAGGCACAGGCAAGTACCCTGGCCAAGGTCACACAGTTATCAAGAGACTGAGTCAGGATTTTAACCTACAGAGCATGGCTCTAGAATCCAAACTCTTAATCACTACAGTTTCCTGATTTCCACTCAGTCAACAGGGCTTTACTGAGCACCCACTATGCACAGAGTGAAGAGATATGGAAGAGAGACAGGGTCCTTGTCATCATGGAGTGTACAGTTTATCAGGAGACATAAGCAATAAGTAAATAAAGACAAGAAATAAAATAATTGCAAATTAGAATATGTGCTATGAAAGAAAGAAAGGTATTAAGACAAAAAATATTGGTGAAGCAGTTTAAGTCCCACCGGGAGACAGAAACCACACAGCAGGTAAAATGGGGGCAGTTTAGTATCAAGAATTATTAACTGTGATAAAAGAGTAACTACAGGGTGTAAGGACACTATCTGGGACCCCGGAGCTGAGGGAGTGTACCCAAGGGACAAACTTGGAAGGGATTCAGGTTTCATTAGGGAAGGTATGGCGTTAGCTCAAGCTGCCATAGCAAAATACCATAGACTTGGTGGCTTAAATGATAGGCATTTATTTCTCACCGTTCTGGAGGCTGAAAGTCCAAGATCGAAGTGCCAGTTGATTAGGTTCTCTAGTGAGGGCTTTCTTCCTGGTTTTCAGCCTGCTGGGTTTTGGCTGCCTCCTCACAATGAGCAAAGAGAGGGGCGAGGCGGGGAGGGGAGGGAGAGACAGAGACAGTGTTCTCTGGAGTTTCTTCTTATAAGGCGCTAATCCCATCATGACAGCCCCACCCTCAAGACCTCTTCTAAATGTAATCATCTCCCAAATGCCCCATCTCCAAATATTATTCTGTGGGAGGCTAGGGTTTAATATATGAATTTTGGGGGACACTATTCAGTCCATAGCAGTGTGGTTCAGACATCTGATAGTAGAGAAGTTGGCTGGTTTGGCCAGGCTGGGGCTAGTCTGGAGTCACTGAACGAGCAGTAGGCCACCTTCTAGATGGCAGGAGGGGATGTAGCCCATCAGTACCTGGTGGTCTGGGTGGTCTGGGTGGTCTGGGGCCCAGGAGTGGGCAGGAGGCCTTTAGAACATGTGGAGTGCATGGAGCTTAGTGCTTGTGGAGAGGCTGTGGAAAGGTTATCAGTGGGCTGAGACTGCAGGGTTACGGAGGGATGGTGCTCTGGGCCCACAGCTGGGGTAGGCTTCAGCACGCATCCTCATATGCACACATCTGCCCCAGAAAACAGCAGGAAAGCCTCTTCCTCCAGCAACGTCCTTCCAGTGCCTTCGACTGAGAAAGTTCACATCTTACTCCGTTTAAAGGAGAAATGCATACCTTTATGTTTAGCACAGAGCGTATTTTGAAACGTGCATCCAGAGCTGAGAAGTCATAACATGATAATGAATGATTTAGTGCCAAATTTTAGAAAACTGTTGATATGTAAATTCAAGTAAAAAGTTTCAAGATCTTCCGTTTTACTCCAGAAAGATACAAAATGAGAAGGGAGAATCTCACTCCTTCCCTTCATATCCCATTTTCTCTCCCCAAAGGTAAAAAGCATAGTTTCCTGTGGTTCCTTCCAGAAAAAAAAAAAAAATGCATTTACTCACATACACATCAATGCTATAATTTATACAAGAGGGATCATTTTCCTCAACATTATGCTTTTTTTCTCTTAATATGTCTTAAAACTCTTCCCCCATCAGCACATCCAGGTCTCCTTTATTCTCTTTAATCACTGCACAGTATTGTGTCATGTGCAGGACATATAATTTACTTACTTTTTTTTTTTTAAAGATTTTATTTATTTGAGAGAGAGAGAGCACAAGAGGGGGAGCGGGAGAGGGAGAAACAGACTCCCCACTGAGCAGGGAGCCCGATGTGGGACTCGATCCCGGGACTCCAGGATCATGACCTGAGCCGAAGGCAGTCGCTTAACCAACTGAGCCACCCAGGCACCCTAATTTACTTACTTTTAATAGACACTTTGGGTGTTACTTTTATAAAAATTCTGCCAAGAAGATTCTTGTACATATATATGGCTGCATTTTTGCACGTATAACCACATGTAAATTCTTTGCTATGTGAAAGGATATGTGCCTTCAAAACTTTGGAATTTATCACATTAACCTGCAGTAAGGCACTGGTTTGTGGCCTCTCCCATCACAAGTGGGCAAGAGGATTCATTCCCCTCACAGTCCTGCCAGCATCAGAGAAGCCTTGTACCAGTCTGACGAATAAAGAAAAAAATGTTTTCTTACTATTTTGATTTGCGTTTAGAAAATTATACACGAAGTAGTGCATCTTACCTTATGTTTATCATCTTTTGAATTTGTTTTTCTATAAACTATTTCTATCCCTCGCACAATTTTCTATTGAGCTCTTTTTTTCTTGAATATTCATTTGTATCAATTCTACTTAAGTTAAGGAAAAGAGCTCCTTGGGAAGTCTGTTTTAAATATATTTTCCCTGTTTTGGAACTTAGTCTTTTTTTTTTTTAAAGATTTTATTTATTTATGAGAGAGAGAATGAGAGAGAGAGAGCATATGAGACGGGGGAGGGTCAGAGGGAGAAGCAGACTCCCTGCCGAGCAGAGAGCCCGATGGGGGACTCTATCCGGAGACTCCAGGATCATGACCTGAGCCAAAGGCAGTCGCTTAACCAACTGAGCCACCCAGGCACCCGGAACTTAGTCTTTTGATTTAAGTTTTAGGTGTTTTTTTTTTTCCTTTCTTTTTCTATATCAGAGTTACATTGTTACTTAGATGAATTTATCAACTTTTCCCTTTATAGCTTTTGGACTTAAAGCCTTCTCAGAAAAGCCTCTTTCTTAGATTAGTGCTAAATTAATCCACATTTTTAGATATTTTATGATTTATTTTTTCATTAAATATTTGATCTATCTGAAATCGACTTGGGCATAAAGAGTGTGACAGGGCCCCGGCTTTGCTCTTACCTCAGTAGATATTGACCATTACAAGGTCACCATTTATTTACTCGTCTCTCTTTTCCCCAGTGATTTGAAATCTCACCTCAACACCTTTATAGCATACTAAATTCCCTTGTGCATTACAGTCTATTTTTGATTTTTCTTTGGTTCCATTAATTTCTTCTCTTATATCCAACTTCTTTATTGATTGAAGTTTGAAAATATGTTTTGGTATCGGAGAGCCCTAGAAGTGGACATGCTTTGGACAAGGTGGACAGAGAGAACCTTGCTAAGAGCTGACATTTGAAGAATGAGAAGTGATCAGCTTCATGGAGGTGGAGGCAGGAGCAGTCCAGGTAAAGGAAGCTACGTATCCAACTGTTGGCAGGCAGAAAACAGCCTGGTGTGTTTGAAGGCACTAAAAAAAGACCAGTGTGGTGAGCACCGTAGACACAGGACAGAAAGAGGTGAGATGGGGTTGGAAAGATAGGCCAGATTTTGTTAGGAAAGCTTGGTTTTGTCCTGAGTACAAAGGGATGATGAGAACGGATTTGGAGTAGGGAGATGCCATGCTCCCATTTCCCAGAGCCTAACATCATCACTCTGGCTCTTAGGTGGAGCTGGGTGGGAGGAGAACAAAAGCTGCAGGGAGGAGGTCAGTTAGGGGGTCCTTGCAGTGATCTGGACTAGGGATGGTGGTAGGCCACAGAGGGGCAGTGCAGCTGGGGATAAATGTGCAACTCTGAGACACATTCTGAAAGTAGAATCAACAAATTTGTTGGTAGCTTGGGTATAAGGTAAGTCACAGGAAGGAATCATAGCTGATTCCCGGGGGCCTTCTTTTCATTTTGCACCTTTCTGGACCAAAAGGGAACTCTGAAAAAGTTGGGGAAGAAAGAGAGCCCTGGTCCCCGCTGCTGAACTCCCGGGCTGTGACAGCAAGGCCCCAGCAGAGGGCAGCAGAGGGCTGTGGTTCTGCTTCGCGGGAGGTGTGGGGCTGGGGAGGGGAGGGGCTGGGGAGCAGGCCAGGCAGCTAGATCGGATCCTTTAAATTTCTTTGGAGTCACCGCAAGTGGTGCCATTTGCTGAGATGGGGAAGATTTAGAGGAGAGATGGGTTTGGGAAGGAAGGTGAATGGGCTGCGGTGATAGCAAGAGTGCGGGGCTGAGATGTTCCGTTTGAGACGTCTGAGGAATCCAAAGCGGACAGCAAGTAGGCTGTTTGATATGTGGATCTGGAGCCAGAAGGAGAGGTCCAGGTGGAGCCACCACCCCACATATGAATGCTGTTTTGAATTGTGGGAGTGGGTGAGGTGATGGAGGGAGAAGAGAGAGTGGAAGGAGGAGAGTTAGGACAGAGCCTTGAGGAACAGCAACATTTAGAGATGGGTAGAGGAGAGGGAGTCAGCGGGAGACTGTAGAGCAGCGAAGGGTATGGCTGGAGGAGTGGGAGGACTCAGAACCCCACTTCCCAAATCTTTGATGGCTTCCACTGCACTGACAATCATGCCCAGACTTCTTCCCACCCTCTGCGAGGTTCTGCCCGCTCTGGCCAGTGTCTACTACCCCCACTGAAGCTCTAGCTACTCCCAACCTCACGCACCTTCTCTGGGCCTCACAGTGGTCTTCTTGCCTCTCTGCTGAGGAGACTCAGCGCGCCCCACCCCGCCCCCATCCTGTTCTTGTTCACGCCCAACATCCGTGTTGCTTCTTCCTCATCCAAGTAGCTTCCCCTTGTTATATTCCCCCCCAGCATCTTATTTATTTCCTTTATGGGGTGTTTCTTTTTTATTCCTCTTAGTATCCTTAGTGTCTACACGGTGTCTAGCAAATAGTTGGCGTGTAATAAACGTTTGACTCATGAATGAATGAATGAGTACGCATTTTAATCTTCACTGTGGCCCTTGAGGTGAGCGTTTTAAATCCCCTCCACCTCTTTATTTATTCTTAGTTTTTATAATTGAGCATCTGACTAGCGATTGGTGGGTTTAAATATCAGTATCTGTGTTCCAGTGATTGGCCCAAAGGAGAAATCTGAAACATTTGGGGAGACGAGCCCCTGGTTCCTGTGGCAGAACCCCAGGGCTGTGACAGCAAGGCCCCAGCAGAGAGCAGCAGAGGGCTGTGGTTCTGCTTCATTGCGCGGTGGCTGTGCTGGGGTGGGGGTGGGGGTGGAGTGAGGGGAGGGGCTGGGCAGCAGGCCAGGCAGCTAGAACCGGAACTAGATTAGTGTCTGGGCAGAAGGGACCGTCTAGTCCTTTGTAGGAATCAAAAGTGCACAATGGATC
This sequence comes from Mirounga leonina, assembly GCF_011800145.1. NCBI lineage: Eukaryota > Metazoa > Chordata > Mammalia > Carnivora > Phocidae > Mirounga > Mirounga leonina. The sequence continues at coordinate 6,594,422 of NW_023270852.1, forward strand.
GTGGATCACTACATCAAACACTAATGATGTAATGTATGGTGACTAACATAACATAATAAAATTAAAAAAAAAAAAGTGCACTGATGGAGGGCGTGAGGCAACCTTCCTATTTATGTTTAGGTGGTGCTGATTCTTACCACTTCAAGTGTAAGGAAGCTGGTTATACTGTGGGCCCCTTGCTGTTGGGAAGGGCAAAGGGTGTCCTGGAACCGTGATGGGGGAGGAGAAAGGGCCCCGAATGAAAGCTGCAAGGGGTCGGGCCTCCTGGAGACTGTTCTGCAGAGCAGGGAATAATGTGGTGCTGGTCAGTTAGAGCCAGGCAGAAGCTGGGAAGCCTCAAAGACAGCACTTTGGGGAAAGGAGATAGTTATTGGCTCAGCGATGTACATTGTCAGGAATAACTGTATGTTTCTTATGCTCTCTGGATTGATTTCCTTTCTGGCCTCCTTTTTTATTAGTAAAGATGTTTTTAAAGTTTGTAACCTATCATCTGTGCTTAGGCAAAAAGGGATTTTGCACAAACATTGACCGTAGGGTCAAAAGGGGAGCACAGTGCCCCCTAGGGGCCAGCGAGGTGGTAGCAGCGGAGGTCAGAGTGAAAGGCCCCAAAAGGAAGGGATGCTTAATCTGGGCACATGGTCTTCCAACACACACACACACGCACACGCACACCCACACGCACACACACATATACATACATCTCACACACATGCTCACACAGACACGTTTACATACACTTAACACACCCTCATACACACAAACACACATCTCACACACACTGACGAAACACAACACACCCACATCCATACTGATAAATGGCAGCCATCTCATTGTGTGTAGCAACAACGTGGTTTAAGTCTAGGATCAGATCAACTCTTGGTTTCAGGGGTAGGTTCTAATTGGCCTAATCATCAACATAATCCCTACCCCCTTGGGGCTCCCCTGGTTACTGGGGTTGTTTTAGGAGTGGACATACAACTACATCGACCCATTGGATGTGAATGAGTTAGCATGTAGCCAGCAGCCCCCCACCTCCCCCAGAAAAGGCTGGGTCAGAAAACGCTGATGGGGGCGGGTGGAGGTGAGAAACAGGCAGAGTTATAGACCCCAAAACATTGGGAGCCTCTGAACAACCTGTGCCAGAAACCCATACTACCTCTGAACTGAAGATTTCATGAGCCAGTAAGTTGTCTTGGTTGTTTAAGGCCTGTAGGTTTGGGTTTCCTATATCAGAAGACCTCAGAGTGGATCAACTTCTCACAGAACTCTTCTGTAGGAAGCCTGGAAGGGTTAAGCCTCTGCTTTAATAATAATAATAATAATTAAGCCTCTGTTCCTTCCTAGCCCTCCACTGGCCTCTTGGTCCTCAAAGTGATCACAACGGAGCTGGCACAGTTCTCAGAGCTTTCCACATATAAGAGAGAAGAAGAAAATAATGTCCAAAGCCCATTGTAGCCTCTTTGCCTTCTACGGAAAATGACACAATTGTAATCTACAGAGGAATAAGTCTCTAAATGGATCTCATCCGTTGCAGAAGCTAAGATGAGATTCAAGCCAATGGTTTTGAATTTCAAAGAGCAGACAACCTTAGATGACATGGGAGATTTTATATATAAATATAAAATATATGTATATATGTAATATATATATACACCGTCTAACCTCCCTGAGAGGTGAGCATTCCTTACCATTTTAAAGATGATGAATGATAGTCAGAGAGAGTGTCACCTGCTCAGTGTCAAACAGCTACAAAGGGGTGGAGCTGGGCTTCCAACCCAGGGCTCTTTGGCTCTAAATTTCATGGCCTCCCTTCCAGGGTAGCATGCCACCTACCACACCCATGGCGGCCTCCTGTAGGTGATTGGGTCTAAGTGGGCTTTTTGGGGAGGACGGTGAGGAACAGGTATGAAGTTATCCGTGTATATTTCTTAACATTTCCTGGGGGTGGTGGTGGGAATGAGGAAGATAGAAAACCACTTTACTAGGGTTCTGACTGTGGTAGGAGGGAGAAGCAAAGTGGATGTTTGAAAAATCAACCAATGCTAGGGAGGCAGTGTGACATAGTGGTTGGGCAAGCAGCCTCAGAACCCACTAGTCCTAGGTTCAGGCCCCAGGGCCGTAATGTATTAGCTCTGTGACCTCAGGAAAGTTACTTAATCTGTCAAAGTCTGAGTTTCATCTCTAATAATGAGACCTACCTCTTAGGATCTTCATATGGGTTAAATAAGAAACCACAAGTAAAGCACTTATCACAGTACCTAGCACCCCCGAATGGTAGCTGTTGTCTCACTACACTGAAGTACACAGTGCTCTGCAGACTCAGGGGACATTCTAAAGGCCATTCTGGTCCAAATTGCAATGCTCAAACATTGTATGATACAGAGAAGTCAGAGGGAGGCAGTTCATGTACAGTGCTTTTCTTTTTGTAAGATTTTTAATTGTGGTAAGATGCACGTAACATCAAAATCTATCGTCTCCACTATTTCTAAGCGTAGAGTTCAGTAAAGTACATCTCATTGTTGTGCAACCAATCTCCAGAATTCTTTTCATCTTGCAAAACTAAAACTCTATACCCATTACACTCCCCATTCTTCCCTCCCTCAGCCCCTGGCCATCACCATTCTATTTTGTCTCTATGAATTTGACTACTCTGGGTAAGTGGAATCAAACGATATTTGTCTTTTTATGATTGTTTTATTTCACTTAGAATGATGTTCTCCAGCCACTGTTCATACATGTTGTAGCATGTGTCAGAATTTTCTTCCTTTTAAGGCTGAATAATATTCCATTGTATGTATACACCACACTTTGTTTATCTATTCATCTGTCAATAGACACTTGGGTTGCTTCTACCTTTTGGCTATTGTGAATAATGCTGCTATGAATATGGGTGCACAAATATCTCTTTGAGACCTTGCTCTCAGTTATTTTGGGTATATACCCAGAAGTGCAAATTGCTGGATCATATAGCAATTCTATTTTTAATTTTTGGAGGAACTGTCATACTGTTTTCCACAGTAGCTGCACCATTTTGCAAATGTTCCAATTTCTCCACATCCTCATCACTTGTTTTTTCCTTCCTTCCTGTCTCCTTCCCTCCTTCTCTCTCTCTCTCTCTCTTTCTTTCTTTCTTTTGATAGGAGGCATCCTAGTGGGTGTGTGGGTGTGAGGTGGTATCTCATTGTGGTTCTGATTGGCATTTCGCTAATGATTAGTAATGTTGACCATCTTTACATCTGATTATTAGCATTTGTATATCTTCTTTGGAGAAATGTCTCCTCAAGCCCTTTGCCCATTTTTACAATCAGCTTACTGTTATTGATTCGTATGAGTTCTTTATATATTCTGGATATTAATTCTGTATCAGATATATGATTTACAAATATTTTCTTCCATTCTGTGTGTTGCCTTTTCACTTTGTTGATTGTGTCCTTTGATGCACAGAAGTTTTAAATTTTGATGTTGTTGAATTTATCTATTTTTACTGTAGTGCTTATCTTCTTTTTTCTCCCTTGAGAGCAAGTTAGTGGGAAGTGAGGTGACCTTAGCCATATTCTATCTCTGTTATTGGCCATTGGTGTGAAAAAGGAGAAGGAAGCTCCTTATTACAAAAGACAAAAGACCATTATCCCTCATGGAGACATCAGGACAGAAGGATTTAAATACATCTGCTGAAGACTCCTAAATTATGGAATGCTGGTGTAGAAGGGTTGGCTCTCAGAGAGCCCCTCTGACATCTGGCCCAGGAATCAAACTGGAGGTGGCAGGAAATCTGACTATTGTGCTGGCCAGGACCTGTTTCCGGGACTGTCAAGGCCGGGGCTGTGCAGGGAAGGTCTGCCTTGGGAGCAGGCCGGAACTAAGATGAAGTAAATGAGGTACTGAGGGCACAAAATTTAAAGAGACACTCACTTGCAGGTGCCAATCCCAGATTTGCATAAGTCAGAGAGGGAATATCTCCTACAATTTTGCCCCTGGGCACCTCCCTTGCCTCACCCCAGTCCTGGCTCTCCCTGGTGCCAAGGAGAAGGGGAGCCTGGCATCACAGCTTCTGTGTCTGAGTGAGGGAGACAGCTGTGTGGTGAAGGGCACACAAATGTGTGTGGCCCACATCACAAGGATGAGTGCTCAGGCCAGAGTGTGCACCTGGTGGGCAGGCCCAGTAGATCCTGACTGTGATAGACTCTCAAATATCTTCCCTTGGATGGAAGATCAGACCTCAGGGTATGATGCAAAAGACAGCATGTTCCTTTCTTCTCTTCACTCACAGAGCAAGCTGGCCCAGAAATGGAACCCATGATACTGTGAAGGGAACTATATTAGTTATCTATTGCAACATAACGAATTTTCCTAAAACTTAGTGGCTTAAAACAACAATATTTATTTTTTCCTCTTTCTGTAGGTGAGGAATCCAGGCACAGCTTACTTGGGTTCTCTGTTTCAGGGTCTCTCACAGTCTGGAATCAAGGTTTCACCTGGGGTATAGTCATCTCAAGGCCTGACTGAAGAAAGATCTTCATCTTAAGCTTGCTTGTATGTCTATTGGCATATAAGTTTCTTCTAGCTGTTTCTTCCTAGCTGTTGGCTGAGGCCTTCCTCAGTTCCTTGCCATGTGGGCCTCTCCAACATGGCAGCATGCAAGCCACCAAGCTGAGAGGGCAAGAGAGAGAGAGAATTCAAGTAAGAATTCCAGTACTGCAAAGGCTGGAAAGCTAAAAACCACATTTCCCAGACTCCTGTGCAATCAGGGATATGGAGGTAAGTAAGGTAAGTAAGGCCCAAATATCAGTTGCACTGGGAGAGCTGGGTGGAAGCCAGGCAGAGACCATACCTCTGCTGTTCCTGCTGCTTCTGCTGGCATTGCCATGGAGGGACTGACTGAGCTTTCTCTGGCAGCATGAAGAGACATCCTAGTGTCCTGTCACTAGCCTCAGGGATGCTGGTGGCCTTGTGGTAGGGGCAGCACTGGTTCTGGAGTGAGCAGCTTCCTCGGTGGCCCAGATCTTCTTTGGGAGGCTTTTCTGAAAGCTCCACCCGAAGTCCTTTCTAAATTCCTCCTAGTAGTTCTATAAGACAATATCCTGCCATAAATCCTTTCTCACTTAATCTAGCTGGAGTAGATTTTGTTCTCTTCAACTAACCAGTACAAGTGGGATGGATGGAGAGACTTCAATTGCTGAATTACTCTTGGAGAAAGCACTGTGTGTGTGTGTGTTGGAAGGGTACTTTGATAAGTGCTTGGAGAGGGTGTGGTTCCTCTCCCCACCAACTGTCACCTCATCCTTCCTGGGGCCTACATGTCAGGGGACACTAAGTCTCAGGAACTTTAAGAGTTGCCCCTGAAAGACAGGAAGAAAGGGACAAAAGTGTGGAGAAAGGCAGAGGAACTCAATGGATGACTGAAGGCCAGATGCTGTATAACATGACCCCTTTACAGGACCCCCTTTCTCATAGTTTATAAAACTTGTGGTGTGATTGATTTTTTTGTGTGTGGAAACCAAAGGAGTGACTGAATTTCATGTTGGGGAGGATGTAGTATGAGGACAGAAGTGGTGTGTGAGGAAGCCAGAATTTTGAGAGGTAGAAGGGCCAGGAGACCAAGGTCCCCACAGGGAGCCAGCAGAAATACCGGAGAGGGTGTGGAACTCCCTAGTCCATGGGATTCAGAAGTCCAAGCCCACCTCACTTGGACATCAAGGAGCGGAGGCCCTCAGCGGGCATCTGGAGTACACATGAGGAGCAGCTGGGACTGGTGCCTTCCCGTTCTGCTTGGCCCTTTACCTTACAGCTTGATCTCTCCCTCAGAAACTCTCAAAGTCCTTACACACCACAGTCCTTCAGAGTGCTGGTCATGTTCTCATCTATATTTATGTGCTTTTTTCTTTGTTTGTTTGCCTTCTCTGTAAGACTGTTAGCTTCTGGAAGGTAAAGGCCTGGGTCTAATTTATCTTTCAATCTCTGAAGTTATTACATGCACAGTGTTGTGTGTATGTACTGCATGCATTTTCCTGGGGAAGGGTACTCAGAGCTTTAACCATATTCTGAAAGGGGTCCAGGACCTAGAAAATGTTTAGAAGCTGCATGAGGGGGTCTTTTTTTGGACCCCCCCTTTTATTGCTGCTGTTCAAGAAAGAGGCATTTTATGGATAAAGAAGATGTGATACACACACACACACACACACAGGAATACTACTCAGCCAATAAAAAGAATAAAATCTTGCCATTTGCAACAACATGGATGGAACTAGAGGGTATTATGCCAAGTGAAATAAGTTGGTCAGAGAAAGACAAACACCATATGATTTCACTCATATGTGGAATTTAAGAACAAAACAGATGAACATAGGGGAAGGGAAGGAAAAATAAGACAAAAACAGAGAGGAGACAAACCACAAGAGACTCTTAACTATAGGAAACAAACTGAGGGTTGCTGGAGGGGCATTGGGTGGGGGAATGGGGTAACTGGGTGATGGGCATTAAGGAGGGCACTTGATGTAATGAGCAATGGGTGTTATATGCAACTGATGAAACACTAAGTTACCTCTGAAACTAATAATAACACTATATGTTAATTAAATTGAATTTAAATTAACAAAAGAAAAGAAAGAGTCATCTTTCAAATGTCAAATTAATTTCATCCTCATGCTTGTCTTCCTTCGAGGGTGTGCACCCATGGAGATCCAAGGCTCGTGGGCTATGCAGGAAATCTAGGCTTCTGGTTTCAAGATTCTGTCAATTAGGGCCTCAGCCAAGAAGTGTATGTTTATTGCCTCTTCCCCAGGCGATACCCTTGCCTTGCCCTGCACTCAGAGAGGTTACAAGCCAGACGGACACCAGGCAAGTCCCACTGAGGGTGGGATCCATGGTTGTTGTGTGCTTTCCAGCCCGCCGTCTCTTAAGCTATAAATATTTACCAAGTGAGGGTGGAGATGTCAGTCTCCAAGGAGTGTCTGGGGTGGTGTGTATGTAGGAGGTGGTGCTGGGCAAGTGAGAGATGGGGGAGGCTGCCATGTGATGCTGATGCATTAAAGATTGAAAATAAGCAGCTAGAGCTCCGCCCAAGTCAGTGTCTTCACTGCCCAGGGCGGGTGGCAGATGAGTCTGTACAACCTGCGTATCTCAGCCCAGAAACCACAGGCAGATACCAGTGAAGCAAAGTTGGCTTCCCAGCACTGCTGAGTTTATAAACTTTCTCAAATTCCCATCTTTATCTCTTAAACGAAGCCAGCAACACCTCATATGGCTGACAGCTTTGCCCGTGGGTATGTGGGTGGGTTCAGTGAAGGAAAGTAAAAGTCTGGAGAGGGCCAGATTAATTTTTTTGTTGTCATTTTATGGATTTTATGGAGTAATTAGTTGTTAAAATGAAATGGCTTCCCTCTCGGTTGCAGTGAAGGCTCAAGATCCTGGCCCTTTCCTAATTAAGATGACCTCTGAGCGCTTGCAACAGGGTGACCCCTCACTTGCCTAAGGACAGAGAAAAGTTGAGTTGAGGTGGCCAGAAGGAGGGGACACTGGAGGGAAAGTTTAAGGAAGCTGTCCACGTGCTCTGAGTCCTTCTACCCCTGCTCTAGAAGAGGCTCTGCGAGGCCTGAGCATTTTTTACCCTCAGGAAGTCGCCCGTCGTCATTTGGCACAGCTGCCACCCAGAACCATCCTCACCAGCCACAATCTCATTAGCACTTTTTCTCTGGATACCCGCGAGCCTGTGTCTGAACACTGGGGCCACTGCCACGGATGCCTCAGAAAAAGCAAACACGCCCACGGCAGACTTGTGAGCAGAAACGGCAGAAGGGATGGGAGCTTAGCCCATGCCTGAATTCTCCTCTTCAATTCTTGCTTTTGTGCATCTTACTGGGAAATGTAGTTCTATCTTATCAGCTTCTGGAATACAAGAAGGAGGTTGGAATGGGGTTCACTTTATCTAACACATTCCTACTCACAATCTAAGGCCCACATCAAATGCTATTCCTCTCAGGGACTCCTCTCCCACTTGCCTCCCTTCCCCCAGTAGAAACTTCCTTCTCTGTGCTCCCACAGCTTAGGTAAAATGTTGGTCTCCTTTGTTAAGCGGAAAGTTTCTTGAGGGCAGGGATTTTGTATGTCTCATTTCTATGTCTCTTGCACTTATACAAGGACTGTTAGGTAATAGCTGTGCCCACAAATTTTTTGATACCTCTCTCTTCAAAAAGTGGAGCCTAATTCCCCTCCTTTTGATCCTGGACTACACTGACTTTCTCCTAGTGAACAGAATGTGGCAAAGTGATGTGTGACTTCTGAGACTAGGTCATAAAAGATGCAGCTCGATTGCTGTTGGATCCCTGGCTCCCAAGGTCATGACACTCAAGCAGCCCTAAGGAGAGGTCCAGGTGGCAAGGATCCGAGGCCTCCTGCCAACAACCAGCACTAACCTGCCAGGTGTTTCCTTCTTCCAGGAGGGAGACTCCCATCTGACCTGGGAAGACATTCAAGGACCTTGCCTCCCCAGTCCATTAAAGTGGTTAACAACCACAACCTGTTGACTTATCCTCTTTATTTCCTGTGAGTTGGGGCATGGTGGACAGAAGCCATTGAGACCAGACAGGATAGAAGTGAGGCTGGGAGGTCCCTGTTTTCACTCAGTGTTTCTGGTTGGCTTTGGCTAAGTCTGACCGATCCTACCGAGAAAGGTGAGGAAGGGCACCTGCAGCTCAGGGTCCCCTCACCTCTCTTCATCGAAGAGGACCTTGTGGTCCTGGTGAACCCCAAGTTTCCAGCACAGCTCTTACCAGAGGAAGGAGAGCCACTCAAGAAGGGGTCTTCCAGTCCCCCGCCTCCCTCAGACTACCCTGGTGCCCTGTGTGCAGGCAAGTGGTCTGGAAAGGCTGTTCTGTATAGCAGAGAGAGAAGGGCTCTTACCCAGCAGTAACACAAGATCATTAAGCCAGCTCTCCAAGAGATGCCTCCAGCGGGGGGCACATTTCTCATCTTCTTGAGGAAGTTGGGGTTAAGTGAACAGCTAATCTAAAGCAAACCAGCTGAGGGTAAAAATTGGCTTCTCCAAGAAGGTAGGGTTTTGGTAATGCTTGGTGTGTTTTCCCCATGCTGGAATTCTGTATCTTTTAAAAAAACTTACATAGTACTTTTCATTGTAAAATAAAGTTCAAACTACTCCAGTTATATGGAGTAAAAAAGAGAATGTTCCCTTTTACCATCCACCCCCTACCTCATCCTATTTCCTCCCCACAGGTAACTAACTACTGCTAAGAGTTGGGCATGTAGCCTGCCAGACCTCATGTAGGTGTCACATGTTATATATTGCCCTGCAACTTGTTTGTTTTTTCATTTGAAGACAAATCACCAACACCTTTGATTATGTTAGTATGTACAGATCAAATTCGCTGTGTTTTCTAACAGCTATCTAATACTCTGTAGTGAGAGGAAAAATGGAAGTATGCTAAGAATAATCACTTTGCACAGCCTTCCGTGGAGTAGGGAGCAAGGATGTTGACAGGGTACCCGATGGGCTGGTGGGGAGTCAGGAGTGAGTTGTGGAGAACTGAATTGCTCCTTATGAGAGCAGGAGAGGCACTTGGAGCCTGTGGCCACCTCAGGTAGAGAGGTGGGAAGGGGAAAGGGAGAGTGGGGAAGTAGGAGGTGTTGACCAGATGGAATATGAGGGCCTGCAAAGTGACCCCTCTGTGCATCCCTCACATCTTTAGCACGTTTACTGAGTTCATGAACAGATATGTTCCCTATCTCTCGAATGTTTCCTTATCACAACTTCATAAGGATGCTATTACTGGGTCAATTTCTAGGAATTTCTTTATGGCTCTCGTGACATCATTAAATTGTTATCCCAAGGGGCTGTAAGAACTATGCTGCTACTTATGCTGCTCCCCCTTGTGTGTGGGGAGGTTGAAAGGAACCCCAGCTTAGGATGCACATTTCTAGAATCTGCCAGTTGAGATGCTCTTCACAAAGTCTGACAGATCAACACGTAAATATGGTTGCCTGCTATGTGCCAGTCCCTGTGCCACACTATGATGCCAAGGAGGCTGAGCTGGCTCAGGTATCCAGCTTGGCTCCTAGCTCCACGGTGCTGACAAGCGTGGGGGTCAGGGCATGGTACAGAGGGTGGCCACAAACACTAGGGAAGCCACAGGCCAGAAGTAGCAAATGTGTGGCATCTATGCTCCACTCCCCATGTCCATACTTTTGTCCAATGATTGATCATGGATCTTTCTTGCTGATCCTAGGTGCTTCTTCAGAATCCTTCTCAACATAATGCTCCTCCAGGCAGCTACTAATCAATCAGAATGGATTGAATAGAACATATTTTCTCTCTCTTCTATAAGCTCAACCTAATATGGGATTCTGAAATTTTGTTTTTTTCAAAATGTGTATTAGATTAGAATATACAACTAATGACATTTAAAGTGCTTATCCATGTCCCACCAAAGGTAAATGTGCACACTTGAGAAAATCCTGGAACGGTGTAAAGATGGGTGAGCAGAGGAGAAGCAAGTCCCCTGCTACCAACTTCCTGAAGGCCAGCCTTAGTCCCATCTGGTGAGCCCAGAAGCTCATATCTGAGACCCCAGACACTTGGGGAAGCAATGGTGGCTGGCTGATAGTTGCTAGGAAACACTCAGGAAGTGGCTGGGGCACATCTGCTGGGCCTGTTGGTACACTATCTAGTAGGAAGTGAGGGCCTGGAATCAGAAAAGAAAAGAGGAAGGGATGTTGTGCCCAGAGCTGTTAAAGGCCTTTCATGATACTTGGACTTGAATTAGAAATAATAGGGGCAGGGCAACACCAAATGAAAGCCAGAATAGCTCTAAGTCGACAGATGGGTGAACTGCCTTGCACAAGATGTTTCCCATTTGCTTCATTTGCACGAGGGTACTTATTTTTCTGGTGGTTGGGCAAGAAGCCTCTTCTCTTCTTTCTCTTGTTCCCACTAAAGTCAGAACCATGGGAATCAGCTTCAGAGACCAGTTACTTCTGACCTTGGGCAGCATCTTCCCTGAGGGGCTCCTGTGGCCACTCCCCAGCCCACCTTCTGACCAGCCCTGGGGTCCCTTTGACCTTGAATTGAAGCCTTCTTGGTCTTATGGGTTTCAGATCTTGCATTTCTGCCCCTGTCTTGTCCTTGTTCCTCTCCAGGCTCAATTTCACATAACTGCCCATCTGTTTCCTGCTTATCCTAGATTCTCATGGGCTTCTCTTAGTGCCCAGTGACACTCACTCTGTAGAACTGTGAAGGAGCCTGTCAGGTACATGAATATTGGCCATACCCTCTGGCCTCCTCTGCCAACTGGGCCTCAACTGTCAGCCCTTACTGGCCTGTTAGCTATCCTGGCTCCTGAGTGGCCATCTGGGAGCTGCCAAATGTTGTCTATCCTGTGTGGCATGGCAGGAAGCCCATTGTGTTGACAACAGTGAATTGAGTGTGTTCACACAGACAGTAAAATAACCAGGCATAGCTCACTTAAGCCTGGGACACAGGATAGTGTTATTCATGAGGATATCCCTTCTGTCTGAGGCAGTGATGGATGGTATAGAAAATAACAGGGATTTCATAGTTAGGCAGCAGAGGTCAAATCTTGGCTCTGCAACTTAATAACCTGGGCAAATTTTTTAATCTTTCATAGTCTTAGAGTCCTCATTTAGAAAATGAAGATAATAAAAGTACCTAACTCATTGGGTTGCTTTAAGGATTAACTGAAATTAGTGATCATGATTTATAGTGAGAATTTTTAAATGGTAAATGTATTAGTTTATTAGGACTGCCATAATGAAGTATCACAAAGTGAATGGCTTAAACAACAGAAATATTTTGTCTCACAGTTCTGGAGGCTAGAAGTTCAAAATCAAGATGTCTGTGGGATTGGTTCTTTCTGCAATCTGTGAGGGAAGGAGGTGTTCAGGCCTTACGCGTTGGCTTGTAGATGGTCATGTTTTCCCTATGTCTCCTTACATGGTGCTCTCCCTGCATATATGTCTCTGTGTCCAAATTTCCTTTTTTTTTTTTTTTTTAATAAGGATACCAGTCATTGGATTAGGGCCCACCCTAGTGACCTCATCTTAACTAATTACTAATTACAACCCTATTTCCAAATATGGTCACATTCTGCAGTACTTGGGTGTTAGGACTTCAACATGTGAATTTTGGGGTGGCACAATTCAACCCATAATAGTAAGCTATCATTATTTGTCAGGAGCTCTTATAAAGCCCTGATTATTGATGGGGTTTTAGTGGAATTAAATGGTGACCATTCAAACTTATGCAGTGAACCACAATCTACTTGAAATACCATTGTATCAGTCACTGGTAATGGTAGGTCTATGGGTGACCTCACAAGCTCCAAGTTCATGTGTAGGAGCTAATTGTGAAAAGATTTTTGTTTTTCCTTTTCCCTAACCAGTGGTAGCAGTGGTCATGGGGTAGTGATGGTGGTGGTGATGGTAAACTCCCAAGTGTCAGACAGAGTATACTTGAGCCTGGTGTCCATGTTGGATCTCTAGGGCTGAGGTCCAGGGCCAGCTCTTGACTCTCTTCACTTCCTCTTGTCCTACCTCCCACCCAAGTCAATATTAAGAAGCTCCATGCCTCAAAGCAAATTCCAAAATCATTGGGAATTCATTCCTTAAGAAGTGGAGGGGAGGGTGGCCCACCACTCTCCCTGTTCTGTAGAAAAGCTGGGCTCCTATGGAGGCAGGAGTACAAGCAGTACCCAGCAGCTGACAACTGGGCCTTCTTTATGCCACACCAATGGAAGTAGGAAAGCTGAAAGCAGAGGGATGTTGAGGTATGTGCATAGTGGGATGGAAGACCTTTCATGACCTCTATAATCTTTGCACAAATATCCATCTTGGTGCTGTTCATTGGAGCCCAATGTCATGGCTGATTCTCCCTATCCCTCCTCCAAGGGGAGCCATATTCAGGAAGTCCCTGCCCTGAGAGTGAGGCATGAGAGTGGGGAGCGCGTCTGGGATGCCCACTTCTAGCATTAACATCTCAACCCCTCTGCACCCCAGTGACCTGTAGCTTGGACAGTTGTCATGTCTGCTTCCCACCAGGTCAAGGCTATGCCTCTGAACATTGTGGTAGGATTTGTGTGGCTGGAGACTGTTGTGAGCTCTTGGGGTGTGGCCAAGCCTGGGGACACTGCAACTTCCTCTTTAATGTCATTCTTGAGGGCAGGCTGGCTTTGAGGGGGACATGGGGACAGGTCTCTATTTTTTCTCTCTTCTATTAACTATCTCAGAATTCCCTTACTTTTTTTTTTTTTTTTAAGATTTTATTTATTTGACAGAGAGAGAGACACAGTGAGAGAGGGAACACAAGCAGGGGGAGTGGGGGGCGGGGAGAAGCAGGCTTCCTGCCCAGCAGGGATTCCAATGCGGGTCTCGATCCCAGGGACCATGACCTGAGCCAAAGGCAGATGCTTAACGTCTGAGCCACCCAGGCACCCCTCAGAATTCCCTTTCTAATTTGATCTTCTAGCTCAGCTCAGTTTCAACAAATATTTATTGAATATAAACCATGCTAGCAATTCAATACATGGTACAGCCCTCAAGAAGTTTAGTTCAAATAAGCGTTACAAAAAGGCAAGGAAAGGGGTGCCTGGGTGGCTCAGTTGGTTAAGCATCTGGCTCTTGGTTTCGGCTCAGGTCATGACCTCATAGGTTGTGAGATCAAGCCCCGTGTCGGGCTCTGCACTCAGTGGGGAATTTGCTTGAAGATTCTCTCCCTTTGCTCCTCCCCCCACTCTCTCTCTTTCAAATCAATCAATCAATCAATCTTAAAAAAAGACAAGGAAAAATTCATTGGAACATAGGCAGAGAAAGACAGGGATGGCTATTTTTATTTATTTATTTATTTTCTATTTTTATTTTACTTTTTTTATTATGTTCAGTTAGCCAACATATAAGTACATCATAAGTTTTTGATGTAGTGTTCAATGATTCATTAGTTGCATATAACACCCAGTGCTCATCACAACACATGCCCTCCTTAATACCCATCACCCAGTTACCCCATTCCCCCACCCTCCTCCCTTTTGTAACCCTCAGTTTGTTTCCCGGAGTCCAGAGTCTCTCATGGTTTGTCTCCCTCTCTGATTTCTTCCTGTTCAGTTTTCCCTCCCTTCCACTGTGGTCCTCTGCAGTATTCCTTATGATCCACATATGAGTGAAACCATATGATAATTGTCTTTCTCTGCTTGACTTATTTCACTTAGCATAATCACTTCCAGTTCCATCCATGTTGATGCAAATGGTAGGTATTCATCCTTTCTGAACAGTAGGGAGGTTCCTCAAGATGTTAAAAATAGAGCTACCCGGGGCGGGGGCAGGATGGGTTAGCCTGGTGATGGGTATGAAAGAGGGCACATTCTGCATGGAGCACTGGGTGTTATGTACAAACAATGAATCATGGAACACTACATCAAAAACTAATGATATAATGTATGGTGATTAACATAACAATAAAAAATTTTTAAAAAAACAGAGCTACCCTACGACCCAGCAATTGCACTACTAGGTATTTACCTCAAAGATACAGATGTAGTGAAAAGAAGGGGCACATGCACCCCAATGTTCATAGGAGCAATGTCCACAATAGCCAAACTGTGGAAAGAGCTGAGATGTCCTTCAACAGATGAATGGATAAAGAAGATGTGGTTCATATATACAAGGGATGGCTATTTATTTATTTATTTATTTTTATTTTTTATTTTTTTTAAAGATTTTATTTATTTATTTGAGAGAAAGAATGAGATAGAGACAGAGAGCATGAGAGAGGGGAGGGTCAGAGGGAGAAGCAGACTCCCCGCTGAGCGGGGAGCCCGATGCGGGACTCGACCCCGGGACTCCAGGATCATGACCTGAGCCGAAGGCAGTCACTTAACCAACTGAGCCACCCAGGCGCCCAAGGGATGGCTATTTAGATGATAAGTGCTAAAAGGCAGAGAAAAATGAGGATTTACTTCCAACTAGAAAAGCTTCATGGTGGAGGTGGTATTTGTCTTGAGCTTTGAAGAATGGCTAGAATTTCAATGGATGCAGAGAGGGAGAAGGGCTTCAGAGTGGAAAGAACAGATTGAGAAAAGATAGGAAGGTTAGAACATGTAGAGCATTATGGGAGAACAAGTGTTTAGGTGTGGCTTGAGCATGGGGTGGAGGGTTTATGTGGGAGTAGAACAGGAGATGAAACTAGAAAGCTGTGCCTAGATTGTGTAGGATTCTATATGTCCTCCTAAGGGACTTCGCTTTTGTTCTATAAGTGATGAGGATGTTCAGACCAAGTCTACGACCTGATTCAAATTGTATCTTAAGAAGACTGATCAGGTAGCTTTCTGTAGCTATGGATTCATGTGGTAGAGGTTGTGGGCGGGGCGGGGGGGGGGCAGCGCAAACTGGAGGCTGCTGCAGTGGTCCAGGAGAAAGATGGTTGGGCGGGTTTCACAGGTTAAAGACAGAGTGGATGAATGGTTACTTAGACTAGGATGAGCAGGAGAGGCTGGGGACCAGGACTGCCCCTCCTACCCCAATCTGGGCAGGTGCTGGAGGAAGTGACACACAGAGCATTCTAACTGGCATAGGTGGTGACCAAGGAGTAAGCAGCAATTGTCTCATGTCCTTCAATAGCATAGGTCTAAAGTAAGTTGGTGGTGAGCATGAGGATAGGAAAGCCCAAGTCCACAACAGCTGGAATTCTTGGCAGGTGCCCTGAAGCCAAGAGTTCTGTTATGGATCCTGCCTTGTTGTATGTTTTGACTGGGCACTTTCTCCATTCTGGTCCATACTCGGGACTCGGTCAGATAAGCAAGTATCTGGGCAAGCTTGTCTTTCATGTTTGCCCTTATTTGTCCTTATTCCATGTTTGCCCTTGGACTAGAGTCCAAGAATTGCAAATTCCACCCTCTGGCCTGATCCCTGTAGCCAGAGCTTCTTCCTCAAAGCCTCTCATGTTTTCCAAGACTCAGCCTTCAGTTGTAAGAAAGATGTAATGAAAGTACTGGTTCTGTGCTCTTGGGGGTCTTCTGATATCCCTAGAGATGCTTCTTGAGTCTCTTCTCACTTTCCATTGCTCTTTCCATGAGATAGCAGGAATGGGGATTAGGGGGCAAGTTTGGACAACCTCAGCAGACCCCTTATTACATCCCAGATGCAAGGTCCAGGCATGTGGCCCAGGCCAGGGCAGAGCAGGAGAACAACCACCACCTCTTCTCCCAGAGCCCAAGGCAGCTGGGCTCATACTCTCCCATGTTTACTAGTTAAATCATTGCTGGTTCTGCAGGAATGGCCCTATACTTGTTTAGTAACTTTAGCTACTCCACTTTGCAGGGATACCCCACCCCTCAAATGCTGGACGTTGGATCAGGTTTTACTTTTTTTTCTTTCTCTTCACACTGTCTGGAATTTTTGCTGCTTTACTGACAAGCTGCAATATAGAGAGGTCTTTTTTTTTTTTTTTTAAGATTTTATTTATTTATTTGACAGAGAGAGACACAGCGAGAGAGGGAATACAAGCAGGGGGAATAGGAGAGGGAGAAGCAGGCTTCCCGCAGAGCAGGGAGCCCGATGCGGGGCTCGATCCCAGGATCCTGGGATCATGACCTGAGCTGAAGGCAGACGCTTAACGACTGAGCCACCCAGGCGCCCCTAGAGAGGTCTTGATTAAGCCTTTGGCCTTCTCCTCACATTGGCTCTCCTGGATCTCTGTAACTCAGTTGTCAGCTGGGGCTTCCTTAGTATTTGAACTCTGGAAAAGATTGCTCCCAATCCTCAATTCCACAGTCCAGGGAATTCCAAAGTAAGTCTGCTGTGAATTCTGGTGCTTCTGCTTCTGGGCTCTTGCAACTGTGTAAGCCATCCTGATTCAACTTGCAGACACAATTCAGCCCTTCACTGGTGTCCACAAGAGATCAATTCAATTAATATTTGTGAACTTAGCAGAGGGAGAGGGGGCATATCCAAAACCTTCTTGTTGGCTCCTTTCTCTTATTTCCGTCATGTCTTCCTCCGGAGTATCCAGAAGTCTCTTTTTTTTCTTTTGAAGATTTTATTTATTATTTGAAAGAATGTGAGAGAGTGAGGGAGAGAGGACGAGAGGGGGTCAGGGAAGGGCAAAGGGAGATGGAGAAGCAGACTTCCTGCTGAGCAGGGAGCCCAACATGGGGCTCGGCTCAATCCCAGGACCTTGAGATCATGACCTGAGCCAAAGGCAGATGCTTAACTGACTAAGCCACCCAGGTGCCCATCCTTTCTCCTTACTGTGCAGAGCTGTCCCCCATCTGACCCTTCTTTTCCAGCTAACACTCAGATTTTTGACACTCCACATTCTACCCCAACAATTTTCCACTTTATCCTCAACAAAGCAGTTCTCACCCTTGAAGGAATTCTAGTGCCAACTCTTACAATAATAAAAATTTTTCTGTCTGATTTCACATGTATCAAACTCAGAGTTGGGTTTTTAGAAGTTCCCTCTAGCCATTAGGATACTGTTGGTGCAATTTAATAGAAACTTAATTCAAAGTGTCCTAAATGTTAAAGACAGTTATTATCTCACAAAATTAGAAGCCCAGAGACAGGTTGGCTCCAAGCTCCAGGACCCCAGCTCTGCCTTTTGGTTTTGTCCCAAACTTGGCCTCAGACTGGTAGCAAGATGGCTATTGCAGTTCCAGGCATCATAGCCAGACCCCACAATGTGCAGAACAAGAAGGGGTGGTTCTCGTCCTACATCTTTTCCTTTTTAGAGAGTACACTTTTCCCAGAAGCCCCTCAGTAGAAGTTACCTTCCCATCTAATTGGCTGGATTTGGTCAGATGCCTAAACCCACAGCTGGAAAGGGGAATGGGATCTGTGACTGCTTAAATTAAGCAGAATCATCCCCTGATGATGAGGTATGGTGAGCATCCATTGAAACATGTAGATGTGGATGCACAAACAAAATGGGGTGCCTCCTGCACAGAGCACTCCTGTGGCTCTGCTTCCAGGTCCAGAATTGTGGCTAGCTGCTGCCTCCTCCCCCAGCTTCAGTCTGCTCTTACAACCCCCAGCTGGAGAGGACACCTGGTAAAACTGAACATCTCTGCCCTAAAGCTATTCTTCTTCTGCACTGAGGACAAACCATCTCCTTCTTGTAATAGAATATTCTTATGTTTCAAGGAATTATTCTCATTGTTTCCTTGTTTAGAACATACTAGCAATCTTTTGCAAGTACTTGCATAGATTATTTTTTGAGAGAAGTTATAGGCATTTGGAGGATTCCAAACCTTCCATTTCACATGAGTTTGTTAGAATTGGTTGGGTTTGTGTGTGTGGGAGTGGTTCTTTGTTTTGTTTTGTTTTTTGCCTTTCACTAGTTAGAACAGTGGTTCTCAAATTTCAGTGGGAATTTCTTAGAAAGCTCATTAGAAATGACAGAAGTCTACAAGCATAGTAGGTGATCACATGTTGAGATTCACTACTTTAGGAGAAGGCATCCAGATATAAGCCTGCTTTGACAACTTAATTGGAGGGGGCCACAATTCCAATTTCATGTAATTCTATTTTTATTTATAGAAGGGATTTTGTTGAATGAAAACCACATGTAATATGAATTATAGGTTGTTGGGAGACTTTTCCTTTAAGTACATTCACAAATCAGAAAAGAAAGCTCTCTCTTGGTGAAGTGTCTTCCTAATTTTTGGTTCAGAGCACATGGTTACCCTTCTAAGGCTAAATGTTAGGATGCCATTTGTTCAGTTGAAATGGTGATTGCTGGCACCCTATGCCAAGTATGGAGCTGCTTGGACAGTCTGGACCTGGCTCTTGGAGTATTTTCAGTGTTTTAAAACTCCTGAGTTGTGTTCTTCACCAACAAGGTTTGCTTCTTCTAGAAATGGAGACCTCTTCTTGTGAATTAGGACAAGTTGACCTTGTTTGGAGCACTTGTTGCAGGGTCTCTCACTCCTTCTCTAACAGAGCTGGAAGCTCCCAGTGAGTGATGGACTTGAGGCAGGGAGGTGGCCATTCTTGGCAGATGAGGAAGGGGCATGAAATCCAGCACACTCCAGAGCAACTTTGACCTTTAGAGCTGGACCTGGGCAGGTTTATTTTTTGACTTTTGGGATATGGAGACAGAGAATGGGGGTCCTTCACTGGGCAGGCTCCTAGCACTGTAGTAACAGAGGAAATGTCTAAGAGAAAAATAGACAAAGATATGAAATAGGAAATAGAGTCAAATTAGAAGAGGAAAAGAGGTTGAAGAGGCAGGTGTCAGATCAAGGGCCCCAGAGGGAGGCAAGTGAATATTGTGATTTAGGGAGAATTCTGGAGTTACACAGGTTTTGTTTTGAATCAGAACTTGGCTACCTGCTAGCTGTGTATCCTTAGAAAGGATACTTCACCTTTCAAAGTCTTAGTTTCTATAATAAGAGGGGTAATAATATTACCTACTTAAAAATTCTTGTGTGGATTAAAGTAATTCATATGAAGTGCTTACCAGTGCCTGTCTAGCATAGTCACCATTGATTGACTCTATATTGTCATAACCATAGACTACCTTCTTGATTTAGTTTATAATCAGTATGAACTGCCTCCCTTAAATTTTTCAAGCACCCACGTACCTATCTCTTAGCAGGATGTCCGATATTTTCCACTTGAGATATCCATTCCCTTGAATTTTCTAATAACCTCAGTGGCTCATTCAGTCCAAAGGGACAGTCAGTCCCACAGCCAAATGCTAGCCAGAGAAAGAACTCTAAAATCTCATTGGTCCATGATGATGTTGTTGTCACTGTTTCTGTTGCCATGATATGGTGTCATAGTTGAAAACAGGTCCCATGTAGTTGTGGATCATCGCCATAATATTGCCCTCTTTGGTCTAAACTCTTTGTAGTAGATTGTCCTTACTAGGCCCTTCTTGCAAATGGATTGTATTTCTCACTCCACTGCTGTCCAGCTTGGCCTGATGACTTGCTTTGGCCAATGAGGTGGAAGTAACATGTGCTACTTCTAATCAGAAGGTTTTTGGGAGGGGTTGCTTTTCTTAAAAATTTAAATTAAATTAACATACAGTGTATTATTAGTTTCAGAGGTAGAGTCTGGTGATTCATCAATCTTATATAATACCCAGTGCTCATTCCATCCAGTGCCCTCCTTAATGCCCATCACCCAGTTACTCCAACCCCCAACCCCCTCTCCTCCAGCTACCCTCAGTTTGTTTTCTATGATTAAGAGGCTCTTTAAAAAAAAAAAGAGTTTCTTATGGTTTGTCTCCCTCTCTGATTTCGTCTTGTTTTATTTTTCCTGGGTTTTTTCTTTTACTAACCAGAATCATGCTGTATGTATTGTTCTTTGATGTGCTTGTTGGAGATGTTCTCAATCTAGCACACTCCTTTTATCCATTATATATTTCACAGAATTAGTGTCACTGTTTGGGCTGCTTCATTCTGCTGTTATAATTATGCCCACTTTTGTGCACAAACTTGAGCACAGGGGCTGGAATTTGAGGGGAAGAGTGTCAGTTTGAGCCCTTGTCAATCTGAGGTGAAGGCGTGTTGACTTGGCATTGAGCAGGTGGCAGGCTGTGCATGCTGACTCGGGCAGGAGGGTGGCTGTACTGTGAATTTGGGATCCACAGGCTGATGGCATCATGTGTGACGGGGACGTGGCTGGTTTTGCTTTTAACTTCTGTTTTTCTGGGAAACTCTATCTCTCCTTCTATTCTGAATGAAAACCTTGCCGGATAGAGTATTCCTGGCTGTAGATTTTTTCCTTTTAGCACTTGGAATTTATCATGCTGCTCCCTTTTGGCCTGTAAATTTTGACTCTATTTCCTATTTCATATCTTTGTCTATTTTTCTCTTAGACATTTCCTCTGTTACTACAGTGCTAGTGCCAAAAAACCCACTGATAGCCTTATGGGGTTTCCCTTGTATGTAACTGCTTTCCTTTCTTTTGCTGCTTTTAAAATTCTCTCTTTATCACTACTTTTGGCCATCTTATTTACTTTGTGTCTTGGTGCAGACCTCTTTGGGTTGGTTTTACTGGGGGCTCTCTGTGCGTCCTGGATCTGGATTTCTCTTTCCTTCCCCAGATTCAGGAAGTTTTCAGCTATTATTTCTTCAGATAAATCTTCTGCCCCCTTTTTTTGCTCTTCTCCTTCTGGGATCCCCATCATGTGACTGTTACGCTGGACAGTGTCACTGAGTTCCCTGGGTCTATTCTCATTTTGAGTATATTTTTCCCCTCATCTGCTCAACTTGATTACTTTCCTTTACTCTGTCCTCCAGGTTGCTGATCTGTTCTTTTACTTCCTTTTGTTTGTTATTTATTCCAGGTGGTCTATTTTTACTTTCATTTAGTGAGTTCAATATCTCTAGTTGGATCTTTTTTAGGTCTCCTATCTCTTGGTGGAGGGTGTCATGGAGGTCCTGCACTCCTTTCTCAATTCTAGTGAGTATCTTTATGAGCATTACTTTAAAATTCACTATCAGACATATTATTTATCTCCATTTTGTTTAGGCCTCTTGCCATGATTTTGTTCTGCTTTTTCATTTGGGACATATTCCTCTGTCTCTTCATTTTGTCTATTGCTGTGTCTGTTTCTATGTGTTAGGAAAGTCAGCTATGTCTCCCGCACTTGAAAATAGTGGCTTTATAAACAAGCGGTCCTATAGTGCTCCGCAGTGCAATGTCTCCTTTTCATCAGAAAATGGTGCTTCAGGGGTATCTTCTATGTGCGTTGCTACAGGGGTGTCCTACAATTGTGGTGGAGCTCTGTTTGCCTTCAGTCCAGTCTGCGATATGGCTCTCTGCCTGTTGTAGGCAGAGTCTGGTCCCTGTGGTGTTAGTGGGCTGGTCCAGGGCCACCTTGGCTTGAGTTGAGTCAGACCAGGTGTTTACCAGAGATGAAGTAGCACCAAACTGCAGGACACTTTCCCTGTGTTGTCTCCTGAGAAGTTTTTGTTGGTGGGTGGGGCCTGCAGTCAGAACAGCTGCCTGTCCCCAGCCCACTGCTAGGGTCACAGTCGGACTGGTGTGTGGTTATCTTCCCCTCTCCCTGGAGCAGAACTCACTTTGGAGTAGTGTTGGCCCTTGTCTGGGCTGCTTACAAACTGCCAGGCTTGTGGCACTGCTTTGATGGGATCTTGCCAAGAGCGATCAGAGGGGATGGATCCACTTCGCTGTGGCCTCTTGTCTACATCCAGCTGTGGAGAGCCTGTTCTTCAGTCTTCAGGTTGCTTTCTGGGTTATTTATGCCGTTGTGTTCTCTAGGTGGCCACATGGCAAGAAGTGAGCCCAGGGTCCTCCTACTCTGCCATCTTCCCCACAGCCTCTGCTCTCTAATCCATCACAGTCTGTCTTTTCCTCTGTCACAAAAATGGCACTGTCCCATGTAGGAATTACTCCCTCAGTCTGAGGCCTGGAGTGAAGAGTTCGTGGAACAGAGCTATGGTCAAACCATAGCCAGCATGTAATATGATTAAGACTATTTACTATTGTAAGCCACCAAGATTTTGGAGTTGTTTGTTACTATAGCATAATCTTCTTTATCTGGCTGATATACACACCTGGGTCACAGGAGAGTCTCATATTAGGTTCTATAGTTATAGCTGTTTTAGTTCATTCATTCAACTCAGGCATTATACACAAAGCATACCACCATGCCAGGGTAGCTTAGTTGAGAGGGACCTCTAGCTTCACTACATGCTCTACCATGAATGTATATTCCTCCATGAACAGTTGGGCTCTTATTAAAAGCTGGATTACCAGCCCAGACCCTCATGGTATATTCCCCTCTGGGGCACTTTTGTCCCTTCATGATTGCAGATTCCAATAGCACCTCTCCAAATACATCACTGATATTCTAATAATAATGTCCCTGCAAAAGGAATGGGTCAGGGGTCAATGCCCTTGCCTCCTATGCAGATTTACCCCAGTAGACAATTTGGCATACCACAGACATTTGGGAGAGGTAGTCTTTATCAGACTCAGGAGTTTCTGTTACATCTCTTTCCTGTGTATGAGTGACTATTTGCCTTATATTTATTAGGGCAAGTCACTAGTTGATTTTTTTTCTCATAGTAAGTGCCACCTATTCCAGTGAGATTTGCTACTCCCACTTCTAAACATAGCAGAGATTTTATTTATTTATTTTTTTTGAAGCCTACATTAGCAGCCACTCTGTTACATATAGATGTTATATGGAGGCCTCAATGAGAAGGTCTGGGGGAAGAATAAAGGGGTAAATGGGGGTAGATGGGAGGCATTCTACCCCACTCTCCTTTTTCCTCTTCTAAAAACCCAAAGAATAAGATTGAACCCCAAGAATTAAAAAATATTTCAATACAAAATAAAATGAAAATGAAAGGCAGCATCACTCAGGCTTTTGTGATGGGATTTGATATTAGTACAACTAGAGAAGGTATGTGAGGGTCCAAGGTCAGCAGTGGATCTTGTAAGTAGGAAGGAGGAGGGCTGCCTTTCAGGGCTCAGGGAGGTTTCTTGATGCAAGGAGTAGAATCCTTTCAGTCACTGGTATCTGGTCTCCCTCTGCCAGAGGGTGTAAACAACAGAACAGCACTTGGTAAGTATCTCTCTGGCTGCTATGGGGGGATTGGGGATAGAGGCAAGAGTAGAGACAAATAGACTAGTTAGGGGAAGTAGAAAATACACGTGTTTACTGAGTGAATGCATAAATTAATTAATATTAAGCTGTGGCTTTGGGTCCCTGTTGTGTGGCATGTGCCATCTTCCTTAAGGACTGTGGTGGGTCTTCAGACTTCTGGAAGAATAAAACATTTCCCTGCCTGTTCTCCTCCACTGACCCTATAGATTCCCACTCTCTCCCTTCTTGGTAGGTACCTTTGGCTGTATCCCTGAGATCCTATCCTGTTTTTCTCTGAGTTCTTTGGGATTTTAAAGTTGGTCACAAGCTGGCATTGAGTCTGATTCTGTGCTTTGGTGCCTTCCACTTCTTCACCTCTGGTAGTCCAAGCTGTGTCTTATTTAATATTAGATACTATCTTTTCTCAGGGCCATTCTGGTTTACAACACATTTTAATCTCACCATAATCCCTAACATTTTACAAACACATTCAAAGCACAAGCAGGTTACTTGTGGGGCAGGGGATGACAACTTAGCTGCCAAAGGCTGTGTGCATTCTAGAGGGTTACCCATTCCACTGAGGCCCTTGCTGCTTTTGGGGAACCCATCACCCAGGGTCTATACATCCACCACCAGGGGCCTGCCTTGCAGTTTTCCATTTCCAGAATGTTTTCACATTTATTTAAAAAAAGCAGACAACATTCCTACCCAAGAAAGATGAAGGAAGTCCCTAACATCGCTCAAAACTAGCTTTTGGAGAATCCAAAACAGGCTTAGATGCTTTAAGAAGATGTCTTTGGTTTTTAATCCAGAAAAAGGAAGGAAGAACACAAAGGAAGGGCTCAGATCCAAAGTGAATTCTTTTGCCTAGTACATGGTTTATTTTAAATGTGAAAGTTCAAGTGTACAAAAACAAATGGATTGGATGGGGCATTTGTGAATTCTGAAGCATAGACATTTCTCCATGTTTGGAGGATGTGCTCAGATATTTGTTTGTGCAATTTTTGTCATTGTTGAAATAAAAGAGGTACTGAGGCTGTGGAACACTGAATCCAGAATGCTGTGAAAAATAAATAAATGATAGTATAGGGCCCAGAATCCCAAGGAAGGGAAGGAGAGGAAATATGGCCCTGGTTGGTATTATCCTCATGTGGTCCCAGGATGATTGAAAGACCTTTTTCTGATGTATCAACTCATAAATTGGATGAATTCACTTATTGAATGGAATAAATTGAGCAAGTAAGCTGCTATCAAGAAGATAGGTGTTATTTCTGCTTTTCTCCCATCCTTGCCTATTTGCTTTTGTTAAAATCTCTTTTTATGAACTTGACTTTAGATGGCATTGACTTGATCAGGCAGCTTTGAGAAAGGGATTTCCTAGAGGTGGGGGAGAAGGGAATTCTTTTTTTAAAAAAAAGATTTTATTTATTTGAGAGAGTGAGCGAGAGAGAGAGTACATGAACAGGGGCAGAGGGAGAGGAAGAGGGAGAAGCAGACTCCCCTGCTGAGTAGGGAGCCCAACATGGGGCTTGATCCCAGGACCCTGGGAACATGACCTGAACCGAAGGCGGATGCTTAACTGACTGAGCCACCCAGGTGCCCCTCTTTTTTTTTTTTTTGTAAGATTTTATTTTATTTACTTATTTATTTTAGAGAGAGTGAGAGTGGGGGGAGGGGCAGAGGGAGAGGATCTCAAGCAGACTCCCTGCTGAGTGCAGAGCCTGATGCAGGGCTCAATGGGATGACCCAAGGATCATGACCTGAACAGAAATCAGGAGTTGGATGCTTAACTGACTGAGCCACCCAGGTGCTCTGAGAATGGAATTCTTCTTCAGCAACTGGATTGAAGGAAAGAGCATGTCCTTGAGATGCCAGGTCCAGCTCTTTCTTTTTTCTTTTCTTTTCTTTTTTTTTTTTTAAAGATTTTATCTATTTATTTTTCAGAGGAAGAGAGAGAGAAAGCACAACCAGAAGGAATGGGAGACAGAAAGAGAAGCAGGCTTTCCGCTGAGCGAAGAGTCTGATGTGGGACTTGATCCCAGGACCTAGGATCATGACCTGAGCCAAAGGCAGACACTTAACTGACTGAGCCACCCAGGAGTCCCAGGTCCAGCTCTTTCACAGAGCAGCTGCATGATTAGGGACAAGGTACTCTATCTCTCTAGGCTTTGTTCTCTTACTGGAAAATGCAGACTGGACATTTTTGGAGAGTATTTTTTGAGAATGAGTGATGTATAGAAATTGCTGTGTATGGTACCTGTTACAAAGTAAGTCTTAAAAGATGTGATCAAACTTATAATTGAAAAGAATCACTCTGCCTACAGACATTTCTCCAAAGAAGACATCCAAATGGCCAATAGACACATGAAAAATGCTCAACATCACTTGACACCAGAGAAATACAAACCACAGAAATACAAATCAAAACCACAATGAGATACCACCTCACACCAGTCAGAATGGCTAAAATTAACAAGTCAGGAAATGACAGATGTTGGTGAGGATGTGGACAAAGGGGAACCCTCCTACACTGTTGGTGGGAATGCAAGCTGGTGCAGCCACTCTGGAAAACAGTATGGAGGTTCCTCAAAAAGTTGAAAATAAGAGCTACCCTGTGACCGAGCAATTGCACTACTGGGTATTTACCCCAAAGATACAAATGTAGTGATCCAAAGGGGCACCTGCTCCCCGATGTTTATAGCAGCAATGTCCACAATCGCCAAACTACAGAAAGAGCCCAGATGTCCACCAACAGATGAATGGATAAAGAAGATATGGTATATGAGAAACAAGACAGAGGACCACAGGGGAAGGAAGGAAAAAATGAAGCAAGATGAAACCAGAGAGAGAGACAAACCATAAGAGACTCTTAATCTCAGGAAATAAACTGAGGGTTGCTGGAGTGGTGGGGGTGGGAGGGATGGGGTGGCTGGGTCATGGACTTCGGGGAGGGTGTATGCTATGGTGAGCGCTGTGAATTTTGTAAGACTGATGAATCACAGACCTGTACCTCTGAAACAAATAATACATTATATGTTTAAAAAAAAGAAGATAGTAGAAAGGGAAAAATGAAAGAGGGGAAATTGGAGGGGGGAGACAAACCATGAGACACTATGGACTCTGAGAAACAAACTGAGGTTTTAGAGGGGAGGGGGATGGGGGGATAGGTTAGCCTGGTAATGGGTATTAAAGAGGACATGTATTGCATGGAGCACTGGGTGTTATACGCAAAGAATGAATAATGGAACACTACATCAAAAACATTTTTCATGTTACATCATCAAAAATGATGTAATGAATGACGACTAACATAACATAATATAATAAAATTAAAAAAAAAAGAAGATATGGTATACACACACACACAATGGAATATTACGCAGCCATCAAAAATGAAATCTTGCCATTTCCAGCGATGTGGATGAAACTAGAGGGTTTCATATGCTAAGTGAAATAAGTCAATCAGAGAAAGACAATTACCATATGATCTCACTGATATGTGGAATTTAAGAAATGAAAGAGAAGATCATAGCAGAAGAGGGGAAAAAATAAAACAAGATGAAACCAGAGAGGGAGACAAACCATAAGAGACTCTTAATCATAGGAAACAAACCGAGGGTTGCTGGAGGGGAGCGGGTGGAGGGGATGGGGTAACTGGGTGATGGACATTAAGGAGGGCATGTGATGTAATGAGCACTGGGTATTATATAAGACTGATGAATCACTGACCTGTACCTCTGAAACCAATAACACATTATATGTTAATTAATTGAATTAAAATAAAAATTAAAAAGAAAGAATCACTCTGCTTGCTTTGTGGGGGGGCAGGAGAGCAGTTAGGAGTCAGCTGCATTGATACCACAGCAAGAAGTCATCACCACCTAGACCAGGGTGATAGTGGTAAAAGTAGTAAGAAGTGCTCAGATTCTGGATGTATGTTGAAGGTAGAACCAAGATAATTTTCTGATGGACTCATTGTGGGGTGTGTGGGGAGCAGCAAGTGGGGAATCATGAATGATTCCTGTTTTGAGCTTCAGCAACTTGAAGGATGGACTTGCCATTTACTGAGATGGAAAAGGCTGAGGGGAGAGCAGGTAGTGCGGGCTGGATGGGGTAAGCTGGAGAAGTCTATGATACACCAAAGAAGAGGTATTGAAACAGCAGTTGGATGTATGACTTTGGGGTTTGGGGGAGAGGTACAGACTAGACATAAACATTTGCAAGATTATAGATAGTATTTAAGTATTTAAAGTCATGAACTTGGACAAGATCCTCTTGGGAGTAAGTGCAGGGAGAAGAGAATCCAGGTCTGAGAACTAAGCCCTTGAGCAGCTCAGCATTAAGCTTCGGGGAGGTGAGGGGGAACAAATGCATCCCCCCGCCTTCCTCCTCATCATCCTTCTTCTTCTTTTATGGTTATGAAAGGGAACTGTTCTATTTAATTCAGTTAGCCTTCACTTGAGCAAAGCTGCTTACCAAATTTATTTTGGGTTTGCTCAAAAAGCGATATATGCTCTTTGCAACTTGAGAGTCTTTTAAAAAGGAAAAACACTCAACTCTGGGCTGTGGAAGTAGGCCTTGTTCATGGTGCAGTCATCGAACCAGCAAGCCCAGTGCATCTGGAGATCAAGTTCCTCTCAGGATTAGTGAAATCAAGCTTTTGTTAGCATTAATTTAATGGTGGAATGTCAACTTGAAAACCTCAAAAATCCTTTTCTGCTTCACATCTCTTCCCCTTTTTTCATCCAAAAGAAAAACTATGTAAGGCCAGAAGGGAGAATCTGAGAAAGGTTTGACTTCCTTTGGTGAGATAAACAATCTGTTGTGTCATGGCAGCAGCACAGAAACCCTGTGTTTGAAGAACAGATTGAGATGACAGTGTTACTCAGGATAGTTTAGGAAAGGGCAAGGTAGGGTTAGTGATACAGATCTGGGAGTCTCATTGGACCATTGGTTTTTTATGAGGCACATAATCACATGGTTGTTCCAGGAGCCAATATAATTGTAGGTTGAATTCAAAGCAATCTGGTGTTCTGGCCATATGAAATCAGAATCCCCTAAATAAAGAGACTGTTGGCTGGATGACACTAGCAGCCCCCTATACTGTTCTGGGTTTTTCTGAGCCAGACTTTGGCAAAGTTTGTGTTTTTTAGTGGCAAGAGGGACTGGCATGGGACAAGAGTCTAAAAAATGACAGGCTTCTGGCCTCAGCTGTCACAGTCTTCAGATATTGAAGGACTGCCAGGGTATGAGAGAGATTGGTTCTGCAGCTCTCCATAGGGCACAAGAAGAAGTAAAGGAGGGAAAGTTACACGGACCTTTTTATTGTTGGATAAATAAATAAATGGGCTCCCACATAAAGTAATGAACACTCTCTCCTTGGAGGCTTTCAAGTAGGGAGTGAATAATCAACACCTGCCTAGGGGTGCTATAGAGAAAAGACTTAGATGGAGGCTTAGGAGGTCTGCAAATCCTGTAAAAGCACACGTCAAATGGAATAGATATGTTCCATGGCTTTTATCAGATCCTCAGAGTTATGGGACCCTAAAAAGGTTAAGAAGGCCTGTCACAGCCAATACCTTTAAGCAGGGTGGGCTGTAAGACTGTTTGACCTCTGTGGTGTTCTTAGACTAAGTTCACTGGTTCTAACTATCACCCCATTCCTTGGCAGAGTGGTCTGGTGGGAAGAGCATTGACTTCAGAGTTAGACAGAACTTGGTTTAAATTCTAGCTCAGCTCCCTTCTACCTTAGTGACCCTGGGCTGGTGGCTTAACTTCTCTTAACCTCAGTTTCTTCGTTTGTAAAATAGGACGAAAGTTATCTCATAGGCCATTGAATGACATAACACAGGTCACCCAGCATGGGTTTTGGCTCATAGCAGGAGCTTGGTACATGTGTGGTCTTTTCCTCACTCCTTGTGCATGACATCCTTTGTTGCCTGTCCCACCCACAGCCTCTGAAGAGGGACACCGTATTTATCACATGGCTTCAGCTATGACTACTAGGTCAGACCAGGATACCTGCCCCTGGGGTAGTTAATGACTTATGAGACTTGGCTTAAACAGACAAGCTAGGCCAGTTGGAAGTTTTTGAGAGTCTGAAACAAGACAGTTGTCCGATGGTTGTGGGGAGGAGAGGGCTGGAGCTGAGAGGCATGAGCCATAGCAAGAAGAGTGTGCAAAAAAAAGAAAGGAGAAGGAAGAGGAAGAAGACATGCAGAGAGAAGGAGAAAGAGGGAGAGAGAGAGAATCACATGGTTTGTGAGAGACAGAGGGATACAGACACAGAGTAGGGGCCTCAAGTTCTGATGGCTCTCTGCTCCCTCAAGGCCTGGGTATACTTCCTTTCTTGTCCTTGGGTTCTGTGAGGGCTCAGTTATCATTGGCACAAGGGCCTTATACAGCTGAGCCAGCCAGAATGGGTTTCTGTTCTTTGCAACTTAAAGTGTCCTACGTTTAATCCATCTGTTCTGCCATTAATTCTGCTCACACATTGGCCCAGCCTGGAATTCCTTCTTTCTCCTTGACTTTCCCTGTTCTACTCAGCACTTGAGGCCCAGCTGAATTTCCTACTTCTCCCACAAAGCCCTTCCTGAGCAACCCAGGCCCCAGAGGCCTCTCCTCCCCCTGAGCTGCTTCTTTGATGGATGGATGTGAGCTTGGGGTGCAGGGGAGCCCAGAGGAGGGGACAAACTCATCTAGACTTCTCCAAAGAGCAGTACTGCCTTCTCTGAAATCCTCCCCTGACCACCTCCCCTTTATGGGGACTTCTAAGGTCACCCTGGTATCATAGTCCATCCTTACCAACATCCGCCCTCCCTCTTCCCACACACTCATGCGATCACTTGGTTGCTGGGCGAATGAAGAACTGAGCAGCGCCTTCACATCCAAACCCCGTAACTAACCTCTGCAAATTGGCTTCTGAGCCCATCGGTCTATACACAAGGCTCTCTCAAAGTCCAATAGCTTGTTTACAAACCCTATTCTCACATACCTGTGACTTCAAGCTCTCCTACAGATCCATATTTCTAAAATATATGCCACCAGTTGGGACCTCTCTCAAGCAACCATCTTGCAATCCTGCATTTCTAACCATCTTCTGGGCATTTCCACCTGCACATTCCAGTGCATCTCAAACTGAACCCATGTCTTTTTTAAGCAGTGTGCTCCTGCTCCTGGCTTCCCTGTGACATTAACATCCTCTCTACCTGTCCTGGGATGAAAACTTTTGAGTACACAATCCCCGCTTCGAAACCCCGTAGGGCTTCCAGCAGCTAGATCCAAACTCTGAAGCCTGGGGTTTAAGGCTCCTTCAGAGTCTGACCTACTCAGCCAGCCCCATGACAGAACTCCTGCCCCTGCATTCCTGAGCACTTTCCCACGGCCATACTTAGGCCCACACCACTCTTCCTCTAGGAACACCCTCCCTAACCCACTTTCCACCTCTTGAAACTTTGACCTTGCCTCAAATGCCAACTCCTCTAGGAAGCAAACCTTCCTAAAGCCCCCACTTCTTCCTTGGAACTCCTACAGCACTTGGTTTAAGTTCAGTGACCTCACCCTAGCCCACCTACGTTCTTCCTTATAGAACAATTTTACTAATAATATCTCATGTAAGTACACCAACGGATACTTTGCAAACCACTTTCACATACTTTCTATCACAAGTGTTACTTCCTGTCTCGAGTCTCATACCATAAGCTCCTAGAGGGCAGGAGTCATGTTTTGCTTACCTCTGTCACCTCACTGCCAGGCAGAAGCCAAGGCACAAGGTATGTGTGCAGTGTACTTCCTTGAAACAAATGGGTAAAGGCACACTCTTGAGGCAGAGTGGGGAAAGTGGATGACAATTTTTCCAGCAGTTCTTCCCCCTAGGACTGGCCCAGAGCAAAGTCAGGATGCCAGGACACTTTCTCTTCCAGCTCACCCCAGGACCACTTGAGGGTTCTTATTTTATTCATGGGTTATCATCCTTTATCGTCATTAGTTACCTGGCATATTGTCTTCGATTTGGCCAGTGAGAGCCCCTTTAGGTGGCCCTCTGTCCTTTGACATGTCACCATCGTTCTGGAAGCAGTCCTTACTATTTGGCACAATCAGATGTTCCAGGCTCATCTTGTACTTTCCCTATCCCAGCCCTACAAGTATTCATTTCTCTAAGGAGTCCTAGATCCTTTTATTGGAGAATGATATTTATAAACCAATCTGTGTACAAAGTGTGCTCACTGCAACTGGAGCATGTTATTTCCAGGCCCTCTCAGTGGACAGAGCTAGGAAACAGATGTATGTCACACACACATCTGTCTGTATGTATATAAATACATATATTTACATACACATGCCCACCCACTTAGCTATCTAGACATTCCCTCTCTCTCTCCCCCTCTATCTACCTACTTACCAATCTAGTCCATGCCAGTACCTATGGTTTCAGCCCAGCACACGTGGTTTATTTGCTTTTCCCTCCTTTCTGTGTTCATAGCTCCCTCCTCTCACAAGTGAAAAACTTGATTCTCATTATTAACAACATATTTACTAATACGCTTAGTCCTGGAATGCACAGGAAGTACTTTGAGAATTGATAATCCATATGAAAAAGAAATCTACTCAATATTTGTTTATAGTTCTTGTTTTCCCTTAGCCTGAAGGCATTTAGTCCAAATGCTGTGTATAAAAGTTACCCGAGGTAGTTCCTTTCCAGCCCCTTCTCTCTAAAGACTTTGAACTATCCGCTTGGCACCATATCTCATTTCTGTATTTGTCACAACTGGCTCTTCAGGTACAGAGCCTCCCAGGAGTACCAGAGCAGTAGATCCCCTTCTCCATGGGTCTTCTACGCTGGGCTGAGGCCGCTCCCTCCCTCCTTCATTAGGCTTCCCTCCTCCCTCCTCTTGCCAGTTCCAGAAATGTCCTCACTCATGCCTCCTCCTATTCTCTTTGTGACTAAGATTTATTCCTTTTCTTTTTAAGGAGTCCTTTGCTATCATTTCAATGGGATCCTGGGAAGGAGAAAAGATGCCTTATGTTCCCATTCTGTTGGCTGTCCCCAACCCTCCAGGGACTCTAGAGTCAGGAAGATCTACCTTTATAAACTGTGAAACATGGGCACACTCCTTGACCTCTGTGTTTCTCAGATTCCTCCTCTAGGATGTGAGGGTGAGAAGCCATACATCACATGGATTTAGTGAGGACTGAACTAGACCTTACATATAAAGTGGCTGACACAGTGCCTGGCACCGTGGGCAGTAAATGATACCTGTCATTGTCATCTGACTGACACCTGGGTGCAATTCTCACTGATTGGCCACTTACTTATTTGCTTCCTCATCCCGGACCTACTAAGTGCTGGGCATAGTGGAGTCCCCGAGCATAAAAGGGGCAGGGAGGTCTCAGTTCCCATTATGGTCACCCCAACTGCCAGTCTCTGAGCTGGCAGTGTTTTTGGCAAGATGCTGCTTCTCCAGGCTTGGTTTCCTTCAGTCCCAGGATGAGCTTTTGGTCTGGGAGTTTTAAACTTCTTTCATGGCCTGGAGTCAAATGGTCTGTTGGGAGAGCTTCCCCCCAGCTGTGTGTCAGTGTGCCTCTGCTGGGCACCACTTTTATGCTGAGGACATATGATTGTCTCTGATGGTAATGAGTGATGAGCTGAAGACTGGTAGAGTGAGGCCAAATCCCTGTGTGGCTCCAGGAACGAGGATAAAAATAGCCCAAGTAATTGCTCATGCTCTTTTAAGGATTAAAAGTCAGCTTTCAGGCAAGCTGTGAAGCTCCGTGACCAGGACAGCAAGGGACACGGTTCCTTTTTTAGAGGTTTGGTCAGAACTCCCTGTGTACTGCTGGCTCCTGGACTTCTGTGATGCTATTCTCACTTGAGTAAGGGGGTCACCTTCACTAGTCTACACTCCATGGGGGCAGGGATGCATCTGAGGTGTCCCTACCCAGGGATGGGTCTGAAGTGTCCCTGGTGTGGGTCTGGCACACCAAAGGTGCTCAATAAACATTTTTAAATGAATTTATGAGCTGTGAAAAGGTTATATTTTAAAAATAGCCTTTAGAATAAGATCTGTAGTTGAGTCAATAGTAATGCACTGATGACAACTTCCAGGTCTTCACATTGTACAACAGCCATACAAGATGTCAACACTGGAGGAAGCTGGGTAAAGGGTACATAGGACTCTTTGTACTATTTTTGCAACTTCCTGTGTGTCTGTAATTATTCCAAAATAAAAAATAAAAGCAACAAAAATAACCTTTAGTTACGCTCGTGTCAATACTCTTTGACACTTGGAGGAAGCCGCACTGATAGAAAGTTGAATTGATTAAATCCCTGTTCATAGCAAGGCTTTTATTTCATTATTATTTTTGAATGTCAACATATGATTTATTCATATGATTCAAATTTTTGAATATGTAAATGAGGTCTACAGTGGATATTCTCTGCCCCAGCCACTCTGTTTCCCTCCCCATTGGCAACTGTTGTTATTTGTTTCTTGGGCTAATTTTCCTGAGATTGTGTGCACACATACACACATGTACTTGTGAATATGTATGTGTGAACATAAGTATATTTGTGCACGTGTATATTTATATACTGTTCTGTTATTTTATTTTC
Organism: Mirounga leonina; assembly: GCF_011800145.1. Lineage (NCBI taxonomy): Eukaryota > Metazoa > Chordata > Mammalia > Carnivora > Phocidae > Mirounga > Mirounga leonina. The sequence goes on from NW_023270852.1 coordinate 6,628,621, forward strand.
CCACTTTACCATATCTTGGAGGTTTTTAATATCACTATACAATGAGCTTCCTTGTCGTCTGTTATGGCTGTACCACATCATCTTTTTTTTAGAGAGAGGGAGGGGGGAGAGGCAAAGGGAGAGGGAGAGAGAGAATCTTAAGCAAGCTCCATGCCCAGCATGGAGCCAGGTGTGGGGCTTAATATCATGACCCCGAGATCATGACCTGAACTGAAATCAAGAGTCGGATGCTTAACCAACCAAGCCACCCAGGTCCCCCTGTACCCCTACATCTTTTATGGCCCCTATTGATGGACATTCATGTTGTTTCCAATCCTATTGCTTTTATAGACAAAGCTGTAATGAATAATCTTGTTCACTTGTCACTTCCCAAGTGTGTTTATAGAATAAATTCCTAGAGGTGGAATTGGGTCAAAAGGTGGATTTTTTTTTATATAAGCCTTATAATAATAAGGCTAAGATTATAGCCTTATAATCTTGAGAAGGCTAAATTGTCTTCTATAGAGCTTGCTCCATATTACACATCCACCAGTAATGTGTTTTATAAAATGCTTGTATTAATGCAGTGATTTTGAAAGGTATTTATTTGTGAGACTGGTGAAAGCTACGGACCTGGACCCAAGAGAAACACAAATCATACAGTGTTTCACATACAATTTCAGTTGGCTCAGAAACTCCTGAGAGATATCCATGAACCCTAGTTTAAGACACCCTGGCTGAGGGAGAAAGAGCTTTAGGGCCAACCCACCTAAGTTCACCCCTTAACTCTACCATTTCCCAGCTGTGGAATGTCAGGCTTTCACCTCTTCATGTCTCAGTTTCTTTTTGGAAGGAAAAGTACAATAATCCTATTTCACAGAGCAATTGTGAGGATACATACATACTTTCGTGTAGAGCATCTAATGCAGAGGCTGGAATATAGCAGGTGCTCAGTGGATGGCTTGTATACACACCCACACCTTGCTCCCACACACACCCTCATGTGTACACAATGCCTTCCATTCCTTTTCAACCTAAGTTTCTAGTTGTCTCTGGAGCAACTCCTGCTAGAGTCACAAGATCAACCCTTAGAGCATCATTCCCCAAAGTGGGGTCCTTAGACCAACTGCATAAGAGTCACCTGAGGGCCTTAATTAAAATGCAGATTCCTGGGTCCCTCTGTAGATCCATGGAGTTAGAACTTTTGGAAGAGGGGTTTAAGGAGCTTCATGCTTGGGGATTCTCATACACAATGAAGTTAGAGAAACAGTACTGTACAGTTTGATAAATTCCTTCTAGTCCCTATACCTGAAATTCTAGTAGTTACCACGATGTGGCTTTGTTAGTGGCAGCCTATACCCATCAAATGGATAGGTGTAGACACCTGAGAGAAAGCAGGACTAGTACGTGGGACAGTTTCTTCTGGTTCCATCTACAAAAATACTATTATTTATGGGTGTAACAGACAGCATGAACCCTATTCTCGTCAGGAATCTTTGTCATAATACCCAGGGAGACCAGGACTAGATGCCTATGGTAAGGATTGGGGTGGAGGCCCAGGGTGTCAGGTTTGGTGGAGAAAGGCTGCCATGGCTGGGGTGGCTGACCCATGGCCAGGAGCTGGGAATAGGACTGTATAAAGCCAGACAGTGGGCACCGGGAGGGCTTGAGGGCACAGGCTTTGAAGCACCAATCTCTATAACTCTCAGAACTGGTGGATGATTTCTGGGGTGGCAAGTGATGGTCTAGGGCTGGAGTTGCCAGATTTAGCAAATAAAAATACATGACGTGCAGTTCAATTAGAATTTCAGATAATTTCAGGGGCGCCTGGGTGGCTCAGTCGTTAAGCGTCTGCCTTCGGCTCGGGTCATGATCCCAGGGTCCTGGGATCGAGCCCCGCATTGGGCTCCCTGCTCGGCAGGAGGCCTGCTTCTCCCTCTCCCACTCCCCCTGCTCGTGTTCCCTCTCTCGCTGTGTCTCTCTCTGTTAAATAAATAAATAAAATCTTTAAAAAAAAGAATTTCAGATAATTTCAAATATCATATATATAACAAGTATGTCCTGTACAATATTTGGGACATACTTACACTACAAAAGTTATATGCTGTTTATCTGAAATTCAGATTTAAGTGGGGTGTCTTGTATTTTATCTGGCAACCCTACCCAGGGCTTTTCTGAGCTGCCTCTAACCTCAGAAGAGGGCTGGAGCCCCCATGTGACTTGCACAGAATCTAGAGCTCTGTGACTTTGGCCCAAGGTGGGCACTGCACCCAAGGTGGGTGAGTAGTAAGTAGGGTCGGCATGTGGACTTCCAGGAGGGAGACAGCCTGTTCTTGCCTGTGTCTGGGCAGGGGCAGGAAATGAATATGTGCTGATCAATGGAATGAGATGCTGGGACCGTGCTAAGCCTTCACTATGGTCTCCTTTAGGCCCCCTGCAACTCTTTGAGTTAAGTGTTATTGCTGTTATCCCTGTCTTAGAGATGAGGAGACTAGAACTCCACAAAGCAAAGACCACAGGACTGCTGAGTGCGGCAGCAAGGATTGAAGCCCCTGGGGCTGTTGCCAGGTCTGGGATTAGCTGAACCTCCTAGGCCCTTCTCTCTGGTAATCCCAAGGGTTTAAGGTGGGAGCAGCCCCGGCCCATGAATCCCCGGGACAGGAAGTGTTCCCACTTTCTCCTGGCCTGCAGCCAGGGTCTTGTCCAGCCTCACATGCTTGCTGGGGATTCCAGGCTGGGAGGCAGATCTGCAGTTTCTTTGGTCCCCGTCTGGCCAGGAAAGTGCCCAGTGATGCGGGCTGCCCATGGGCACTGCCATCCACTGTGTGGGTGCCCATGGGAGGTACTCAGGGCAAGCTCCTGCCTCACAGGCCCACCCTGCCCTGAGCTCTGGGGCTGGCCTGGTCAGCTTCCCCTGCTGTTAGCCCCCTGAGTGGGGCCAGAGGGGGCTCTCCGAGGAGCTCCAGGCTCCAAGTCCCAGCCCCTCTAGGAGGAGGCGGTGGCTGAGGCTCAGCAGCCAGAGGCTTCTCAGCTCGGAGCTCCAGAGCCAAATGTAACATTGACCTTAAATGGTAAAAGCTCCCCAGAGTGAAGAGAGGCTGGCCAGAGGAGGAAAGGGGAATAACTCAGTTTTAGGTAAGTCATTGCTATATCTAAGAATAACCTGCTCTTCAGCTGGGACGCGAGGGAACCCTTCTCCTCCTTAAAGGTACAGGGTGCTGGGATGGGGGCGCTTGACTTTAACTTTCAGGGGAGTTGGCTTTGTTGGGTGCCATTTCAGCTGAGTGTTTTTATTGTTGCTGTCATGATTTTTAAATAAGAAGTGAATCTTGCCAGTCCTAACTTAACTAAACTGTGCTCTGTCTGCTGCTGTTGGAGGAAAGCATGCACAGGCTAGGGTGAAAATGTGGGATCTGACTGGAGAGCTCACCCCCAGATTTCCTGTGCACCCCTCTAGGGAATAGTGGGTCCTCAGCTTATGTAAGCCCTCTGGGCAGTGCTTTCTCCCCATTGCCTGCTGCCCCTTTCCCAGCTCGGCTCTGTGCTTACTTGTGCCTCCCTCTGCCCCCCCCCAACCCTGTGCCGCAGCCCGGTCCACTTTGGACCCTATGTGGGCCCAGCCCTGTCTCCATTCTTGACTTGCCCCTGTTTCTGTCCCTGCCCCTCCTGTCCTGTGTTTTCTGGTCACAGCCCCTGTTTTCAACTCTGTCTCTATCTCTCCTTTTGTGTCCAGCTTTGCCCCCTGTGCCCTTTCCTTCCTCCATTGAGGGAGTACCTGTGCCCAACCTGTGTCCCTAGCCATGCTCACCTCCAGGAGCTCGGTGTCAAAGCTATCCTAAAATAAACGGCACTCAGGCTGGCTTTCTCCAAAGAAGAGGCCGGGGCGCAGAGGGCAGAGAAAGGCCTAGCTGTCTTGCTCCCTCCTGCCCAGGAAATGTTTGTGAAATCCTGGAGATGCTCTGCAGTTTAAGTCAACAGAGTACAGGGTTTGGGACCTGTGGCCAGTGCTCCTGCCTCCCAGAGCTCAGCAGCTGGTGTCCTCTTAACACTCTCAGGCTGCTCTTTGGGGGTCTGGTGGGTGGGAGGAGTAAAGCAGCCTACGGGCTTGTCTGAACTGGGTCTCCTGCAGGGGAAAGGAGGAAGCTTCCCAGAACTGTTCTGGCTGGAAACACTAGGGAGTCAGAGTCTCCGAAGGGTTCCACCATCCCCACCAGGGGGCAATGACATGCTGGTGAGACAGCTGGGGTTAACTCCCCTGCAACCTCACCCAGTCCTTTTCCGGGGAGGAAACACAGGTTGAATGACTTGCCTAAGGTCAGACCACTAAGGAAGAGCAGTTTCTAGGACTCGAACCCAAGTCTGACTCTAATGGCTGAGTCAACATAGTTGTGAGTGAGAGGGTACTCTTGCTTCTTGTGATTTCTGACCAAACGGACAATACAGTTGTCACTGTCATGTTTGGTTATCCTTGATACAGTGGTGTGTGTGTGTGTGTGTGTGTGTGTGTGTTGGGGGTGACTATATTCACAGCTAATATAACTTTCTTTATGCTTCTAGTCAGTGGGACATTCCTGCCTACTCTCAAAGGTCATCTGGGAGATACAATCAGGTGCTAATTCCTACAACACGATCAATGATCCCATAAACATGTTTTCTGGAAGAAGAAAAAAAATAGCAAGCACACCATTCTTAACGTGCATCGAACCCTGTTCTAAGCACTTCCCATATAGTAATTCAGCATCCACACCCCTCTAGGGTAGGGATTATTGTTACGTCCTCATCTTGTAGGTGGCGACATTTTAGCATAGAGAGGTCACACAGCTGGTGAGAGGTGGCACTGGCATTTGACCCCAGGCAGCCTGTCTCTGGAGGCTCTGCTCCTAACCACCATGCTCTGTTCATCTCCAGTTGGTACCACGTCCGAGAGGGCAGTGGGGGAAGCACTGACTGTCTGTCGATGCTCTGCCTAAGGCTTTCCACACGGGATTTCTTGTGCTCTCCTCAGTAATGCTGTGAGGGTGGTATCTTAACCAGTTTTACAGGGAGGACACGAGGACTAGGGGATGTTAAATGACTTGTCCAAGGTCACCCAGCCACCAAATGACGGAGCAGGGGAATTTAGTCTTGGATGAGGATAATTAATGCCTTCTTCTTGGCACCGATTGTCAGGGGGACCAGTGGGCTCATAGCTTCAGGATGAGGGGTTCTGAGTCTCTGTGAGAGGAAGCTGGATGCCTGGCCTGATGGGCTGAACTACAAGTATGGTTCTCAGCTTCTCAAATGGCCCTGCCTCCTTTGCCCAAGTCTTGGTAATGAAGGTGGATGGATGCAGCTCACACCTCCAGCAGGGGTGGAGACTGAGCCCTGTGAGGGCAGAGACATTGTCTCATTCTCCACTGTGTGTCCTGCATCCAGAATGATGCTGGGAGGTACTGAGTGTTCAGGATCAATTTGTTTTCCTTATGAAGAAATGGACATAATGCTCACAAGTGTATTGCAGTTAAACAGGGCCCTCGTTTATTGTGTATGTATACCTGATGATCAGATTCTTTGAGGCTGGCAAGTGCAGGTCTCAAGTTAGCCATCTCCCCCCACCCTGCCATCTCTTCTGGGTGTTCCATGGGGCCACTGGGCTGCCTCTCAGCCATCCTCTCTGTGGTTCAGCAGTCATCTGACGGGTTCTGACTGAGGAGGAGCAGAGACCTGGATGGGTGGTAGAGGAGAGATTTTGCCCCTGCCACTAGGGAAGCTCTTGGAATTAGTGGGAGGGAGATAGAGAACTGAGTTCTTGTGTAGTGAATGTACAAATGGATATAAATTGAGCCCCGCTTGAGGTCCTTGTGCTGGGATCTGTCCTGGAACGTTATTTCACTTAATCCTTGTGATAGAGATGAGGCCACTGTAGTGGAAAGAGGTATAGCGATGTGCCCAAGGCCACGCAGCTGGTAGGTGGTGAGCAGGCATTCCAGCTCAGGCTGCTTGGGTCCAAAGCGGGGACTTCCTGTGTTAGATGCCACCCTGCCTCTAGTTAGTAACACGCGTCTTGGGGAAGTTATTGAGTACCACAGTCCAAATTATAGAAAAATCAAGAAAAGGGGGAAAGGGATATTGTGTTTGCCCTATAGGCCCTGGAGGCCAGAGCCTGAGGTTCAGGGGACAGCTCAGGGCAGCCTCACTAGATGGGATGCAGAGGCAACAGAAGCCCGTGACCTTGGACAAGTCCTGCCTTCTCTGCAAGGGCCTTCTCTAGAGGAGAAGGAAAGCAGGTGACAGCCAGTCAGCCAGTCAGCCAGAAAACCTCCCTCCCAGTGGGCCACAGCTGTAAAAAACAATTTTCAAAGGCTGGGGTTAATCAGTTCTGGTTACTTTCTTCCTAGTACTTTTTATATGTATAATTTTTATTCCACTTCTTTCCCTGGTAATAAAAGTAATATATGTTCTGTGCTAAAATTTCTTAGAAAATATAGAAATAGATATAAATAAGAAATACAGAAGTAAATGTGAAGAATTAAAAAATCCCTCCAGAATCCTGTCACTCAGAGATAAATATTGGTTTGTTTTTTGTTTTTTGTTTTTTGTTTTTAAGGATTTTACCCATTTATTTGACAGAGAGAGAGAGCACAAGCAGGGGGCACAGGAGAGGGAGAAGCAGGCTCCCCACTGAGCAGGGAGCCTGACGCGGGGCTTAATCCCAGGACCCCGGGATCATGACCTGAGCCGAAGGCAGACGCTTAACTGACTGAGCCAACCAGGTGCCCCAAATATTGTTAATATTACAGTGTATTTCTTTATCTTTCTCTGTATTTTATAAAACTAAGGTCTTACTATATGTGATTTTCTAGTCCGCTTAAACAAATTTTTTTTAAGATTTTATTTATTTTTTTGAGAGAAAGAGAGAGAGCACACAGGAGGGGGTGGGGTGGGGAGGGGCAGAGGGAGAGGGAGAAGTAGACTCCCCGCTGAGCAGGGAGACTGACAACGTGGGGCTCTATCCCAGGACCCTGGGATCATGACCCGAGCTGAAGGCAGATGCTTAACTGAGCCACCCAGGCGCCCCCGCTTTAAAAATTTTTAAAGACTTTATTTTCCTAGGGCAGTTTTAGGTTCACAGCAGGAAGGAAGGTACACAGATTTCCCACATACCCCCTGCTTCACACATGCACAGCCTCCCCCATTAGTAACACCCCCTACCAGAGTGGTTCATTTGTTAAAACTGGTGAATCTATACTGACACATCATTGTGACCCCAAATCCATAATTTACCTTCAGGTTCTCTCTTGGTGTTGTTCATTCTATGGGTTTAGGCAAATGTATAAGGATATGTATCCACCATTATAGTACCATGCAGAGTAGCTTCACTGCCCCAAAGACCCCCTGTGCTCCAGCTACACACCCTTCCTCCCAAGCCCCGGTCTTAGCAACCACCAATCTTTTTACTTTCTCCATAGTTCGGCCTTTTCCAGAATGTCAGATAGTTGGAATCACACAGTATGTGGCCTTTTCAGGCTGGCTTCTTTCACTTAGCAACGTGCATTTGAGTCTCTTCCATGTCTTTTCATGGCTTGCTAACTCATTTCTTTTTAGCACTGGATAATATTCTGCTGTCCTGATGTACTACAGTTTATTTATCCACTCACTGAGGACATCTTAGTCTGCTTTTTTTTTTTTTTTAAACCGGACGTTCTATCACGATCATTTTTCCCTCTCATTAAAGATACTTCAAAACACGATGTTTTGATGGTTGTATAATACAGAGTAATTTTAGCTGTGCCATGGTTTAATCATCGTTTCTCTTGTTGGGCATGTACAAATGTGGTTTTTCTTTGGGGACAGTCCCACTGGCACACACATGATGGCTTTTCTGTACATGTATGACATTTGGAAACTCAGGTGGGCTTGTGTGGTGGGGCCCAAGGTGTGGCTTATTCTGCAAGATGATAGTAAGTGGGATACTGACTCAGCCCGAAACACATGAACTCACATCACAAGAATGTTATTCCCTTGTCAGCTATTTCTAGTCCTTCCACGAAGAAGAAAGCCTCGATCTGAGGCTTACAGGACTTTCAGCACTAAAACCAGAAGTCCGAGGCCACTCAGGACAAGTTGTTCACCCTGGCTTGAACCGAGTGTGCCTTCAACATCTTTCAGACCCTGGCCTGTCTCCCTTCCTGACAAAATGAGAGCAAGCCTACATCAGGCAATAGCTCATATTTAGTAAGTGTTTTTACTTAATTTATTTTTAAAATCCTCTCTTTGTGGTATAAGTGGTAGATTTTTCCCTTTATGGTAGGGATATAAAGTGTCCTTTTTGGATAAATGTAATGACAAGGGCAGCTGACACTTACTGAGCACCTATTTTGTGCTGGGTGCTGTTCTAAGCCTTTACTGGCAGTTCCTCATTTCGTCCACCCGGCAACCCCCTGAAGTAGTTACCATGATTATCCCTGTTATACAGATTAGGAAACTGAGGCACAGAGAGGGCAAGGCGCTTGTCTAGCAACACAAAGCTGGTAAACGGCAGAGTCGGGATTTCAACCCTGGTTTTCTGGCTTATTGCTAAGGCAAATTAAAGAATGTTAAATCAATCAATGTATAGGTGGCACACGGACATGGCAAAAAATGTGAGGGTAGTGGGCAGGTGACTCAAGCTTAGGAAACACTGGCGTGGAGGAAATCGGGGTTCTAGGAGCAGGGGGTACCAATGAATGCAGGATGTGGGGGATGAGATCATACCTTGCTCACAGTGAGGCTGCAGGCTGGCAGGCAGTGCAGAGGGCATGGCAGCTGCCCTGGGAAGGGACACACAGAACCACACGGACTTCTGCCACTGACAGGCTAACTGGGAGGATGTTTACAGAAGGCCCAAGGTTTCTAGTTCATCAGAAGGAGAGAAAGCCTGAAGACACCCTTGATGTTGCTTATACACGTGTGGTCAAGAGTGCTGGCCCCCAGTCAGGAGGTGGGCTCAACGTCGACCACGTCTTCCCTCAATATCAGAGTGGGAGATGTCATCTCGAGCTAGAAGCAGCACTGTGTTCTGGTGGAAAGTGCAGCCCCTGGAGTGATCGCCGTGGCAAAAAATGTGAGGGTAGTGACTGATAAGGCTGGTATTAGAGAATGGGACTTATACTGGAAGGCAAGTAGGCTTTCTTTATTATTATTATTTTTTAAAAATTTAATTCCAGTTTAATTAACATATAGTGTTATATTAATTTCAGGTGTACACCCCACCCATCCTTCCACCCTCCTCCCCTCTGGTAACCACCAGTTTGTTCTCTATAGCTAAGAGTCTGTTTCTTGGTTTGTCTCTTTTTTTTTTTTTGGTTGTTTTGTTTCTTAAATTCCATGTATGAGTGAAATCCTATGGTATTTGTCTTTCTCTGACTGACTTATTTCACTTACCATTATTCTCTCTAGATCCGTCCATGTTGTTGTAAATGGTAAGATTTCATTCTCATTTATGGCTGAGTAGTATCCCACTATATATATGTATATCGCATCTTCTTTATCAGTTGATGGACACTTGGGCCCTTTCTATAATTTGGCTATTATAAATAATGCTGCTATACACATAGGGGTGCATATATCTTTTCAGATTAGTGTTTTTGTATTCTTTGGGTAAATACCCACTTGTGGATCATATGGTAATTCTGTTTTTAAGAATTTTCCATACCATTTTCCCTCATGCAATCCCACCAACAGTGCCTGAGGGTTCCTTTTGCTCCATATCCTTGCCAACACTTGTTTCTTGAGTTTTTGATTTTAGGCATTCTGACAGGTGTAAGGTGATATTTCATTGTGGGTTTGATTTGCATTCCCCTGATGTTAAACATCTTTTCACATGTCTGTTGGCCATCTGTATGTCTTCTTTGGAGAAACGTCTGTTCGTGTCTTCTGCTTATTTTTTTTTTAAAGATTTTATTTATTTATTTGAGAGAGAGAGAATGAGAGACAGAGAGCACGAGAGGGAAGAGGGCAGAGGGAGAAGCAGACCCCCTGCTGAGCAGGGAGCCCGATGCGGGACTCGATCCCAGGACTCCAGGATCATGACCTGAGCCGAAGGCAGTCGCTTAACCAACTGAGCCACCCAGGCGCCCTCTTCTGCTCATTTTTAAGTTAGATTATATGGGGTTTTCTGGTGTTGAGTTGTATAAGTTCTTTATATATTTTGCATACTAACCCTTCATTGAATATGTCATTTGCAAATATTTTCTCCCATTCAGTAGGTTGCTTTTCAGTTTTGTCAATTTTTTCCTTCACTGTGCAGATAATTTTTATTTTGATGAAGTCCCAATAGTTTCTTTTTGCTTTTGATTCCCTTGCCTCAGGAGACATATCTGGAAAAATCTTGCTATGGCCGATATCAGAAAAATTATTGCCTGTGTTCTCTTCTAGGATTTTTATGGTTTCAGGTTTCACATTTAGGTCTTTAATCCATTTTGAGCTTATTTTTGTGTATGGTGTTAGAAAGTGGTCCAGTTTCATTCTTTCTTTTTAAAATTCTATTTCATTAATATATACTGTATTATTAATTTCAGGGATAGAATTTAGTGATTTGTCATGTGCATATAATACCCAGTGCTCATTACATCAAGTGCCCATCACTCAGTTACCCCATCCCCCTACCCACCTCCCCTCCAGAAACCCTCAGTTTGTTTCCTAGAGTTAAGAGTCTCTTGTGGTTTGTCTTCCTCTCTTTTTTTTCTTATTTTTCCTCCCCTTCCCCTATGTTCATCTGTTTTGTTTTTTAAATTCCACATATGAGTGAAGTTATATGGTGCTTGTCTTTCTCTGACTGGCTTATTCCATTTAGCATAATACTCTGTAGTTCCATCCATGTTGTTGCAAATGGCAAGATTTCATTCTTTTTGATGGCTGAATAATATTCCATTTGCATGTGGCTTTCCAGTTTTTCCAACACCATTTTTTGAAGAGACTATCTTTTTTCCATTGCATATTCTTACCTTCTTTGTCAAAGAAGTAGGCTTTTTAAAGTTAAGCCAATTTACCCCATCCCTATGGAGTGCCCTCTAGTGGAGGCAGGCCCCCCTGCAGGCAGCACATTCCCAAGAGAAAGGGACGAGGAAAGGGCTGAGCTAGTCAGGTTGACCTTTGTCAGAACTCACTATCAGATAGCCATTCTCCTGGCAGGTGGAGGTCTTCTCACGTGAATGAAACAATCATGTAGGAGAAGCATTATGCCCCTAACGGTCCCACAGTGAGGGCCTAGCCCAAGCCCTGTTGCAAAGCTGGTCTCTCAGGTGATGTACATTTGGCAGATGTGTCACACTCTAGTAACAGGTAGGGAGCTTTCAGGTTATAGGGGCTGCCACATAGTCCCAAGAGGGTGGACATCCCAGCTCCTCCCTTTTCCCCAGGGATGGAAAGGATGGAATGCCATCCTTTCTCTTCACGAGTTGCTCAGTGGGCACCTGTTTGAAAAACAGTCCTTCTGTGGACAAGACAAGCAACCAACTAGAAGTGTGTGGTGTGAATTTGGTTTCATGCAAGTTCCATCTAGGCAGCTCCAGTCAGAGAGCAAATGACCTCCTAATCACCCCTTCCTCTGGGATACTTTCTATAGATAGACAATGAAAGGAGGGGTTCAGAACTACCATTGTTTGAGCATGCTGTTCATGCCAGGCATTTTATATATACTATCTTGTTAAACTCAGACCATAACCATCTAAGGGAGATATTTGTGAGCAACCAACTCAGGCGACTTATTCAAGACAACTAAGAGTAACTAGTAAGTAAAGAAAGGGGAATAAATTAAAAAGCCATCAAACCCCTAATCCACAGCAACTTCCATCTGTCTGGCTCATACACCCAGGCCATAGGGCAGAATAAGAATGTCCAGCCCCTGTCCCTGCTCCTATAGTTGGAGCCCAGGAGGTCCTGGCACTGCTGCTTAGAGCAGAGGCTCTGAGCTTTGGGGCAAGAGTCTGGGCAGCTACTCTATTTAGCCTTCTCTGTTTTGTATCTCTCTTTTGTCTTCTTTCAGTATGTGACAATCTTGATCAGGTCTCATAACCTTGTCTATGGGCAAGCCCCTTCTTCTAGTAGGAAAATACAAGTTTAGAATCTCTATTGCAAGAAATGCCATGTCCTACACTCTGCGACTCACCAAGGCTTGTGCCCTAAAAGATCACAGATCCTGCCATGATCACCCAGTCTGCCTCAGAGGCAGTGTTTGGTAGTGGTTGGGACCTCAGCTTCTCAAATCAAATGACCTGAATTCGAGTCTCAGCCTTGCAACCTTCTGCCTGACCTTGGGCAAATGATCTAACCTCTTCTTACTTTCCTGATGTATAAAATAGGGCTGACAATGACCACAATATATCTTGCTCAAAGACTTGTTATGAAGATGAAATGGATTGGTGTATTTAAATAACTTATCTGTGTATAAGTACTCAACGGATAATAACTATTATTCAAACCCAGGTTAACACTGAGCACATGAAACTCCTCTATTCTGTGGCCCAGATGGTCAGGTTTTTCAAAGAGCTGTCTTGTCATATTTTCAACCTGTTTGGGGCTTGGTTCCCTGGTAGAAAGAATATAATATCTTCCTGGGCTTCTTACCTAAGACATCTTTTCTGTTCCCCAGCTGAAGTCAAACTGGTCCCTAATGTAAGTTGGAAGGTGATGAGGCTAAGTATTGTCAGGAGGAATCTAGCTGGATGCCAAGAGGACCCCCTAAGAAGCATCATCTTGGGGACATTCCAAGGTCCTGGGCCTATCCCTAAGCCTGGTCAGTGGCCTGGAGTTGATTGTTCACATGGAGACTGACCCATAATAATCAAACTCATAAGAGACTGAAGTATATAATTCCGAGCGTCTGTGTGCTAATGTATGGTGAGAGATAACCCTTTCCAGTGACCAAAAGACCTGGAAGATCAAGATTTTGCTCAGAAGGTAGAAAATTCTAAGGGGTGTTTCACCTAGGCTATAATCTGGTCCGGTAGCCATCTCTGCCTACAACAGAGAAACTTCCCCAGAGCACAGGCTCCTGGAAGCCTTAGATAAGCATTTCTCTTTGGAGTCTCCTTTTATTTTTTAGAAAGATGGGGTTTCTAAACCTCTGGAAGGTAGTTCAGAGAATCAAAGGAAAAAGTAGACAGCTAGGTGTCAGGAAGATAATCCCCAGGGCAGTGCTGGGGACCTTATAGCAGGAACTTGCCAACTGTTTTTCTAGAGCAAAGGTCTTCTCCAGGACAAAGGTTTTTTGATGGTTCATCTCATCAATTAAAAAAATTGTTTTAGCATGTACCTCCAATTTATGTGCATTTCTTTATTTTAAATCATATTCATGAGCTACATTAATATGCTAGTTATTTTATAAAACACAGAAATAAAAACAGAAATTTTTAGGGGTGGACAAAGATGAAATTATTTATGAAAACCATGCTTTATTTTTTTAAATAGTGCCACCAGCTTTCCTTAAAAGAGTATTCCTTAGTGAGAGAGCTCATTATGTTTTAAAATCTCAGCACTTTGGATAACCCCAGGCTTTAATGACTATCATGATAAATGAGATACTGTAACAATCAGTCTCCCAGCAAGGAACCAAATCCAACACAACTGGCTCAAGAGACTTTAACAGAGGACTATTTACAAAGGATGGTGCCTAGCTGGAAGGGGCAGGAGAAAAAAATAGTGAGACCAGAATCCAGTGACATGGGAGCCAAGGAAGAAGGTCCCTCCAGAATGAGCTGTAGTTAAGGATAGATACAGCCATGCCAGAGATGTAGTGCTGAAGCAAGAAGGAACAGGGAAGAAAATGCCCCAACCTCTCCCCCCGCCCCACCTCTTGCTGGCCCATTGACCAATCTCAGGTAGCATGCATGGAAGCCCAAGTGGTACATCCTGTAGGTGTCACCTGAGAGCACGGGGCACAGAATGGATTGGGGGTGGGAAAGGCAGGGAGAAAGGGAGGTTGGGAAGACGATAACCAGCTCAGATAGCTGATGGAGAAGGGCAATTTTACTTACTGAATTGTAAGTAAAATTGTAAGCAGAACTTTCAGTTTGATTCACCAGTTTTCACACACTGAGAGTTGTTGCTTTTGGTGTTAGTAGTATTATAGTATCTTTATTCCACATTTTCTGCAGGAGCCTTTTAAGCCATTTGCCCATTTTATGATGGTTGGGTTGGTTAAACCTAGATAAATATATTTCACTAATCCATTTACTTGGGCACATACAAATTGTGTCATACTTCACTGAAAGCAAATGAATACATGAGGGTGCTATTATGTCAGTCCCTTAGCATTGTAGAGTTTCTCTTGTCCCTTCAGGACATCTTACAAACTGGATGTGACAGTGACCTCTCAACATAGGGACTGAATGAAGGCACCATTGTCAATCTGCTTATTTAATACTAAGAAATTAGAAATTAGTAACAGGTTCCAGTTGTCTTCCCATTCCACAGGATTACCTTGCACATTCCCTGGACACTCATACTCAGAGTGGAGTACAGATGTGGTCATGGAGAACCATCCCTTGTATATAGGGGTTCCTCCTAGAGAAAGGGAAACTGCCCAAATCAAAATCTTTCCAAAGGATGTCTTCACCTGCCAACTCATAATCGTCTTCCTGTCCTGTCATCTGGAGATCACAGTCAAGCCTCTTTTTTTTTTTTTTTTAAGATTTTATTTATAGGGGTGCCTAGGTGGCTCAGTCAGTTAAGCATCCGACTTTTGATTTTGGGTCAGGTCATGATCTCAGCTTCTGGGATTGAGCCCCATGTGGGGCTCTGTGCTCAGCACAGAGTCTGCTTAAGAGATCCTCTCTCCCTCTGCCCCTCCCACCGCTTGTGCATGCCCTCTCTCTCTCTCTCAAATAAATAAATACAATCTTTTTGTTGTTGTTTAATGGCTATTCATTTTATTTATTTATTTTTTTATTATGTTATGTTAGTCACCATACAGTACATCATTAGTTGTTGATGTAGTGTTCCATGATTCATTTTGTGTATAACACCCAGTGCTCCGTGCAATACATGCCCTCCTTAATACCCATCACCGGGCTACTGATCCCTCCACCCCTTGCCTCTAAAACCCTCAGTTTCTTTCCCAGAGTCCATAGTCTCTCATGGTTCGTCTCCCCCTGTGATTCCCCCCCTTCATTTTTCCCTTCCTTCTCCTAATGTCCTCCATGCTATTCCTTATGTTCCATAAATAAGTGAAACCATATGATAATTGACTTTCTCTGCTTGACTTAAATAAGTAAAATCTTAAAATTTATTTATTTATTTATTTGAGATAGAGGGACAGAGCATGAGCATGGGGGGAGGAGGCAGAGGGAGCAAGGAGCCTGACACGGAACCTCGATCCCAGGACCCTAAGATCATGACCCAAGCCAAAGGCAGACGCTTAACTGACTTAGCCACCCAGGTGACCCCCAGTCAAGCTTCTTAACCCTTCAACCATATTTACAGACAATTTCTTGTGTTACTTCCATAGATAACTAATCATATCCCTTGCATGTGGTTTTTTCACATGGTTGTATTGGAAGGCAGCCTTATTTCCCCATGTACAGACAATTCTGACAGGTCTGGGGTTCACAGGGCCTTACACTGATAGATGGTTCTCTGGTCAGCTGGGCCCAGCAGAGAAAGAGGGGTATGGGGATAGACCTCAAGGATATGGCACATTAGACCCAGAAACACTTGGCAAATTGTCCCTGTCTCATGACTCCTACAGTCTGTAAGATACCAAAGTTGCTCTGACACACAAGGAAAGCAAGCCTGCCTTTTTAGAGTCCTGGAGGGGAAGATTCTACTTGCTGAAATCTCTAGGGGGCTTGTTTTGCTTGACAATAAGAAAAATGATAATAATGTACTTATCGGTTACTGTAACAGCTATCATTTGTTGAACACCAGTTACATACTGCATTAAGTGCTTTATGTATATTCCCTCATATTTTTGTAGCACCCTGTGAGATAGGTAATAATATTATCTCCAGTTTGCTGATGAGAAAACCAAAGCTTTCTGAAGTTCATTAGTTAACTCAGGATTTCAGTGGGAAGTGGCACGGTCAAGGCTCAATTGCCCTTGGTGCAAAGTGCATACAGCCCATCAACAGATGGAATCTCACACTTGGAGCTCTCAGGCCAGGAGGAGGTAGAGGCTGCACCAGTAAGACCTTTAAAAAGGTTAGGTCATCATGAATTTATAGAGGGGTATTTAGGGAAGCTAGAACCATGGCAAGTTCATAGCAGGTTCTTGGTGGATATTGAGTGAGTGAATGAATGAACAAACACTCCTAGGTTTGAAGACAGTGAATATCTTCCAATATCCATCCCTGGTGCTGAAATGAAGACAACATATAAGCAAGGGGTGCCAGGTTCTAGGCTTGGTTCTGCTTCCAACTCATTTTGTGCCCTTGAGCAAATTACTTCTGCCTTCTGAGGCCTTGGTTTCCTCATCTGTGAGCCGTTCATTCTCCAAGCCCCAGTGATTTACCTCAGTAGTCATATGACTGAGGCCGTCCTGGAGCACTGATTGTGTTAGTTGCTGCATCTGTGACAAGGAGGATTGCAGGTGTGTTAGAAGAGTCAGCTATTACTGTCTGTTTTCTAAAAGCCCCTGCAGTGCCTTTGTGGGCAGTCAGAACTGGCATCAGGTCCAGAGTAAAATGGAAGGCTGTATATGTAAGAAAACATTTGCTGCTGAAGGGAATGCTTATTCATTCCCTTTCTTATTAACAAGGCACTTGACTCATGCTTTGGACATTTGCTGTTCAGATCAGAGATGTGTTTGTTGCTAACAAAAGCAGCCTCTGGAGCCTGGTTCCTCTTCCCTCACACTACAGGGTCAGCTGCTCCAAGCCCTTCGGCTCTGGGAGCAGCTGGGTGTGTACTATGGAATGGAGTTGGAGGCAAAAAGACTGGAAGTTCTTTGGAAGAGATGTGGGACACCAGAATTTGAGGATCTTCAGGAGGTACTGGGTACCCCCTCAGAGCTCCCTAAGTGGAGGAGATCTTGGGAACTTGAGGAGACCCCCTAAAATGATTTGAGCAGCTAGCTACCCTCTGCAGAGCATGTTCTCAGACTGTATCTCAGGGGATCCTCCCAGAGGACCACACAGCCATATCTGTGTAACCTCACATGGATTGTCGGGATTTCATAATTTTATGCATTATATATAGCCCTGCCCCTATCACCTCACTTTTCAGAGCACAAAGGACCAACGGTGTCATCATTACTTGGGAGCTTGTTAGCAATGCAGACTCCCAAGTGCTGCCTCAGACCTACTGAGTCAGACTCTGCAGCTTAACAAGACCCCTAGATGATTCATGTGAGCATCACAGTCTGAGACAGGCCACCTGCCGCACTGTCCATGGTGCTACTGGGAGTATCTGAATCGCAGGTCACACTGTTATTTCAAATTACAGCAAGATGTTTCATGACAGAAAATCCCATCTGGAAGATACATCTGGCATTAAATCATTAAATGGCTATATAAAGGCCAAGAATTCCTGGATAGTCCTGTCTGCCCAAGCCCCTTTCCCCTTACCCACCTGATGCTTCCCACTTCCCCCCCACCCCCATTGGAGAAATGACACTTAGGGGGAGGGGGCAATTTGTTTCTGAGTTGGTTCTTTCAGCTTTCCTGTGATACACGTGACCTCCAGAGACATCTCAATAGAGGGAAGAGAGGAATGCAGGAGGCACGGCTCTCTGTACCTCAGCCCAGAGGTGACACATAGTCTCTTGGCCAGAGCTAGTGGCAGGGAGAGGCTGGCAATGCAGAAGAGCACAGGAACACTCAGAGAGTGCTAACCATCTCTGCCAGAGGCGGAGGATTAGTGAGGCAGGTAACAGCAGAGCCTGAGGCCTCCCACAGATGAGAAATTAAAATACCATAATGTGGCCAACCAGAGACTCTTGAGTTTGCAGAGTCTTAGAAAATCCGGGAGAATTAACTCAGAGGCAAACAGGCCTTACTTCTCCAAAAGGGGGAAGGGAGCACAATTGGGCAACAAAGGAGTACAGCTTTGGCAGCCAGGGTCATCCAGGGATTCTTGGCAACCACACACCCACTTATATCTTCCACATGGGATTTTCTGTTATAGAATTACTTGCTACAAGATGGAGGTGGGCATCTCAACTTACATTAGACTTAACTCAGCAAGATGCACAAAGACACTGAGATTTGGGGTCTGTTGCAGCAGCTGATGTTAATTATCCTTTTTAAAAAAGATTTTATTTATTTACTTGGGGGGGCACAGAGGGAGAGGGAGAAGCAGACTCCTCGCTGAGCAGGGAGCCCAATGCAGGGCTCAATCTCAAGACCCTGGGATCATGACCTGAGCCACCCAGATGCCCCTACTGTTAATTATCCTAATTCACTACCCAAGCACCCTTGTCATAGGCACCCTCTCCCATTTCCTCAAAAGGGGAACACACTTAACACCTGTCACTGGTGCTATCCTCTCCCTGCTCCTTTGCTATCCAACCCCTCTGCCTGCTTAGTGTTCTAACCACACCCTTCTCTGTGCCATGTCCTTGGATTAGAGCCTTGTTATAGGGAAGGAAACTATGTTATATGTTATAGGGAAGGAAACTTGAGATCCCACTGGAAAATGCGTAAGTTGTGTATAGAATCTAGGTTTTCTGAATCTTACGTGCCTGTCTGTAAGGGGTTAAAAATGAAGTAGAAGGAAGTCTTTGCGGCCATCAAGGTCAGGAAAGGTTACTCCTAGGGAACCATGGCTGGCTTTTATGGGGCTTCATGCCATCTTGGCTGAGAGGTTTCATAAACTGAGAGGCTGCCATTGGCTGGGGGTGGGGAATGCCAGGTGCAGACTGCTGCTCCTGAGGGAATGTGAGGAATCCCTTTCTGCAAAGTTCATGAAGGATTCAAAATGCCAGCTAACCTTTAGTGAGCACTGACTATGTGCCAAACACTGCTCTAAGAAGTTTACATGTATTATATAATGTACATGATTATCACCATCTGCATTTTACAGATGGGGAAACTGAGGCATGGACAGCTGAAGTAATTTGCCCAAGGTCACCCAGCTACTATGTGGCAGGGCTGGGATATGATCCCAGGCAGCTTGGCTCCAGAGCCCATGTGCACAACCACTCTGCTTCTCACCTCTGGGCCCCCACCAGTCCGAGAGGGCCTGGGGGCATCTTTGACTAGTGCTTTGAGGAAGACACATTGAGATATTCCTTGAAAAAACATTCATGGTCAAATATTCATTTCCCACGTTTGGGAAACATTCTATACTTTCTCTTCCTTTTGAAGGTTTATCCTGCATATTTGCTTCCTAAAGGCTGAGAAGCCCTGTGGTACAGAAACCTGTCTGGTGCTGATGTCTCCAAATGCATTGAAACACAGAAATCTTTATTTTCATAGCTACTAACAAAATCACAAAATCACCCAGAACAAGGGTTGCAGAGAACACACTTTGGAAAAAAGTGGCTAGGGACATCCTTGCTTGAGTGGACATGAGGTGGGTCACGTGGCATCTAGAAAGCCCTCACTACTTGTAGAACTGCCAGCATAGGTTCTAAGTGGGCCAGGTCAGCCCCAAAAGCTTCTCCTTGGGGGATCAGACAGTGGCCAGAGTGGGTACAGCATGGATTCTGCTGGTTTCCAGTCCCTCTTGGACATAGGACATTGGACACTAGGATGGGAAGCTTCCAAGGAGCAGTCTGGGGGTCATTGTGTTGTTGTTTTTTTTTCTGTTCCAAAGAGGTCAGTGACTCTCCAGTCCAAGGGATAGCCTTCTCCTGAGAAGGGGAAGGAAATGCTCTTGGGTTGAACAAAAGAATAGGGAGGAAATTTTGAGAGCTGAGGTTGAGCTTATGGGACATGCTCAGATTTAGCTTCATATTAACATCAAAAGGGAGGATTAACTCAGGATTCCAAAAGGTTCCTGAAGACCTAGAAAAGGCAAAAGTTGATCTTCTTGGTACAGGCAAAATATTTAAATATAATGAAAAAACTGTTTTGATTATAAATGAAATGCCAGCTGGCAGAGTGTGGCAGAAGTCTGTGCCAGCTTTGACTGGCCTCCTAGCAAAGGGGCCTTTCTGAACAATGATGGATCTGAGAATAAATTCCAGAAGGTGATTCTTTCTTTTTTTTTTTAAAGATTTTATTTATTTATTTGACAGAGAGAGACACAGCGAGAGAGGGAACACAAGCAGGGGGAGTGGGAGAGGGAGAAGCAGGCTCCCTGTAGAGCAGGGAGCCCGATGCGGGACTCGATCCCAGGACCCTGGGATCATGACCTGAGCTGAAGGCAGTCGCTTAACCAACTGAGCCACCCAGGCGCCCGAAGGTGATTATTTCTTACAAAGACCTTGGACAGAGAGGCTAGTTGAGAGAGGGCCTCTGTGGTTGTATGGAAAGGGCACTGGGCTGGGAGTCAGTCTCAGCCTTGTCAGCCTCCTCATCTGAAAAACAGACATAATAGAATCTATTTTGCAGTGGTGTTGTGAGGAACAAACTAAATAGTGGATCTGAAATAGACAATAGAAAGCTCCAAATAGTAAGAGGTTAATATTAAAGACTAGGAATGCCCTTTAAGGATTGCCATCAGGAGACAACAATCAAGATGAAATAGCTCCCTTCTAAAAAGCCAATGGACTCTTCCAAGATGAAGTCAGCCAAGCAGATCCAGGATGTTGATGAGAGCTGGAGATGGCAAGTGTAGGAGGCTTCCTGGTAAGTACAGTGTTCCCATATGACCCAGCCATTCCACTTCTAGGTATACAAGAAAACTGAAAACAGGTGTTCACACAAAAACTTGTACATGAATGTTCATAGCAGCACCGTTCACAGTGGTCAAAAGGTAGAAACAACCCAAATATCCATCAACTGATGAATGCATGAATAAAATGAGATATATCCTTGCAATGGAATATTATTCAGTCATAAGAAGGAATGAAGTACTGATGCATGCTACAACATGAATGAATCTTGTAAACATTATGCTATGTGAAAGGAGTCAGACACAAAGACCACATATTGCATGCTTCCATTTATGTGAAATGTCCAGAACAAGCAAATCCATGGAGACAAAGGGCAAACTAATGATTTTCAGGGCCTCGTGGAAAGGGGGAATGGGAAGCAACTGCTTGATGGGTATGAAGTTTCCTTTTGGGGTGAAGAAAAATTCTGGAGCTAGATAGTGGTAATAGGTGTACAACATTGTTAATGTACTTAATGCTACTGAATTGTACCCTTTAAGATGGATAAAATTGTAGATTTTATGTTATATGTATTTTACCACAATTAAAAAAAGGTTTCCTGGTGAAGAGGAAACGTGATTCGAATGTTAGGATCCTCTCTCCTAGAGTGGAGTTGAGGAGAGGATGGGGGATTCAGTTTGTGAGCAGAGAGCTGGGGTCTTGTGTCAATATTTTCACCAACGGCCTATGGCAGGCCTATGTGTGAGGGCTCCAGGAGGATCCAGAATCAAGTACAACATGCTCCCTGCTGTCAAAGTATATACATTATTCTTATGTAAGGACAGACTGATAGGTACTATATATAACAAGGGAGTAAATTCATGGGAGTAAGACATTTATTCTGCCTTGGCCATCTGTGAGGCCTTCTTGGAAGAGAAGATAGTTGAGTAAGTGGGATTTTGGTAGATAGGTAAGAAGTGGAAGCTCTTCTGGGGAAAGACACAGAGTGAGAGAGTACGGAAGCATTGCGGAGTAGGGGATTGGGTTGATGTCAATCAGGCACAGTATGTGCAGAGCAATGGGAGATGGTCGTGAGAGATAAGCTCAAAAGGAATTAGGGTTGCTAAGAAAGTAGATCTTTTAAGGAGGGCATGTACTGCATGAGCACTGGGTGTTATAAGAAAACAACGAATCATGGATCACTACATCAAAAACTAATGATGTATTGTATGGTGACTAACATAATAAAATAAAATTAAATTTTAAAAAGTAGATCTTAAAAGTTCTCATTGCAAGGAAAAATTTTTTTGTAACTATGTATGGTGACAGATATTAACTAAACCTATAGTGGAGATCTTTTTGCAATATATACAAATATTGAATTGTTATGATGCACACCTGAAACTAATATAATGTTATATGTCAATTATACCTCAGTTAAAAAAGAAGAGAGAAAACAAAAGAGGCATTGGGGTCAGATTGTGGAGGGCTTTGAAGGTAGAGCTGAGGAAGCCAGGACTTGCTCTCCAGGCGGTGGCGAGTCAAGGAGTCCTCTAAGCTGAGGAGTAATGTGACTAAGCCTGTGCTGAGAATGATCAGTGTAGTGGAAGATGGACTGAAGGGAAAGAGACTGAGGATGGGGAGATGAGCTGTGGCAAAGTCTCTGCAGGACTCAAGAAAGGCCCCTCCAGACCAATGGCAGTGGGAAGGGGAAGGGTGAACCAAATCGGGTGAGCTTTGCATTAGCCAAGATTCTTGTTTGCATGGAACAGAAACTTACTCAAATTAGATTAGACAATAACCAGAATTTTCTGGGTTACATAACCGACAAGTCTAGGGCAGGTTCAGATGTAGCTGGACACATGGGGCTCATTCCCTCTACCTCCCAACTGTCCTTGGTATTGGATCTCTTCTTAGGTGGCCTGTGCCTCATGGTGACAATCTGGAACTTGTGGTCCCCAGCTTACATCCTATCCTCTCAGAAACCCTGGCAGCAAGAACTCCCCCAGTCATTCCAACAAATTACTGAGATGAATTTATCGTTCAGTCTGGGTCATGTGCCCATTCCTTGATCACCAGGGCCAGGGCCACAGGGTGTTTGATGGGCCAGCCCTGTGTTGCAGTCCCACTCCCACAGTGGGGTCAACCACCCCCACCCCAAGCACAGGGACAATGAAGATGCTGCTGTTACCAGAAGAAGGGGAACTGGGGTACAAAACAGGCAAAAACTGCAGGTGTTCCCCCAAAGCACCAACTCTGTGCCAAGTCGTTTACACATCTCATTTCATCCTGTCAACCATCCTGAGGTAGAAACAATTATCTCCATTTTGAGGGGATGAAAATCAGGCATAGACTACCTTGTCCTCCCTTCCTACCCTATGAACACTTTTTTTGTTCTGTGCTGCATGGGAATCTCTTAGAGAGGTCAAGAGTCAGCACAAGGGTCACAGCTAAGAAAAGGAGAACAAAAGTGCATGATCTATAAGCTGAACAATTTCAGTTTGAAATTGCAGTGGTTATAGGTCCTGACCTTTTAATTGCTAGGAGACTAGAGGTCAGACTCCATGAAGCGGGGGAGATGCTCATGCCCTGCATCGCTCTTGTCCCATAGGCAAGGACCTGGGAATCAGGGTTGATCGGGGGTGGGAGGCTGGTGTGTGTGTTTGTGTGTGACTCTCCAGACATGGGAGTATAACCTGGTGGTCATTCAGAAGCACTTATTGCAGACACTGTGCATGAAACAGAGTTACTTTCCCTGTTGAGCTGAGATTTCCTCCCATGCTGTCAGCATGTCATACTTTCAGCAATAGAGGAGCCACAAGACAGGGAAAATGGGCAACACATGATGCCTTTATTGGGCCAGGTCTGGATGGGATGGAAGCAGAGTAGAACAGAATGTGTTTTGGGAATTTTCCAGCTGAAAGCCCAGAGGAGTAGGGCTGGTGTGCTTGTAATAGATCACATTCCTCTCTGTTTCCAAAGCCAATCCTTCCTGATGAAGGGGAAAGAGCAGGAGGAATCTCCAAACTGAGGGATGAATCCTTTCCTTGAGCCTCATTTTATAGAGACTTCAGTGTGAGAATAAAAGATGTCATTCCCATTTGTGCCCATCCTTGTAAAAACGCAACATATATTTGAATGTCTTTGCTAGCAGAATTCGAAATGCCTCAGGTGAGAAATGGTGCACCTTGCAAAATTGATTTGACTTTTGGGAATGTTGCGTGTGTTAAGTGTGGTGTGGTGTGAGTGTGTGTATGTGTGTGTGCACGTGTGTATGCATGCAACCTATGTATTTCCAGAGCATCTTGAACTATGGCACCCTGGCTCTCAGTGTCCATGCTTATGATTGCCTGATTGCTGCTGTGCTTCTAGTTGCTGAGCTCAGTTCCTCGGTCTACCTGGTTTACTATTGAATACAGAGCTTGGCTTTGTAGGTCCTCAGTAAATTTTTGCTAAATGGAAAAACGGATGACTGATCTGCACATGCATTTTGGCAAGTTTCTTTTTGAGCGTAGTCTTGCCTCTGTGTCTCTATGTATCTGTCTCTCTGAGCTCATGTCCCATGTCCCTTCATCTCTATCTCTTTTAGTCTTTTTGTTGTCCCCTCCTTCATTTCTCTCCACATAACCCCATCCTAGATACATATACACAGATTCCATCTCTTTTCCCCAACCTGTTTTCTTAAATTACATATACTCAGGAATTTTAGAGATGGGAGGAAACTTAGAAATCAGGTAGCTGAATTTCCACATTTTCTGTTTGAGGAAACTCTGTCCAGACAGATCACCATGTATTAAGAACCAAAGGTAGTTTCCGTGTTGTTGTTGTTTTTGAAGAAGTTTTATTTTTAACAGCTTTATTAAGCTACAGTTCACATGCCCTACAATTCACCCACTTAAAATGTGTAATTCAATGGTTTTTAGCACAGAGAATTGTGCAGCCATCAACACTATTTCATTCCAGAAAATTTTCATTACCCAAAAAGAAACCCTATGTTTATTAATAGTCACTTCCCATTTCCCCCATTCTTCCAGTCCTAAGCAACCACTAATCTACTTTCTGTCTATACAAATTTCTCAATTCTTGACATTTCATATAAAGGCTATCATGCAACCATACAACATATGGTCTTTTGTGACTGACTTCTTTCACTTAGCATAAAGTTTTCAAGGTTTACCCATATTTTAGCATGTATCAGAACTTCATTCCTTTTTGTGGCTGAGTAATATTCCACCATATTAATATACCACATTTTATTCATCTGTTAATTAGTTGGACATTTCATTTGTTTTCACTTTTTGGCTATTATGAATAATGCTGCTATGAACATTGTGTGCATGTTTTTGTGTGGACACACATTTTAATTTCTCTTTGGTTTATACCTAGAAGTGGAATTGGTGGGTCATATTGCAAATCTATGTTTAATATGTTAAGGAACTGCCAGTGTGTTTTCCAAAGTAGCTGTATGATTTTACATTTCCACCAGCAATGCATAAGGGCTCTAAATTTTCCACATCCTTACCAATATTTGTTCTTATCTGTCCTTTTTACATTTTAATGGATGTGAAGTGGTATCTCATTGTTGTTTTGATTTGTACTTCTCTGAAGGCTAATGATATTGAGTATCTTTTTATATGCTTATTGGGCATTTATATATCTTCTTTGGAGAAACGTCTATTTGATTCTTTTGGCCATTTTAAAAGTATTTGTCTTTTTATTATTGATTTGTAAGAGTTCTTTACATATTCTGAATACAAGTCTCATATTAGATATATCATTTGCAAATATCTTATTATATTCTATGGGTTGTATTTTCACTTCTCAGTGGTATTATTCCCAGTGCAAAAGTTTTTAATTTTGGTGAAATCCAATTTATTTGTTTTTTCTTTTTTTGCCTGTGTTTTTGGTATTGTATCTAAGAAGGTATTGCCTAACACAAGGAAACAAAGATTTATTCCTAAGTTTTCATCAAAGAGCTTCATAGTTTTACCTTTTCCATTTAGGCATTTGGTCCATTTTGATCTAATTTTTGTATATGGTATAAGGAAGGGACCCAATTTTATTCTTTTGAATGTGGATATCCAGTTGTTTGTTGAAGACTGTTCTTTCCCATTGAATTATCTTGGCACCCTTATTAAAATCAATTGACTATAAATATGGAAGAATCTATTTATGGACTCTCAATTCTCTTCCATTAATATGTATGTCTATCCTTGTATAGTATCTAGTGTCATACTGTCTTACTGTAATTTTATATATTAAGTTTTTTAATTGAGAGGTGTAATTTATCCTTTTTTCCCTTCTTTTTTTGAGATTGTTTTGGTTATTCTTGATCCCTTGCATTTCCATATGAAATTGAGGATCTATTTGTCAATTTTTGCAAAAAAAAGGGCAGCTAGGATTTTAATAGGGATTGTGTTGAATCAGTAAATCAATTTGGGGGATATTTCTGCCTTAACAATATTAAGTCTTCTGATCCCAGGGTGTCTGGGTGGTGCAGTTGGTTCAGCATCTGACTCTTGGTTTCGGTTCAAGTCATGATCTCAGGGTTATGGGATCAAGCCCCATGTGAGGCTCCAAACTCAGCTTGGAGTCTGTTTGAGACTCTCTCCCTCCCACCCCACCCCTACTCTCTCTCTTTTTAAAATAGATGGATGAATCTTTAAAATAAAAAGTCTTTTGATCCATGAACATGGGATGGTGCTCCATCTTTTGAGATCTTCTTTAATTTTCTTCAACAATGTTTTGTTGTTTTCAGAGTATACATTTTTAATTTCTTTTGTTGAATGTATTCCTAAGTATGTTAAGCTTTTTGATGCTAGTATTACGTCTCTTAATTTCATTTTCAAATTGTTCATTGCTAGTGTATAGAAATATAGTTGATTTTTGTATTTTGTATTCTGCAAACTTGTTGAATTCATTTATTAATTCAAATAGATTT
The DNA here is from genome assembly GCF_011800145.1 of Mirounga leonina. Lineage (NCBI taxonomy): Eukaryota > Metazoa > Chordata > Mammalia > Carnivora > Phocidae > Mirounga > Mirounga leonina. Next base: position 6,655,197 of record NW_023270852.1, read on the forward strand.
TTAGTGGATTCCTTAGGATTTTATATACACAAGTTTATGCCATCTGCAAGTTGGGGCCCTAGTCCAGAGTATTTTTATTTCTTTAGAGGGTCCTGAGAGGAGCTTTGTGGTTGGCTTGAAAAATACTAAAGCAGTTATCCCCAAACCCGATACAGCCAAGAAATTCTATTAGTAGCTGCATTAGTTTGCTAGGGATCCCATAACAAAATACCATTGATTGGGTGGCTTAACCAACAGAAATCAATTTTCTCACAGTTCTGGAGATGCCCAAGATCAAGATGTTGGCAGATTTGGTTTCTCCTGTGGTTTCTCTCCTTGACTTGCTAATGGCCACCTTCTTCCTGTATCAGTTCATGGTCTTTTCCTCTGTGCATGCACATTCCTGGTGTCTCTCTGTGTCCAAATTTTCTCTTCTTATAAGAATACAAGTCAGATTGGATCAGGGCTCACTCAAACAGCGTCATTTTAACTTCACTTGATCTTAGCCAAAAGGCCAAGAAGTGTTCAGCCTCATTTTAACTTAATCACCTCTTTTAAGACCTATCTCTAGATATAGTCACATTCTGAGGTGCTGGGGATTCGGGATTCAATATATGAACTTTGGGACACAGTTAAGCTCCAAACAATAGCCTACGGGTGTTCCTCTGAGAGATCTGATCTCTGGTTAGTTGCAACTAGGGAAGGCAGAATTTGTTTAAATAACCCATTCACATGACCACTAAATTACATTGGCCTACAGCCAGAACTAAAAGGCACTGCCTATAGTCCCCGAGATAAAGGATCCTCACGTGTGGTTTTGCATGTTCCCTGAGCTCAATTAGTCAATCTTCTCTACAGCCACATCAAGGAAGGTTAGTACTAGCCATCAGACATAGACATGCACATAACACCCAGAACCTCTATTTATACTGACTGCTTTAAAACAACAACAACAACAACAGGTGGCTCAGTCAGTTAAGCATCTGCCTTCAGTTCAGGTCGTGATCCCAGGGTCCTGGAATTGAGCCCTGAGTCGGGCTCAGGAGTCTGCTTGTCCCTCTCCTTCTGCCCCTCTCCCCACTTGTGCTCCCTTTCTCTCTCTCTCTCAAATAAATACTTAAAATCTTAAAAAAAAAAAAAAAAAGCAAAAGTAATTCCAAATTGTGCTGTGTGAACAGTATGGTAATGGACTTGCATGAGGAATCCTTCTGTGAGTAAAATTTTAAGTTTTTAAATGGAAAGACTCCTGTGAAATGAACTTTAAACTTCTTAAAAAGTTCACTCTAATTTTGTTCTCTTTTGAGTGAAGGGTCAGTTTTGGAAGCTCAAGATGTAAGTATTCTTTGCTCTGTACTTTTTATAGTAGCCAAAAGCAAGATGCTGCTGATCTCAATTGTATCAGTAGGAACTGAAAATCAAGATTTCCTTCCAGGTCATCTGAATTAAGGCGTCATCCCACCTTGGCTGGTGGGCTTATCTCCCTCTTTCCTTTGCACAGTTTCTGCTCCCCTTTTCAGTCTTATTTTTAACTCTCTTGCCCTTTGATTGTTTTTATTGACATCTGGCCATGAGCCCTTTTAGGAAGCAGGCAGTTATAAATCATCCACAGAGAAATCAATAAAAACCAGTTCAATCCACAGTAAGACTGATTTGCCCCCAGATAACCAGGATCCTGCAGGCTCAGCAGTTATACCCATGGGGGTATCGAAAAGAAGGGTGAAGAATAAGGGGGCACTATATTCTGAGAGAGGCAATGAGCTGCCAGCTCCCAGAGGCTCAAGGAAGGGATGGACTTGGCTTCTATCCACACACTTCTCTTCCAGCCTCAGGGGAGAGCTCTGTGTTTCCATTTCATCCAGCTCAGATTTTTCCAACCACATCAGTGGCATTTTCTTATCTTCTTTGGATCTGCTTTAGAGCTAAAGTCTCTTCTTCAAACCTCAAGAAAGGGAAGTAGGAATGAATTGTTGTATTTGCAGGGGATGCGGGAAGATGGGAGAGTATGTTACTGTAGCACAGAGACATGGAAGAAGAAAGAAGCTCTATCAAGCTGTCTGTTGTCAGGCCACTGCTTTTGGTCACCATGAGTTGGGAGAGGCCATCCCTCCGGCCAGAACTCCAGGGAGTCGAAAGTCTGAAAGTCATTGTACAGAAGCTGAAAGCTAGGCCCAGAGACAGGCATGACTGGCCCAAGATCACAGAGTGGTTTCATAACCAGCTCACAAAGAAATGGCCCCACTGCTTTGAAATCCTAGTTCTCTTCCAAGAGGAGCTTTGCTCAGAAAATGCAAATTCACGGGGAGTCAAAACCAAAAAAAAAAAGTAAATCTATATAGAAGAAATATCAATCAGTTCATTTATTAAAAATGGGTATATCAAATTGCCCGCTGTAAGGACCGTGAGGGTCATAAGACCATTTGGACCAACCATTTATGTCCTCTTGGAAAATGGGACTACACTAACCTTCGGAAGAGAATTTCCTAGAAGGTGCTTTTCCTCTCCTCTCCATCAGGGAAAATATTCGAACAGCAAAGCCCAGGGTGCGGGGGTCAGGTGGTTGGAGACAATGAGACTGCTCATGGTGCACTGAGGGCAGGGCCTCCCTGAACCAGGAACTCAGAACCAAGGCTGCAGCAAAAATCTCACATCCCATGAAGGCCTGATTCTACTTCCCAGGTGTCTCTGGTTTCTCCAAGTTGTATATCTCTATTAACTCAGCCCGGGACCTGCAGGAAGTCTTGGCCCCTTTCCCCTCAGGGGCTTTTCTGGAGATGTGTGCATTTAAACTGGGTTAAGGAATTATTTGATTCAGTTCAACATTTGTCCAACACTAATTATGTATCAAGTGTCAGGGATACAAAGATGAGAAAGATTGGGTTTTAAAGGATAAGTAAGAGTCTGCCATGAAAACCACTGAGTTGCTATCAGTCAAGTGGGAAAGACCAACTTGCAAACAAATAATTGCAATTATGTTAGAGCAGGGTTGGCAAACTTTTTCTGTAAAAAGCCAAATAGTAAATATTTTAGGCTTTATGAGTCAGATAGAATCTGTCTCAGCTACTCAACTCTTGTAATGCAAAACTCTTGTAATGCCCTTGTAATGCAACTCTTGCAACTCTTGTAATGCCCTTGTAATGCAAAAACGGCCATAGGCAATACATAATCAACGATTGTGGTTATGTTCCAATAAAATTTTCTTTATATAAAAACAGTCAGTTGGTCAGATTTGGTTCACAGGCCATAGTCTGCTGAACCCTGTGTTAGAGAAATGTCATAATAATATGCAAAACAAATAATAATAACAACAGTAATAATAATAAAAGCTACCATTTTGATAGCTAACTCTGCTAGAGAACCTACACCAGGCACTATCTCTACAATTCACATATATTTTCATACTTATTTTTCACAACAACTTGTGAGGACACTGAGATTCAACAGCCAAAGTCACAGTTAGCATGTGACAAACACAAGGTAAAGCCCGACCCTGTTTGGCTCTACAGTCTATGTTCCCAAATAAACAACTTAAAATTCTGGAAAAAATGGGCAGAAGGAGTTCATCTGGGGAGGATCATGAGGTGGTTCCTACAGGATTAGGAGAATCTTTCATGGAGGCAGATAGGAGAGATAGGTCTTTGAGGCAGAGAGTGCAATGGAGGTTTGAAAGCACATGGAACATTTTGGAAACAGGGGCATTACGTGATGCTGGGGTATGGGATACCTTGGTGGTAGCGGCTAGAGAAGAAATAAGAGAATTTGGTAGCTCAGAGCAGGAAGTCTGGCATACATGCCAGAGACCGTGGACTTTATCTAGGGACCAGGGATTTTCCAGCTCTAGTCTTCTAGATAGGCTGCATCAGACTCCCCTAAGGGACTGTTAGCCATACAGATTCCTGGGCCCTGTCCCCAGATATTTTGATCCAGTAGATCTGGGATGAAACCAGGAGTATGCATTTTATCAAATACCTCAGATGATTCTAGTAAGCATTCTTGGATTTAGGAATCAGTACACGAAGAGCCAGTGAAATGTTTTAATGAAGGGAGAAATATAACCAAAGTTGCTTTAATAAGGCCACTTCTACTTGAAAGATGGATTATTTATTAGGAGAATGAACCCGCCCAGAGGTCAATTTCTGGTTAGTTATCAGCTACTCTCATCTGGAAGTGCAGATGAGAATTTTCCAGAAGTTTCTGCATTTCCACAGGCTTTTAAAGAATGACTCAGCTTAAACCCTGGGTTGAACTCTATGCTGTTGACCAGTTAATTTAAGCAGAGAGAGTATACAAATAACAAAATGCAATTTAGCAGAACATATGTGAATCTGAGTTAAAGACAATACCTTTTCCATGATGAATCAATTGGTGAATCCTTAGCCAGAAAAACATCTTCTGGTCCTCTGGTCCCATGTCAATGTTTCTTCTGTGGCGGTGGTGGTTGATAACAGTGCTGCTGGGTTCTGTGTTGCCCTAGAAGCCTCAGCATGGTGTGATGAACAGAATCCTGGGCTTGGAGTCAGACTACCCTGAGCTCAAACCCTGTTGAAAGTGCTTAGTAATTGTGATGCCTGGAGCAAATTATCCTTTCTGAGCTTCAGTTTTCTCACCTATAAAATGGGAATAACAATTCCATGCAGGGTATTGTAAGCACTGAATAAGATGGATATAAAGAGTCAGATTGAACACCTGGTGCAATAAATATTGGTTCTCTTCTGCTGATGCCTCAAAATTGTTTTTATGCATTTCCCATCTTTCCATTGTGGAAAGATGGGAACTCCCTGGAGAGAAATCCTCTATGGTTACTTCCTGTCTCATATTATCAAGCAGCCACTGTTGCACAAGCTTGTTTATGAGGAACACACTGAAATTCATGTGCCTCAGGCCACCAGAGTTTGCTGTTGAGAGAGCCATTCCCAAACTCCTGCCTTCACCTTCCTCACCACCATTTCACAACACTGTTTACCATAGTCTGTTCTCAAGTGGTGTCTAAAGATTCAAATCCTGTGGCTATTTGCATAGATTTGGATGCCAAGGGAACTGCTCCACTTTACTTTCACACGTGGCTTCTTGTGGCCATGGCCTCTGTCCAAGTTCTGAGTTGACCAAACTGCAAATGCATTTCAGTTCAGATTCCCCTGATGACCCTGACCAAGATCCACAAGTGTTCCTATCGCCTCCACTGGTCTCAGTGGGCAAGGTGTGAGCTTCTTCCTTGTCCTGTAAACTGGAGTTCTCACCCCAAACTGTGGCTGGGGTTCAGGGTGGCAAACCTGTTCACAAAGCCTCCCATTGCCCAGGTTTTGGAGCCTGCTCACCTGGGAACAGTTAGCAGTCAGATCCCATCCAATGCTGAACTGAGGAATAGGTCGAGTGAGTTCCTGGTGGTCATCTGGAAGGAAACAACAATGTTGGAAAATCATTCGAAGGCTGAAATTTAATTCAATAAACATGTCTTTATATTCACCAGGTTATCTTTTAGGCAGGAACAAGGAGATTGGTCAAAGCTAGTTCCTCCTTTAGAACCTGAGTATACATTTAAATATATACATGTATAGTGGAAGGTAGGGTGGGGGGCAGGCACTGTGGGGGTGGGAGATTCAGAGGTTTGGGCTGGGGTTTCAGGGAGGACACTGATTCCATCAATATGGTCAGGGAATGCAGAAGGAGAAGAAGGTTCTGAGGAAAGGCACATGGTGATACGTTTGGTTAGGGAATAACTTAGGGCAAGCTCATTTGCTCTAGATCTAAGTATTCCAGCTCAGACTCTCACGTCGGCAGCAGAGCAGCAAGGTGAGAGAAGCCTCTGGTGTCCAGAAAGACCCTGTACAGCCCACTTTACAAAGGCTAAACTGTTTTTACCAGTAGGAATTCTTTATTGCAAGTGTCAAAAAAGCGAACACAAACCAGTTTAAGCAAAAAGGGGTATTTATTGGTTCTTGAAACATAAAAGGCTAGGGATATCAGGCATAGCTTGATCAGGGCATAAGATGACAGCCTCAGGGCCTAGTTTCTAGCTCCTTGCTATCTTCTCTTTCACATTGATTCCATTCTTAGACAATAAGGATTCTGTTTCCACCCTCTTACATTTAAGATTTGCAATTAAGACTTCTTTTCCAGAAAAATCTCATTGTGTCTCATTGGCTCTAGGTAGGTCACATGCTCACCTTGAACCAATCCCTGTAACTGGAGGAATGTGATGCAAAGATGTTCAAAGGTAGCCTCCAGCCCTGGGGTTGCCAGTTAGACCCCTCACCTCTGACTGATGACTGCTCTCCATAGACAACATGGATCCCCAAACTCATGGGGTAGAAAGTGGGGCTCAGGCTGGCAAATTAGTCCAACCCTCTACTGTGGAGATGGGAAGACTGAGGCCTGAGTGGTAAAGGAACCCACTGCCACACAAGTGGATGGCTTCACAGTCTGCTCTTTCCTCCCCCAGAAGGCTCCTGTCACTGAGCCTCTGCAATCCTTCTTTGGCCTCCTGAAGTACATATTAGGCCACACTGTGCCCTGAAGCCCAGCACCAGGTTTTTGGCCCCTTTCCAAAGCTTCTGAGAGCTGGGATTCCCAGAGTGGAGATAAACAGGCAAGGAATTGAGCTGGGGCACTCCATCCCAGCAGGGAAGAGCTATCTCTTCTGTTTATCTTAGCTGATGCAGCTGCTTCCTATCTACTCCAGGGGATGCTGTGAGAAAGACTTTCAGTTCCGTGCCTCAGCCACAGTTGTCCTCGCTGGCCCTGAGGTAGGGCTGTGATCTGGAACAATCAAGATCCCCCCCTAAGGAAATTTCTCCCAATATTCTTGTTATGTCTCTGCTAAGGCTGGAGAAGAACAAGAATGGGTTCTCACTCAAGAAGGGCCAAAGACACCATTTTGGGTACAGGAGACTCAGGTTTTAGTATCGACTCTGTTTCTTGACTGTGTGATCTAGAGCAAGTCACTTTACCTCTTTGAGGCTTGGTTTACCTCATCTGTAAAGTAGAGATATACCTTCCCCACAGAGCGGACAGTGTTTAAGAGCTAATATGTATATTGTGCGGGGAGTAAGGCCATATGAAAAGTGAGGTTTGATTCCTAGAGTCTTTGCTTTCAAAGGAGGGATCCACCAGGTATTGAGCAATTGCTCTGGACCTATATGCTATGTTTCCACAGCTTGGGGCACAAAAGAAAGCTCTGCACCATCAGGCTTGGCAGGGGCGATTAACGTACAGGAGACAGAGACCACTGTGTGGCAGATAGGGGGCCGCTGCACCATGCTATCACAGACCAGAGAGCACGCAGTATCCTGGAGAGGTCAGGGAAGGCTTCTTGGAAAGGCAGCCTGAAGGACACATCTCAGAGCCCAGGGCCTAGCCTACTACCTGACACTAAGGAGGCACCCACTAAGCATTTGTTGAATGAAAGAATGACTTAGGCAGGCACTGTGAAGGCCATCTTTTCCTTTGGACTTTCCAAAACCAGTTCCTGCATTTAGACCTCTATGGTCACTTCCCAGAACAAAGCTGGGAAGGGAGGAGAAGAGGGAGAGTGGGAGGGACGAACTGTCAAAGAACTGGGAACTGGATATTTATTTATTTATTTATTTATTTAGGTTGGGATTAGGGGTCTTGCTGAGTCAAGAAAGAAATTTTATTTTTATTTGGAACAAAGTTCCCAAAGTGATAGGGTGCTGATCCTGGTTTTTCAGACAGGCTGCTCCTGGGTGGCCCTTGACACATCTCATGTCTTGGACAAAGCACCACTTGTCTTTCTCCATCCTTGTCCTCATCCCGAGGAATGAATGTCTTCAGACACAAAAGCCAGAAGATCCAAGGAAGAGGTTGTTAGCTGAGATTTGGCCCCACTTTTGGCTTCTGAGAGAGTCTGCATGTGCAGTGTGGGCAGGACTAGCTGTTGCCAGGGTCCCATCAAGCTGGCTCAATTCCTCTGGCCTTCTCCCTGAAATGAGACCACAGTTCCCAGACACCCTGTTTCACAGGAGTGGGAGATTCTGGGTTCTGGATTCCCAGGCCCCCAACATCAGAGTCTGTGCCCTCATCAGAGCAGGAGTTGGGCCATGTGTCCAGGTTTGGCTTCGGAGGCTATGACCACTTTGCCAACCCTCATGGCTTAACTCTTTTGCAGGGGGACACGGTTCCAGGAGCACCATGGCAACAGACCCTAGGGTGATGGCACATTTGAGCACGTGCCACTGGCAGCAATTTGGGGACTGCTTTAGCTAGTTTTCAAAGTGGAGCTGGAAGGGCAAGTGGGGCTGCTCTGTGGCTTCCTGCAGGATTTAAGTGAAAGCTGCCAGTCCCATTGATAAGTGAATCCTAAAAGTCACTTTGCAAAGTACTCCTGGTCAAACAGAGGCATGTAGGTGGCAGAGGAGGAGGCCCTGCTCTTTGTGAGGTTTCAGTTGGTAGAATCCTATGGGGAAAATCTGCACCCCTGTGTGTCAGAGAAGACAGGAAACCCATTTACATCATCGAGAGAGAAAACTCAGCTGTTAACCTGGGCAAGCTCAGTAGGAATGGGGCAGGTAAGGCCATCTACCTGCATATGCAGCTGCCCAGATGATGTGTGCTCATATCATTTAAGTAAGAAGAAAACGTCTTCTTTATCCATTCATCTGTTGATGGACATCTAGGCTCTTTCCATAGTTTGGCTATTGTGGACATTGCTGCTATTAACATTGGTGTACAACGACGTGGATGGAACTAGAGGGTATTATGCTAAGCGAAATAAGTCAATCAGAGAAAGACAATTATCATATGATCTCACTGATATGAGGAATTTGAGAAACAAGACAGAGGATCATAGGGGAAGGGAGGAAAAAATGAAGCAAGACGAAACCAGAGATGGAGACAAACCATAAGAGACTCTTAATCTCAGGAAACAAACTGAGGGTTGCTGGAGTGGAAGGAGGTGGGAGGAAGAGGGTGGCTGGGTGATGGACACTGGGGAGGGTATGTGCTATGGTGAGTGCTATGAATTGTGTAAGAATGATGAATCACAGATCTGTACCCCTGAAACAAATAATACATTATATGTTAATAAAAAAAAAAAAGTAAGAGGAAAACGGGGTTTTGTCTTCCCCACTTCTCACATGAGGAACTCCAAGGCCATGATGGGGCCATAAGTGAAATCAGCCTGGAGGGGTCATTTGACTTCCAAGGCTTCCTCAAAAACCAGGGTTTGAACTCTTAACAGCTCTGTATCAGAGTCCGCGACATATTTTCTTCTACTCTCTCACTTACTCATTCATCTATTCATCTATTCAAGAAATCCTAGCAGATGAATTATATGCTGGCTCTGCCATCAAGAAGCCCAATGTTTAGAACATGATTCTTAATGAAGTGTGGCTGAGAAAGGGGAAGACGGATAGGGGGTGGAGGGGATAGTGTGCCCAATGTGGGGGCCTCATCAGAGTTCACTGGAGGACAATTCATGCTTCTTTACCCTGGAGATTTATGCCCTGTTAGTCAATAGAAATTTGCCATATACTTTAGGGGGACTGGGTAGCAAAAAGGCTAAGAACTGCCCATGCAGTAAACAGATGATTCTAAGACAAGGTGAAGAGCCACAAGGCAAGGGAGAACATAGGCCTGCTGGAGTCTAGAAGAGTGGCATCAGAAGAGAGAGTCAGGGAGATTTCCTGGTGGAAGTGACATTTGAACAGAGTACTAAAGGATGAACAATAGTTGGCCAGGGAATTCCCAGACAGGAGAGTCCACAAGAAGGTTCAGGGCCTCAACCAGCACATGCTGAAACAAGGACCAATAATGCCTAAGTAGTCCATGAGCAGGCATAAACTGTCCTCTCTAAGTAATTTTTCAGGACACCAAAGAGACTCCTTTTTTCCTTTAACAATTCCATCATTTATTATACAAGTAAGTCATGCTCATTGTGGGAAAAAAATGAAAAAATACAGAGATAAATATTTAAAAGGTGTTAAACTGATTTTATTCATAATTCCATCTGAAGATGACCCCTTTTAACATTTGGGCTTTAACCTTCTGGGCTTCCCTCCCTAATAGATAGCCATAATCTATCTATATCTATTTCACATAAAAATATATATAATTTTGAAATGAAAGTACAATCACACCACCTGTTTTTGTCCCCCAATCAATATATTGTGAACAAAAATGATTATGTATAAAGTGTCAAACTATGCATTTTAACCATCTTGGATAGAAATGTTCTGAAATGGAACTTGCTCTCCTGTCTTTTCCAGGGAGCCAACATCAGAGCTTTGCTTCATTCATGCCTGCCAGCTTTGGGCTGGGCTATAAACCAGGGCTGAACTCAGTTGACGAGGAAGGTGTCAGAGAGTGTGCCAAGCTGAGAGCTTGTATCCGCTCTTTAGAATGTGGCTGCTTCCTTCCTGCAGTCAGTTGTCCCTTCTCACTGCTTTTAAGGGCTGGCAAAGCAGAAAACCAAGCCTGTAAAGTGCCTGGGAAGGAGTATACCTAGGTTGTAAGTGAAGGCCTGTGTGGCATGAAGCAAAGTGACTTTTGTTAATTGATATTCTCTTTCTCAGAGTCGAGTAAAAGGACATTTCCTAAGTATCTACTATGTGCTGGATACATGCCTTATTTTATTTAAATCTCCTAACAACCCTTTGAGAGACGTATCTTAGCTCCATCTTCCAAATGACAGCCTGATCCCAGAGAACATTCATTGCTTTGTTAAGGGTCACGGAGCTGTGAGGGCCAGAGCCATTCTGGAACCTGGTCTATTTCATTCCCAAACCCCTGCTGTTTTCACCATCCATATCTCATGCTTGCTACCAAATCTTGTGCTGGGTTTGCTTTGATGACATTGCCAGAGCCATGGCCACTGGACTGGTGAGATGCTTCTGTGTGGAGCAGGGCTTGGCCTCCCACATAATTTTTCATGACCTCAGAACTGAATACTAACTGTGCTCATTAGATGGCACCACTACTCCCTGGCCTACCACACTCTGTCTTCCATAAGAAGGGGCAGGACAGTCCAACTTTTTTTTTTTTTTTTTAAGATTTTATTTATTTATTTGACACAGAGAGAGACATAGCGAGAGAGGGAACACAAGCAGGGGGAGTGGGAGAGGGAGAAGCAGGCTTCCCGCGGAGCAGGGAGCCCGATGCAGGGCTCGATCCCAGGACCCTGGGATCATGACCTGAGCTGAAGGCAGACGCTTAATGACTGAGCCACCCAGGTGCCTGACAGTCCAACTTATATGTTAGAGAAACTTTTCTGGCATCTTGTAGAGAGTGGTTGGAAAGGGCCAGACCAGAAGGAAAGAGAAAAAGGAGGTTTCTGCAGTGATACAGGTCACCCAGATCCATGGCAGGGATGGTGGCCAGGGGAAGGAGGGAAGCAATCAAAGACATGTCTGAACTAGGACTGACAGGACTCAGAGTCTAACTGATTGTGGGGGCGATGGAGAGAGAGGAGTTATGATGACTTCTGGGTTTTTAGTCTGAGTAGCATTCACTAGGGTACAGGAGGAGTGGGCTTGGGAGAAGGCAGAGCTGGGGAGGGGAAGAAGTGATGGATCTTGTTTGGGACATGGTACACCTAAGCAGCATTGTGCAAAGGTAACTGGCAATCAAATCTTTGTAATTCTGCTACCGTGGGGTGGTATTAAAGTCATCTGCATTCCTTCTGCACCCTGGCAGGGGTGAGGAGCCGAGCCCAGGACGGAGAGGCTCAGTGGTGAGCTGGTAAATGTTTAACAGCTGGCTCTCTTGGACAAAGAGCCTTGATATGGAGCATTTGCGGATTTGCTGATTTCTGTGGCACCATGACCAATTTCAGCTACTAACTCCACATCACTGAATGTGAAGTTGGAAAGAGATGCACAGTAGCACATCATTATATAGTGTTTTCCCCCCACAGATACAATAGAACTAAATCATCTCAAGAGTATAGATAACAATAAGATGTAGCAAAATAATTAGGATGTGATTATTGTGGGTGTTTATTTCCTTTGTTTTTAGTGTAATTTAATTGTAACTTAATTCTTAATTAGCAATAATCATGCCTTGGATAAACCTCATTGGCTACAATACTTCCACTGCACAAAGCTGTAATTCAATTTTTTTTTAAAAGATTTTATTTATTTATTTGAGAGAGCGAATGAGAGACAGAGAGCACGAGAGGGAAGAGGGCAGAGGGGGAAGCAGACCCCCCGCTGAGCAGGGAGCCTGATGCGGGACTCGATCCCGGGACTCCAGGATCATGACCTGAGCCGAAGGCAGTCGCTTAACCAACGGAGCCACCCAGGCGCCCTGTAATTCAATTTTTAATGATGTCTGTGTTTAACAACCAGCTCACAAAATTCTTGACAATTAGCACACCACTGGAGAAGCTCCAAGAAAGTACAAGTTGGAAGAGCTATAAATCCATCTCCTTGTCAGACAGGTTGAGGGACTCCCCAAGGTCACATATCTGGGAGGGCAGAGTCAGGCCCAGGACCGAGGAGGCTCTTGGTCCTCCATGCTTTCTGTTGGCCCCTCAGTGCCCTGGTCAGCCACACAGACCTGGGGAAAACTGTGTGGTCCTTGACTCCAGGACGATGATTCATGTCACCCTGGAGTGAGTGACTCAGGGAAGAGGCTGCTGGGCGGCCTGGAACAAAGAGAACTGGACAAGATTTATTTCTGCTAGGAGCTAAATGGGAGGCTCAGATACTTTTCTGCTGTTTCCAGTGCCTTTGAACTGCCTCTGATTGAGCAATTGCACATATTTCCAAGAAGAGAAAATTTTTTCAAGTGGACTTATTTTTATAAAAGAATTGCTGAAGTGAACAAGCTGGGGAGGAAACTGGGGAGATGTTTTGGCTGACTTCCTGTCATGGCTGGGGGGTGGGATGGGCTGGAGTGATGTCTGGCCCTGGCTTGACCATTTTTCAGGGTACCTAGAACCTGATCCCAGGAATTTCAGGGTTTCACCAATCCTCTTCCTCCAAAATGGTACCCAAGGTCCAAGGAGCTTCCCGAGTGCCAGGGAATTGGGGTGAAGGAGGGTGCGCTGGTGCCTGATATCATCTGTCCTGGCCCACTTGACAAGATGTCCACCATGCTTTCTGTGAGTCATTGGTCAGTAAGTGACCTCTGAATCAGCCTTCTCAAGGCACCTTCAGGTCTGGCAACTCTGCTGCTGGCTAAACAGAAATGATTGTGCCATGTGCCCCCTGCCTTCCCCCGCCCCCTCCCGCTGGGATGAGGAGTCTTGTGAGGCTGTCTGAAGGCCTTGTCTATGAGGTCATTCCAAACAAACATTTCCTCTCTTTGGGGTCTTTTCCTCAGGGTTCTGTCTGGGAAACGGGACCCAAGACCTCTCTGCTCTTAGAGTTCGGGACTTGCTCCCATCTCTCCAGGGAAGCAGGGCACGGGCTCTTTTCTAGTGCCTCACCACAGTCCATACTCTCATTGCTTCTATGTGGCCTCTCCTGTCTGCCCCTTGCCCCATAATCTTGTACTAGTCCCAGGGTTTGGGGAAGACTTAACCCTACTTAGGATGCTTTTCCCAAATCTCTTTTCTGTACTCTGAGTCCTCTCCATTTCCCTAAGGGAAAGCCCTTCACTATAAATGAGGCAGAGACAGACTCCCTTTTCTCTACCCGCTGCTGCTATACCCTTCCCTGAGGCAATGAGCACAGAATGGCCTCCATGTTCGTGTGAGGGGAAAGGCAATGGGGGGAAAGGAGGTATGAGGGGAAGGGAGGGGTCAGTTACTATTTTCCCTATCTCAGGTGTCCCCTACTCCAGCCCCCTGCTGAGCACAGTGGGTGCTGACTCTTGCACTCTTCTTATTGGGGCTGACTCAGCCTCTCCTCCTGGATATTTCTGCTAGGAGCTAAATGGGAGGCTCAGATACTTTTCTGCTGTTTGGTCTGAGTGAACCCCCGGTTCACTCCCGGGGCTGGAATGGGCCTGAATCAGGGGGATGAAGGCACCCCCAGCCAACAGAACCTACAAGAGATCCTCAGGCCTGGAGAGCATGGCTAGAGGGTGCAGACCCCAGGAGGTGTTGGGAAGTGCTACCAGCCTCCCTGAAGCACTGCCAGATTGCAGCCCCTGTGGTCCCAGCCCCTGGACCAGAGGGATTGTGTTGAGGGCAAGAAGTCATTGGGAAGTTCCATCCAGCCCCTCATCTTCCCCTCTCTGTTGCTTCTTTCTTTTGCCCTTCTATATTCCACCCTTGCTCCCCTGAGACTGACCACAGCACAGATCTAGGGCTGACCACAGTGTAGACCTGGGATGACCACAGAACAGATTTGAGATGACCACAGCACAGATCAATGGCTGACCACAATGCAGACCTGGGACTGACCACAGCATAGACCTGGGATGACCACAGTACTGTACCCTCTCTCTCTAACCCCACTGTCTCCCACCACTGGCTGCCCCACAGCAGAGTAAATGTCAGAGCACATAGTCCCTGATGGGTTTAATTCCAATCATGTCTGATGGCCTTTTATCTACTTGTTTATACAGAGAAGTCCTGGCCAGGCCAGGAATATATCTCCTTTACCTGTAAGAGACAAAGCTGGAACTCTGCTATTCAGGATGAACAGTGGACTGTCTGGGCCTGGTTGGATTTTTATGCCATGGCTCAGAGAACTCAGCTGCCCTATTCAAGAGAGTGAGAAGGGAAATCATTGAGTACATACTATATGCCAGCATCTTACATGTATTCCCTAAGTTAATCCTTACAACAACCCTAAAAGGATCTCCATTTTACAGATGAAGAAACAAAGGCCAGGGGAGACTAACCCAGCAGGGAAGAGGCACAAGAGAATTAGAACCCAATCTTCCAAGTTCCAGAGCCCTCTTGCAGCATCCCAAGGTTAGGAAGCAGGATGGTGTTCTCCCAAGTTGAGCCCTGCTCAGGCTTGCTTGTGGGATCTAGGACTCAGTTCTGCAGTTGGTCAGGCCCAGGGACCCACAGAAGTGCCTCTCAGCACTTTGACCTGATCTCTGATGCCCCAGATTTTCCAAGTGTGTCCAGGACTGCCCTGGGGTGAGATCAGGGACCAGGGAGCACCCTCTCTCTCCCATGAGAGTGACCACAAGGAGGAGGAAGATTGGGAGTCACTGCCAAAGGATGCCTGCTTTCACAGCATGGACACATTTGTTTATCATATACCAAAAGCAAGCCCTTCAAAATTAGAGGCAGAAAGCTGATGTCTGTAGCAGAGCCTGGGGAATAGGGGTTCTGGGACTTTCTCTGACGGCCCCTCACTCACAAGTATGGCTTTGATTAAGTCTTTGTCCCTGTCTGGGCCTGTAAGATGGGAGCAGGAGGCAGGACTGGCTGATCTCCAGTGGCCCTCCCTGTCATCCTCTGAATTTGCAAAGGGACTGAGAGAGATGTGTGTGCAGTCACCCCAAACAATTCCCTTCATCAAATTCTTCATCTAGAGATAGACCAGTGGTATTAATAGCAACCTAATCTCTTTCAAATTCTTTGTGTTGCTAAAATGAAAGCAAAAATTCAAAGCTGGAAGAATAAAAAACCTCCCTTCTGAGAATTCTGAGTCACTCCAGAAAGGTCAGTGGAGTCTGGGTTAACCCGTTTTTTTTTTCCCAGGAGGGCCTCTGGCTCTTCCCCGGACACCCAAAGATTAACAAAGAAAATGTGAGAGCCACTCAGCTCATAGACTGTGCTCCTGGGACACTGTGGTTCAGAGAGGGGTTTGGTTTCCTCTGGGCTAGTTGCAAGGTTTTGGGAGGGGCTTCCTTGGGGCCATTATAAAGGCCACTGCTTGCCAAGACCACCACCCGTGAGCCAACGGGCTTGACCAGCTGGGGACTGGGGAGTGAGATAGACCTCATGGGTTTTGTGACTTTGGGTAAGTCTTCAGGGCTCTGTTTCTTCATTGTAAAATGGGACTAATAATGTTAATTATAATAGTACTTAAGAGGTTTCTGTAAAGGCCCTTGCTAAATAATGAGCCCTGATGATGCTTGCAGGGACACGGGCAACCCCCACAGGAAGCCAGCGCCCCTCCCACTGGCTGAGGGGTTCAGGTTTGAGGTGTTCTGCCAGCTGTGGATGGGCATGCCTATGTTTGAATGGCCACTCCATCAGAGCAGTCTTCTCCTGTCCTCTTGCCCTCTCCCCACAGTCCATGGGGCCCTACAGTGGCTTTTCCAGGGGGCAGAGCCTGTGCAGCTGATCTAAATAAGTGTGGGACTTTCTGGGGTGAAAGTTTCAAAGGCAAACTAATGGATAATTGTATGAATGGAGGAGTCAGAAGGCATGTGCGTGAATGGATAGCCTGACAGACAGATGGATGGGTGAATGGGTGGATTTGTCACCCTACAGTGGGGATCCTGCAACCTCAAACTGTGGGCACACACTTTTGCCCTCATAAGACCCCTGTCTGACAAGCTGCTGCTTGCTCTGCCCTGTGCCCCCCACCACCCATGGCCCCACTGGGAAAGCACATTCCAGTTCTCTGTGGGGCAGGTTCCTATGTTGGGTTCTACTGCACTTTAGTGGAACTCCAGGTGAAGGAGGCAGAGGAGAGGAGGGGGGAGATGGGTTTATAACCCATCTCACAGGGGTTAAGAAAGATAGCACTTGAAATGCACCTGGCATGGTATTTGACACTCAGTAGGCAAACTAGAAATATCTAATGAATGAGAGAAGGAAGAAAAGTATACTAGTTTGCTTTCTTTTATGAGCATGGCCAAGGACAGATGAAATATTTAAATATGGATTAGAGACTTTTGGCCTTGTCAGTTACACAAATGATTGGAAAGTTATCCCAGCAGAGGCTTAAGTAATTTGCACCAGGTAC
The DNA here is from genome assembly GCF_011800145.1 of Mirounga leonina. Taxonomy (NCBI): domain Eukaryota; kingdom Metazoa; phylum Chordata; class Mammalia; order Carnivora; family Phocidae; genus Mirounga; species Mirounga leonina. The sequence continues at coordinate 6,671,957 of NW_023270852.1, forward strand.
AAAGGTTACTGGATCTAGTTAATTTGTTTCCCTCCTTTGCACCTCAGTTATCCTTCCCGTAAAATGGGCCAAACTATATAGTTAAGCACTGGCTGGGGACAGAATGAGTAGAATCCAAAGAGCTGACTGGCTTTTGACAATGACCCATCTAACCCTTTACTGACCAGGCTAAAGAGGTAGTTAGAAGGGCCCCGAAAATGGGTTAAAGAAGGAGCGGCTCAGAGACCAAACATTACCAAATATTTTTTCCTTTTATGGGTCGGTGCTCTAGATCACCACTTCCTGCAGATTATATTCCTAACTTTGTTGTGATGGATGCAAGGTCCATGTGCCCACAAGCGCCAGCAGAACCCAGATGTCACGCTGGGGGAAGGACTCTGCTGTTACCTTGCTATTTTAAGCAGGGAGTTTATATAATGGATGGGAGAGCAAGCAAATGGGGCAGGAGCAGCGTGGGAATGGCCTGGGCAGGCAGGGCTGCTGAGGCTCCCCCTGAGGAGCTCAGGGTTCTGTCTTGTCAAGTGTGGGACCACAGCCAGCCTCCACTCTGCTTTGTCCTGCAGCAGCTGACATCTCCTAGTGCTTGTCTCACTTAATTTGTTTGTTTTGCTTTGCTTTCTTTTTTTCTTTTATTATCTTATGTTAGTCACCATACATTACATCATTAGTTTTTGATGTAGTGTTCCATGATTCATTATTTGCATATAACACCCAGTGCTCATTACACCACATGCCCTCCTTAATGCTTGGTGATAGGTATTTGCTTTGCTTTCTGACTGAGGGACTGACTGAAGAGCAGGAGGTGGAGGAAAGAAAGTGGAGGGTCAGAAAATGACATATGTTTTATGTGACTTTGGGATACCATGATCCTGGAATCCTATGAGATGGGACCATTACATTTGTGGTTTGTTATGACTAGGAAGAGTCCAGGATTTCAGCAACTCCTAGGATTAAAAATGGCCCCTGGAGTGGGTTAGGAATCCTGTGACGATTGCCCCAGCCTTTGCTGGAACTCTCCCAGGAAGGGGGAGTTTGTTACCTTAAAGAGTAGCCTGTTTCATCTCCAATAGTCCCAACCACTAGAAAGGATTCCCTTGCCTTGATCTGACCTTTTATTCATTGGTCATGCACTTATCCTTTGGGGACAATTGAATTAGAGGAATGACTTTGAAATATCTGAGAAGTGATTTTATTTTTCCCTGCACCATCTCTTCCAGGCTGAAGATCTTTAGTTCTTTAAAAACAAATTCTTGCTTCCTGCATATTGCTTCCCCTTTTTGGAACATGCCCTAATTTGTCTGAATCCTTCTTACCACTCAGAGTGCAATACACTTTGTGTAGATTAAGGTGGAAAGGAAAGTAGAACTGTTACTTCCCATGTTTTGGGAACGATATTACTATTAAGACAGACTGGACCTGCACATACATCCATCATCACTTAAGAGGTTTCAAGGGAAGTGCACTAACTTTCCCAGTAGAATTGGGGTTTGTGGGTACTCTTTTGCTACTGTCAACCCCTGTGACCATATACTTTGTCCAGCACCACTGATGTCACTGCTGTTAAAATCCAAGTAAAGGTGATAGAAATTAATCACAGTGTCAACCTTTGGGTCAATTTGATGCTCATTTTATTCATACAGTGACTAGTTGGGATGAGAGACCTAGTATGCCTTGGCCCTATAACTCTCATTCCCAAGAGACAGGTTAAATCTGTCCAGTAGGGCTTCTCCCTTCCTGTCTCACTGTTCCCTCTAGCTATTCTGTTCAGAGAAATTCCACTCAGCATTTCAGTATTCATGGCTCAGCTCAAACACCATTTCTAACATGGATCTAGTCTAAAACTATATCTCACCTGTCCCAATTTCCATAGTTGGGGATCCTTTTCTGAGATTCTGTCACTTTTCACTTTTGAAGTCTTAACAGTTGTACTGATTTCATACTGCCTCCCACCACTGGACTCTGTGCTCCTTGAGGGCCAAGACCACATCTTCATCATCTTTAAGTCACCAGCACCTAGCACGTGTAAAGTGAGTGTGGTGAATTAATGAATGATTCAGTTCATGAATTTCCTACTTGAGATAAGACTTCTTGAGTTGACCAGCAGAGGTCACCCCAATTGTTTGATAGCTGAATGGGGCTACCTTTCCACTGCAGAGATTGACAAAAGTCAAGATGGTGGTCGCATTGACCAACCCCATGGCTAAAGTTCTCCAGTTCTTTAAATATAAATTAACAAGCATTTTTTGATGAATCTTCTAGTTACCTATGATGAATCAGACCCCTTGCCTTCCTCGGGGAGCTCAGTCAAAGGTGTGTGCGTTGGGTGGGGGCATCTGTCAGAGTTGTGGCTGATGTCAGATCTAAGCCTGCCCACAGCCCTCTGGCTCCAGGTCCTCAGGCCTTTCCTGTGGGACCAGAAGAATACCTAGTATCATGGGAGGGGGTGGTGCTTTCTGGCTTTCTCCTACAGCCTCCTGCAGTCAGCACCTTACATAGGACCTAGGACATAGTAGGTATTCAGTAAATGACAGTGTTCGTTGTTTTTCCTGTGTGTGTCCCAGTAGCCCCCTGGCTGTGGCTGAGGGCAGGGTCTGCATCTGGTGGTTTTCATCTGTTGACTAGCAGAGCAGCAACTTCAGGGAATCTCTGAAGTTATAGGATCAGGCTGGTTCTCCCACCCCATTAGGGGAAGGGGACCTGGAGGAGTTTAGTGGGCAAAGAGGCTAGGTAGAGGCCTTTGGACTCTGGCCGAGCTTCCTGGGCTGCAGACCTCCATGCAGGTGGCCTCTGTGAGCACCTACTCTGTGCTTGGTGCTCTATATCATTTCATCCTTAGAACATTCCTGCATGGGAGGCATTCTTATCTCTGTTCCCCTGACAAGGGAAGTGAGGCTCAGAGGTAAAGCCAACGTTCAAGGCCACATAGCCAGTGAATGGCAGAGTGGGGACTCAAATCCAAGTATAAGGTTCCAAGACCTGTGTTCTTTCTACCTTGCTATCCTGCCTCTTCAGATTGAAACCTCACTTTTCTAAGAGGACACAGAGAAGCCAGGCCCATTGGTTCAGGTCTATTGGAGAGATCATGGTCCTAGGCCTCTTGATTGGTGAGAAACATGAAAGAATAGTTACTAGGTACAAGTAACAATAGTTAGTAGTTACAAGTTAATATAAGTACTTACAAATTAGTAGTTATAAGTAAACCCAACCCATATTGACTTAAATACTAAGAAATTTAATTGTTTGTATAACTGGCTAGTCCAGAAAGAATTCAGGCTTCAGGTGAACTTTGATCAGGGATCCACCTTCTTTTTTTCTGCGGGTGTCTTGGCTCTACTCCCCCCCGCCCTTTTTGTGTGTCAATTTTATCCTCAGTCTGGACTTCCAAACAGAAACAAAATGGCATCAGTAACATTGGGTTTTACATCTGCATATTCTACCACCCAGAGCAAGATAAAGCACCTGGGTCCCAGAACACTACAGTGTGCTCATTGGTTTACACTGGACCTATTTTCTATCCCTGAGCCAATCACTGTGGTGAGATAAATGAGATTATGATAACTGGGTCAATCCCAGCTGGGCCTCAAGGCTGCTACACCATGAGACAGGATAAGCCTGGCTTCTGGGGAAGCAATGAAAGTTGCTCAGGGTAGCACTGCAGAAGGTACACAAGATCTACCTTGGCTGAGCCTCCAGAATCACAGGCCCAGTAAGGGCTGTCCTCAAGTGAGAGAGCCCCATACTGAGGGTCAGAAAAGCTTTTGAAGGACATGAGGTCAGCCATGGGGTAGAAAGTCAAGAAACATCCTCCTCTTCCTCAATCCAGGCAAGGAAGGCTATGTGGTAGAGTGAAAAGAGCCCTGGCCTCAAAATCAGGAAGATCTGGATTCAAATGCTTGATTCTTCGTATGATTTTGGCAAATGGCTACCACCCTCGGAAGCCATTCTCTCTTCTATAAAATGTGAATATTAATGCCTGCATCAGAGGTCATATGAGGATTAAATTAGGTGATGTTGGAAATGCTCTTAGGATAGTGCCTGGCATGTAGTAGGCGCTTAATAAATGATACACAAGTACAAATCTGATCCCAATGGAGTGTCCTCCATTAGCTATGGCTTTGAGGAGTTTGAAGCACTTTTCTCCCTTCTGGGATAGCTGTGTTTACTGTAAGGACCAAATTAGATGGAAAATCTCTAAGGTCATCTCTGACTTTGTAAACAGAGCAAATGAACAGGAGGAAATGCAATTCCAAATACCCTCTCCTAGCCTAGTCCAACCTCTGGTGTTGATACAAACTCAAGCAGGCTTTTTCTGCGGCTCATGGCTCCTGGAAATGGAACCCAGCCTGGGTCAGGGATGGGAGTGGATTTGACTTGTCCTTTTGGCGTCTCCTCAGCCTGCGGAGCCCAGGCCTCTTGGAGCATCTTTGGGGCTGACGCCGCGGAGGTTCCGGGCACACGCGGCCACTCCCGCCAGGAGGCTGCCATGCCCCACATTCCCGAGGATGAGGAGCCCCCTGGAGAGCCACAGGCAGCCCAGAGCCCCACCGGCCAAGTAAGTGCCCCCTCCTTGCCTGCAGTTAGTCTGGCCGGGGCCAAGCCAAGTGCCCTGGGCTGGTGCCACATCACTCAGCCTGGCTAGAGGGTTTGCTGACAGCCTGTGCAGGCTGCAGTGGGCACCGGGGGAAGGTGTGTGGCTGCCACACTGAGGAATAACTACCCAGGGTCCATTTGAATTGGCCAAGGCCCCCCATATATCCTGAGAGTGGAACCTCCTATGCTGTGTCTGACTGAGGTCTCCTGGAAGGTCCAACCACCGTAACCCTGTAGGCACCCTCCTAGAATGGAGAAAGACTTGGAGGAGAACTGTCAGCACAGAGGGCCTCGTCATGTCAGGGTTGTGGTTACCAGCAAAAGGCCGTTTAAACTGAGTCCACTTAAAGTGAAGATCAAACTTTTATAGTAAATAGTGGAAAAGATTTTCAGTAAAATTGTATTATAAAAAAGAAATGATGAAAAGAAATTAATTTGAAGGGTCTCATTGAGATTGTATTGTCAAATGAAATTATGAAAACAAATTATTTTAGCTAGACATATAACAAAAAATTGATTATATGCTACTTTTTTAGAGGGAACAAAGAATTAATTGTGTTGATTTTGGCATTGGTATATTTATTCTTTATACCGACATGATGATCTGTTCATATGAACCACATCCCTCACATTTTACTTTACAGCACCTCTGTTAAGAGATTGTGTGTTTAATATTTAAGAGCTTCATTCATTTTCCCAAGGACCTCTATGGATCCTTCAATATGCAAATCATTTTCTTTTTTGGCCAATACAAATTATCTTTGTAGTTTTTTCTTTGTTAGCTGCCCAGCTCCACCTGCTCTTCACTGGTCCAAGACCATGCATGTGAAGTTTTCCAACACTGTTTTCTTTGATTTCATGAACTTTGCACTTGGTTTGCACTTGTACCACCCCATTATATCTGACAGATGTCTGAACTGACCTCAGCCCAAAGGGACAGACTCTTGTTAAGTGAGGGAAGAATGTATGAGTGAGCATTAATTTGGTAAGCAGGCAGACTCTCAGTGAACATTTTCATGTTAGGATGACATTTGTTTTCTTGCACGTCATAACTGTGGGAACTCAGATAATAAATACTTAGAAAAGAGTGGCTTCTTGTATCTCCCTATCGCAAACTCCTGGGACTGAGATGTTGCAGAACTTGGCACACTTGGGGAGCCCTTGAATTTCTAAGTGGGAGTGAGCCAAACCCCTATGCATTTGGCCACAGGCAGCCAGCTCAGCGTTTTATTGAACCTCTCTTCCAGGAATGTCATGAGCCTGGTGGGTGCTGCTTATCAGTTGCTCTTTATGGCTCTAGATTGCTCCTCTGTTCTTCTATGGGTGATGTCTGGTCTTCCCCAAACTGGGTGCTCTGCTGCTGCCCCCTTTCTACTGCTGCTCCTAACCAAGTGTGGACAATTCCCTTAAAACACTGGTAATAGTGGGTTATAAGTTTTAGCCAACAAAAAATTTGTTAAATTTGTTAATCCACCGAAGTTTTAAAGATTAAAGAAGAGAATGACAGCATAAAGCAAAACATCCACATCTGGATTCAAATGTGACTGCTCCCTCTCCTCAGTCATGACTTTCCCAAGTTCTGTCCCCTTAGCATCCTTACTCCCTAGCCCTGGGTTCCTTCTTACCACAGCCCTTCCTGACCCCTTCCACCTCACTAATAACAATAGTGTGCTTAAACCAGATTCTGATGCAAAATCTGGCTCCTGAATCCTAGTTAGTTCCCCCAAACAGCTGTCATGCCATACTCCTCAAGAATACAAGTGTTCCTAAAAAAAATAAAAATAAAAGATTGGCAATGCTGCAACTCTACCGTTAGTGAAGAGATCCTTTTACACTGAGTTTAGTTTACCTTTAGTTCATCATCTCACCTCTCTAAATAAAACAACCTTTAAGCCTTCTCAGGAGACTAAGACAAGATAGCACAAAAGCCTGCTGGCCCTTCTTATCATCACGACTTCAAACCACACCTAGGTATAGCTCCATTGGGTCAGAGGTGAGCGTGAGTTTCCAGGCACAGCCAAGCCAGGGGAGGGAATCCATAAGCTAACCACAGACTTGAGGGTCAGAGAGCCCTAGCTGAACAGCAGAGCTCCAGATTCCAGTTTTCCACAAGCTCACTCTCCTTATGACCTTGAAACAGAACCAGACTTCTGTAACATGAGGCGGTGGGCCCCCATGGCCTCTGAAGGTCCCTCAAATGCCATGATTCTATCTCTGTGCTTGGGGGAAGTCAAGACAATAAAGGGAATGCTTGTGGTACCAATAGCTTCTGTGTTGCTGGAGCCCAGTAGGAGAAGGACCCATGAGGACTTCAGGTGAGCTGATGCACATAAGGGAGTACCATTAGCACAGGATTTAAGAAGGTGGACTCTGGAATCAGACCAAGCTGGGCTCCTCCACATCCTGGTCAAAAGACCTCCTGTGAGCCTGTTAACTTTTCTGTGCCTCTGTTTCCTCATCTCTTCCTCAGGGCAAGTGTTAGTGGCTGCCTCCTCGACTCTGGTTGGCCCAGCCTCTAGTACCTTTTTTGGCTTGAGGGACCATGGGGCTGGGGCAGGTTAGACCCTAGACTGAAGGCGACATCAGATTCAGTATCCTTTTATTCTCTGCCCTTACTGACAGGCACTAGGCCTCCCTGAGTTTTCCAGAAGCCCACGGGCATTGTCAGTGAAGAGCACCTCCCTCTTTGCACCCATCAGACAACCTACATTGGGCTTCTCAGGCAGACACAGCCTCAGGGGAGGGTCAGGCCTTGTGAACAGGGCTGGAGCCTCCAGGGACTGGAGCCCAAGTCCCTGGGAGCAGCGGAAACCAGGCAGCCAGGAAAGCAGGATTGGTTAGGAGGATTTGGCTGAAATTCCCAGTACCGTGTGAACTCCCTCTCTGTGAGGCAGGCAAAGAACCAGAGCATCCTTTTGAGTTTACAGGTCCCCCGGGTCCAGTCCTACTTCTAGTTCCTCAAGCCCCAGCCCCCATTTCCCACTGCTAACATGAACACGAGCTGAGACCTTCTCACAGAAAAACACAAAAGCTGTAGACCTAGATCCTGTTTTCCTTTCTGCATGCATGCGCGTGCACACCTCCCCCCCCCCCCACACACACCCTTGAGGTCCCTAATCAGAAGCTGTAATCAAGACCCACAAAGAAATAAAGCTTCCAGACAATGCACTCTGTGAAGTTGTGTCCTGAGTGTGTTTTCTGGGTTAGCCCTAGAACAGGGAGGGGCTCAAAGGAATGAGCTTGTAGCCAAGAGGTCTGGCAGGAATAAAAACTATCAGGACACAAGCCTGGGACCTTAAGGGACAACAGAATGACAGACCATCAGAGTTAAGAGCTAGAAGGGATACTAGATCTCATCTAAGACCCTTCCCTCCCAGGCAGGCAAAGTTCTGCATAATATGAGCCCCCAAACAGTTATCTGGAAGCTTGTTAAACCCGGATTCCTCCACCAACCCAGGCCTATTGAATCAATCTTCTGGGGTGGGTCTTGGGAGTTTATAGGAGTAGCTCCATATAGGGGAACTGCCCACCACACAAGGAAGTCTGTGCTGTGGTTGGCCAGCTCGGCTTGCTGGTCAACCTGGAACTGCCTCCCTGTGACTCCCCCTCAGTTCTGCCCTCCACAACTGCCTATAGTGGGGTGAAAACCTACAGATGCAGGAAAGCAGTTTACACATCTTCCCAGAGTCTCCTTTCCTCTGTTCCTCCAGGCTTTGCTCCCGAATCTCTCCTCTGGGCACATACCCACCTATCTCCCCATAATCATGGGGCACCAGACCTGGCCCTGGGCCCCAGAGGCAGCAAGACCAGGACATCAACTGTTTCCTGGCCTGTGATCAGCAGCCATATCAGAAAGCTGACTCATTGGAACAGCATGGCTTCCTCAGAAGTGCTTTGCAAACCTGAGTGTGCAAAGAGGTTCAGGTCAGCTCTAACAACTGGCTCTAGTTTCCACCCAGACAATCCCCATCCTCTTTCAGGGGTTTCTGGAAGCTCCCAGGTGTAGGTCAATGTGAACTCATAAGCAGACCTCCATCTTTCACATCATCTGTTCCAGTAGCCCCCCTTCCACCACCCCCTGACTAACTCCCACCCCCATCTCCATTGTCCACAACACTTCATCATAATGCCAGGCATTATTCTACTGTATGAATTTATTTAACTTTCAATCAACCTTATGAGGGAAGTATCATTATCCCCATTTCATAGCTGAGGAAGCTGAGGCACAGAGAAGTTAAGCAGCTTCCTCCAAGATCATATAGCTCATAAGCAGCAGGCCCAGGATTTGAACCCAGGCAGCCTGGCCCCAGAGCCCATACTCTTAGTCTCTACCCTGCACTAAGTACTCTTTGCCTCGGGGGCCCTCTACGAGAACCCTTGGTGCCTGAGCCAGGGGTACACTGTCCTGTGCTTCCAAAGTCCTTGTCTGAGATGGCCACCCTGGGCCCCTACAAACACACTGCCATGCACACTCCAAAGCACCGCAGGGTCTTACTTCTGCTTGCCATCCTCTCAGATGCCTAAGCGCATGGGGCCAGAAAATACAGCTCCGTGTCACACATCCTGCTGAGACACTGCACTGCCTATGCCTTTTTCATTCTTTTTCAGCCATCGGCAAGTAAAACAGCCCAACTCGATGCATACTGACTCCTAGAAACACAGATCACCATGCAGTTCCTGGTTCAGGCTACACACGAGTTACTGTCTCTGTACATCTCCCTATGTGCCTACTTTGTACTGCACTTGCTGATCATCTAAACAACTTGATGCCTAACCGTGTTATACAGCACCATCTTGCTGACTTAAGATTACCGCAGCACTCAACAAACCAGTGGCATCCCTGCTCCCACCCCTTTCCCCACCTCCAATTTTCAATTAACTGAAAATCAGGTTGGAATGTGGAGAATCAGTCCTCTGTGTGTGGCCCTAACAGCAAGGGATCCACTGTGGAGCTCCTAGAACCTCTGACCACAAAGCTGCTGGGCCTCCTCTTTTGGCTCAGAATTAGAGATCATCATAGCTGCGGCCATGACAAATCTGGAATTCTCTCCTTATTTGTGTCAATGTAGTGAGAGACCCATCCTGGCTTACCAACATCAGTCCGTGGGCCAGACCCAGAGCTGAGCCTGCTCAGCTGTCCGTTTAGAAGAGAAAAATACCAAGCAGGCTTCCCCAAGCAGCAGGGAGCTCTGGAAGGGACAGGAAATGCTTCCATTTCATAGAGATGTATAGGTAGTGTGGCAGTGTGGAAAGAGCTGGGCTTTACATACCTGAGTGGGACCTGGGGTGAGTTACTCATTTTGCCTGTTTCCTCATCTGCAAGCCAAGCCTGATAGTAACAGCTGCTAACAACAGTGAACTTTTAAGGAAATTTTCCTATGTTCCAGACACTGTGCTAGGTTTGTTGAACACTTTATCTCATTTAATTTCCAGAAAATCTCTGTGGGATAGGTACTATTGTTACCCCATTTAGGGATGAAGACCTGAAGCACAGAAAAGTAAAGTAATGTGTACTAGCTAATACAGCTAAGTCACTGAGCCTAGAGTCAAGCCCCAGGCTTCTTGACTTTAATTACCAGAATCATATATATAAAGTGCCAAGCAAGGTTCTCATCTGATAATAGGTCTCAGTCCCTAATACAGCACAAAACAGTTTTTAAAAAGTTTTTACAGGGGCACCTGGCTGGCTCAGTCATTAAGCGTCTGCCTTCGGCTCGGGTCATGATCCCCGGGTCCTGGGATCGAGCCCCACATCGGGCTCTCTGCTCCACGGGAAGCCTGCTTCTCCCTCTCCCTCTCCCACTTCCCCTGCTTGTGCTCCCTCTCTCACTATGTCTCTCTCTGTCAAATAAATAAATAAAATCTTAAAAAAAAAAGTTTTTACATATGTTACTACAATTGATGCCCTAACCCCACTGTGAGGACAGCAATCATCATCCCCAGGGAAGTGGAAGTTCAGAGCAGTTAGGTATCATATTCAGATGCAGGGAAAGAAGCTAAAAATTGGGCTCCTACCATGTTCTAAGCTAAACTCTTTATATTCATTATCTCAGATAACCTTTTTTTTTTTACACAAATCATATGCATATAATTTGGTGAATTATCACAAAGGGAACACATCCATGTAATTACCATCAACAACAAAAAGAACATTATTAGCGCTAGAATCCTCCTGTTTTCAGTCTTTCCTCCCCTAAAGCAAATGCTAAGACAAAGATATGGGCACCCATGCTTTAAGAAGCACAGTGAATATCAGATAACCTTCTTAATGCCCTATAAGTTAGCTATGACCATACCTAGTTTATAGATTAGGAAACTATGACTTGGGAGGTTAAATCAGTTGTCCAAAGGACATAACATGGAAGCTGCAAGATCTGGATTCTACTGCCTCATGGCTGTAAGCTGAGGAAACAGGGCTAGAATCATTATTTTTTTTTTCTTTCTAGTCCAGAAACTACCCCACTATACCACAACAGAGTTTGAGCATACAGGAAAGGGATAACTATTCACTTACACATGATAGGAACCCAATAAATATGGAATTGAGTTGAACTTACTCAATACAGTTGACCCATGAACAATGTGGGAGTTAGGGACACCAACCCCGCTGCACAGTTGAAAATCCATGTGTAACTTTTGACTCTTGAAAAACTTAACTACTAATAGACTACTGTTGACTGGAAGACTTTCTGATAACATAAACAGTCATGAACACATATTTTGTGTGTTATATGTATTATACACTGTATTCTTATAATAAAGTTAGGTAGAGAAAAGGTTATTAAGAAAATCATAAGGAAGAGAGAATACTTTTACAGTACCATACTATTAAAAAAAACCCACAAATAAGTTCTAACCCATTTTGTTCAAGAGTTAATTGTAAATATTCACTGAATTCATTCAACAAATGTTTATTAAGCACTAAGGCCCCACTCTCAAGAGAGTTCACCACCCCATGGATTTACAGTCTAATGACAACTTCTTTCTGATCTAATTTGCTTTGTGTTCCGCTTGTGTTCTCTTCTCTGATCAGGAATTGGGGGATCCTTGGTCTTGCTATCCCCAGGAATACCTAGAGCTTAACAGCATGCTTTACCATGTAAAGTAGATTGCCAGCTTTTCTCTTCATTTTATCCTCCCTTGCCTGATCAGGCCCCATCTTCACTGGCCAGCAGACTGGGGTTCTGTCTACATCTCCTCAGAGACCCCTTGGGAAATGTGTGAGAAAAAGGTTTGGGACTCAAAGAATCAGTGCTCTGTAAGGAATGGATGAAGACAAAATAGATAGTGCACGTAAAGCCCTGGGAACCTGGTGACAGCTGTGTGGAGTGGGGACATGCCCCACCTCACCCGATGAGAACCCTCATGCCAGGCTTCCTATGTAACAGGTGCTGCTCTTTACATGTAGTAACCTCACAACAACTCTAGGAAGTAGGTATGATTATCACAACAACTCTAGGAAGTTCATTTTACATATGAGAAAGCTGAGGAAGGTAAGTACACTCTAAACACTAGAAACTGGCCAGTACCTTGAATGTCCAATTGAGGGTTTTGAATTCATCCTCTCTGAGCTCATTTCCATTTATCATTACCTTTTGCAAGAACAGCCTCAATTACAATCTTCAGTGAAATATCTTCAAATGAATTATCAGTTAAATGTTAGGATCTAATGTATGAGATATTAGAGCCATCTATTGGGCACCTGCCATGTGGTCTCATTCCCTCAAGGTAGATATTATTATCTTTACTTTATAGAGGAAGAAACTGAATTTCTACAAGGGTAAGTAATTGCCAAAGCCACATAACTGTGCTATGGTTGAGTAGAGATTCAAACCCGAGTTTCCTGCTAGTGTTTCTGTTAGCTTTGCCTCCTTTCTTAGCTCCACCCAGCAGTAAAGCCAGTGTCCTAGACACCAAAGGCCCTAGGCATGGGGGGCAGTTGCTTGATGTCCCATCCGTTATGGAAAAGAGGCTTAGAAAGGGCCACGAGGACAGTTCCACCAGGATGGCTTCTAGTGGTTCTGGTGACAGAGTAAGAACTTTGAGATTGTAGCTGTGGAAGTGCTGAAGAAAAAGCAGAAAGTGTTTTGGAAATGTTGATTGTTACAGAAGGTCAGATATGTATGTTAAAATTATTTGTCTTTAGTTCCTATAATGAGCAAAGGAGTAGCTTACCATTTTTTGTTTCTCTGATTCTCCGTCTCCTGTCTCCTGTCTTATGTTACACATAAGCAACTTAGGTCAGGGGCTGTGTCTTTTATGTGTGTATCTCCAATTCTCAACATAGGCTACAACTAGAGTATGTGGTGGGAGCTCAAGGAAGGATGGATGAATGTGACAGATGGGCAGATAGATGGATGGATGGATGGATGTGTGATAGGTTGGGTGGATAATAACTGGGTGGATAGATGGATGTATGATAGGCTGGGTGGATAGGTCAAGTGGATAACTGGCTGGATGATTAAATGCCTGGATTGGAGAGAGGAAGAAATGAAGGAACAGGAGGAAAAGAAGGGAGGAGGAGAGGATAGAAGATGATGATGAATGAATGGCTGGCTGGGTGATACACTCTCCACTGAGTAGGACTAATAGACATTGCATGTAACCACACTCCTAGTGTCTGTTGGCATGAGAGTGAAAACAGTAATGAAGAAGGCAGGATAATCCAGTGGTTGTTGATCCCTGGCTTCTAGGTATACAGGAAAGAGGGTTTATCAGAGGCAAGGCAGGCCTTGGGTGCACAGGGTGATCCATAGGGTGGGCACTGGGGAGCTTAGGGGAGCCAGAAACTAGTCCTCAGTGCTTGATAGGGAAGAGCCCCATGTCCAGCAGACTTCAGCAGAGGCATTTCTGCTCTCTCCCATGCTCTTAGGACTTGCTAGAATAATCAGTTTCTTGAGAGTCCCCAGAATCCTTTTATCCTATCACAAGAGCACCAACTTCTCTTTGTGGCCAGGGCCCCTCTCTCAGAGGCAGTCCCTGTTTGCCCTCCAGGCTATGAGAGAGGGACCTGGGGATACAGCCACCACAAGGCCCAACCTCTACCACCACCCTCACCATCATCATCATCATCACTATTATTGCTTTATCTTGTCCAATCCTTAAACAAGCCTGGAAAATGGGGATTATTAGCTCCACATAATGTTTAAGAATATGAAACTCAGAAAAGTTAAGTACCCAAGGTCATCCAGGTGTGATTCTGACTAGTGTTCCCCAACTTCATTACCCCACACTGGCTTCTAGTAGGATCCTTCTGTCCCAGGCTATTTGCCAGGGCCCAAGTGCAGGAGCTAAACTCCTCAGTGCCAGGGCTGGAGCTGTTGCTTAGAGCTTCCTAGTCCAGGCTTAGTCATGTGACATTGGGGAAAGGAAGATAATATTCCCGTCTATGACACTGGCCTATATTTATCCCTGCACCCAGGCAGTTAGGAAACTGTTGCGCATTCCTGGGAATTTATGAGTGAAATAAACATTTAAATGTTTCTATAAGGTTTATTTAAGGAGAACAAAATGTGACCTGCTGGCTTATTATAGGGTGAACTTGTGGGGAAACAGCCCAGGCTCCTAGTGCTTGGCTGACTCCAGGGAAGGGAAATGGACCCCTGGGGTGGCTGGGCCCATGGGAAGCTAAGGGGATGCCCCTGCTATCTCTCTTCCAGCTGTATGTTCAAACTTGTGCTGGCTGGAGGGCTTCCTAGAAGAGGTTTGTGAGGGAGAGAGCAGCTTGGAAGAATAACAAAGGAGTGTCAGAGTGTCCTGCACATACCAGGTACCAGGGGAGGTGAGACCAAAGACCAGGGGAAACAACTGTAAGAGCAGCATGGTGGAGTGGGAAGGCCAACAGGCTTGATGTGTTGTCCTTCTTTCCCACTGTTTACCAGCTGTACAGCCCTGGACAAGTCTGTTTTTTCATTGGTAAAGTGGGGATTGAAGGGGAAAAAAGGGGGAGAGAAAAGAAATGTATCCATCGCCTATTCCATGCTCAGGGACTTCACTTTCCTCTTCACGATTTGATGACATCAGGAGGCATTATCATTCCCAATTTGTAGATGGGTATCCTGAGGTTCATTCGTAGAATTGCTGGAGAGGATGAAGTGAGGAACCACACCAGAAGTGTCTGGGACGGGGCCCCACACATAGTAGGTCTAAGAATGTGTCACTGCCCTCTACCCACATTTGTTCCTTTGCTTCTTGTGTCTGTAGCCCACAAAGGGCAGCTCTACTTGATCTGAGGGGCAGATGGTAAGAAAGGAAGTGGAGCCAGGTGAAGGTGGCCTTGGAGGTGGGCTTCTCTGAGAGTCAATGATTACAAGACCATTCTGGGAGTCATTGATTACAAGACCAGTAGAGCTTGTGTGGTCAGATGCCCAGGGGAGATGCTCTGTGGCTTCATGACCAGAAGGGCAAGGCCTTCCTAATTTAACTCTAGATGGTTGATCAGACTCAAAACTAAGAACAACAATCTCCTCAAAACCAAACTCTGAAGTAATTAATTCAGCCCCAAAGGTAACAGTAACAGAATATAACATCTGACACATAATGAGCATTTACTAAATGCCAGGTGCTCTTCTATGAGCTTTCCATCTGGAGCTGTAGATTTAGCAAATGAAAACACAGTTATGTCCATGCAATATTTGGGACACACACAACACTAAAAAAATTATTTGTTGTCTATTTGAAGTCCAAATATAACTGGACATCCTGTATTTTAACTGGAAATCTTATTTCTATATCAATCCTTTTAATTATTGTAACTACCCTGTGAGATAGTTTCTTTACAGATGAGGTAACCAAGGCACAGAGAGGTGAGGTAACTTGCCCAAGGTCACACAGCTAGTAAGTGAGAAGCTGTGTCATGCATGAATTACCGTGGCTCCCAAGCCCAAGGCCCTTGAAGTCCTGAAGCCAGTAACTTCACTGGCAGACTGTGTTTGGACACCCTGCACTGCAAGCTTCCTTGAGGCCCTGTCTTCTGTTTGGCAGCTCAGGGTGGGAGCAGGGAGGAGTATTTACACTCATCACACACACTAAAATCTGGCAGAATTCACTCCAGGGGGCCCCTGGAATCTCCCACACTCTCCTGGGTTCTGGTCTCCCTAGTGCCTGCTGAACTGAAACAGCCCGCAGAAGACTGAATGTTCCCCACAAAAACAGTTTTGCCCAGAGCTTGTTCAACCATTCTGTGTACTGGTTAGGGAAAGAACACTTTGATTTTATTACTGTATATTTTGCACACATCGGACAGAGAGAGTGAGGAGCATTCCAGGACATTCCATCAGGGGATTAGAGGATTTTTCCCTGATTGCTTTATGCTTCCTGGTTTTTAACAGCTTTGAATTGTGTGTGTTTGTGGTTACATGCTTAGCACTTGCCACCCATGGCTTGTTTCTGCCTTTTTGTGTGAGCAGCTCTGCCCTTCTCTGAGTAAGGGTGCCTACAGCCCTATACATGATAGCCACCTCAGGAGAGCTTTTCCTGAAAGTGGCCTTTAGCCAGGAGGCAGAGGAAACTTCCACCAGAAAGCAGTTCCTCCAGTGTGTTGCAGACCTTTTAGGCCACAGCAACCACAAGGGGCCCCGGCCCCGGGGTGCTCCCGGGGGGGGGGGGGGGGGGGGGGGGGTTTACTTTCCTCACTCCCCATCCCACTGTGCTAACTGGGAAGCATTTCAGAGGCCTGCCTAGTTCACTTTTCTCTTCCCAGGCCCTAGCATAGACCACAGCACATAATAAGCATTCGGTGAGTTTGCTGGATGAATGAAGAGAATAAAGCGTAATAATGTGTGAATGTGTACACAATGACCTCTCTTAGACTCTAAGACTTTTGAAAACTGTGTCAATCATAAAAAGAAAGGTTAGACAATCTGTACAATAAGTAAATTGATGGAGCTGGAAGAGTAAATTAAAGAGGGAGGGAGAGGAAGAGAGGCTTCTGGTGGGGAGGGTAAGCAAGTGAAAAGTCAAAGGGCAGAGGTGAGGGAGGATCGGAGTTAAGCATTCCATGTCCTTTAAGAGGTGAGAGTGAAGAATGGAGTTCTTTTTGTATTGCTTTTTTTGTCTGCTGAATAATTCTTTAAAGAAATCTTTCTCAGAGCCTAGACCACATGGATCACAGTTCATTAGGTTTCAAGTCAAACAGTTTAACTTCAGAGTCAAACCATGGATGGTTAGGAAAGGCATGCATTCCTCTTTATCTCCTAGGGATGTTTATATTTATCAAATTATCTCCTCATTTTTATAGCCTCCTGTTCTTTATCTTAGATTTTATTGCTCGTTACTTCAAATTGCTTTGGGAAACAGGTAGTGTGTCAAGAAAATTAAATCAATAAATGAATTGTATTCTACTTACTCAGCTGCCTGAATATATGAAACTCTTGGAGGTATGTATTATAATCCCATCAGCACTACCACAAATTTTCTTTCAGAATGCAACATGAAGAAAGTGATGTTTGGTTCTCCTGCCCCTTTTATGTAGACCTACCCCATCTGCATTAATGCCTGCTGGGAATTCATAAAAGCCCACCCTAAGGGATGGCAGAAACCATATGATATAATGAGCATGAAAATGATATGTTAGTCAAAGTGCATTTCTTCCTGTTCACTTAAGGATTCATAGAAATTCTCTAAATATGAAAAACATGAATAAGGTAACTTCTAGAGCTCAAACTGTCATGGTCAAAATAAACCCCACCCAGGGAAGGAACTTCAAACATACTGTAAGCACAGTCAGGGTCTCAAATGGAATCCCCATGGTAGCAGTCACCAATGAGGCTGTATGGAAAGAAACCTCATCAAGATGATGTGGGAGTTATGCAAGATGAATAAGTCCTAGAGATCTATTGTACAGCTTAGTGCCTAGAGTTAACAATACTGTATTGTACACCTAAAAGTTTGTTAAGGGGGTAGATCTTATAAGTGTTCTTATCACAACAACAGCAACAATAATAATAGTAGTAAATAAATAAGAAGGTAGGAAGAAACTTTGGGAAGTGATGGATAGGTTTATGGCATAAATTATGATGAGGGTTTCACAAGTGTATACTTAGCTCTAAACTCATCAAGTTGTATACATGAAATATGTATAGCTTTTCATATGTCAATCATACCTTAATAAAGTGGTTTTAAAAAAAGGTGTCACAAGTGGAAGAGGCTTTAAGCATAAACCTCTTGTGCTCCAGAAAACCACGACGGGTTAAGAATCATGTAGCGTAGGGGCAGTAACTTGGATGCTTCAGGGCTAGGCAGGGAGCGCAATTGATTGAAGCAGGCCAACAGAAGCAGACCAAGGTTCACTTTGCAGAAATGTAGACCCAAGATTGCTTGGTCAGGAAATCCAGAACTTTATGGGAATTCTTCCAATTATAAAATGTTGGCAACTAATATAAAACCTTATAAACACTACTCACAGGGAATGGTCCTCCAGCTCTCTGATTTGTACCTCAGAGAATTTGTAGCTCAGGGAATAGGCTAATTCCCTGAGAGCCAAGAAACCACATAACAAGAAACGCTTGTAGTGACATGAAGAGAAGCCTCTGGAAAAACTTCAGCCCTTCTTTCTGCTCACTGGAGAATCCACACAATAGAAAACCTCCCCATTCCTCCCTCTTTACCAGTTTTCCCAGTAAAGAGGCACCTGCCCCTGGCCCTGCCTGCCCCAGCTTCAGCCCATGACCTGCCATTTTGACACCCTGATTCCCCTTTTGACCTCAGCAGCTCTTCTGGATACTGTTCCACTGTGTGTCATCAGGCCCCACATCATGACCCAAGATCCTCCTGCTTCCCTCCTGGCCCCTTGGAAGGCCCCAGCCTCTCTGCTGCTTGTTGGCCTCCTACGAGGGGACAAAAGGTGGGGAGAACTGAGTAGAGCCATTGTTCATTTTAATGATAATTGTGATTAATGGGTATTTGTAGATCATATGAGACTTATCAAAGTGCATACACATTCATCATTTCATTTTTTTCACACAAACTTCTGAGACAAAGCAGGCCTTTGACAATTTTATAGTTATGAGACTAAGAGGCAGGGTAACAAAAGGACAAAGCAAGTGACCATAAAGAGTGACCATCACTAGTCCATCAAGTTTATACTATCCATCAAAGGAGCTGTTGCTTTTTTGGGAAACTTCCTGAGCATCTCTTACAAGAGGAGTCCTTGACAGAAAGATGGATATCTGTGTTCTTGGAGGGACTGGAGCTCGGTAATTATGAGGATAGATTGGCCAGTCCTGGTTCCAGCCATAAGCATCATGCTGACTCCCTGTCACTCTACCTTGGCCAGCTGTGGGTGTCCAAATGGAGAGTAACACAGCTCCAATTTATTGGAAGCTTCTCAAAATTCCTAGGAAGATGATGGATGCTGTAATAACTGGACATTTTCCATCATCTCAACCAATGTGCACTATGATGATCCATGAATGGATCTCCTGTCAAAATTTCTATGTTCTCTCTTTGGGTGGTCAAATTATTCCCAAACCTGACCTTCAGTGTTCCCCATCTCCAAAATCACAAAGATCAAACTCACTGGGGTAACACCCAATGTCCATCAGAAGCTGGCTCAACCGTTTATGCTACTTCCATTATTTGCCTCTAAATTAGCTTCCTGGACCCAAGTCCAACATGTGTGTGTTTGTATGTGTTGTAGGATTCCCCTACCAACAAGCAATTATTTGACACAAGGAGGGTGTCCAAGAACTCAACTCAATTCTGACACTATCTACCCGGGGATAGAATCAGATCCACAGATGAAGGATTCTGTCCTACTGCTCCCACTTCAGACACCAATCACAAGTCCAGGTTGTCACCTGTGCTTCTGATGGACTGGCTAGAAATCAGAGGGTCCCATGATCTCCTCCTCAGGTGTGATAATTTCCTAGAGTGACTCACAGAACTCAGGAAAACCCATTTATTCACTAGATTAATGATTTATTACAAAGGATTTTAAAGGATACAAATCAACAGTCAGATGAAGAGATACATAGGGTGAGGTCCTGAATAAAGGAGCTTCTGTCCTTGTGGAGCTTGGGATGTGGCACAGTGGCATGTGGAAGTGTGTTGGTTCCCCAACATGGAAGCTCTCTGAACCCCCTCCTTTTGGGTTTTTATAGAGGTGTCATTATGTAGGCATGATTAATTAACTCATTGGTCATTGGTGATTGAGTCAACCTCAGGGGGTGGGACTGAAAGTTCCAACCCTCTATTCATGGCTGTTTCCCCTGGCAACCAGCTTCCATACTTAGGTGCTTTGCAATAGTCACCTTCATTAGCATAAACCTAGTTGTGGTGGAAAGGGTTTGTTATAGATAACAAGCCACCCATTTCACCTTTATGGCTCTGAAGGGAGTTTAGGAACTAGGGACAAAAGACCAAATATTATAACAAAAGATTTTCCCATTGCTCTTATCGCTCAGGAAATTCCAAGGGTCTTGTGAGCTGTGAGCCAGGAACTGTGGATGAAGACCAAATGTCTATGAAAAATATATTTTGGTCATCTGAATGACCAAATATATATGTTTTCTTATAAACCACAATACTGCAGCCCCCATCCCTGAACTTTCCTATCTTACATACTCCAGAGTCCATGCTCCAATTACACTGATAAATCCCTAATGCCCAGTTACGCCTTTTGCTAATGCTGTTCCCTTTGCCCAAAACCTCTCCCCTAATATCTTTGTCTTACAAGCTCCCATTCATCCCTCAAGACCCAGCTGAAATGTCTTCTCCAACTCCCCTGAGGAGTTTTTTTTTTCCTTTCCTTTGAGCTTTCACAGAATGTGGTCCATTTCTTACCAGCTTAAATTTATTGTAACTATTCAT
The DNA here is from genome assembly GCF_011800145.1 of Mirounga leonina. Classification (NCBI taxonomy): domain Eukaryota; kingdom Metazoa; phylum Chordata; class Mammalia; order Carnivora; family Phocidae; genus Mirounga; species Mirounga leonina. The sequence goes on from NW_023270852.1 coordinate 6,692,357, forward strand.
TACTTCTCTATATCCCTTAAGCAAGGGATCTGTGAGGTCTTGAGGGTCTTTGTTTTTTAAGCTGCTCCTGACACATGATGGATAACTAAAGTGTCTTTGTTGAATGAGAGAGAAAAGTAATCTGACAGTAATATAACTATTTATTGAAAACACCAGTCATGTGCTAGGTACTTTCTCGATATTATTTTTAATCTTCACATCAACCTTGTGAGTTGGATTTTTATGATCATGGGGCACAGAGAGGTTAAATAACTTGCTCAAGGACACATAGCTAGTGGATAATGAGCAGAAATCTGAGCATAGGTCTGTATGATTCTTACAGGAGGCAATGCTGCTTCCTACTGCTTCCTATCCAGCCAAAATCCCTGTCCCAACTTTCTTACCATGTGTCCAGGGATTCTGAGTGCTTCCTCCTCCTCCAATCCCTGCACCTCCCTCCAGTTGAAGAGGTCCTGGAACACAGGGATCTGGCATTCCCTGGTGGGACTCAGAGACACTTCTCCAGCTTACCCGGCCTTATGATTGAGGCCAAGGGAGGGAGGAGATACAAATGAAAACAGGAAGAGTTGGTTTCACTAAAAATTGTGGGATTTAAGAAGCCTAGATAGCACTGTATGGAACCCACTTAACAAGTAATAATGTGAAAAGGAGAGAGATCCTCTTCCCCACCTTGCAAGGAGTCAATACCTGCACACAAAGTGCTCAAGAACACAGCTCAGCCCTAGATCTGCAAGGGCAGCCCCCAGGCAATGGCTTCAGCAGGGCCAGTAGAAGTGAGAACACTTATTGCCCAGAGGCTCCAGAAAGACACAGCCCCCAGGGAAAGTGGCAATGGGGACCTACTGCTCTGAAGCTCCAGGAAGGCACTCCAATAGTGGGAGCTGGTGTGACATGCTTGAGAGTGCTGGGAGACAGGCCCTGGCAGGGACAGTAGGGTGTTCACAGAGAGCCCTGACAACACACACCAGTAAGGATGGGCAGGGAAGAAGAGAAGGAAAATGATGAGGGGACATATGAGAAAACCCCTAGAGAGATTCCCAGACATACGTGGGAACAATTCTTAGATGGACATACTACAACAGTAGGTGGCAAAGAACTGGAGAGACTGTGTATTACTGTTACCTAGTCCTATTTTTATCCCCAGTACACTGAGGTGTGGGGAAATGCAGGCTGATGTGCATCTTTATGGACCTTATTGTATATCCTATATTGCTTTCATTTTATTCTTTCACTCACTCAATCAATATTTATTACAGACCAGATATGGTTTTACCATTCACATGGCCATCACAGTGTAATAGTACACCGATTTAACTACAACCTTACTAACCTAGAATGAAATGACTCATGTTTGTTATTAGTAGTTTTGTTTGTTTAGTGGTTTTGAAATACCTCAAAAATCTAAGGACTGGCTAATAACTTTTGTTCTAATTTCAGAAATGTGTATTTATTCAGATAAACATTTTTCAAGGTTACACAATTAAACTGCATATTCCATGACCCATTGAACATACCAGCTTTATCGAAATGTCACAATTACCCAATGTGGGATCTCACTGTATACCCACCCAATGTGTGGGAGCCACCACCTGTTCTCCTGGTCTTCCTCCTTCCCCAACCTGGCTGGCTGCAGCCTGAGGCCTCTGTACCATTCTTTTTCAAGATTGTTAGTGAGGACTAACCAGGGATGGCTTAGAGTTTCCAGAATCTTAGCTTATGAAAAGTAGGCCATGTTAAGCTCAGTGAATGTCTGCTGGGGAATGAAGGAGAAACTGCCTTTTTTCATTCTTTCTTTCCTTTTTTTCCCCTGAATAATCCAAATAAACTGTATTCAACCCTTATCAAGATGGTTTTGAGTGTCATAATACTGGAGTAAATGCTCCAGCTCCTGGAAGCTTCCACCATCCTAAGCCTAACTCCATCTGTGTTTTATTCTGAACTACCAGGGCCCTTACACCGCAGGAATATCCTGCAGTCCACCTACCATCATCCTGACTGGGGATGCCAGTTCACCGGAAGGAGAAACTGACAAAAACCTGGTCAACAGGTACGTCTTTGCCTAATCTTTGTGCTGTGAAGAACAATATTTCCTAGCACATGAGGATTAGATAGCTATATATACTTTTTATAAATCTTCTTTCTTGATCATTTTATTGATGAAATAGAATCAAGCAGTTTTTCCAAATGAGAGCAAGAGCTTGGGACTTGTCCATTATCTTTCCCCCCCAAATTATTTTTCTTTTCCTGGATTTGGTTCTTTGTACTTTGCTAGTCTTTAAGCACAAATCATAGCAGGGTAGTTTCCCATAATAACTGCCCAGATATTTGCAAACAGACCTGAGAGATAAGAGTCTTTGACTGGAGAATGCTCCCTCTGGTCAAAGTGGGTCCTGTGGGGAAGATGACCCCTTGGGAAGGACACTGGCTCACGTACTCAGGGATGTCACTGCCTCAGTTTGACACAGCACAAGCATATGCATTGGTCTTGCTTGAGTAAGACTAAGTATAATTTTCAAAAAGCTACAAAGATCATTCTCATACAAAAATATAGTGAGCATGTGTCAAAGATTTATTTAACTCATTGATGAGGAAACCATCCCAATGACAAAGTCAGTTCAAAAGAGGATACAAGAAATGGAAATATATATATAATCAGTGGGGAGGAAAAGAATACTGGAATAAGATTACTAAGTTTGATATAAAATAGGTTAATGTTCCAGAGGACAATGAAACCTTGTTTTTTATCTTTCTTCCCCAACAGAAATCATCTACATCTCTACCAGACAATTATTCATATTTTATGAGTTTTCTACAGTTAGATGTTCACTCAGAGTCTGGGCCCTAATAAAAATAAATAGCCAAAGTTACATTTCCTTAGGGCAGTTTTTCAAAAACTTTAGCAAGTGTCAGAATCACCTAGGGGGACATGTTCAATTACAGATGGCTGGGCCCCACCTCCCAGAGTTTCTGATCCATTTAGTCTGGGGTGGAACCTGAGAATTTGCATTTCTAACAAGTTCTAAAGCTTAGACAAGCTCGTAAGATGATGCTCTAGGATGACTTTGAAAGAATATACAGGTATCTGCCTATTTACAAGCTGTGGACAAATTTTCTTAACAAGATGACTCTGTACTGTCTTTCAGAGCTCACAGTCCCCACAGGAGGCTTTCTCACCGACACTTGAAGGTTTCTACTGCTTCGCTGACTTCTGTGGGTAAGGGCTAGTCCAATTATCTTATTTCTGCAACCAGAGATAGGGGTCCAGCTGAAAGTATGTTTGAGCAAGAAGATCTGGCAGCTCAGCCCCTTCCCCTCTCCTAATTCTCAGGCAGGTCTATACCTACGAGCCCAAGAAGGCAAAGTCAGGCTGTCCCTCTGTGTTTGAGCCCAGAAGAAGTATGATATCTAATTTTAATTTATTTTGGTAAAAAGACAAGGCCAGAGGGTGAAGAGAAAGATGAAGTCAAAGAGACAGAACAGCAGGGTGAGGCTCAATTCTGGGGCACAGGGGGCAGAGCCCTCTACCTCCTGCTAGAAAGGCCCACATCCAGGTAGCTATGTGTTTGAATGCAAGCATCTCTGCCCCAGTCACTAGCTCATTATCCAAATGATTTCTCAGGGTCTGTTCTGGACCATTGGAATACAGATATGATATAGACTTGGTCTCTGCCTCCATGTTGCTCATAGTCTATGAAGAGACTGAGAAATGAACAGATATAATCAAGACACCATATTATAAGGCCCTTTAAAGAAGTGTTAGGAAAACTGAGGCAAGAAGGAGACCAATTCTATCTGGGGAGGGGGAAGGCTGGATAGATATTCCAGAAGAGAGAGTATTTGAGTTGTGCCTTAGGGAGTTGACAGATAGACAAAAGGAAGAAAAAGCATTCTGGGTGGAAGAAACAACATGGTGGGGGAGCAGGAACCATAACAGAGCAACTGAATGCTCTGCTGTGTGTATTAGTCAGGACTCTTTCAAATGATGGAACATAACTCAAACTATCTTACCCAAAAAAACAAACATACATGAAAATAAAAGCCAGAGCTTTTGGTTTCAAGGAGTGCTGAATCCAGGTGCTCAAGTTGGGTCATTAGCAATTGGCTCATCCCATCTCTCAAACTTCCTTTCATGTGGAATCCTGATGATGTGAGGCAGGAGAAGTGCAAGGTCAGATATGGCTCTTAGGAAGTTGACTCTGATAGGCAGTGGAAGATGGGAGGAAGCGGATAGCGTGAAGGTAGAGGCCTATGAAGCAGCTGTTGTAACTGTGCAGGTAAGATCTAAGGAACAAGAATGGAGAGGAGACACAAGTTCCAGAGATATTTCTGAGGTAAATTATGATCAGGACTTGATAACCAGTTGGTAGGATGTGAAGAGACCGAGGAAGGAGTGTGGAGTGACTCCCACGTTTCTGAGCAGCTGGGGAAAGTGGTGTCATTTACCCATAGAAGCGCTGCTGGAGAAGAGGCAGTTTTGGAGAAGAGTGGAGGTAGATAGTGTGAGTAGAGGAAAGAAGGGAGGGAAGGTGGTCATGATCTTTGGAGTGCTCTTTATCCACACATCTTAAGCTCCCTAGCTTGTTGAACACATAGAGACCTGAAAGAAGAACACACTAGGGAAAGATAGCATGGAGGTGGAGCTCCTGATGGCCTTCCCTAATGGCAGACTTTAGGACAGTACTGGGAACCTAGGTGGCTTCATGATTATTTGTTACAGAGGACCTGCCACAGCCACAGGCTACAAACCTGCTGAGGTAGCCCTATCTGTCTCCCTGGCCTGGCATTGCGCTGAAGTTTGGCTGGCTGAGTCCACTCTGGGCAGCTTCCCTGGGCTAAGGTGTGGGGGGCCAAGGATTCTGTGGTTCTCACCTTGAGTTCACCCTCCCACTGCAGACCCTGCAGGGCACGTTATTGACCTGGTCAATGACCAGCTGCCGGATATCAGCATCTCAGAAGAGGACAAGAAGAAAAACCTGGCGCTGCTGGAAGAAGCCAAGTCGGTGAGTGAACGATTCCTGACCCGCCGTGGGAGGAAGTCCAGGAGCGGCCCCGGAGACTCCCCGTCAGGTAGGATGTACAGGTGGCTGCCCTGAGCCCCTCCAAGGTGGGGTAGGGGATAGGGAGGGCCAGGACCCAGTTGTAGCGGGAGCCCTGCTTCCAAGGGGTGGCCTTTGACTTGCCTGCCCCCAGGCCTGTAGGCACCAAGGGGACTGATACTTGTGGAGAGGATCTTGTAAAGACAGGGCATCTTAGCTGAAATAGCTGAAAGAGCTATTTCAGAAGCTCTTAAAATACTGATGCAACTCTAGCCCAGAAAACTCTGCTTTTCCTTTTTTGGGACTATTGTGTCTTTCTGTTTCACCAAGAAATGTCAGCCTTTATGATACCCATGAATTTAACATGGGTTCCCCCTCCCTGAATCCTACATAGAGAGAAATCCCTGTGTGATACCCATGTGCACAGGTTCCTGGACCACCCTGCATGGATGGAGTCCTCCTGTGGTAGGAGCCTTATATGGCAGTCCAGAATCAGCCCCTGACCTGACGAAGCAGTCCCAGTTCCCAGGGGTCAGAAATACCTGAAAGGATATCTTTGTTAGGCTGAAGTCGTAAACCTTCATGAATGCTGGCCAGTTTGTGTCTGTCTCCACAGCTGTTTCCTCAAACCTCAGCCCCGGAGCTTCTCCAACATCCTCTCAAAGCAACTCGCTTACTGTCTCCACGCCCGGTGAGGTCCAATGCCCCTGGCATTTCCTGTCTGGGCTTATCTCTTTGGGTGGCAGCTGAGTCTGACCCCTGGCCCCACCAGGATGCCCAGGATGCATCCCATCTCGCAGGCTTTCTAGTCAGGACCCTTGTTTGGCATCCCAGCTAGGCCTGGTGGGGCTGCCTCTGAGGAGGTGGATGTACTTTCTGTTGAGCTAGTGTGGGGAGACAGGCCTAGCCCAGGATGAGTCTAGGTAGGTGAGGACAGAGGCAAGGTTGTGGGAAAGGGGCTACAACTGGTGCTTTCTCTGCTAAGAGAGGACTCACAGAGAGGCCACCCCAGAGCTTATTTAGAAGGCCCTCTAATTGAGCCACTCTTTTCTTTTTGGTTTCTTCCCTTTCATTACACTGTGTACAGGGCCACACCTCAAACCAGCTTGGAAAGGGGTATGGTGCCAGGGAGAACAGCCTGCCCTTGTCAGAGCTGTGGGGCAAGCTCAGGCAGCCTGGGTTCAGTTCCCAGCACTGATACTTCCTGGCTGTGTGACCTTGACTTCCCTCTGCCTCAGTTTCCTCATGTGGTTTCAGTGTTGATTAAATGAGGGCTCACCATAGAACCTGACATGTGGAAGGTATTCAACATGTCAGGTGTTACTGGCCACCGCACCTGAGCGAACCAAGGGAGGGCATTCTGGGGAGGTAGATGTGTTTTTGCTAAAGGGACAGCTGATGGTCTGGGGTGCTGGACATCACTCACCAGTGTCTGGACCATTCCAGGTTTGGATGCATGCAGTGGCCCACAGTCCCCTTTGTCTGGAGCACCACCACAGGTAACAGGGGTCCTGATTGGGGTTTCTATGCCAACTGGTCTCTCCTCTTACCCCTTAACCCCTAAGAGGTTCTCCACGACCTATTGAGATGACGGTGGCTGGGAGGGGAAAGCATCTATACCACTTTGAGGGTATTTCAAGAGGAGATATGGTCTCTTCACATTGCTGTCTGACTTGTGTTCACTTTCTCCAACAGAAGGGGGATGAGGCCGAAGTCTCTTCACCTCACCTTGGCGAGCCTGTGAGTGTGAGCTCTGCCCAATTTGGATGATGTGGGTGTGGGAGACACTGTTCCAAAAGTCTAGGTTAGCCTTGGGAGCCTGCAAGTTGGTGTATGTGAGTGGAGGGTCAAGGCTGGGGAAGCTAGAAGGTTCCTCTGTTCTATCATGACTGGAAGTCTAAAGTGGAGGGGGTAAGGAGGCAGTATTCAGTGGAGGTCACTTTCACTATAACCCTATAACCCTGCACCTTCACTCAGGCCACTAGCCATAGACCAGGGGGACTGCTGGGCCTGGCAACAGGCAAGGCTGCTGCTTTTGTCACTCTAGTAAAAATTACAGCAAAGTTCCAGTTCCTGATTGGGATTCTTCTTGGGGGCAGCCTGGAAAATCTAGTGCTGATGAGCACTAGAAGGGCCCCACCCCTGCTCAGAGCAAAGTGCTCAAGGTGATGTCGAGGGCAGCATGAAATACAATCTCATCTAGAAGTGTGGCTAGGATAGAGTCCTCTGGGAGATTTTCACCACTTACATAAGACAGCCATACAAATACTCCTCACAAAGCGGGTTTCCCTTGGGAAATGAAGTAAGAGTGCAGAATCTTAGAACGTCTGCGTAGTAAGATATCACCTTTGTAAGAATCACCTGATCCAAAGATCCTTAACCTCTTTTGGATCATGGAATTCTCTAAGAAACTGTTGAAAGCTACAGATTCTTTCCCCAGAAAAATACATACAATTTGCACATTTAAACACACATATACATTTGCAATAATTTCAGAGGGTTCACAAACCTGATGAGAAATCTGAGTCCCTAAGAGTTAAGGGCCTTGCCAGGAAGAGTCAAGACTAGAAACTGGGGCAACTGAGTCAAGGCCAAAATTTGTGACTGCCCCCAAGCTGTCCTCTATTCCACTGTCCTCCACAGCTCCCAGCCCTTGGGAAGTTCTTGGAAGATTGTGAATGACAGGTCCCCTTGTCCTGTCTGTTTTATAGACCTCAGACTTGTTTGCAGACCCCCTTTACTGATTCAGACTTGACTGAGAAGCCCTCCCCTTTCACTCAGTGCACACACATACACACAGGCACCTTAGCAGGGTCTGTGGGGACAGAGGCCCCACAGTGGAAGTGGCCCCACCTCTTTCCTCTCCAGCCTGCTTCCAGAGTCCCAGTTCCACCTTGTCTCTTTCAGAATGTCTCCAAAGGGCTAGCTGACCGGAAGCAGAATGACCAGAGGAAATTGTCTCAGGGCAGGCTGACTCCTCGTTCTCCCACAATTGAGAAGTCCAAAGAGATTGCAATTGAACAAAAGGAAAACTGCGATCCCCTCCAGTGCCCTGAGGCCACACCCAAAGGCCCAGCTTCTGGCGTAGGCAGTGGTGGGAAAATGGCCCTGAATAGCCCTCAGCCTGGCCCTGCTGAAAATGAGCTGGGAAAGGCACTTCTGAAGACAGCCAGGGAAGGCAACCCTCTGCCTAGAGGTCCAGCCCAGGGCTCTGGAGGGGTGGCTCCCCTGGGCCCCCAGGGAAAAGGTACAGCTGGAGAGCCGACAGGGTCAAAATTTGGCTCCAAAGCTGAGTTGCGGCCCCCTGCTTCCCGGCCGCCCCTACAGCGGGGGGTCTCCTGGGACAGTGGTCCTGAAGAACCTGGCCCCCGGCTGCAGAAAGTGCTTGCTAAGCTGCCTCTGGCAGAGGAAGAGAAGCGTTTTTCGGGCAAAGCAGGCAACAAGTTGGCCAAGGCACCCGGACTCAAAGACTTTCAGATACAAGTGCAGCCAGTACGGATGCAAAAACTGTCGAAGCTCCGTGAGGTAGGTTCCTGGGGGCCAGCTGGGCAGGGTGTGCACTTCAGGTCCCCCTGGGCTGAAGACCTCTGGGCTGAGCTGCTAAGCAGGGCAACTGTGGCCTGGACTTGGGCCTTGTGGGTCCCTAAACTTCCCCACCCTGATAAATCAGGCCCACTGTGCAGCATCTTCTTCATAAATATGTTTCAGGTGATTTTACCGCACTTACCAGGGTGAGGTCAGTGTGGGATACAGTAGCCACACAAAGCCACATTTTAAGGGGAAGGCAGGTGTATGGCGGGCACATGAGCCCTCAGTACTGGGCTATGTTTTCCCCTCCAGCCAGAGTTGGCAGCTCATAAACAGGAAGCCCTTAATAGAGTGCCTTGTCATGCCAAGGATGGAACGGCTTTTCCCTTTGTCAGGCCCCGGAACTTTCCTTCCTGATGCCTGTTAACAAAGGGCCCCAAATCCATCCTCAAGTATAATGACGGCCATGAGGGGCTGCTCCCTCTGTGATGAATTTCTTCCAGTGTCTGTGATGTCCCCAATTTTCATTGGCCATCAAACCAGGCACAGTAGTCTCTCATGGGGCTGCCACCCTATGCAGGGGGTGATTGGGAGTATCCAGCAATGTAGGGGACAGAGATAGGGTGTGAGGGTGAGAAGAGATTAACAGGACAAGGAATCGTTATCCAGTCCCATTTCCCCATAGGGCCAACCCAGGCTACAGGGACTCCATGGGGAGGGACCTGGCACCCTCACAGCTAAAACTGGACAAGCTCCCCTGGCTCCCCTACAGAATGCGTGTGACATGGGGAAGGAAAAGAGGTACCTGATAGCAGTCAAGCACAAGTGAGGAGGTTTCTGTGCTAGCAGGGACACATTGCAATGTGTCCTATTCAGAAACCTTCATTCCTATTCAGAAACTTTCCATGATTCTCTGAATTGGAGGCTCCAGGGAGCTGCTAAGGAAACAGGTAAAGGGCCCTGGCCAATTATTTCCATTTGAGCCATGAGCACCCTCTGCTGGCCCCTTCCTTTCCTTCCTTACCCAGGGGGCAAACCACTCAAGTGGCCCCTTCTACGAAGGAGACTGAAAATCCCCTCATAAGCACAAGTCACAAGGGGCGAGGAGATCTGTCAGACGTTGGAAGTGCTGGTCTGGTGCTGACTGACCTGTGGTCAGCATCCCCATCTCTCCTGGGCTTTGACTGAGGCCCCAGGCAGTATAGTGGGGCAGCAACTCTCAGGCCTCATTTGTCTGGAGAGTTTAACAACTCAAGGGGTGCCATAACCAGCCACTGAGGAAATGGGGGTAGGACAGGTCACAACTCCTGGAAATGGGCATTCACTGCCCTGAACAACAGGACAGAAAGCTCTAGCGAGCTTGAAGCGCAGTCATGAGCTCAACAAAATCATTTCCAGCAGAAGCTCCATACACATCCAGGTGACCACCCTATCCCCAGAGCCCTGGGCTCTGCTTCTGTTTGTCATATAGCTCTCAGCTACAGTGTGGCTGGAGCTCATTTGCCCTGAGGCCCACAGGCTTATTTAAAAGGCAGACCATGCCAAGGACAATTCTTAACCCAAGAAATGTGGTGCTAATGGTGGGGTTTCAGGCATGTTTATGGGCTGGGAGAGGAGCAGTCTTCCAGGTGCCCTTCATATGTCACTATGTCATGACTGTCCACCCACCTTTGAGGCTGCCCCTAGTACCTCCCACATAAGGCTGAGTGGTCACAGAGCCATAAACAGAACAAGAGAAGAGTTCCGCCTGATGTTATCATCTGAAATGTTGTTTTCTTCTTTTCCTAAAAAGGAGCACATCCTGATAAGAAATCAGAACTTAGTGGGGCTCAAGCTTCCAGAACTTAGTGAAGCTGCTGAGCAGGAAAAAGGTAGGTAGGGTTGGGGCAGATGCTCTCCTCAGGCCAGGGCTGGATTCATTTTTACCAGATAAAAGGTGAACATGTCAACACTAGACTTCTGTCAGGGCCTTTGTCCCAGTGGCGAGTGTGGGCCAAACACACAGGAGGCCCTCAGTAAATATTTGCAGATAAATGAATGAATCCGATTATGTTTCCTGCCCACTCAGAGAACCTCTAAACTTGTCTCCTTCCAACCAGCCCCCCTTCCAGAACCTGCCATCCCTCCCTGAGCCTTGTTAGCACCTAGGAGGCCTGGAAGGGTGACCCAGGCCTCAACTTTTGACACTTCCTTTTCCTCTCACACCCAGGAAGTCACTCAAATAGAACAGTTCCTCTTTTCAAGACATCAGAGTCATCTCTTGCTTTCTAATCTGCTGTCACCACAAAGTCCAGACCCCAGCCCTTTCCTCCCTGGCCCGGCAAGTCCCCACCCACCCACCCTGCCAGACTCATCTTTAGAAAATAAGACTTTGGATCTGCTGCCTCCCTCCTGCCCCCCATCTCCTGGCTCACCTCTTCTATGGGTCATGCTACCTGTAGTCACTCTTAGCACAGAAGCCTTCTGCTTAAGGATTGTTGTATGGGCATGCCCACATGCCACCAACTATTTTGGAAGCCCTGATCTGAAATATAGTTAACTAACATGTACCTATTCAACATTAACAAGATTCCCAGAAGTAAAATTTCCAACTTTTTTTAAAAGTACTAATTAAAGAAAATTAACCCTCTTTAGAGGAAATCTTTTGGAAAAAATGATATACTTTCTACTTTTAATTTTTAATGTGCTTATTAAAGCAGCTTCAAAACACTAGGAAAAGATTTATCTTAAAATTTGCCCCACAATCCCATAAATTCTGAAAAAATGCAATTTTTATTCTTTCCAGTATTGACCTGCATTTGTAAGTTTTTCACAATTGATTTGTGTAGCTATAATTTCTTGTTTCTACTTTTTGAACTTATTTCATAACTGATTCCATATATTTTGACATCCTTTTATTTATCATTTAATGGGTGTATCTTTGCATTCATGCATTGATTGCTGGGTATTTCAGATGTTTACAGTTCTTTTAGCCATGATTAACCACCCTGCTCTAAACAACTCTGTACTCATAGTTTTCTTTCTTCCTTCAAGTTATTCCCTTGAACAAATTCTCAGGCTTGAGATTCACTGGGTCAAAGTGTAGAAACATTTGCATTTACCAAATTGCCTCCAATGTAGACTGCTACCTGCGAAGACTGAGTCTTTCTCCTAAGAACTACCAGCACTGGACTTTGCTTTGCTTTCACTCCTTATGGGCCAGAATATAGTAAGAATTAGATAATAAATGACACTTTGATATTACTTCAACTGATTTGCTAGCAAGCAAGTTCAGATTTAATCATTTTAAATATTTAATTACTGTTTTTTTCTTAGTGGGTAGATTAGCTTTTCATCTCTTTACCCAAGTGTCCATATGGGCCTTGGGTTTTTTGTTGGTTTATTTTTTGTTGGTAATATATGTAAACTCTATAGATACTAACCTTTACTATACTCTTCTCTTGTAATTGATTTCTAGTTTCATACCATTACACTTGGAAAAGATGCTTGATGTAATTTCAGTCTTCTGAAATTTATTGAGAGACTTGTTTTGTTCCTGTTAACATGATCTATCCTAGAGAATATTCCATGCGCACTTGAGAAGAATATGTATTCTATTGCTTTTGGGTAGAATGTTCTGTATATGTCTATTAGGTCCATCTGGTCTGATGTGTCATGTAAGGCCAATGTTTCCTTATTGATTTTCTGTCTGGATAATCTATCCATTGATGAAAATGGGGGTATTAAAGTCCCTTACAATTATTGTATTGCTGAAAATTTCTCCCTTTAGGTCTGTTAATATTTGTTTTATATTTAGGTACTCCTATGTTGGGTGTGTAAATATTTACAAATGTTATATCCTCTTGTTGGATTTGTATTTTTCTCAGTACTTTTTCATCCCATCATTTTTTGCTTTTTAACAAAGCAAATGCTTAGTCCAGTACCTGAGATGCAGTAATCACTCTAGTTATAGCAATTGTGCTAGTTAGTCACTGTAGTAATCCCTGTACCATTTATTTTTTTAGAGAAATTGTATTTTTTTTAAGATTTTATTTATTTATTTGAGAGAGAGAGAATGAGAGACAGAGAGCACGAGAGGGAAGAGGGCAGAGGGAGAAGCAGACCCCCTGCCGAGCAGGGAGCCCGATGCGGGACTCGATCCCGGGACTCCAGGATCATGACCTGAGCCGAAGGCAGTCGCTTAACCAACTGAGCCACCCAGGCGCCCGAAATTGTAAAGTTTTTATAATCATCTTTGCCTATCTTTTCTTTTGAAGGCTTCCATTATTTAAGTCATTATAAAAACATTATTTCTCCTTAATTGGGATAGCAAATCTATTTTCTAATAGTTTGTCTATAGTTTGATCTATTTATATTTATTTTGCTAATACCTGTAGAATGTATTTTAAGATATAGGAAATTTAAGATCCTGTTACCTCAATAATATTTTAATAGTATGTATATTTCTTATTATTTTGTGGCTTAGACAATCATATACTACATTCTTTTTTATTTTTTTATTTTTATTTTTATTTATTTATTTATTTATTTTTTAAAGATTTTATTTATTTATTTGAGAGAGAGAGAATGAGAGACAGAGAGCATGAGAGGGAGGAGGGTCAGAGGGAGAAGCAGACTCCCTGCTGAGCAGGGAGCCTGATGTGGGACTCGATCCCGGGAGTCCAGGATCATGACCTGAGCCGAAGGCAGTCGCTTAACCAACTCAGCCACCCAGGCGCCCCTACATTCTTTTTTATATATACCAAACACTAGTTCTGAGCCCTTGATTCTCTTTTATTCTGATCAGTACTGAACCATTTTATTTACTGCTGCCTTATAATACATTAATATATTATGTAAGGTTACTTCTCTCTCACTGTTTATCTTTTTTAGAATATTCATTATGTTCTAGATATAAAGATTCAATGCAAAATAATGGAAAGAGCAACTGGACAAAAAGTCAGGAGATCTGAGTTCCTGTCTCAGTCCAGGAACCAATTGATGGAGTCTTTAAATATGTTCTTCAACCTCTGTTCCCTCTTGGACTAGCTGACCTCAGAAGGCTCTTAGCTCTGAACTAAGATTCAAGGATTATAGGTCTTTTCTAATTTTGCCTCTTACCTACCTATTTCTCTAAGTGACATTTTAATTGTGATTGCTCTAAAGCTACACATTGGATTCAGAAGAATTGTCCCAGTGTTGTTTGTTTTATAGTTTATAGACTTTTAAATTACTAACTTTGAAAACATTTAGTTCTCATTTGGACACATGGTTTGTCCCTCTATTATTTGGGTTTTCCTCTCTTTTTCCTCTAAAAGATTTGAAGTTCTTTGTACAGGTCTCCATATCTCTTATTGGGGCACATTCTATATATTCTTACCTATTTATAAAGAAGACTCTTTTCAGGGGTGCCTGGGTAGCTCAGTCGAAGCGTCTGCCTTCGGCTCAGGTCATGATCCCAGGGTCCTGGGATCGAGCCCCGCATTGGGCTCCCCTGCTCCACGGGAAGCCTGCTTCTCCCTCTCCCACTCCCCCTGCTTGTGTTCCCTCTCTCACTGTGTCTCTCTCTGTCAAATAAATAAAATCTTTAAAAAAAAAAAAAAAGACTCTTTTCATTAGATTTTCCTAGCTGACAATCAGTGGCATAGATGAATGCTACTTGGTATTATACATGTTTCTTGTATATTAAGAAATGGTACAGGGATTACTACAGTGACTAACTAGCATAACTGCTATAACTAGAGTGATTACTGCATCCCAGGTACTGGAGTAAGCATTTGATAATATTTCACTTAATGTTCATAGCAAACCTAGGAGGTAGGCCTTACTATACCCATTTTACAGATGAGGAAATTAAAGCCTGGGGAGGTTAAGTTCACATGGTTATTAATATCTGAAGCCAGGATTGGAACCCAGATGTGACCAAATCCAAAGGCTCTTGACCACCTTGCACAATGCCTTTTTCACATTCACCATCTGTTATGTTTATTTTATTGAATTCACTGTTTGTCTTGGTTGTGTATTTGTGCATGTGTGTGTGTACTTCTCTTGTGTATCTGTCTATGTTTTCTACTTTGGCAACATTCTCAAATATCATAATGGTGATAAGGAGAACACTTGCCTTGTTTCTGTTTTTAATTGAATTGTTTTTGTGTTTTTCTTTGAAGGATCATGTTGTGTCTGATTCTTAAATAGATGTGCTATTTTAATTTACTATTATTTAATATTTTATATTACTAAATAGAAAAAGATATATGTAATGATAAAATATATAAAATATAAAAATATATTATTTCATATAACATATATATTTTATATATATTTATATATACTATATATTTTATATATATAGTATAGTATTTTATATTTTTATTATTTTAAGGAAATATTTTTGTCTTTAAAGTTTCAAGATTTATATTGAATTTTATCAACTTGCTTTGGGTATTTATTGAAGAATTATGTAAATTATATCATTGAATATAATAATAATTTTCCATATTTAGAAATAAACCCTGTGGTCCTGGAATAAAATTCATTTGGTCATGTTGTATTTGCTTTTATGTGTACTACCAAATTTTCTCTGTAAGTATTTCTTTTAAAGTATTCTGCAACCTTTCTGCATTAGTTAAGATAAAATCTAAGTTGCTATGACATAGAGGCCCTGAAGTATGATAACCTATAGGGTAGAGAAGAATGTCTCAGCCTTGAATAATGATTCTAAGGCAAGCTGTCAGGTTAGCAGGTGGCTCTGCTCCACATAATCATTCAGGGACCTTAGTTTCTTCTCTGCATTTCTATACATTCTCCTAGATGTATCTTTATAGAAATACATAAGTTTTGCCCTGGGATAATATCTTAGAAGTGGAACTGCTTGATCAAAAGTAATTATATTTAAATACATATACATATTGCCGAATTAACTTATAAAAATTATAACAATTTAGATATCTACTATGTGCCCTCCCTCCCATTTTTCTCTCATTTCTAGGATCTGGGTGGTCAAGAGCTCAAGCTTCAACACTTATTAGCTGCATAGCCTTGGGCAAGTTTCTTAGTCTCCTAGATGGCTCAGTTTGCTCATCTATATAATGGGTATAATAATAGTACTATTGGCTGATATAATGTTTTTATGTGATACTGGTCTTTATTCCAGCAGAAACCTGCTATGCATTTTAATTCATATAATCGGGGTTGTAGAACTTTATCACACATGGGATGTTGTCCTGTGTGCTCCACAGTATATGTAGGATGGTGCTGGAGATGTGGTGAGCAGCCACATGTGTTTGATTGATATCTGCTGAGTTGGGACTTCCTTTTCCTACATTCTGAACATTTTGAATCATCCCCTCTCATATCCAGGATGAAAGACTTTGGGAGCCCTCCCTGAAAGCTAAAGAGGCTAGCTCTTTTTGCAAGCTCTAATTACAACAGTGTATATGAGCTCATAGGGAAAACTCGAGTCTCTTATGATGATTGTTGGCTGTTCCTTTGGGAGATGGGGGAGATCCTTATCAGAACATTCTGGAATCTTAAGAACTTTGGCTCTCCTTCAGTTTCTGAGGATTGGGAGGCTCTTTCCTGCTGCATCTGGTCTTTCCAACAATCCAACAAGTTCTCTTCACAGATCATTTGTAGGATGTTTGGGTCCTAATCATTTGCAGGTCATTCAAGCCAAAGATGTGAGGCTGATTGTGGGCTAGTCCCCAGGCTGCATGCTGGGAATGCAGAGGTGAAAAAGACTCAGGCTCTGCCATAAAGAAGAGGGCCTTTTCTTGTTTGTCATTATTGGTTCCTTCAGCTACCTCAACAACCTCTGTCCCATCTCTCAGCACTCATGACCTCCTCACCCAGCTCAATCCACTGTCCATACTCAGCCAGAGGAATCTTTGAAATGCAAGTCTTGTTCAGCATCTTCAGGGGCCTTTATTCTGCTCTTCCCCTCTGTAATTAACCCTGATCCCCTTTCCCACATCTTCGAGGGCCACTCTCCTCACTCTCAATATCTTGGCCTTCCTTCAGCAACTCATTCCTCCTTCTTGGATTGGCACAGGCACAGAACCGGGAATGTTTTTCCTCTCATCCTCTTTGCCTAATGAACTCTCATTCAGTCTTTAGATTTCTGCTTAAATGTCACTTTTCTAGGGAACATTTTTCCAGTACCTCCAGATCCTTCTGTCTTTTTTTTATTATTATGTTCAGTTAGCCACTGTATAGTACATCATTAGTTTTTGATGTAGTGTTCAATGATTCATTAGTTACGTGTAACACCCAGTGATCCTCACAACACTTGCCCTCCTTAATATCCATCACCCTGTTTCCCCCTCCCCCCAACTCCTGCCCCACTGAAACCCTCAGTTTGTTTCCTGGGATCCATAGTCTCATGGTTCATCTCCCTCTCTGATTTCTCCCCCTTCAGATTTCCTTCCCTTCCCCTATGGTCCTCCGTGCTATTGCTTATGTTCCACATATGAATGAAACCATATGATAATTGTCTTATAAAATCTACCACAGTATGAAATGTAATGTTTGAGTGTTTCTCTAATTAATCTCTGTCCCCTGAGGTAACAAGCTCCCAGAGGACAGTGACCTGTTTTGCTCAGCATTATATCCCTAGCTCCAAGTCCATTGCCTGAATCATAGTAAGCAGTCAATAAATACTGAATAAATGAATGAGCTCATCTTCACCTTCTAGGAGAGGAAACACAAGGATAGACAACGTCTCTATAATACATTGTGTTAAGACTTTACAACACAAAGTACCTAGGAACACAGAGGAAGAAGCAACCAGCTCAGTAGGGGTGAGTGTGTCAGGGCAGGATTCCAGGAGTAGCAGCTTTGAGCTGAGGAAAAGAAGGGCATCCTAGGCAGAGGGAAGAGCAGGAGCAAAAGCACACAGGCATCTTCTAGTTCTAGGCATGTTTCAGGAACAGAAGGAATCCCATGTGAACCAAGTGTGGATCATGTGTTCTAGAGAGATGGGCAGTAAGGGTGGAGTATAAGTGGGAAGCGGGGAGAGTGAAGGCTTTGAGGGACAATTAATGAGTTTGAACTTCATTCAGGACCCCTTGGAAAGCCAGAGAAACCTGCAGATAAGGAAGCATCAGGATCAAAGCTGAGTTTGAGAATAATTCTTCTCAACAAATTATGAAAGCTGCCCTGAAATGGGAGAGGCTGGAGGAAGGGAGACCAGTAAAAGGGTACGGAAACAGCATGGTGAGAGGTGATAAGGCTGTAGATTGAGATGGACAGGAGGAGATATAGGAGGGACAGGTTTGAGAGCTATTTGGAGGTCAGCTTGGCAGGACTTAGTGAGGAGACTGGTAGAGGGGAAGACCAGAAAGACCACCAGCTGTGTGTCCACATGGCCAAGGTAGGTGATGGTGTCATTAATGAGGATGGGGAGAACAGGAGGAAGAGCTCACCTGAGGAAGAAGACAGCAAGATTGGATTTGGATGTGTTGAATGCCCATGGAGAGCAGCTTGGATGCCACAGTCTGGCAGACCTAGTTTTGCATCCTGGTTCTATCACTAATTAGCTGGGACACTGGGAAATCTACTTAACTTAGCTGAACCTAAGTTTCCTAGTTTGCAGAAAATTTGCTTAGCAATATTTACCTTGCAAGGCTGTTAAAAGGAATGAATGAAAAACTACATCTAATGCAAGTTGATGTTTGATAATGGTGGCTGTTGAAATTGTTTTCATCATCTTGATCCAAGTGACAACGTCTAGAAAGTGGTTGGATATCTGGACATGGAGGTTGAGAGAGGTGTGGGCAGTCCCTCTAGACACTCCCAGTCTGAGCTCAGAGCCCTCAGATCTCAGACAGGGAAAAGGCCTCCTTGAGAAGACCAATCTGAGGTAAGTTTATCCCCGACCAGTAGCTTTGGCCTTTTGGGGGTCATCCTGAGTCTCAGAGCATCTTTAATCAGAAGCCCCAGAAGTTATTTTTCTAAGTCCTGGAGATTGCCAGAAACAAATGCTTTCATTGGAATGAGCTAATACCGGCAGATATGTTTAAAATAGTTCTGTTAAAATACCTCCTGCACATTATCAAAATATTCAACCAATAGTAAAAAATACAAAGAAAGTAAATATAGCTTCTAACAAATGCCCTCTTCCCCACAAATACAGAAGGAGGAAGGGAGGAAGGAAGGAGATTATGTTATATTGCTAGATATACTTATTTTAGATAGAAAGTATGAAAATTTAATTGAACTTGAATTAAAGCAGAGTAAAACTGTGGGAATTACTGAATTTTGGCAATTTCTTCCTCCAGAAAACAGAGATTCGTTTTTAAAAGTTTAAAATATACATTATGAAATGCATTAAGAGTTTGGAGTCATTGAGGTACTTTTTTTTACATTACATGTTTCAAATTTGGATTATTGATTTCCTATGGGAAAAGACGAAAATGACAGCATTTCTTCCCACCTTCATATTTCTTCCCATCCTTCCATCTCCACATATACAAATGATAAATTATTCTTTTTTTACTGTCAAGGCTTCAACATTTACATTCCATTCTGTAACCTAACTATAATTTCCATAGTTGGTTAGCCCTAAGCTTATATGTAAAAGGATTTAATGCTGACCATCAGTTTCTTTACGATCGCTCACCATTCCCTAGTTTATGATTTTGATTTATGTCTTGTTTAGCTGGATTTTATTATCCAATAGTTTTCCTAGAAGGGCTCAGAGGTGCTGTTTCCTGAATTCTAGTATGTTTAAAAATATTATCTTTATTCTTGAAGGACAGCTTGGATAGTTTTAAATTCTGGGTCATTCTTTCCCTCAGAACTTGGTAGATGCTACACTGTATTTAATGTTGTAGAGAAGTCTGAGACCAGCTGATTTCCAGCAGCCCTCAATCTCCACCTCTCCCTGTATATGGGTTACTCTTTCCATGAGGGCAGTTGGAGAAGCACTTCTTTATACATATACATATATATATGGATATGGATATACATATATATATGGATATGGATATATATATATGAAGAAATATATATATATATTTTTTTTCCCTTAACATGGCATGCTCTTTCAATCTGCAAGTTCAGCTTTTCCCTCAAGTGAGGAAAATTTTCCTCTCCTGTATCTTTGAATATGTTCATTATTCCTTTTGTTTTGTGCACTAGTTCAAAAACACCACAATCTAAATTTCTCACCAATATCTCAACTACAGGTCCATTATTTAATCTCTAAATACTTCAGTCTTTCTTTCTTAGTTGCCATGTAGTTGCCATGACATTGTTTTCATTTTATTTCTTTTTTTTAATTTTTATTTATTTTTTAAATTTTATTATGTTATGTTAGTCATCATACAATACATCATTAGTTTTTGATGTAGTGATCCACGATCCATTGTTTTCGTATAACACCCAGTGCTCCATGCAGTACGTGCCCTCCTTAATACCCATCACCGGGCTAACCAATCCCCCCTCCCCCCTCCCCTCTAGAATCCTGTTTCTCAGGTCCATAGTCTCTCATGGTTCATCTCTCCCTCCAATTCCCCCCACCTATTTTTCCCTTCCTTCTCCTAATGTCCTCCATGTTATTCCTTATGTTCCACAAATAAGTGAAACCATATGATAATTGACTTTCTCTGCTTGACTTATTTCACTTAGCATAATCTCCTCCAGTCCCATCCATGTTGATGTAAAAGTTGGGTATTCATCTTTTCTGATGGCTGAGTAATATTCCATTGTATATATGGACCATATCTTCTTTATCCATTCATCTGTTGAAGGGCATCTCGGCTCTTTCCACAGTTTGGCTATTGCAGACATTGCTGCTATGAACATTGGGGTGCATATGGCCCTTCTTTTCACTACATCTGTGTCTTTGGGGTAAATACCCAGGAGTGCCATTGCTGGGTCATAGGGTAGCTCTATTTTTAAATTTTTGAGGAACCTCCACACTGTTTTCCAAAGTGGCTGAACCAACTTGCATTCCCACCAACAGTGTAAGAGGGTTCCCCTTTCTCCACAACCTCTCCAACATTTGTTGTTTCTTTCCCTGTCCATTTTTGCCATTCTAACTGGTGTAAGGTGGTATCTCAATGTGGTTTTGATTTGGATTTCCCTGATGGCTAATGATGATGAACATTTTTTTCATGTTTCTGTTAGTCATTTGTATGTCCTCTTCAGAGAAGTGTCTGTTCATCTCTTCTGCCCACTTTTTGACTTGATTATTTGTTTTTTGGGTGTTGAGTTTGAGAAGTTCTTTATAGATTTTGGATACCAGGCCTTTATCTGTAGTGTCATTTGCAAATATCTTCTCCCATTCTGTGGGTTGCCTCTTTGTTTTGTTGACTGTTTCCTTTGCTGTGCAGAAGCTTTTTATCTTGATGAAGTTCCAAAAGTTCATTTTTGCTTTTGTTTCACTAGCTTTTGGAGATGTATCTTGAAAGAAGTTCCTGTGGCCGATGTCAAAGAGGTTACTGCCTATGTTCTCCTCTAGGATTTTGATGGATTCCTGTCTCACATTGAGGTCTTTCATCCACTTTGAGTTTATCTTTGTGAATGGTGTTAGAGAATGGTTGAGTTTCATTCTTCTGCATGTGGCTGTCCAATTTTCCCAGCACCATTTATTGAAGAGACTTTCTTTTTCCATTGCATGTTTTTTCCTGCTTTGTCAAAGATTATTTGACCATAGAGTTGAGGGTCCATATCTGGGTTCTCTATTCTGTTTCATTGGTCTATATGTCTGTTTTTGTGCCAGTACCATGCTGTCTTGGTGATCACTGCTTGTAATAGAGCTTGAAATCGGGCAACGTGATGCCCCCAGCTTTTTCTTTTTCAACATTTCCTTGGCGATTCGGGGTCTTTTCTGATTCCATACAAATTTTAGGATTGTTTGTTCCAGCACTTTGAAAAATGTCATTGGAATTTTGATCAGGATGGCATTGAAGGTATAGATTGCTCTGGGTAGCATAGACATTTTAACAATGTTTATTCTTCTGATCCATGAGCATGGAATATTTTTCCATCTTTTTGTGTCTTCTTCAATTTCTTTCATGAGTGTTTTGTAGTTCCTAGAGTATAAATCCTTTACCTCTTTGGTTAGGTTTATTCCAAGGTATCTTATGGTTTTTGGTGCTATTGTAAATGGAATCGTTTCTCTAATTTCTCTTTCTACAGTTGCATTGTTAGTGTATAAGAAAGCAACTGATTTCTGTGCATTGATTTTGTATCCTGCCACATTACTGAATTGCTGGATGAGTTCTAGTAATTTGGGGGTGGAGTCTTTTGGGTTTTCCACATAAAGTATCATGTCATCTGCGAAAAGAGAGAGTTTGACTTCTTCTTTGCCAATTTGAATACCTTTTCTTTCTTTTTGTTGTCTGATTGCTGTTGCTAGGACTTCTAGTACTATGCTGAACAACAGTGGTGAGAGTGGGCACCCTTGACGTGTTCCTGATCTTAAGGGAAAGGCTCTCAGCTTTTCCCCATTGAGGATGATATTCGCTGTGGGTTTTTCATAGATGGATTTTATGAGCTTGAGGAATGTTCCCTCTATCCCTATACTCTGGAGAGTTTTAATCAGGAAAGGATGTTGTATTTTGTCAAATGCTTTTCCTGCATCAATTGAGAGGACCATATGGTTCTTCTCCCTCCTCTTATTAATGTGTTCTATCACATTGATTGATTTGCGAATGTTGAACCACCCTTGCATCCCAGGGATAAATCCCACTTGGTCGTGGTGGATGATCCTTTTAATGTATTGTTGGATCCTATTAGCTAGGATTTTGTTGAGGATTTTGGAATCCATATTCATCAGGGATATCGGTCTGAAATTCTCCTTTTTGATGGGGTCTTTGCCTGGTTTGGGGATTAAGGTAATGCTGGCCTCATAGAATGTGTTTGGAAGTTTTCCTTCTGTTTCTATTTTTTGAAACAGCTTCAGTAGAATAGGTATTATTTCTTCTTTGAATGTTTGGTAGCATTCCCCAGGGAATCCATCAGGCCCTGGACTCTTGTTTTTTGGGAGGTTTTTGATCAGTGTTTCAATCTCGTTACTGGTTATTGGCCTATTCAGGTTGTCAATTTCTTCCTGTTTCAGTCTTGGCAGCTTATAGGTTTCCAGGGAGGCCTCCATTTCATCCAGATTGCTCAGTTTATTGGCATATAGTTGTTGATAATAATTTCTAATAATTGTTTCTATTTCCTTGGTGTTAGTCGTGATCTCTCCCCTTTCATTCATAATTTTATTAATTTGGGTCCTTTCTCTCTTCTTTTGGATAAGTCTGGCCAGTGGTTTATCAATCTTATTAATTCTTTCAAAGAACCAATTTCTAGTTTCGTTGATCTGATCTACTGTGTTTCTGGTTTCTAATTCATTGATTTCTGCTCTAATTTTAATTATTTCTCTTCTAATGCGTGGCTTAGTCATTGTTTGTTGATTTTTCTCTAGTTCTTTAAGGTGTAGAGTTAGTTGGTGAATTTGGGATTTTTCTATTTTTTTGAATGAGGCTTGGATGGCTATATATTTCCCCCTTAGGACCGCCTTTGCAGTATCCCATAGGTTTTGGACCGATGTGTTGTCGTTCTCATTGATTTCCATGAATTGTTTAAGTTCTTCTTTGATTTCTTGGTTGACCCAAACATTCTTGAGCAGAGTGGTCTTTAGCTTCCAAGTGTTTGCATTTCTGCCAAATTTTTTCTTGTGATTGAGTTCCAGTTTTAGAGCATTGTGGTCTGAGAATATGGAGGGAATAATCTCAATCTTTTGGTATCTGTTGAGACCTGATTTGTGACCCAGTATATGGTCTATTCTGGAGAAAGTTCCATGTGCGCTCGAGAAGAATGAGTATTCTGTTGTTTTAGGGTGGAATATTCTGTAAATATCTATGAGGCCCATCTGGTCCAATGTATCATTCAAAGCTCTTGTTTCCTTGTTGATTTTCTGCTTAGATGATCTGTCCATTGCTGAGAGTGGAGTATTGAGGTCTCCGAAAATTAACGTATTGTTATCAATATGACTCTTTATTTTGGTTAACAGTTGGCTTATGTAGATGGCTGCTCCCATGTTGGGGGCATAGATATTTACAATTGTTAGATCTTCTTGTTGGATACACCCTTTAAGAATGATATAGTGTCCTTCTGTGTCTCTTATTACAGACTTTAAAGTCTAATTTGTCTGATATAAGAATTGCTACCCCAGCTTTCTTTTGAGGTCCGCTGGCATGGAAGATAGATCTCCATCCCTTCACTTTCAGTCTGGATGTATCTTTAGGTTCAAAATGAGTCTCTTGTAGACAGCATATGGATGGTTCCTGCCTTTTTTTTTTTTTTAAGATTTATTTATTTATTTGAGAGAGCGAGAATGAGAGAGAGTACATGAGAGGGGGGAGGGTCAGAGGGAGAAGCAGACTCCCTGCTGAGCAGGGAGCCCGATGTGGGACTCGATCCTGGGAGTCCAGGATCATGGCCTGAGCCCAAGGCAGTTGCTTAACCAACTGAGCCACCCAGGCGCCCGGGTCCTGCCTTTTTATCCAATCTGCAACCCTGTGCCATTTTATGGGAGCGTTTAGGCCATTCACGTTGAGAGTGATTATTGAAAGATAAGAATTAATTGTCATCATGTTGCCTGTGAAGACCTTGTTTTTATAGATTGTCCCTGTAAATTTCTGTTGTAGATCACTCTTGGGGTCTTTCTCCTTTTATAGAACCCCCCTTAATATTTCTTGCAGGGCCAGCTTAGTGGTCACATATTCTTTCAACTTCTGCCGGTCGTGGAAGCCCTGCATCTCTCCATCCATTCTAAATGAAAGCCTTGCCGGATAAAGTATTCTTGGCTGCATGTTCTTCTCATTTAGTACCCTGAATATGTCTTGCCAGGCCTTTCTGGCTTGCCAGGTCTCTGTGGATAGGTCTGACGTTATTCTGATGTTCCTCCCTCTGTACGTAAGGAATCTCTTCCCCCTAACTGCCCTTAAGATGGTTTCCTTGGTTCTAAGATTTGCAAGTTTTACTATTACATGCCGGGGTGTTGGCCTGTTTTCCTTGATCTTAGGAGGGGTCCTCTCTGCCTCTAGGACTTGAATATTTGTTTTATTCCCCAGATTAGGGAAGTTCTCAGCTACGATTTGCTCAAATACATCTTCTAGCCCTCTCTCTCTCTCCACTCCCTCCGGGATTCCAATTATTCTGACATTGGAACGCCTCATGGTGTCACTTATTTCTCTGATTCTGTTTTCATGGATTCTGAGTTGTTTTTCCCTGGCCTCCTCTTTTCCCTTTTTATCTATTATACTGTCTTCCAGATCGCTTATTCTCTCTTCTGTCTCAGTTACCCTAGCTGTTAGATTATCTAGATTGGATTGGATCTCATTGATAGCATTTTTAAGTTCTGCCAATTCACCTTTTATTTCTGCCCTTAGAGACTCTATGTTGCCATTGATTGATTTCTCCATTCTAGCCATTGTCTTTACAATTGCTAGCCTGAATTCCATCTCCGACATCTTGGTTATATCTGCATCCATTTGTAAATCTGCAGCATAAGTCATAGTCTCTGAGTCTTTTCTGTTTTTGGGGGCTCCTCCTCCTAGTCATTCTGTTGATGGGTGTTTGGGGGAATGTATAGAGTCCAAATTATTGACCAGAACCCAAGCAAGATGCACCTGTCTTCTTGGGACCTTAGGGTTGCTGACCTCTTGTTTTCCCAGCCTCTCTTCTGGGGGAGGGGCCTGCCGTGCTGTTACTCAGGCAACCCTGTTTGGGCGGAGTTGCCCTGTGCCCTGTGGCGGGGTATGGGCTCAGTGGGAATCAGTCTTTGGGGCTTTTGTTCTCTGGCACCTTTCCCTGGCAGCTTTCCGCGTCTCTTCCGTGAGTCAGAGCAGAAGAGACTATTTCCAACCTTTTGCCTCAGAGCAGAGAGACCTCAGTCTGTTCTTCAGTGGGCTCTCCAGGCCACACCGTCTCCATTTCTGTCTGTGCTGCTATAAACTGCAGCGTCCTGGGTTGTGCGCCCCTCCGCAGCGCCCCCAGTCCTGCCTCCAGGTAGGGGCACGTCTCTGCCCTTTGTGCTTCTAAAATCGCCAGCTGCTCCCAGTTCACACGCGCGGGACCCCGCCGCTTGGGGTGCTGTCCCAGGGACTGCAGTTCGCGTGCGCGCGACTCCGCCAATCGGGGTTTCCACCCTGGGGATTGCAGTTCACCAGCAGACCCCGGCGCACCGGGTTTCCGTCTCGGAGGCTGCAGTTCGCGTGCGCACAACCATCGCTCTGGGTTTCTGTCCGGGTGGCTGCAGTTCGCGTGTGCGCGACCCCGCAGCTCTGGTTTTCCACCCCGGGGGCTGCCCTAAAGTGCTTTCCCAACGCTACCGGTCTGCGAGTCTGTGCCCGTCCATAGCACGCGAGGCTGTCACTCGCCGGCAGTGTAGGATCCCCACAGCCAGGCACCCTCCCACTGCCATTTATCCTCTGATATCTGCCCGCGGAATCACGGCTCTCCGCTTCATACCTCAAAACCAACTGCCTGCGATATTCTGTTTGTAGAGATCCAGATCTTACATCTCAGGCTGGTTTCGTGGGTGCTCAGAGTGGTCTGGTAGATATCCAGCTCAATTCTGGGGACCAGTTGAAAAAGGGTCCCCTACTCCTCCGCCATCTTTCCCCCCCTCCTCATTTTATTTCTTTTTGACATGGATATTTTCACCTGGAGTTTTTCTCTTTACCTAGATATATTGTAAAGGTCAATTTTCATTGACTCCTTCCTACTTTATCTGAGATCTCTGTCTTCTTGCAGTGCTTAGCTGAAGACTGGGTATTTTGTGTCTGCTTTATTACTGCTTGGGTAGTGGGGAAAAGGGGAATTTCAGATGGAGCTGTGGGTAGTCGTGTTTGTGGGACTGGTTTCTACTCTTTTTCTATAACTTTGTTCATAGTCCAACACATGAGTTTATTACACCACAGTGTGGGCATATCTATTCTTTTGGGTGAGTAGTAGTAGATTATAGATTATTTTCCCAATTCAGGGTAGAATTGTAGAGACAATCAGCCCAGGTATTTATTTTCCAAACTTGGCCCAACTATTCCCAGCAGCCATTCTCACTCCCCTGCCAGACAGAGGAAGGAAAAAGTAGACAAAATCCAAGGAGTTTGGTCACTATGCTATTTTTCAAAAGTGGTGGTCAGGGGTAAGAGGCAGATTCAGCTGGGGCTTTCCATGTGTCTCCTGCCTGCACTTTATTGGATGGGCTTGTTTTATTTATTTTTTCTTTTGTCTTACTTTCTGGTAAATCCCTCCATATTGTTTGAGATAATCAGCTCTGGTAGAATGCTGTGCAATCATTCTGCTTTTCCTCTCCCCTCCTACTCAGTAAGAAAAGCAAATAGCAGCACAGGCAGTTTTTTCCCTTGTTGGAGTATTGTAGTAGCATGGAGATCCTTCCTTTCTGAAGAAACTTTCTGAATTTCCTCTGGAGGCTGCCTGCTCACCCCCTTAGTCTACTTCCCTTCTCATTCTGTGGTATTTCACTCTTGCCAGAATTCTTCCTCTTAACATCTCCCTCTCAGTAATGATTCTTTGAGGAAAGAAGAAAGGGCTATCAAGGGTGGGAGCTCTACATTTATTCCTAGGAAGTTCTGCCTTCTCTAGCCATTATTTTTAAAGATGATTGCCTTTTCTTATATTTGAGAGTTGCTGGTATATTTATGGTTGGTTTAAAATTTTTTGTAATTGTTGACTTTAGGAGGAGGGTGGCTGGTTTAGGATCCACGAGTTCTAGGATCACCCTTTGGATAGCCATCTTATCAGAACTAGAAGGCCTAACTAGTTATTTTTTTGGTGGGGTAGGGGAAGCTCAACCTAGGCAACTTCTCTATGCAAAAGCCCCTGGTATGGCTTTTACTTGATTATTATTTCTTGTATGGCTCAATTAATCATATAGATTTCTCAGGAGTCCACTGCTTAATTATCTCTCTGCTGGGTGCAGTGTGGATACCTAAAGGTATAGGAAGGCCAGAGGCACCACAAGGTTTATCATCTGTCACATGGAAATGTCAGAGAGCAGTAAGTGCCAGGACAGAACCCAAGAGATGACAAGTAGCTAAGAGAACATCTAATCCAATTTTATATCCAAAGAAGGATCACTGACTGCCCCATTTCTGACAGATGGCCCTCCAGACATTGCTGGGATACCCTGAGTGTCAGCAAACTCCTGAACACTGGAAAGCTCAAAATATTTAAATATTCTTTACCTTGAGCCAAACTATAACTCCTCTTCTCTCTGCATGGTCTCCTTTGGAGAAACTTCTAATTCACATGACTCCCAATCTTAGCTGCACTTAGATGGCTACCACAAGTATGCCTCAAGTCCCGATCTCTGGCCTGGCCTACAATTCTGGAAAATGACTGAGCCGTTTGGAAACCTGCCCATGAGAGATGGTAGAACATGGATAACTGTGGGATGACGATACCTAATTTGGCTCAAGTAGAAGATTTGAGGCTTTTAATCCTAAATGTACCATAAGCCCATAGTAAGGTACAGTGAGTCTACCCTGCATGGATAACAAAAGTTAATGCCAGGGACATTTGCCCATGTCTTCCTGAGTTAAGCACTTGTTAGAGCATATCTGGCACAGCAACAACCAGAATGTGTGCAGGAAGGGGATGATATCTAGAGGGCATAGGCCATAGTGGGTGACAATGAGCAGTTGGAAAAACAAGGGTAAAGCCTGGAGACGGAAGCTTTACAGAGGTCCAAGAACTGTCTTCAAACAGGAGAAAGATGTATGGGAAAGAGAATACTCGGTTGGTTCTTTCTGCTTTCAGAGCACAGACCCAGGGTAGTTTGATGAGATAATAAAAGGCTGTTCATGGGTTCTTTTGGCTAGGAGGCATCTATTTCTGAGATCTGTAAAAGATCTAATGACCTTAGCTTTACCCTGGAAAAACACCATTTCTATTTCTATCTATGGGGATATGGAATCAGATTTCTAGGTAGGACGCCGGTGATTGAACCACTGAGTTCAACTGAGGAAGAATAACTGGGCAACAGGCCTCCCGAGAAGCCTGCCAAAGAGAGGGGACTTTTCCAAATATTACAGCTAAAGAACAACCAGCTTTCAGTTGCCAGAAACCAACCTTGAACCCCAAACATGGAAGTCTGCTTGGTACTTTGGGGAGCAATGGCAAGAATTAGAATTTAAAGCAGATGAAATTGGTTTGAAGTCTGATTATGCCAGTTACTAGTTTTATGACTTTAAGTTATTAACCTTGCTGAGTCTTGACTTACCTACTTGTAAAATGAGATGATTAAGTTCTAGCTCATTGGATCATTGTGAAGATAAAATAACAATGATGAAGCCCCTAGCATATAATTAGGTTCTTATAAACTGAAGCAAGGTGCCAACAGTGCTGCTGTGGTTTCAGACATTTTATAAGTTAAGCACTTTGTTTTTTTTCAGGGCTCCCTTCTGAACTCTCCTCAGCTATTGAGGAAGAAGAGTCAAAGAGTGGCTTGGATGTCATGCCCAATATTTCTGATATGCTGCTGCGCACACTGCGGGTCCACAAGTCTCTCCCTGGAAGGTAAAATCAGAGCATGGGTTGTATAGGACACTGTATTGGGTAGGCCCTGTGTTAGACTCTAGATGGGACATAGTGGAGCATGGGCCTTGATTTTTGACCCCAGAAAGGTCACAGTCTAATGGTCCAGACAGGGCTAATGCATCCAAAATAAAAAGAATAACAAAGAGCCACATAAGGTGGCTCTAACTCAAAGAGCAGGTGGGTTTCATTGGTGGGCATGAGGTATCACCAGAGGCTCATGGCCGCAGAGGGTGGTGGACTTTGGCCCAGGAGAAATGGTTTCAGTCCAAGATCTATCACTGACCCATAACTGAGAGATTCTAGGTCTGATATCTGCATAAATAGAGATGTAGAACATTTGGAACCACACGAAAAAGGATTGCGTAGAAAATCTACCAGGCTCTTCCACACATGGGGAGAAAGTGACTTCACTTGCCTAATATCAACCTCCTCACCTATACAACAGAGGTTATAAGTGCACTGTCATTGTAGACGGCTGCACTAGCTAAAAGAGATAGTGTGCAAGCGGGGACCTAAGACCATGTCAGTACATGATAGACCCTTGATAACTGGATTGAAAAGTGAATAATTTGGAATATAAAGGAGAGAAGAGAGGGTACCACTAAGTAATAGGAATTGGGTGGGTGCCTGCAACTGAAGCATCCTGCCAAGCTCAAGTAACCTAGAGACTAAATTGTTGGGCGCCTGGGAAAGGCCATTAGGAAGAGAAATCAGACATAACAGAACTCCCTATTTGGGGGAAAGGAAAACAAGTTTGCCCAGTGGATGTGATATTCAAACTGCCCATTATCATCACCTAAAACAGTCATCAGGGCAATACCCAGAGGGGCCTAGCAACTAAGCCAGCATCAGGAAAAGTGCCAGAAACAAGTCAGAAGCAGGTTGCATCCACAGCTGGAGGAGGGCATGGGTGGGGCCAGTTCATCTCAGGGAAGACAGAGTGGGGCTGTCCACAGGCAGGAAACCGAAGGAGAAGCATGGCAGCGCACTGCAGGTTACAGAGCCTGTTTACATGCTGTGCCTTTTGGTGTTTGTAACAACCCAGTGGGGCAGAAAAGGAAGATTTTACCTTCAGTGAGGGAAAAGAGGCAAAGCAACATGCTAGTAAGTGACAGAGTCAGGAATTGAACGCAGGGTGGGCTGACTGCAGACCCAGTGCCTTTCCATCTATACCAGGGGCCTGTTCCAAGTAACAAAACTATCACTGGTACTCTTTAGTCTATAAGGAACAAGGCTGGTGAATAGTATTATTGGCTTCTTTTTCCTCAGTAAAGTTGAAGATAATTAGTATCGTTAGAGCTCACCTCCAGCTAATTAAATTCCCCCAGCTTCCCCAGGAGAGGGAAACTGAGCAGTTCTACCTTCTGTAAGTTAATAGCTACTAGCTACCAACCATGAGGCCAAACTGGGTCTGTGTGGGCCTGCATGGTCAATGAATTAAGATAAGCTTCTGAACCTGTGGTCGGTCCAGGCTCTCAGATTGAGGTCAGTGGCTCTCATGCATTGTGTCAATAGCCACACTGCCCATCCCCAAACTCTCTGCTCCAACCACTATAACAGGCTCCCTGCTCCTGGCCTCGGTAAAGGCTGTTTGCAGCGTAGGCCCTTGGCTGGGCCCAGAACTTTCTACCCCTGGTTTGGGGCTTGGGACAGATGGGCAAACAGTTGCCCAGCAGAAGGAGGCCAGAACTTTAAGATTCCTTCCCTTAGAAAAAATATGGGGAAATTACACTTGAGTTTTAATATAAAGGGATTGGTTTCACGATCTATGTGGGCTATGTGAATTGGGACTGGACCATACCAAGAAGGAGCTCATAGAGTCAGCAGGTTGAATGAATTCAGTAGAAAAATCAGGTCTGGGGATGCCTGGGTGGCTCAGTCAGTTAAGCGTCTGCCTTCAACTCAGGTCATGATCCCAGGGTCCTGGGATCAATCCCACATCAGGCTCCTTGCTCAGTGAGGAGCCTGCTTCTCCCTCTCCCTCTGTCGCTCCCCCTGCTTGTGCTCACTCTCTCTCTCTCTCTAACAAATCAATAAATAAAATCTTTATAAAAAAAAAAGAAAGAAGGAAAAACCAGGTCTGGAACCCAGCTTAGGGACATGGTCAGTGGTTGATTAACAAGAGTGCAAAGAGGACGTATCACTGGATCAAACACCAATAGGAGCAATAAATAGGCACTTAATCAATAAGTAGTCATTGAGTGCCTATTATGTGCCAGACATTAGAATGGAGAACAAGCAGACTGTTATTATGGCATTTACATTCTAGGCAGAGAGACCAATAATATTCAAGTAACTAAATGAACGATTCCAGATAGCAAAACTGCTAAGAAGACCATGAGATAGGCACATACAGAGAATGACACAGGAATGGAACATTGGGTAGAGGGTCAAGGAAGGCCTCTATGATAAAGTAGTAATTAATATGAGACATGCAAATGACAAAATGAAATCATCCATGCAAAGACTTTGGTGAAGACATTTCCAGACAAAAAGCACAGTAATTTCAACAAATGGTGCTGGGATGACTGGATGCAAAAGAGTAAAGTTGGAATAACTTTAACCTCACACAATACACAAAAAATTAACTCAAAATGGACCACAGGCCAAAATGTAGAGCTAATGCTATCAAACTGTTAGAAGAAAACATAAGAACAAATCTTCAATACTTTGGGTTAGCCCATGGTTTCTTAGATATGACATTAAAAGCATAAGCAACAAGAGAAAAAATAAATGAATAGAATTTCATCAAAATTAAAAGCTTTTATGATGCAAACAATACCATTAAGAAAGTGAAAAGACAACCCACAGAATGTGAGAAAATATTTGCAAATCATGTATTTCATAAGGGATTTATTTCCAGAATATACAAAGAACTCTCTGACTTAATAAAAAGATAACTAATTTCTTTTAAAGATTTTATTTATTTATTTGAGAGCGAGAGAATGAGAGAGCATGAGAGGGAGGAGGGTCAGAGGGAGAAGCAGACTCCCTGCTGAGCAGGGAGCCCGATGCGGGACTCGATCCTGGGACTCCAGGATCATGACCTGAGCCGAAGGCAGTCGCTTAACCAACTGAGCCACCCAGGCACCCGATAACTAATTTTTTTTAAAGGGTAAAGGATTTAAGTAGACATTTCTTCAAAGGCTATATATGAGGGGTCAATAAGCACTGAAAGGATGCTCAACGTCATTAATCTTTAGGGAAATGCAAATCAAAATGTTAATGAGATGCCATTTCACATCTACTAGAACGGCTACAATAAAAAAGGTGGACAATAACTAAGTATTGGTGAGGATGTGAAGAAACCGGAGTTCTTGGTAAAATGGTGCAGCCACTTTGGAATAACAGTTTGGCAGTTCTTCAAAAAGTTAAATATGGAGGGGCGCCTGGGTGGCTCAGTTGGTTAAGCGACTGCCTTCGGCTCAGGTCGTGATCCTGGAGTCCCAGGATGGAGTCCCGCATCGGGCTCCCTGCTCAGCAGGGAGTCTGCTTCTCCCTCTGACCCTCCCCCCTCTCATGTACTCTCACTCTCTCAAATAAATAAATCTTAAAAAAAAAAAAAAAAGTTAAATATGGAGTTACCATATGGCCCAGCAATTCTATTCCTTGGTATATAACAAAGGGAAATGAAAATATGTGTCTACACAAAAACTTATACACAAATGTTCAAAAACAGCATTTTTCATAATAGCCAGAAGGTGGAAAAAACCCAAATGTCCAATGAATGGATAAATAAAATGTGATATATCCATACAATGGAACATTATTCAGCCATAAAAATGAAGTATTGATATATGCTACCACATGGATGAACCTTGAAAATATTACACTAAGTGAAAGCAGCCAGTCACAAAAAGCCACATGTTGTATGATTCCATTTATATGAAATTTCCAGAATAGGGACATCCACAGAGTGAGAAAGTAGATTAGTGATTGCCTAAGGCTGGGAATGGGGGCTGAGGGAGATGGATCACTAATGGCTACAGAGTTTCTTTGGGGGAATGATGAAAAGTTCCAAAATTAACCATTGTAGATTGATGGCTATATAATTCTGTGAATATATTAAAAATTACTGAATTATAAATTATAAAAGGGTAAATTTTATGGTATGTGGATTATATTTCAAATAAAGCTATTATGAAAAAAAAGAAATTACTGTAAAAAAAAAGCTATTATGAAAGAAAGTGGGTATAAAAAAGGAAAGAATAGTAAATGCAAAGCCCCTGGGACCACAATGAAGTGTGTCTGAGGAGCAGAATGGTCAATGGGTCTGGAGAATGGGAAAAGGAAAGTCTGGTAGGGGCTGGTTCACAGAAGACTTTGATTTTATTCTAAGGTCTATTTAAGGGAGTTTAAATTCTGAGGCAGGCATTGCCATCCCAAATAGTCTTATTGTACATCACCTGCTAGGCTTCCGTCTTTTTTGAAGGCCCATGGCTCTGGCCCCTAGCTGTCTATACCAGTTCATAAGATATAGCTCCCTGCATCGGGAGCTGGCCATGTTATGTGGCTTTTTTTTTTTTTTTTTTTTTTTTTGAGATCTCAGGGCTTCACACATTTGAAAACTTGTGTTCTATAGCAAAAAAGCAGAAAGTGAATTATCAAAATAGTAAGTCTGGTTAATAATGAAAGTATGTATATTTCACATACTATCCAAATAAAGCCCGGAGTCAAAGGCAGCTTAAATTCGTTTAAGCAATATGTGCTCTATATGACAGTCAAGATTATGTTGGCTGACCCACAGAGGAAAGGGCCTGATGGGTGGGGTTGTGACAAACATTGTAATACAGTATCAAACATCTTTGCAGTTGTTTGTCCCATGCTCTGTACTCTGCTGACTTGATGGCCATCGGGTCTTGTTGCCTCATCCTCACAGGAAGGCTCTCACAGTCCTTTGTCAGGGGTGAGAACCAGCCCCTTGCAGAGACAGCTGACCCCTACCTTTGCTCTTGGGTCCCTCCACACCCGTCAGAGGGAGGAAGCTGTGTTTCCTGAGAATCTTATCGATGGCGCACTCTGTTGCCAAGTCCTGTGACGCTGGTAGGACCCCTCCCAGTCCTCCCACCCCAGCACAGGAAAGGGCCCGTGCATTATTTACATTGTCTGGGTTCAGAACAGGACTAGCTTTAGTCAACAGCAAGAGCAGCAGTAGCAAGTGAGTGTGCAGAAAAAAGGACTGCTAACTGTGGGAATCATACATGAAGAGGAACCTCTCAGAATGACACCTGTGTGCTGGCTGGGACTTTCTTGCCTGGTCTCTGATTCCAACCATCAGAGGAGGTTCTCACTATGGAGAAGAACTCTGGCCACCCTTTCCTACCTTGTATTCTCTGGTCTACGTGCACTCATGTCACAATCCTCAGAGACAGGAGGAGGGTCAGGTTTTACAGACCTGGGTAGCCCCGAAAAAATTATAAAGGCTACTCAGATGTGTACGGTTTATAAAGTATATAGCACATGGATTTTCTTACTAAGTCCTAACAACAAGCCTGTGAGTTAGTCATAATAATAGCTAGAAGAATCTCCTGAATGCCTACTCAGTGTGGATGTCATGTATATACAAATATGTACACACACACACATATTTACACATATATACATGCATAAATACATGTGTGGATGTCATATATGTGTGAATATATACATACATGCATTTATACATACATATGTATGTATATATACATACTTATAATGCTCCTGCAAGGTAGATATTATTCCCATTTTACAGATGAGCAAACTTAAATAACTTGTCCAAAGTCACAGATAGTACAGGTGATGATGGAGGACTGATGACAAGATCTAATATTTTCCACCACCCTTTCTCTCTAGGAGTCAATATCTGGCAAGTATCTCATGGTTACAGAGCTCACACAAAGGGTACCCTGCATCTTTTCTATTTCACCAATTCTTCTTACTACATTCCTGGAAAGACATGGTCTGCTGGTTGTTCAAAGTCACTTTTTTGTTTATTTCATAGGTTGGATATAGTTCATTTGCATGTCTTTTCTTTTTCACAGTGCCCCTCCACTCACTGAAAAGGAAGTTGAGGTAAGTGATTCCAGTGCTTTATGAAATTTAGTGCCTGAGCTTGACTAGGTTTATTGAAAACATTCCCTTCTCTAGCCTCTGCCCCTGACAATTCTGTACGAAAACAAGAATGTGTGATTGTGGGGTAATATGGACATTGTGATCAGCCCTACTGAACTGCTGAGACTCCCATCCCAGGTAATGGAAGATTTTGGCACTTTTGGTCAGAGATGAGAAGGTAGCTGGAAATTCCACATTTCTTCAAGGATGGTTTATGCTCTTTAAAAGTATGACTTAGATACACAAAGTTAGCTGGGAGGCTGCAGAATTGAATCAAATTTATTTCAAAATTATTAACAGATGGTCAGATTTCAAGATTTCAACTTTGGTCCAGAGGAAGAAGGTACTTTCTTTCTGAGGGTTCCAGACATAAGGAAGGTAGCTCAGCCAAGGTGGGAGGCTGTGCTGTTAGCTCACCAGCCTTCCCTGATTCCTCCATTACTCCCCTGGGGCCTCCTTGTCTCTGTAGGGATGCTATCCCAATGGGGTTGGTGAGTGAGCTGACAGGAACTTGTCTGCATTTCATTCTGGTGAAGGGGTAGGGTAGATGGACAAAGAGAGTGCATCCCAGGTGAGGTGGTGAGGACCTCTGACACCAGCACTAGTCTGTTTCCAAGACAATTACGTTGGAGTTAATAGAAGGAAGTAAGAACCTGGATGAGTCCAGAATCTCTCTTTACTCCAGGTTGGGAGGATAGAAGGTTTTATAGTCTTTGTAGCATGGTTTGCCACTGATAATAAGAAAATGAACATGTCCTTCCTGAGACCCAGACTGGATAAGCAGAGGAAGACAGACAATGTGAAATGTTTGCCACAGATAGTAATAATTACCTTGCACACAGATATTGCACTTACAGTTAATCACACACTCATATCCATCCTTTCAACTGATCTTCCAAGCAGTTCAGAGAAATTGGTAGAGCAGGAGTTAGAACAAAGGAGGAAACCAAGTGATGAACTAATTTACCCAAGATCCCAGACCCAGTGCTTAGCAGAACCAACATTTAGACCCAAATATTCTAACTAAATACAGGACTCTCTCTATCACATCGCCATGAAAGGGATAATTCCAGTATAGAAAAATAAACATTGAACATTATTGATAAACTTGACTGGACTGAGGCTTGGGTAGGACAGAAAATCCCCACCCACTAACACTGGTGAAGATGGGCTATGGGCAGTTTGTTTAATGGCCAGCTCCTACCTGCAGATATATACTGACATAATCGGTGCTCAGCATGGTGACAGGAGCACAGGCTTTGAAATCAAATAGTGTGAGGTTGAATCCTGGCTCTACTACCCCTTGTCACCTTGAACAAGTTAATGACCTCTCCGGTCTCAGTCTCCTTACCCATAAAGTGGCCACAACAGTTCCTATTGCAGAGGCTTTTTGTGGGGTTGAATGAGTCAAGGTGCACAGAACTCACAACAGTGCTAGCATACGGTAGATGCTTAATGAGGAGTAACTTCCAATGTTGCCATCAATGTTGTTATTGGGTCAGTTCAAGGCCTTTAGTTCTGTCTGGAGATGTCTACCCACTGTGGGCCATATCACATGAACTCAGGAGTTCAGACAGAGTTAGCTCACGCCAAGGGTATAAATCTGCTACCACTTGACTCAGGGCAAATGAATGGTATAAAAATGAAGGCCATTGCTTCTTCCTGTGTAGAGTCAATCTGTCTACTTCTCCTCCCCAGTAGTTTCCTATCATGCCAGGAGTTTCATGTTTGCTCAGTCCACCTTGCAAAGTTTCATTCATGCATCCTGCATTTTTGGCATGGAATATTTGTTCCAGAAAACTTCCCCTAACAGAATCATACCTGGCCTTATTTAATCTCCTGGTAGCTCCTTAAACCTGCTTTCTGTGTAGGATTCATAATACTCAGGCAAGATGCTGGTTGAAGTTTGCTTTAAGTCAACAAGGCTTACATTTTAAATGGAGTTTCTTTAAATACAGTGGTTCCATGCAAAACCTCCAAAACGCATGTGCAATAAATCTAGCATGAATCCAAACTGCTTCCATAATCAGCTATGTTGGCCTGAGTTTACCTAAACCTAAATACAGGATGCTATTTTCTTGAAATTCGGGAAAACGCCAAGTGTCATTCTCTTATTATTTTTCAGTAAAATGCATTTGGTCTTCTGGTTCTGGAAAGGACCTAGCATGGACCTCAGGTTACTATTTCACCATCTTTTGTGTAATTCGCTATGAAAGGAGAATTTCACTTGTACACGGCTGTTTTGGTTACTGGTTCCAGGAGCTGATGTAAAATGCTCATGCAAGAAACACACCTGTGACCTTGTTCCCTGTAATAACTCCTCCTAGCATCTCTCCTATACTCTTGTTCCCAACAGAATGTGTTTGTACAACTGTCCTTGGCCTTTAGAAATGACAGCTACACTCTGGAATCTAGAATTAACCAGGCTGAAAGGGAACGCAACCTAACAGAGGAGAACACAGAGAAGGAACTGGAAAATTTCAAAGCTTCCATTACGGTAATTGTGGAGCCTGATGGGGGAATCCTTGGAGGAGGGACTGTCTCCTAGGGCTATGCCAGATGTCCTGCTTTTCTCAGTCACCAAGTAGAGTATCCTGACATGAGAAATCAGGCCAGATAGAGTCTTCCTCAGAGAGCTCAGAGGGACTAAGGCAGAGACCTGAAGGCCTGGTTAACTTGGGGCTGTGAATAAGGCCTCTGAGTCCTTGGAAGCTTCTCAAGAGGAGGTTGGGTGACCTGGGATAGCAAAGGGAGCTCCTTAGGAACTAGAGACCTGGATGTGATTCCCTTATTTCAGGTCAGTCAGGTATAGTGTCCACATTGGGCTTCTCCAATCCCCAGAAGAAGGTATAGCCCAGACCCTGCAGAGGCTACTCTTTTCAGCCAGGATGGGGACCAGGGCTTGTCTTGTGACAGCTCAAGTCAAGTCTTGGTATGTGAGGACCCCAGCTGATGTTCCTTCTCACTTCCCAGTCCTCAGCTTCACTATGGCACCACTGTGAGTACCGAGAGACCTACCAGAAGCTGCTGGAGGATATTGCTGTCCTGCACCGCTTGGCTGCGCGCCTCTCCAGCCGAGCTGAGATGGTGGGGGCCGTCCGCCAGGTGAGCCTCCTCAGCTCCCAGCCCTCTGACTAGCTCAGCTCTGTCCACAGTAACTAGGGCAATAATATAAGCAATGACAACTACAGATCCCACTTACTGATGGCTTCCTCTGTGCCAGACATCCTATGTACATTATTATGTTTTACTAAGAGTATTTCTGGTAGACCTCTAAACCCTTGAGGTGTTTCTTGGAAAAAGCTTTCCGTGAACATGTAAGTTTGGGAACTGCTACGTACTACCTTCCTTTCTTGGAGATTTCTAATACATACTGGCACCATCAAGGCTTTGAGAAATCTTATAGTGAAGAAGCCCATTTAAAACTACCTGTGTGTTTCCTAAATTTACTTGACTGAAGAACCATAAAATACCTATTTTCTCATATAATACCTATTCAACTCCCATGGAACTAGTATTTAGCAGACATGCTTTTAGGAAAAACTGCTTTGTTTCATTTAATCCTCCCAGCAACCCTGTAAAGTAAATATCTTTTCCCCACAATGAAGACATGAAGCTTCAGAAAGGTAATAGCACTAGTGAGTGGCAGAGCTGGGGTGCAGGCCCAGGTTTGGCTCCCTCTCAGCCACTTTGAAGTCCTAAAGCACACAGGGCACCGCCCTGATCCAGGATAGTGTCATGAGCTCACACTGCCTGAGGCCTAATCATGGCTCCACCAGGATTCACTGTGTAACCTCAGGCCAGTTATTGAGCTCTCTGTGTTCCAACTTCTCCAACCAATGTGGATGATGATAGTGTCTGTAATATAGGCTTACCATAATATTTGCAAAGCACCTAGATGTTATTATCACTGCTGCTAGGACCGTGCTCGCTTGTTATGCTGCATTGGTTGCATCAGCAGGGTGTTCCTGGGACAGAGCCTAGAGCAGTTCTTGGAGAATGAAGGAAGGACAAACCACTGGGCTGTCCCACCCCTGTGTTCTTCCGGGGAAAGGGCACTGACTCAGCAGCACACCCAGGAAGTCACTCTGGCTGGGAGAAGCAACAAAGGGAGAGCTCAAGGCAAGTGGCTACCTCCAGGAAGCTTCCCTGACCCGTTCTCTCAGCAGAGATGACTTTTCTACCTCTCATCTCCTGAGGTGTTGTGGTTGTGCTTGTTCTTGTTCTCCCTGAGTGCAAGTGCCTGAAGCCCCCTCTCAGCTCACATCACAGACAGCAAACTCTTAGAGGGGAGAGTTGCATCTTTTAATTATGTCCTTTTAATTCTCCCAGCCCACAGGCTAGCTCAGAGCAAACAAGTGCCAGCAAGTCTTTCCTCCAATTGCCCTGTGTGCTCATGCTCTCCTTTCCTGCAGGAAAAGCGCATGTCAAAGGCAAC
Source organism: Mirounga leonina (assembly GCF_011800145.1). Taxonomy (NCBI): domain Eukaryota; kingdom Metazoa; phylum Chordata; class Mammalia; order Carnivora; family Phocidae; genus Mirounga; species Mirounga leonina. The sequence goes on from NW_023270852.1 coordinate 6,731,987, forward strand.
AGAAGTAATGATGCAGTATGTGGAGAATCTGAAGAGGACGTATGAGAAAGACCATGCAGAGCTCATGGAGTTTAAAAAACTTGCAAATCAGAATTCCAGCCGCAGCTGTGGCCCCTCTGGTAAGGAACTGGGCTTCTGCCCCCATCTTGGTCCTGCAATATTGGTCCCTGGTGGCTGTAGGCCAGGATCACATCCATCAGTGCAGCCTGAGGAGTTCTAGTTGAGCAAGGCTCATTGTCCTGCCCAGTGCTGTCCACGGGGGCCTCACGGCAGCTGTTCTGGTGAGCCAAGGGACCTAGAACCAGGAACCATGAACAGTCCCAAAGCAACTCCTGACACAATTAACCACAGCAGTTGACCACTGATACGAAGCCATAGGCTGAAAGAGCTCACTCTACTTTATGAGAAGGACAGACCCCAGACCTTATAGTCTTTGTGCTTTGGGGCCAACACATACTAAGGAATTTGGACTTTATCCTAGAAAGCATTAGGGATCCAACCAAAGATTTTAGTCAGAGAAATGACATGTTCATATATGGAGTTTAGAACGTTCCCTCTGATTACAATGTGGCAGCTATATTAGTGGGATATAGCCAGAGACAGGGAAACCCACAAAGCTGCTATTACAATAGTCCAGGTGAGAGATGAGTCTTGGCAGTGGGGATGGCATGAGATCCTGGCTAAAGGAGATAGTCCTGAGATAAATAGCAGACTCATGGGAAAGACAAATGTTTTGAAGAAATACTCTTTAAAAAATGTTCTATACAATTGCTATAGGAGCACAGAGGTGATTCTGCTTGAGGGAGTCAAGGAAGGTTTTACAGAGGGATGGCATCTGGGCAGTGTTTCAAAGTAAAAATAGGCATTCTCCAGGCAAGAGGGGGAAATATACCCCAGGTAGAGGAAACAGTGTGTACAACAATGTAGGGTTGGAATGGAAAGGCTATGAAACAAAGGATTTGATGTGGTTGGAGTGTGATGATGACAGGTTGAAGGTAAGCCTTGGTAGGCCAGGGCCACATGCCAGGTCATCCTAATAATTTGGGCCTTTGTCCTTGAGGATATAAGGAGGCACTGGTGAGTTTATACCATCTAACATGGTCAGATTCTATTTTCAGAAGATTTGTCTGACTTTAGAGTGGGCAATACATCCGGAGAAGGTAGACACTGAGGTCTAGAGAGACAGGTCAAGAGGCACTTGCAGCAATCCTGGACGAGGAGGATGATGCCTTGGACCAAGATCTCTCCTTGAGAGCCAGGGTCTAGGCTCTGGCTGATGAGGATGGTGCAAGCAGGAGAAAACAGACCTTTTAGTGACAGGAATCTCTGTGGAATGCAAACATCCATGTTACCAAGAGCAGGAGGAGGGAAAGTATAACAGATGGAGAAACCTTTATAAACAGGAGGTTTCACAAGTTTCCTGGGGAATATCAGTGACACTTTCCAGAGTCCAAAGGCAGTGTACACATGCTCCAGACTGTCTGCTTTTGATCTTGGCAGCGAAACTCCTGACCCACATGCATCTGGGCCTATAGGAAACTAGTTTCTGTCAGTGTTGGGAGTTGGGGAAGTTGCCACCGAAGAAATCCTAATATGTGGGATCTTGCATTATTGTCCTGGAAGGTGCAAGGTCTCCTGTAAACTGCCCTATCCAAGATTTATGAAAGGAACAGTTACCCATGAGTTTCATTCGTTCATTCTAAAGGCATTTATTGAGCTCCTTTGTTGTGCCCCACATGATACTAAATATAGAAGTAAAGGGCACATGGTCACTGAGATCCAAAGGAACTCCCAGCCAGTGCAGAGGGCAGAGCAGTATAACCAGCCCAGTGACAAAAGTAAGCAGATTCTTTTAGGGAGCATATCGCAGAATCCCACATTCAGTCTGGGGACATGAGAAAGTGCTTATAATAAGAAGGGAGATGGTAGCTGAATCTTAGTGACTAAGTGTTTTTCAGACATTTGTTCCCATTCCACTGTTTCTCAGCCTGGGCTGGTGTAGAGGGGCCAGCATCCATCTAACAGGTGTGTCCATTGTATACTCTGTGACCATTCCCTAATAATGTTGGTTTTTAAGCGTTTACATGACTTCTAGAAATCTTTGTCTATGCCTGAAACTCTGAAGACTATAGTGAAATAAAAATATCTCTGATTTAAAGAAAGTTGATACACATTTTAAAAAATCAATTTTTTTCCTGAATATGAAACATACTGACTGTCTACATCTTGGATTATTTCCTTAAGATGAATTTCTAGAAGTGTAAATACTGGCTTGGGGGAAAGAAATTTTTATAAGGCTCTTAAAGGAAACTATTTTCAAATAATCCATTGATATTTCCATTTAACGGGAAACAATAGTGCTCAGTTCATTGTGCCATTGACATTCTTGTCCTTTCCTTTAAAACTATTTTTGACTTTGATGGGCCAAGATTATATCTCATCTCATAGTTTTAATTTGTATTTGTTACCTTTTCAATTTTTACTGGACCATTTGTAGTTCCACTTTTATAAATTCTCTAATTATATCTTTTGCCTGCTTGTAAGATCGGCATTTTATTCATTTGTATGAATGCTTCAACATATAAAAAATATTTTCTGGTTCTGCTATTTTGGCTGACTGGAAAACTTGAAACTCCTTGACCACAAGTACTTAGACATTTCTGCTGGATAAAATAAAGCAAACATTAGTCTAAAAGAATAGCTGAATCTACAGGAAAAGAAACTGAAATACTCATATACAAGAAAAGAAAAGAGAACTGAAACCTGCAGCTTCCTTGGGGACACGAGTCAGCTTCAATTATCTGGGTGCTGAGCTTTTGCACTTGCATGCAATCTGAGATATCTCGGACACCTATGACAGAGAGTTGACTTTGAGACTCCCATAGAAAGTTAAGATTTTCCAAGGACTGCATCTTTAGACAGAACTTGAACAAGAAAAAAACAGTTGCCAAACAGCAGAGACACAAATCAAGGAAGTCTGTTTCACCCTGTAGTAGGAAAAATACTTTCTGCTTTCTCGTAGGAAAAATATATGCCATGACAGAAATTGTGGTGCAATATGCAGAGAATCTGAAAAGAACATCACAATAATGTCTGCAGGAACATTGTCAGAAACAAACATAAAGCCACTCTGGAGAGGCACATCCTTCACCCAGGACACACAAGATTCCTCTAACTGAAGCCTCATTAAAGATGATTTTACAGTATAAAATTATAAAATACACAAGAAAACAATCCACCTTGAACAACAATCATCAGACACACTAAACAATAGGATTGTATCCTAAGGATTGCAGAAAATAAAACAATCTGATACTTTTTTAAAAAACATAAAGGTATGTTTAAAAATTATTAGAGGCATCAAACAATGAATCAAAAACATGAGAATAAAATACAATTATCAAAAAAAGAGTAAAATAGAACTAGAAATGAGGAACAGAATCATGGAAATCAAAAACTCAGTAGTTTAGGTGTGGTAAGTACTATAGTGGTGGTAGTTACTCTAGTGGAGATTCCAGATTTTCTCCTTTTGGACACACTTCTCCATTCCCTTGAAGTTAGGTGATGCCATGTGATTTGGCAAATAAAATGTGAGCAGAAGGACATGTGTCACCTTTGAGTTGAGGCCTTTAAGAAACTAGTATGCAGGGGTGCCTGGATGGCTCAGTCGGTTAAGTTCTGCCTTTGGCTAGGGTCATGATCCCAGGGTCCTGGGCCCCACACTGGGCTCCCTGCTCAGCAGCGAGTCTCCTTCTCCTTCTCCCTCTGCCGCCCCCCTGCTTGTGCTCTCCCTCTCTCTCTCAAATAAATAAATAAAATCTTAAAAAAAAAAAAAGAAACTAGTATGCAATTTACCCCATGTTTCTTCCTCCTCACATGACAATCATCACTGCTCCAGAATAGTAGAAGCTCCATTAATATGACTCCAGAGTGAGGAAATGCAGAGCAGAGCCTGCTGCCAACTCAGAAGCAAATGGACATGTAACATAAGGAAGAAATAAATCTTTATTGTTATAAGTGACTAAAACTTTGGGGTTGTTTATTATGGTAGCATAACCTAGCTTATTGGTACAACATTTAAATCAGATTGGGCACAGTTGAGGAAAAAAATTAGTTAACTGAAGACAGATTTGAGGAAGTTGCCCACAATGCAGTTCAGAGCGATAAATTGATTAAAAATATGAAAGAGGGTGCCTGGGTGGCTTAGTTATTGGGCGTCTGCCTTCGGCTCGGGTCATGATCCTGGGACCCTGGGATTGGGCCCTGCATTGGGCTTCCTGCTCAGCCGGAGGCCTGCTTCTCCCTCTCCCACTCCCCCTGCTTGTATTCCCTCTCTCGCTGTCTCTCTCTCTGTCAAATAAATAAAATCTTTAAAAAAGTTAAAAAAAATAAAAATATGAAAGAAATGTTGTATTATAAGATATGGGACACAGAGTATAAAATGAGAAAGTTCCAAATACATTTATTAGCAGATCCACAAGAGGAGAAAGGGAGAGAGAAAATATTCAAAAAGATTTTCCAGAATCTGAGAATTTCCCAGAACTAAAGAAAGACATGAATCATTGGATTCAGAAAGAACAGTGAATTCCAAGAAGAAATAAAAACACATCGAAGATGAACTGAAAATTTTAAAAGTACAGAGAGAGAAGAGAGAGGATTTACAAAAGACTGACAATTCTCAATAGCAATAGTGGTACCAAAAAACAATGAAGTGGGGTAGGGGAATGGGGTAACTGGGTGATGGACATTAAGGAGGGCACATGATATAATGAGCACTGGTATTATATAAGACTGATGAATCACTGAACTCTACCTCTGAAACTAATAATACACTATATGTTAATTGAATTTAAAAAAAAAGACAATGAAGTTAAAGTCTTCAAAGAGCTGAGAAAAAATAACTATCAACCTGGAGAAAATATAACCAGCTAAACTGATACAAGCTTGAAAGCTAGGTAAAGATGTCTTGAGACAACAACTGAGAAAGTTTACCTCTCACAGATCCTTGCCAAAAGAAAAGTAAGGATGTACTTAGGGAAAAACAAAATTAAGATAAAAAAAAGAAGTAGGATGCAAGAAGGAATGGTGATCAGACATTTGTAAATGTGGGTAAATCTAAACAAGTATTTATTATATAAAACAACAGTTATAATAATATCAGATTACAAAGTAAAACAAAAATACTGAAAAGCAATGTAATTTAGATTCAAGGGAGTTATTGTTTTAAGGTTTCATTAGGAAAAGAATAGAAATCTTGATTAATTTAAAATTTAAAGTCACATAATATGTTACAAATTTAAGTGGGCACATTAAAGATTCGAACTAAAATGTATAACTTTTAAACCAATGTGCAGGGTGGGAAGGGTGGGAAGGAAAAAAAATCAATGAAGTGAGGTAAATAGAAAAACAGGGAAAATACATGGATAGGAGGGATAAACAGATATACAAGCTAAATGATATTGGTCAAACTGAAACTGAAATTGAGCTTTTAAAAACCTTTCTCTGTACATATTGGTGTTTTCTGGTGGCAGTATTATCCAGGTGTGGTGCAAAACATTTTATATAAATTATATCATGTAATGTATGCACTAAGGACTTGAAAATCCTGGGGTGCTGGTTTCCTTTGTTCCAAATTGTTTTATAGATGACGTACTGTAACCACTCTGCCAACAAGTTTGCATTCTTTACTGATACCACACCTTCCTTGCTCATAATTTCCCTGAGTGTTCATCTCTTCAATGAGCAAGAAATGACCCAATAAGCCTCGGTATTGCTACAAGTAGTTTTTCACACACTCTCCAGGGCATTACCAGAGACTGTGCCGTGTGTCAGGTATATATCAGAGGCCCAAGATGGGTTTCTCCTATTGCCCAGAGGAGTTAAGATAAAAGTTATGTCCAGAAAAGCCCCACTCTGCAGATAATTGTCTCAGGGGGTAGTGTCAAACTTAGTGTTCCCAACACCTAGGCTCTTGGGCTATCCCTTGAGGGCCAGTTCTGACCAATCAATACCTCAGCTTAGTTTCAGGCTATCCGTTTTCTGCTGGAGACTACTCTGAAAATTTACCTGAGTTCTCTTCTCTGTTCCCTCTTGCTGCAGAAGACGGGGTCCCTCGAACAGCGCGGTCCATGTCCCTCACACTGGGAAAGGTATGCATGTTCAAGGAATACCAGGATTCCTGGGGGATTACAACAGAAGTTTCCATAGTCACCAGAAAGTCATTCATGCTTGAATCCACAGGTGCCAGAGAACCTCTGGACAGAGTCTCTAATTCAGCTTACCACACTTGTTAGTTTGTCCTTCAGCCTTCCCTTTCTCATGGTTTCCCTGGTTAGACCATCCCCCAAATGAACATGGAATGATGCATAAACCTTGGTATTCCTATCCTTTTCATATACTTTCCAGGGTGTTACCCAGAGACTGGGGGTCATTTCTGTTCCATTTCTTTAGGATATAAGCTAAAATAAGAACATGTTGAGAAATCACTCACCACTAACAGAAAACTTGGGTCAACTTTGGCCACTCTTTCCAAACCAACCCTCAACACCATCAATACCCCAAAGCGAAAATACCCAATGAATGTAATTACAGCATCAGGAACTAGTAGGCCATTTTCCAGGCCTTTCTGAACTGTGGGTGCTGCTCCCTCCCTGACAGTGGGCCTGGTCACATCTCTTCCCACAGAACATGCCCCGCCGGAGAGTCAGTGTTGCAGTGGTTCCCAAGTTTAATGCCCTGAACATGGCCGGCCAAACTCCCAGCTCATCACCCATCCCCTCCTTACCAGCCCTGGTGAGTATGATGATGCCTACCTCCCAGCCCTTTTCAACCTCTCCCTCAGGCTCAGGACTATGGGGGTGACCTAGGTGAGGGCAGGGTCAACAAGGAAAGGAAATTCCCAGCACAGATTTTGGAGTAGGGGCTCAAAAAAGCTCAATATAGACCAGGCCCCATGTCTTCCACTGCCCTGAGAAGAAGACTCAGTATCCTTGAGCAAGGTGCTGGCAGCTCAAAGAGTGTTCTTTGAAAATGATACTCTTCCCATGCTTAAACCACAATCCTCCAAGGTGGGTATAGTGTTTTTTTCCACTTTGCAATGGATTTAAATACCTGAAGGTTGCATTGTGTAGTAAGTAGTAGGGCTGAGCTTTTAACCCTAGGCTTTCTGATTCCAGGGCCTGGGTTTGAGAAGAAACTACCAGACTGCCCATTAATAAGAGATTGGTTAAATATAGACAGCCCTAAAAAGGGATTTCTGTGCAGTTGTTAAAAGTAACATGAAAAATGTCCATAATAAAAGGAATTAAAAACAGTATATGCAGTAGAATTCTGTTTTGTAGGGTTTTTTTTTTTTTTTTTTTTTTTTAAGAGTACTTTTCTATGTGTAGACATAGCAGATTCTGGAAGAATATATGTAAAACTATTAATGGATACCCTGGGCAATGGTAAAACCACAGGTGATTTTTATTTTCTTCCTGATGCCTTTTTATATTTCTATAATAAGAATCTATTGCTAATAATCAGAAAAAAAATTCATTTCAATTATTTTAAACATACACAGTTCCTATATAACAAAATATTTTCTACATCCCAGGCTTTTGTGGATCTAGTTAATATTATTTAAAACTTTTCTAATTCTTTCTTCAGTTGCTTCTCTGTTCTGTGTTCATGACCAGCACTACTCTATAAGGCAATCTGACTGTGTAAGCAATAGGTAAAGTAGATTCAAGCTCTACTGTGCCAGTATGGAGCAACAGCTTCTTTCACCTCTTTTTCAATCATCTATAAAATTATCCTAAACTCCCAAATCACTCACTAAAACAACCTAAAAAATTTTTTTGTTTAAAGGAGCTTAGGGAGGTCTAGCTAGTGTGTTTAATGGACCTATTTCCAATACTATACTAAATGTAAGAATATTATTTCCAAATATGCAGTTGGCCTTTGAACAATGCAGGGGTTGGGGGCACCTACCCCACACAGTTGAAAATCTGCGTATAAGTTTTGAGTCCCTAAAAACTACTGATGATCGGAAGACTTACCAATAACATAAATAGTCAATTAACACATATTTTGCATGTTATATGTATTATATACTGTATTCTTATAATAAAGTAAGCTAGAGAAAAGAAAATGTTAAGAAAATCATTAGGAAGAGAAAATACATTTATAGTATTGTACTGTATTTAAAATCCACATATAAGTAGACCTGCCCAGTTCAAACCCATGTTGTTCAAGGGTCAACTGTATATTCCTTCAGACTAAAAGTTGGCAACCAGGAATATGCATTAAAATCACACAAGGTACTTCTAAAACATTGCCCAGGCTTCACCCGAAGATTCTGAATTGGATCAGTACTTTAAATCTTCCCCAGTGATTCTAAGATGCAGCCAGAATTGAGAACCATTTCTTAAACCAAATCTGTTGTAACAAAACAATGAGGTAGTCCTGGGGGGTTTTAGTAATGACAGGCATCTCCTGAGTATTATGCTTGGAGCTATATCCCCAGGGCAGAGAGGGCCTCTGTTTGCTAGGAGGCCTGCTGGTATTTAGTCCAAGTCAGTAAACCTGAGAAAAAGGAAAAACTGAGGCTCTGCTCCAGAATGGGGCCTCAAAATGTAAATTCTTCACTCAGGGGAACTTAGGAGAAGGAAAAGGTGCAAGTTGCATGAGCCTCAGGGGGCACTAAGGAATGGAGGACAGGAAAGGCCCAACGCCTGGGTTCAGATGCAGATCAGAAAGCATGGTGGTGGGGGAAGAGCTGGGACAGCAGCAGCCCCTTCCCCACATCATCAAAGATGTAGCAGCTCTGGCTTCTTCCTTCCTAGCTGATCTTCAATTGTCTGTCTCCTGTTTTTCATCCAGTCAGAATCACCCAATGGGAAAGGCAACCTACCTGTCACCTCAGCACTGCCTGCACTTTTGGAAGAGTAAGTTTGTTGATCTTCCTCTTAACTCTGGGGATCTCTGAGAAAATTTTCCCTAACTCACCTTTCGTCCCACCCTCACTCCCAAAATGTGATGGAAAGCAAATTAAGTTCTAAGGAAAGTACATGGGACTTTGAGACCCACAAAGATTTCAGAGTCAGTTTGCAATCTGGACCAGGAAGATGCTGTGGCTGAGTCCAAGTACCTCAATCTCAGAAGAGCCCAGAGAAGACAGACACCTTTTCTCTTGGTTAGGGTTCTTTGGGCTAACCAAGAGAAAGCCCCAACCGGAAGGGGCTTAAATAGTAAGTCCAACATGAAGTAGAGTGTGGGATGGGAGCAGAGGGTGTACAGAGGTAGGGATTTTCCAGGTATAGTACAGCAGGGCCCCAGTTCAGCCTCTACAATTTCCTTGCTTGCTTCTGCCCACTTTGTACTTTGACTTTATCAGCAGGCTTGTGGCAAATGCTACAATTTTCAAGTATTCATCCAGACATGAAGTATTTAGAAGAAGAGGACTATCTCTTTCCATGCTTTTTTTTATGAACAAACCCAGAAACTTTTTTTTTATTTTATGACCAAACCCAGAAACTTTTTTTTTTTAGTCTTCCTTATCTTGTTAGTAAATCTGGAACATAGTTCCTTTCTAAACCAAACACAGGCTTTGGGAATAGGATTGTCATCATGGGTTTAAACCGTGCCCTGGAGATGGGGACAGAGAGTCAGCTTCCCATGAAGCAAAGTGGCTCTGTGAAGAAGAGTAAATTTCTGAGCAAAATCACATTGCTGTGAGGAAACAGGTAGGAGGATTGAGTACTGGAGTGGCAATGAATAGTGTCTGCCATGCCTCATTTTTCCAGGCATCTATGCAATTTGCTGGTCTTTTCATCCTCAGCCAGAGCAAGGCAGGCTGTTTTTATACTCAGAAGAGTTTATAACTTGCTTTTCAAATTCTTTCATTTGCTTGCTGGAAAACATCTGGATCACAGCTGTCACCTCTCAGAACTTTCACCTTGTGTCTTTTCTCACTTGGTAGAATATACACCTTTATTCTTCCTTCTTCTTTGCCTTAAGACAGCTTTAGTCCTTCATTTTTCATTGCTGTTAGAATAGTTTTGCTTGACCTGACTAGGAAAGTCTATGTTGGGTCCCTTTTCAGTACAGACAAGCTCCCAAGCTCCCCACCCCCCAGACTCATCCTGTTTTACTCACCTCTCAGTATATGTAACCACTAATCTATCATTCAATGACTCACCCACTTTAGTCTTGAAGTTTGTCCACGAATTCCTTACTTTGACACCTCACCCTCTGTAAGCGTACAGGTCCTTCATGTTGTGTAGGGCATTTTTGTTTCTATCTTTGTTTCCTTATTTTCTAGATCATTACAAAGAAATTGTAAAGGGGTGACAAACTAACAACGATGTGGAAGTAACCAAGGTTACAAAGACTTATCAAGTCCCTAGAGTCATAATATTTACTCCACGATCTCTGAATCTCTCCAGAAATGGTTACTTGATGCCCTGAGAGAGAAGACACTAAAATTCCCCCTTCCAATCCTGCCTTTGGGTGCACGAACCTCTTCTCCAAAAGGGCCCCCAACAAGGCCCCATTCTCTATTCTTGGCCTATAGAACCAATCAAGGAAAAAGATCTATGTCTTCACTCTTTGAAAAAGACTCTAATCACGATGGAGCAGGGCTTGGACTCTGTAGAACTATTGCTCATGTCAGCTGACAGCTTCCATCTGAGGCAATGGAGATCATCAAGAACCTGAGCTATCCTTGGTAAGAGAAAGTGAGATACAAAATTAAGAGCAGCAAGCATTGACCCCAAATCAGAAGCAACAATGAATGAGGATCAATAGTGGCATCACCATTCCAAGAGTTTAGAACCAGGAGAGACAGGGACAGAGTGGGGATTGAGACAAGTTAAGCAATAAATTTAAGGAAGGTATCTGTAGCTCACTCTTTTCTAACCAGAGAGACTACCATGATTTTTACCCATGCTGTGGCTGACTTGCCTATTGGGAATATACCCAGCCTATAAAGATGGCTGCAAAAAGGGGAGGACATATTCAAAAGAGGAGGGATTCTAACACTAACAGTAGCTTCCCCCTCCTGGATTTATGAAAGGTGCTAAGTGATTTCCATCTGAATTCATGAAACTGGAAATATTAATAGATTGCCAAGAGGCTAACATTGAGACAATCTGTGAATTAAAATAAATTCCTATCTTCTGTTTCAACACAAGTACAGTCAATTCTAGCTACCTTCTCCATATTGTTAAAGAGAAAAAAATGCATTATAAGTTAATATACATTGCTTTCTCGATTGTTATATTTAGCTTGATTTAAAGTGATTTCACATTTCCCTAAGTATACAGTGACCAGGCAGGAAGGGAATTGGCTAAGCATGTGAAAGATGATAAGAAGATCAAATTACCTGTGGCGAGTTCTCAAGCAAATACCTGAGAGCTGATTGCACTGCCCAATGTGATTTGCGAGAATTCTGAGTGTTGCTATTGTAGGTCAGTTCATAGTAAATTGTTCTTCACTCAGGGAAGGTCTAGGGATATGCAGAATTAGAAGAAAATATACAGAGTAATATTTAAAGTTAATCTTAAAGATTAAAACAGAATAAAGCTCATGATGAGTTCCATAAATAGGAAAAGCTATTTATAGACTTATTCTTTCATTCTTTTGACAATTAATCACCAAGGTCTAGGTTTCTAGAATACACTCAGGAGTTCACAGTCTAATGGAAAAGGCAGATGGGAAACAGCCTATTATAATACAATGTGATGGATGATATCTTAAGGAAGTACAGGTTGCTAAGGCAACAGTAGACAAGAAAATGAGCACCTTAACCCAGATTTGGTATAGGTGGGGAGGGGTGCCTCAGAAAATGTTTCCTCTAGGAATTTACTTTTAAAGTGAAACCTGAGGGACGCCTGGGTGGCTCAGTTGGTTAAGCATCTGCCTTCGGCTCAGGTCATGATACCAGGGTCTTGGGATCAAATCCTGCATTGGGCTCCCTGCTCAGTGGGAAGCCTGCTTCTCCCTCTGCCTGCCGCTCCCTCTGCTTGTGCTCTCTGTCTCTCTCTCTGACAAATAAATAAATACAATCTTTAAAAATAAATAAATAAAAATAAAGTGAAACCTGAAAGTTATATAGTGAACTGGAGGTTAACAACATTCCAGGCTCTGAAGTGAGAAAGTATGGAGTAGTTAAGAAATAATAAGATGATGGTGATAGGGGTGCCTGGGTGGCTCAGTCATTAAGCGTCTGCCTTTGGCCTCAGGTCATGATCCCAAGGTCCTGGGATCAAGCCCCGCATCGGGCTCCCTGCTCAGCAGGAAGCCTGCTTCTCCCTCTCCCACTCCCTCTGCTTGTGTTCCCTCTCTTGCTGTGTCTCTCTCTCTGTCAAATAAATAAATTAAAAATCTAAAAAAAAAAAAATGATGGTGATAATTACTATTATTTACAGCATGCTTACTTTATGCCAAGTCCTGTTCTAATTGCTTTACATTAATGATCTCATTTAATCCTTACAATACACCCATGAGGTAGGTATTAATATCAATATTAACTATTAATATTAACTACTAATATCCCTATTTTATAATATGTGGAAATAAACTCAGAGAAATCACTTGCCTGATGTTACACAGTAGTAGATAACAGAACTCATGCTCTTAACCTCTTAATAGACACTCCAACTAGAAGAATGAAAAGAAGTGCAGTATGACTGGAGAAAAGAGGATGCATTTAAGGGCTATTTTTATAAGAAGTCTTTTTTTAAAAGATTTTATTTATTTATTCATGAGAGACAGAGAGAGGCAGAGGCACAGGGAGAAGCAGGCTCTGTGCAGAGCAGGGAGCCCAATGTGGGACTTGATCCCAGGACGCTGGGATCATGACCTGAGCTGAAGGTAGATGCTTAACCAACTGAGCCACCCAGGCGCCCATGAAGTCTTGTGAGCTATTTTGAATGACCTGGTGACTGGCTGGGCGTGAAGTAGAGCGTGGGATGGGAGCAGAGGGTGTACACAGAGCAGTTCACTGAGTGATTAGCAAAGCCGTGGATGTGAATGATGCACGGAATTAGTTTCATAAAAGGGGCAATTATAATGATATATCACAGAGAAATTTTCACTATAATCTCTAAAATAACCATTTTTCTACATTTTTGAAGCAGCCAGGGTAAATTGCCTAAAGGTTTTGTATGACATCAAATATGTATAGCAAACTCCCCTTTGCTGATAATATTCTGAAATGAATTAGCCCTCCATCAACTAGTAGTGTACCCCAGGAATCTTAGATTGAGTAACAGGAGTAAGGAAGGTCTTCTAGCTCAGTTCCCCTGGGCTGAGTGTGTCTGAGGTGATCAAGACATCACTGAACCCAAAAAGGTAAGATCTGCCCACTGGAAAGAATTGCAGTCACTTTCAAATATTGTTTACCACATGGAAAAAAAATAGACTCTAACATAACTCCCAGTTAAACAACACATTTTGACTGAAGGACCCCTCACATTACTGAGAACTAAGCACAATGACAAACAATTTTGACCCGGTGGACATGAGAAAACAATGAACCTAACTTTAATGAATCATCCCAGAAAGAAAGCACGCAAGATTTCAGGCTGGTAATAGATGCCAAGATCCATCTGTGTTTGGCCCAGAAGTCTCTAGGGTGGGCACAGGCTGTGCTCAGCTCCACGTTTACAGGCATGAATAGAGATTCCTTCAGCTCAACCCAAACACTGGGTTATCAGGAAATAGCCATTTACAGAAAGGACCTGCCCACTTTACAAGATTAATAGGCAGACTGGATAAGCCACAGTGAAGTCAGTGTAACTCAACAAACACTTAAAGGCACTTACTGTATGCTAAGCAAAATTGTAACTCAAGCACAGTCTCTCTCTCTCTCTCTGTGATCACAGTCATATGGAGGAATGGATAGGTATATAAAACATAAAAATGCCCTCTCTCTGAGTTCTGCTGTAACAGAGGCGCAATGAGGACATGAGTGAAGGAGAAATCAACTTTAACCAGAAGGTGTGGGAGAGGGGAAAACCCTGGGAAAGATCCCACAGAGGAGAAGGTATTTGAGCTGAGTCTTAAAGATACACAGCAAGAAACTTCCAGGTAGTTAGAGAAGATATATAAGGAACTATTAGCTCAGTCTAGGGATCAGGAGATAACAGCAAACATTTTACATATTGTGTGTTTCCCCTACTTTCCCACCCTACTTTCAGTATTAAACTAAAGGCTATCCCAGCCCATCTCACATTCTAAACAAGCACCCTTTAAAAAAAAGCATCATAAGCCATGGCCCAGCCTAACAGCAAGAATAGCTTCATTCAGCAGATACCCTGGAACCCCACACACCACTCAGAGCCCCAGGAAAAGACTTCTACTGAAAGGGAGGGCTCAAGGAGGTGTGAAAAATGCATCTTGACATGAATTTGGAAGATCAAGGTGAGAGTCCCAGCCAGGCCCACTGAGTACCAATAATGTGAACTTAGGCAAGTCACTTAATCAACCTGAGCTTGGGTTTCTCGTCTCACAGATGGGATAATATCCTGCGTGGGTGGCAATTAGTGTAGTCAAGAGCATGGGCAGGTGTCAGATTACACAGGGTCAAATCCAAACTCTACCACACACTGATTGTGTAATCTTGGGCTGTTATTTAACCTCTCTGAGCCTTGGTTTCCTCACCTGCTAACCTGAGCACAATAGTATTACCTATCTTATGGGTCATTCATGAATCTTAAGTGAAATCTTACCACAGAGCCTGATACATAAGATAAATGTTAGCTCTTCCTATCATTGGGAGGATCAAGTGAGGCAATGTATGTAAAAGCATGTTAAGAACTGAAGCCCCATAGGTGAGTGAGTTGGACAAGGTGATCGATATAACCTGGGACAGTTGGGCCCTGGACAGAAGATCCTTATGTTAAGGGGTCACTGAGATGGGCTTCCTGGCTGTACCAGGGAAAAGTTTTAGTCTCTAGAGAGCAGTGACCTGAGGATAGTGGAAGTTTGGGTTCCTCTGATTCTGAAGTATCACAGTAATATAAATCATGTTCTCCTTTAAAGATATAAATAATCACCTGGTAATTTATCAGCTTGGATTTTTTTATCGATCAGGTTTGGAAGAACCTCAGATTGCTCCCCAAATTTACCAGTAAATTTATTACATAAGTAATAGTGATGATGAGGAGGATAAACATCATTTGTTGAGTACTATATTCCAAAAAGTTTACTTACATTTCTTCGTTAATTCGTATACTACCATCATCAGATACATATTATTACCCTCATTTTACAGTTGAGGAATCTAAAGTTCAGGAAGTGTTAAGAATTTGCACGTATTGCAGCTGGAATTTGAACTCATGTTTGCCTCAGGCAGGTTCTTTTCCTCTACACTCCACTGTCCTTCATACATATTTGTCACTAACCTCTTAGGTTATTCAGCTATAGATAAAAGAAATTAAAAGGCTGATACCAATATTTCATTTCTAATATATAAATATATTTCATAAAAGAATTGCTTTCCCTGCCCTTGGCTGTAGCTATGTTTTTCTGCTCTGTTCCAATCATTTGGACAAATAGGAAACTGCACATTAGGCAAAGGTCACATGGAAGGGAGTAGATAATATAATTTGCAAAAGGAGAAATGTTATGAATAGCTGATATTTTTAGAGTGTTATCTTTCTTGTTCACAATGGGTTTTGGTTTCCAGCCTGATAAAATGTAAATTTTACAAGGTCTGAGGAAAACTAAGGGATGGGAAGATGAAGCCAAGAATGAGAAAATATAAGGCTCACTGGTAGAGCCCGAGAGGTTGGGGAGGGTAGCAGCT
Organism: Mirounga leonina; assembly: GCF_011800145.1. Taxonomy (NCBI): domain Eukaryota; kingdom Metazoa; phylum Chordata; class Mammalia; order Carnivora; family Phocidae; genus Mirounga; species Mirounga leonina. The sequence goes on from NW_023270852.1 coordinate 6,747,780, forward strand.
GCAGTCCTTCAGAGTCCTGGCTGAAAAGCTTTGCTCACTGTTTTGCCTTGTTTGAGGGCTCCTCCATGGCATGACTCCCAGTGGGAGTCCCAGACACCTTAGGTGGGCTGCAGGATTTATAGGGAAGGCATGACCATCAGGATACTTCCTTTAAACTCATGCTTCCGTACTTCAAATGGACTCCCAGCACTGCCTAGCCATCCTACTATGATTTTCTAGCATATTTGTTTTCCCCCTTCTCACATGACTCATTCACACCTTCCCCTCTCTTCTCAAACCTTCCTCAGCCTATCTACCTCTCACTCTTGGCATATGACCTTGTCTTCCATTTTACAGAGAAAATTTAAGCTATTAGATAGGAGCCCTCTTATCTTCTTTCACCAGATGGTGAAAATTCATCTTGTCTAAAAGTTAACTACTGCTTCATTGCCTCTTTTCAGTTCCTCAAATATCTCTGCATCTTTTGTGTCTCAGGGTCTTCCACATCTGCATTCTCCCCCTAGGATGATCTTCCCTCTGCTATAGATATAGCTGACTTTTCATCTTTCAGGTCTTTGCTCCAGTTAAACCACCTCAGAGAGATCTTTTCTAACCACTCAATCGAAGTAGATTCTCCCCTTGTTACTTTCTGCAGTGCACAGAGTTTTTCTCTTTCATAAAAGTTATCACAATTTGTAATTAACTACATATTTTTTTCTTTCCTTTTTTTGGGCATTCTCTCCTGCTAAGCTCCATGTTGGCAAAGACTATTTCTTTTATCATCTAATGTATCCCCAGTATATTACAAGGTACCTGTGACTTAGTCAGTACTCAGTATATATTTAAATGAATGAAGCAAAAGATGGACTACAGGAATGGAATGACTGACTGAACATTTGGCCCACCTCCATCTTCCTCACCTTAGTGCTAGAGCGCTCCCAACAGTTGTCTGTCCACTTATAGCATCTCGTGGAATAAGAGTAAAGGTGGATTTGAGTGCATGAAGAAAAAGGGAGCTAGCACATTATTTTATGTTTGGAGGTCTAGGAAGGATTCTTGGACTACAGCCTTTATAAAATCTTGTCTCAGGGTAGAAAGATTGAAATGAACTCAGTCTAGAATGAGTTTCCTCACTTCCGAAAAGCAATCAGGCCAAAGACATGGTTCGGTTTTCAGACACCCAATGTGGCTGAAAAGACACCCTGTACTTCCCTCTTCTCACTAGTGGAAAGACAAATGGGGACCCAGATTGTGAAGCCTCTGCTCCCATGCCGACTTTGAGTTGCCTGGAGGAGATTAACCAGGAGACCAAGGCTAGGATGGAGGAAGAAGCATACAACAAGGGGTGAGTCAGACTTTGTCCACCCTGAGGTCACCTGGTAGGTCTCAGAAAATACTTTCCCACGGTCCTTTCCTGTTTCTTAGAGGATTTAAGGAGGCAACCAGTGGCCCTAGGACCTCCTCACCTCAGTAAAGAACTACATAAGAAAGGACAGTACTGGGGCGCCTGGGTGGCTCAGTTGGTTGGGCGGCTGCCTTCGGCTCAGGTCATGATCCTGGAGTCCCTGGATCGAGTCCCGCATCGGGCTCCCTGCTCGGCGGGGAGTCTGCTTCTCCCTCTGACCCTCCCAACCCTCCCCCCTCTCATGCTCTCTCTCTCTCAGTCTCTCTCTCAAATAAACAAATTAAAAAAAAAAAAAGAAGAAAGGACAGTACTGTTCCACAGGAAGGACAAGAGGAAGCAGGGTGAGAGGGTGTGGTTAGGCAATAATTAGACTGCCCTCTTTTTAGGCAGAAAGCCACCAGAATGCCACTGCCCAGAATGGTCTGGCAATAGGGCCCCTGGGTGGGTTCCTCTTGGTGGTGCCTGAGGCTTCCTGACACATGCTCAGAGGAGTGATGTTGCTCTCAACAATGCCCAGGAGCAGCTGTAACCCTACTTCCTAGAACTGCCACTGCCATCCCTTCTTTCTGTAAACTGGAGTCCCCCCAACTTCCAACTGTCCCCTTTTCTGATTGAGCTTCAATAACACCTTTGGCCCATTGTCAGTCACTAAGGGGACAGAGTACAAAGCAGGGCCCAAGCCCAGCCAGGTAGAGAAGTATTTCTGACCAGGCGTAGCATCCTGAGCTTCTTCTTTCTCCACAGCTCCTGAAGGAGACACAGCTTCCCATCGTTATAGAACCTGTGGGCTTCTGTGTGGCAGCCATATATACTGCAGTGGGGTTGCCCTAGCCAAACTGTGCTTGTCTTAAACATTCAGCTATAGGACAAGCAAAAAGAGTACTGATCCTGGGAGAAGGGCATCAGAAGGGTATCTCTTGGGGAAGGCTATCTTTTCACCCACAACTATCTTTGATACTAAGCATGCATGGGAGTAAACACCTCCAGTGGCTTTGTAAACATTTACTGAGTACCTTTATAGGCCTAGTATGTGCCTGCCACTTCCATAAAACTTCCCAATAAGCCAATGTGATGGGTATCACCCTTCCTAGGTCAAGCTATATGCCTGGCACTTCCTCAGAACATTCCCACACCCTGTGAAATAGGGGCCACACTTTCCATTTTATAGGTGAAAAGCTGAAGTACCCAGGTTACACAGAAAGCAGATATACTGCTCTCTCCACTGAACATTTTGTGGGATAAGAACCCAGTCAGGACTCTGCACCCACACTTTTTCCCTGTCAATTTTGCCACACATTCACATATAAACAGGAAGGATGACTGAGGAGTGAGGGGAAATTGTACTGACATAAGCCACCTTGGGATTCAGTAGAGCTTCCCAGCTTTTTCCTGTTGTGTAGAACCACAGGAAGTGTTTAATTATTGGAGGTGTTCAAGTCCCCACCTCTAGGAACTCAGGAAAGGATGCTCTGTGCCTGGCCTTTCCAGACTCAATTGTTCCTTTTTGCCCTGCAGATACCAGGAAGGTCTAAAGAAGACCCAAGAGCTTCAAGACCTGAAGGAGGAGGAAGAAGAACAGAAGGGTGAATGCCCAGAAGAAGCTGAAGAGGCAGAAGAAACTGAGGAAGAGGAAAAGGACCAAAGAAGCAGGTTGGAGCCCTTGCCATTGCTGAAATGGGTCACAATTCATTTAATTGCACAATATCCCTAAAGGTGCCCACTCCAGGGCAGCAGTGGGTCTGGGGCCCAAGTGAACAGCTAACAGAAACCAAGGAGGGCACTCATGTTGAGGGAGGAGGCAGAGGAAGGAGCCAAAATAGTTAACAAGGGGATTTTGCAAGATCTGGGAGGTCAGAGGTGGTCAAGAGTGAGGCCAACAGCAATCAAGAGCTCGTGGGAGCTGAGAAACTACAAAGACCCTGACTGGAGTCCCCCCTAACCCAGCCACAGTTAGCTCATTTCCCAACTATCCCCAGGAGCCAAGAACCAAGGTCAAGGGAGCTGGCCTGAAGCCCTAGTGGGGGTTTCTTACAGGAACAGGGGCAGAGAGAACACATGGGGGTAGGGAAAACTCAACTCATTGGCAAAGGCGAGTCTCCAACAGGTTCCATGCTGACCAGATAAGCTTGGATTTTCACTTGGATTAGAAATACTTGGGCTTTTCTTTTTTAATATACTCTATATTTCAAGTGTATTTTTCCCTAAATAGGGGAAAATATATAACATGTAGATAAAGATAGTATAGCTCCTGCATTTTGTCATACCTGTGCCCTCATCAGTGTCTTGGATTTTAACCATAGCCCCAATTCCATACATTCTGTCTTACTGTCACTATTAGTTTTCAATTTTGATTTTTAAAAATGTGGTTATAGAAAACTTGGAACACTTCAACAAAGTCTTTGTTTTTAGAACCCCAGGCTATCTTGGAGTCCAGTGTGGCTCCAGCCAAAATGATTATCTAATCAGCTGCTAAACTTGAAACAGGGTATGTGTCTGTGCCTCATTGCTGGTAGACTCAAAATCACATGCATGCAGTGAATAAGGTAATAAAATGAAGATTAGATGTGAGATGGATATGCTTCAAAGCACATAGGAACAGCCAATAGAGCCCAGCTGGAGGAAGATTCAGCCAGAGTGAGAGGTCTCAGCCTACATGGGTCAACCCTAGTGTTCAAGGGAAGAGCGGTCTAGGAAAGCTGGAGAAAATGCTTCACTGTTGAAAGCAAACCTATGCTAGGATGTACCACCTCCCCTAATGAAAGAATCCCCAAGTTTTTACAATGAAAGTACAGTCCCTACTCTAAGCAGCTGGATCCTATTCTCCTTACATCGTCTCTCCTTCTTGGGGGTCCTTTGTTCTTATATTTTAGAGGTCACTAACTATCTACTTCCCCTTTAATGCAGTCAAGCCCGGACCTGGACAACAGCCCTTTCTTTGGCTTCTTTGCATATAGCTAAGACAAGCTAGAACTTCTAACACTTCCATGTACTCAGAAAGAACAAAAGAGAACTAAACAGAATACATGGAATATAAACAGTCTAGTTTACAAAGCACAAGACTGGAATCCTTATCTAGCTAATTTGATCTCAAATTTGAGCTGCTAATCACAGTTCCCTCCTTGTGAAACCACAGGGAAAGTAAGGCTCTCTGTCCAGCTCCTGGTCCGCAGCACATAGCAATGGCTGCCTTTCACATCCATCGTCCAAAAGTATCCTCTTGGTCCTGCTGATCCTGAGAGGCCTCGTTCTCTCTCCTAACCTTTGCTTCCTCTCGGATTTACTTTTTGATCTTGAAAACATGCCTGTACCTCAGGTGATGAATACCAGACATCAGCACATAGAAGGGTCCTCGTCCTTCATTACAGGGGTGTAGCTTCCCCTTTTCAGGCCCACTACTGAGGCATCATCTTCTCCGTAACAACTGACACTGCTAACATATGAACTGCCCGCTCACAGTTATAGGGTCCCTTCCTCTGTCACCAAAGCCAGACTGGTCCTAAGAGCCTGTTGTCTTAAATGCCAGGCAATCTCTTCACTCATTCCTGAGTTCTGTAGACACACCGTTGCCTGCAGGCACCTGCACTCAAACATGATTTTCCCCATTAAATTTTGGCATTTGCCTGTTTAAATCTGCTCTATGGAGTTTAGACAATATTAGGCAGATTCCTTTACTTTTCCAGTAACTCTCAGAAAGCAGAAGTCCTCCGGTCAAGTTTAAGTCCCAAGAATAATCTCATTTCATTAATTAAAATGGCCAGTTCCCTAAAATAGTCAAAAGCCTGAACTTACAAAACAAAGATCAACCTTCTTTTTTCCTGCAGTTTGTCTGCTTCAGGAAAGAAGTCTGTAGTAGGCAGGGGGAGTGTGGCTTCTTTCTCTCTATCCCACTTGCACTTCTACCCTCTCCTCCAGTTTTGCCAGTGCAGCATCTGACCTCTCTAGGATCAATGCTAGGAAAGGGAACTGAGATGAAGGGGTTGGGAAGGTATTACTTGAATAGATTGTGAGCAGGCTCCAGGGCTTGGCAGGGGTTTAAAGCTGACTTGCTGACTTTGGTTAGTGTGTTGCTTTATGGGACCTCTAGAGAAAACCACTCCTCCCATCTCCCAGCACACACATTCACACCATGGCCGAGGTCCTCTCAGCTGCTGGTGCCTTTATGAGATCAAATGCATGTCTTCTAGCTAGCCACTTAAAATCCCTCTCAGTCCTTGGGCAGCTGGAAGTATACCTTCACTGTTCAGCTTCTAAGTAGCATTTCTGGGCAGGATCTGTGATGCCCCATGTCAGCTCTCCTTCTCCTGACTACAATCAGTTGGGGTAAAATGTGTACGTTTGGCTCACTATTGGTAGAAGGACAGCTTTCCCTATCATGGCCTACAACTCTGATGCCATCAAGCATGTCAGCAAGATTCTTGCTCTTCCAACTGCTCATGTGTGAGGCACACACCAGTCCACTGTGTCCCTCAAACCTCAGCATATCGAGCTCTCCAAACAGCATCTCTGAAGCCCCTCTTCCCTAGGCCCAGGTGAGAAGGAAGCCACCTCACCCCTCCCTATGGGAGATCAAAAGTCAAAAACTGATTTCCACAGAGATTCTAATTCTAATCTAATTCTATTTCTAACTCTTTCATAGGCTAGAAATGGGGGACCAGTTAAGGTTCACAAAGCCAGACCTTGACCTCCTCTTCTGCAGTCCCACTTCAGAGTGGGGTGACAGTGGGATTTTCTCCACTCTAGCAGCTTGTTTTGGAGTACAGAAATACAGCCCCAAAGAAAGACTGCATTTTAGCATCCAATTATATCTAAGTAGAAACTAAAGAATCTAAACAGGGCTGAAAGAAAATAAGCTTCCATTTCCAAGTTGTCCCTTCCCAACAGTTGTGAAAATAACCAGATTTTCACCTCAGCTAAGTGCTCACTGTTTTGCTTTGCCTAACTGTTCCTGAAACAATTATCAAATGGATCCCATATGGAAGAAAAACCAGTTGGTACCTTAGCATCTGAAGCAGGCACTCTGAGCCTCTGGTCCCTTTCCAAGGAAGGTATTGTTGAGTCTTTCCATCAGTCATAAGGCATCTTTTTTCTACTAACTAAATTAGAGCTGTCTACTTCTCAGCAAATGGCCTGCATATTGCAGTGTCTATGTGTGCCTCCAGATCTTCAGAAAGCCCTCCTGTCATTTTCCTCACCTCCTCCATTTTTAAAAATAGATGAGGGATTAGAATAATCTCAGGAAACAAACTGAGGGTTGCTGGAGTGATGGGGGGCAGGAGGGATGGGGTGGCTGGGTGAGAGACATTGGGGAGGGTATGTGCTATGGTGAGTGCTGTGAATTGTGTAAGACTGTTGAATCACAGACCTGTACCTCTGAAACAAATAACACATTATATGTTAAAAAAAAAAGAAGAAGAAGAAGAAGAAGAAGATAGCAGGAAGGGAAAAATGAAGGGGGGGAAATCGGAGTGGGAGATGAACCATGAGAGACTATGGACTCTGAGAAACAAACTGAGGGTTCTAGAGGGGAGGGGGTTGGGGGGATGGGTTAGCCTGGTGATGGGTATTAAAGAGGGCACGTACTGAATGGAGCACTGGGTGTTATACGCAAACAATGAATCATGGAACACTACATCTAAAACTAATGATGTAATGTATGGTGATTAACATAATAAAATTTTTAAAAAAAGAAATAGGAAAAAATTCTAGCCTAGTGAAAGTGTCCAGGATTTCCCTAGAGAGCTTGAAGAATGGACTCTGCAAAGCAGGCCATATGACCAAATGTTGTTTCACTAGGCCCCAAAGAGAGAGGGAAAGTTGAAAGGCAGTTGGGAAGAGAGGAAGAGGGAAAAAGGGAGTGAAGCAGCCAAAAAATGGCGGGGGGGGGGGGGGGGGGATGGGAGGGAAGGAAGAAAGAGGGGGAAGGGGGAGGAAAGAAGGGGGAAAAAAGGGGGAGGGAAAAAAGAGGGGGGGGGGGGGGGGGGGGGAGGGAGATGGAAGGGAAGGAAGAAAGAGAGATAAGGGAGAGTAAAGAAGGGAGAAAAAGGAAGAAGGGAAATTAGGGAGTGAAGATTACTGGGGTTGAGAAAACATCTGGACTAAGCCACTGGGAGGTTGGTTGCTGGAGGCTACTAGTCCTCTGGTTGCCCCTGGGATGGTTTGAAGTGAGCTCTTGAGGTCGATCTGGTTCCTTGTCATTTAGCATTGAACATGGAGAGTTTTCTGGGGTTTTAGGACAGTTCTTCTACTCTGAACACAGTCAGATGTGGAACTGAGGACAATAAAATATACGTCAGAACATGAAGGCAGGGGACAGATTAGAACTTGAAACTGATCACTAAATACCACTAAGTGCAGAAAAGATGCTGGTCCCATCTGCATGCATGGGAGTGTGGGTCAGCCAACCTTCTGTCCTGGGGATTGAGAGAGTTCAGATATCAATGAACATCTCATGAATAGATGAGGGCATGTATGAATGAATGAATGATTAAACGAGTAAAAGGAGTGTTCTAGCCCAGTAGCTCCCAACATCAAGGTTATGGACTGGTGGCATTAAAATCACCTGGGGAAAAATTTTAATGTGCCTAATATACTAAACCCTTCTCCTATTTTTTCATTTGACAGCAAACTTGAAGAATTGGTTCATTTCTTACAAGTCATGTATCCCAAACTGTGTCAGCACTGGCAAGTCATCTGGATGATGGCCACAGTGATGCTGGTCTTGACTGTTGTGCTGGGGCTCTACAGTTCCTATAACTCTTGTGTGGAGCAGGCTGATGGGCCCCTTGGGAGATCCACTTGCTCAGCAGCCCAGAGGGACTCGTGGTGGAGCTCAGGACTCCAGCAGGAGCAACCTGCAGAGCAGTAGGAAACCTGACACCCAGTCAGTACCCTGCTCCAGCACACAACTGACTGCCCTTTCCCCAAGCATAGTGTTTCAGGCCAGGTGTGGGCATGGTACTGCTAGCCCATTAGGAAATGAGCAGGGTTCTTTCACACTCAGCACCCGTGTGGGAGCTACGCATACACAGAAACTGATGTTCTAGGAGGATCAACAAAACTGCCCTTGTAAAGCATCTGGTGAATGAAGTCACCTTTATGAAGGAACTCTAATAGAAGGGAAAGTCATCTGCCCCAAGCTCAGATGGTTGGGGAAAATAAAACACCTTCACTGCAGGAGATAGTAAGAAGCTCACTCTCCCTTCCCTTTTTTCCTCTCTGTAGTCAGAAATAAAGAAGAATTAATTATTCCCAAAGGCTAACACTGACCCTGATGATCAGACCTAGAATTTGGAGTCACAACATGAATATCATCCCATTTCCATCTCATCCTCACTGACTCTCCTTCAGCCTCCCCTCCTCCCCTTTGGAACCAGAGTTTCTCTTTACAGAAGTAGGAAAGGTTTCTCAGAAAAATATTTAGGCTGAATTTAGGCCAGTGCTTGGAATGAAATGGGAAGATGTGAGTTAATATATATGCATCTGTATCCACACACAACACATACATACACACAGCATGCATGTGCATGAAGCCAACAACCTTCCAAACATGTGCTCTCAGTGTGTGTTCTGGATAAAGCCAACCCACAGAATTTTCACTAGGTGTGGGGCAGTCACCAGGCACCTGTTCAATGAGCTCTCCACATGGATTTAAGATGTTTGAAAAACACTGAAAACTCATGGTTTCAACAGTGAACTTGCTGGTCTCCATTTCAAGTGCTAATTCTAAGCTGTTGTACAACACAGTCTATTCCCTATTTGTCCTCTCCTATTGAGAGCAGTTAACCCACCTCTCAGGTGAAGGAGGAGACACAGTGTGCTTTCAGCTCCTGTGTGCCCACATGCAAATGTGCAGTTGCACCTTAGTGCTTTAGTTCAAACGGGATTTCCAACCCAAGTATGTTTCAGAGCATTCATAATTGTTTAGCATAAAACTGAAGGAGCACATCTCATCTCCAATTTGACTTCTCCCTCCACCTTTACAGCCACTGCTTTCATTCATCCCTCATCAGTTTTGGGGGGTGTTGGTTTCTTATGGGTTTTATTGTGGTTGTTCTGCTCTTGTTTTTGTTTTGTTGTTGATGTTGTTTTGTTGCTAACATTCATATAGAACTTACTATGAGCCAAGCACTGTTCTAGGTATTATATAGGTATTAATTCATTTTATCCTCAAAAAAAAAAAGGAAAAACCTATGAGGTGCGTACTAATCTCCTCATTTTCAGATAAGGAAACTGAAGCACAAAAACACAACTTGCCAAGTACATCCAGTTAGTAAATTATGGGCCTGGAACTCAAATCCATACAGACTGGCCCCTGCACAAAATTGCCTTTTCCAGTGGTCTCCTAACTGCATGCCTTACATTTCAGTCCCACTTCCCCAAGTAGCCCTCCAACCACTCCAGATTATTTCTGGTTCCCAGACTAAATCATTTTCTCATAGTTCTGTTCCTCTACTCACCAGTTTTTCTTCTGCCATTCTCCTCTTTTCTACTGGTTACTCTTCAGAACCAAGTGCAAAAATTATCCCCTCCATACAAGCTTTGATGACCTCGCTCCAACTCCCTACCATACCCCACATAATAGGTCACACCCTCTTCTGTACTTTCTGACACTTTTTAAACATCTTAATTATTGACAATTGTGACAGTATATCACAATAACTTTTTTGTGTTTCTATCTCCCCTACTATTTTCCTCAAAGACAAGAACAATATCTTACCCATTCTCTGGGGTAAGTACCTAGCATGGTGGCTGATACATGGGAGGGTATCATTAAATGCTGGTCAAAAGAACAAGTGAGAATTCAAGGTGGTAGAGAGCAGCCTAGAGACAGCTGACATTTTGCACACTTCCCAGTCCCAGTACCATCACTGCCACTATCTCAATAAGAAAAATATCTTTATTAGTCTCAACTTATTCTATTATTTTTCAGTCTACTCTGGGAAAGAGCAGAAATGAGACCTAACTGGAAACACCATTTCCAAGCTCAAGGACTGGGCTTGATGCAACCACTCCTTTCAGAAAGACCCACCTAGATCAGCCCTACTGTAAAACAGGTGGGGCTGGGGGGGCATCCTTTTTAAGGTGGGGTGGGGGGGCATCCTTTACAGTGGCTGGAAAACCACTGTGAGTGAAGCCCAAGCCAGGGTTGAGCAAGAATGTGCCATTAAGGTAAAGAGGTGCAGATCAAGGCAGAGGGACTTTGGGGGCCTGGAAGGATGGTTTTCCCTGATGTACCAGGGGTCTGGACACACTGAAAAATCTTTTAGGCCTTCAGAGTCACAGGCAGGATGTAAATGGAGCTCTAGAGACAGTAGCTGTGGAGCAGGACTCTATACAGGCAATGTCCAGTCTCAGCCTCCCTTAAAGAAGGACGAGGTTGAGCTGGCTCACTGTCCCCTTGGCTACAGGGTTCCCACCTTTGTTACCAATTAAAACAAAGGCAGGAGAACAGCTACAGTGAGCTCCTGAACCTCCCGCTGCTCCACAGAAAAGCCTGCAAGAGTGCTTCCAGACATAGGCCCTCACCCAAAGTACTCTGTAAGAGAGGTTGAAGAAAAGAAGAACTGTAACAGTAACCACATTTCCAAGGGCATTCCTGAAAAAAGTACTCATCAGCATTTCTTTTCTGAAAAGCAAAGTTTGATCTGAAGCAGGTGGAATGTTACTAAAGCAGCAGTGAAATGGAGAGAAATGGACCCTGTCTTTCCAACAGTGATATTGATCTAAAATAAAAGTTCCCCTCAAAATGCCTCTGAAGTCTGACATTTCTGCTTAGCCCTAGGACTCTGGGTGCTTATCTTGAGTTTCAGTGATGTGTAGTTTGTGTTGTTGTTGATATCACCTCCTTAAAGGGCCTTCACTTTCTGACTGCCACAAAATCCATATATATCATTCTCTGTGTACAGCCTGGCAGAGTAAATGGAGAGGGAGATACTGGATTTGTTTATCACTGGCTGTCAGTTCCTAATGTTGTTAAACCTCACACAGGTGTGCTAGCATTGAACTATAGAGTGTCACATACCTGAGTTTGAAAATAAAAGCACATTTCCAAACCATTGGCAGTAGCCAAATGCCTCCTCATTTTATGGAGCTAAGCCACAATCTTGCCCCAACTCTGAATTAGATCCCCTTAGATATTAGTGCTTCCCAGAACCAAGCCAAAAGTCCCCAGCCCTTGGGTCACTGTACTATGGGCTACCTCTTAGGGGTTGGATTGTTTCCTCTCTTTCTTCTTCATTCCTGATCTTAGTTTCCTCCACCTTCTCAGCTTACAATTTTTTTTCAGTTGTATAATATAATGATTCAACAATTCTTTTTCTTTTTTTTTTAATATTTCATTTATTTTAGAGAGAGAAAACAGCATGAGTGGGAAGGGTAAAGGGAGAGTGAGAGAGAACCTCAAGCACACTCCCCCCTGAGCACAGAGCCCAACGTGGGGCTTGATCTCACAACCCTGAGATCACAACCTGAGCCAAAACCAAGAGTAGGATAGTCAGCCTACTGCACCACCCAGGTGCCCCTGATTCAACAATTCTATAGATTTCTCAGTGCTCATCAAAATAGTCTCCTCTTGGAGCTCCAGTGGCGTAATGGGTTAGCGTGTGGTACTTATACAAAATAGTGTCCTCTTAATCCCCTTTACCTATTTCACCCATCCCCCCACCCACCTCCCTTCTAGTCACCACCAGTTTATTCTCTGTATTTAAGAGTATGTTTTTTTGTCTCTTTTAATTTTTAAAATTAATACATTTTTGCTGTGCTAGAGACTGCTGAATTTTCACCAACATGATTTCCACAGCTAGACTATATTTTTCAGTCTTTCTTTAAAATTTTTTTATTATGTTAGTCACCATACAGTACATCATTAGTTTTTGATTTGGTGTTCCATGATTCATTGTTTGTGTATAACACCCAGTGCTCCATGCAATACATATATTTTTCAATCTTTCTCGCAGCTAGATGTAGGGGAATGTAGACCTTTCAGAAAGTAATGTCCTAAAAACGACTCTCCTGCCCAATATTTCACACTGTCTTTATTTCCCCTCTTCTTACCAAAATCAGAGGATTTAGTTGAGGACCTGAGGCCTGAGAAGATGGAAGCTGGATCTTTGAATGGGCACTCACAGAATTCAGCTGTGACATGAGCAAGAAATAAAATTTCAGTGTATCAGACCACTGAAATTCAGGAATATTTGTTATAGCAGTTAGCCTACTTTGATTAATGCATAGATTTGAACCACAAAGGTGGTGCTTCAATTTCAAAATATAAGACACTGGCTTAGCAGTCAAGCAGCAGAAAACAAGAAAACTAATTTCAGGAGCTAGAAATATGGTGACTCACGTAGTGAGTAAAACAAAAATATTTGGCAAAGGGTTACCCATGATAATTTGAAAGGCAGCCCATGGGCAGCCTATAGCCCTAGGAGAAGTGGCTGGAATAAATCCATGTGAGGCTTTATTGGCTGCCTTTGGCAAGATATTGTAAGAAAAAGAAGCACTTGGGAAAGAATTGGCTATTTGGAAGTAGAAAGAAAAATATACAGAGGGTTCAGACTGAAGGCTTAGAAAGCCTGACTGTTTCTAAACTCCAAACAGTAAGAATAAAAAGAGCTTTCAGTGGGAAAGAACCAATAAAATTTTTCAGTTGAACTCAGATCAACTCAGCATATGGCAAAGACCAGATTAAGGATATGGCCCTTCCATCTGTGGTTTCACATGAACTCAGTGTAGGCACCATTAGAGAAAGAGAGAGAGGAATGGAGTGAGAAAACAAAGAAATGCATCTTGCTAATTATGACTGGGAAAGGATTTGGGGTATGGTTATTGGCAACGGAATCAAATGGAAGCAAATAGGTCAGAAATCTGGGTTTCTGAGGGAATTGTATTTACAAAGAAACATGAGCCAAGATGAAAAAGTTCAACTGTTCAAATTAGAAAACAACTTTTGGGATCTTCAGCTTTATACCAAGAGAAGGCAGACTGCAAAAGCTGTGTTACCCCCCAGGAGGGCATACTCCTTAAATCCTACTTCAAATGTGGCCAAGGAAGATTGTATACAATGAAGGGCTACAGAATCAGTGGACACATGGGACACGGGAGTTTCTCCCAGAAAGCAGAATCAAGATCTAATCAAAGGTAAGTAATTGTAGTAGGAAGAATTTCTAAAATACACCCCCCAAGATGTCCCACCCCAATCCCTGAAACCTTTGAATATGAAATATTACTACTGTTATGTTATATGGTAAAGCTGACCTTAAAATAGGGAAATCATCTCAGTGGGCCCAATGTAATCACAGCAGCCCTTAAAAGCAGAGAGCTTTCATCAAAAACTAATGATGTAACATATGGTGATTAACATAACAATTTAAAAAAAAGCAGAGAGCTTTCTCTAGCTAATGGTAGAAGTAGAAGTCAGAGAGATTAGAGGTGTGAGAAGGACCCAAAATGTCATTGCTGCTTTGAAAATAGAGTGAGCTACGTGAAAAGAGAAGCAGGCAGCCTTTTGGAGCAGAGAATAGACCCCAGTTGACAGCCAGCAAGAAAACAAGGACCTCATTCCTACAGCCTCAAGGAAATGAATTCTGCCACCATCCTGAATGAGCAAGAAAGTGGATTGTTCCGAAGGGCCTCCAGGTAAGAGCACACCACTGCCTACACATTGATTTTAATTTTGTGAGACCCATAGCAGAGAACCCAGTTGAGCCCAGCCAGACTTCTGACCTACAGAATTCTGAGATAGTAAAAGGGTGTTGTTCTTTGAGAAGATCAACAAAATTAATAGATTAGTAGCCAGGCTCAGAGAGAGAGAGGACTCAAAATCAGAAATGAAAGAGGAGAAATAATATGATTTCACTCATATGTGGAATTTAAGAAACAAAACAGATGAACATTGGAGAAGGAAAAAAAATAAGAGAGAGGGAAACAAACCATAAGAGACTCTTAATGATAGAGAACAAACTGAGGGTTGGTGGAGAGAGGTGGGTGGGAGATGGGCTAAATGAGTGATGGGTAATTAAGGAGGGCACTTGTTATGATGAGCACTGGTGTTATATGTAAGTGATGAACTGCTAAATTCTACTCCTGAAACCAATATTACATTATATGTTAACTAACTAGAATTTAAATCAAAATTTGAAAAAAAAAAGAGGAGAAAAAACAACCAACTCCTCAGACATACAAAAGATTATAAGAGAATATTATGAAAAATTATATGCCAATAAATTGGACAAACTAGAAGAAATGGATAAATTCCTAGAAAATATATAACCTACCAAAACTAAATCAGGAAGATGTAGAAAATTTGAACAGATCAAATACCAGCAAAGATACTGAATCAGTAATCAAAATACTCCCAACAACAACAACAAAAAGTCCAGGGCCAGATTTTCCCAAATTTCCACGGGAAAATTCTACAGAACATTTAAAGAAAAATTAATACTTATTTTTCTCAAACTATTCCAAAAAATAGAAGAAGAAGGAGAATTTCCAAATTCATTCTATGAGGCCAACATTACTCTGATACCAAAACCAGATAAAAGACACCACAAAATGGGGTGCCTGGGTGGCTCAGTTGTTAAGCGTCTGCCTTTGGCTCGGGTCATGATCCCAGGGTCCTGGGTTCAAGCCCCGCATTGGGCTCCCTGCTCGGCGGGAAGCCTGCTTCTCCCTCTCCCACTCCCCCTGCTTGTGTTCCCTCTCTCACTGTGTCTCTCTCTGTCAAATAAATAAATAAAATCTTCTTAAAATTTTTAAAAATAAAAAAAATTTTAAGGACACCACAAAAAAAGAGAACTACAGGCCAATATCTCTGATGAACATAGATGCAAAAATCCTCAACAAAGTATTAATAAATCAAATCCAACAACATATTAACAAAATCACTCACCACAAACAAGTAGGATTTATTCCCAGGATGCAAGGGTGGTTCAATATTTGCAAATGAATCAATGTGATACCATCACATCAAGAAAAGAAAGGATATAAACCATATGATCATTTCAATAGATGCAGAAAAAGCAATTGACAAAGTAAACATCCATTCATGATAAAAACCCTCAACAAAGTAGGTTTAGAGGGAATATACTTCAACACAATAAAGGCCATATATGAAAAACTCACAGCTAACACCATACTCAATGGTGAAAAACTGAAAGCTTTTCCCCTAGGATCAAGAACAAGACAAGGATGTCATCTCTCACCTCTTTTATTCAACATAGTACTGGAAGTCCTAGTCATAGCAATCAACCAAGAAAAAGACACAAAAGTAATTCAAATCAGTAAGGAAGAAGTAAAACTTCCACTATTTGCAGATGACATACTATATACAGAAAACCCTAAGACTCCACCAAAAAACCACTAGAACAGATAAGTGAATTCAGTAAAGTCACAGGGTACAAAATCAATATATAGAAATCTGTTGCATTTTTATACACTAATAAGCAGCAGAGAGAGAAAAGTACCATTTACAATTGCACCAAAAATAATAAAATACCTAGGAATAAGCATTATCAAGGAGGTTAAAGACCTGTTTGAAAACCATAACACACTGATGAAAGAAATTGAAGACAACACAAGAAATGAAAAGACATTCTATGCTCACGGATTGGGAGAACAAATATTGTTAAATGACCAAACCACCTAGAGCAATCTACAGATTTAATGCAATCCCTATCAAAACACCAACAGTATGGTTGGGGCTCCTGGGTGCTCAGTCGTTAAGCATCTGCCTTCAGCTCAGGTCATGATCCCAGGGTCCTGGGATTGAGCCCCAATAGGGCTCCCTGCTCAACAGTGAGTCTGCTGCTCCCTCTACCCCTCCCCCTGCTTGTGTTCCCTCTCTCTCGGTGTCTCTCTCTGTCAAATAAATAAATAAAATCTTCAAAAAAAAAAAAAAAAAAACCAACAGTATGGTGACTAACATAAAAATAATAATAATAAACCAACAGCATTTTTCACAGAACTAGAACAAATAATCCTAAAATTTGTATGGAACCCCCAAAGACCCCAAATAGCCAGAGCAATCTTGAAAAAGAAAAAAATTGGAGGTATCATAATCCCAGATTTCAAGGTATACTACAAAGCTGTAGTAATCAAAGCAGTATGATACTGGCACAAAAACAGACACAATAGAACAGAATAGATCAATAGAACAGAATAGACAGCCCAGAAATAAACCCACAATTATATGGTCAATTAATCTACAACAAAGGAGACAAGAATATACAACAGGAAAAAGACAGTCTTCAGTAAATTGTGTTGGGAAAACAGGACAGCTATATGCAAAAGAATGAAATTAGACCACCTTCTTACACCATACACAAAAATAAACTCAAAATGGATTAAAGACCTAAATGTGAGACCTGAAACCATAAAAATCCTTGAAGAGAACACAGGCAATAATTTTTTTGACATTGGTGGTAGCGATATTTTTCTAGATATGTCTCCTGAGATAAGGGAAATAAAAGCAAAAATAAGCTATTGGGACTTCATCAAAATATAAAGCTTCTGCACAGCAAAGGAAATAACAAAACTAAAGACAACCTACTCCTATGGAATGGGAGAAGATATCTGCAAATGATATATCCACTAAATGGTTAGTATCCAAAATATATAAAGAAGTTATACAACTCAAAACCAAAACAAACAAACAAACAAACACCCCAAACAAATAATCCAATTAAATAATGGACAGAAGACATGAACAGACATTTCTCTGAAAAAGACATACAAAGATGGTCAACAGACACATGAAAAGATGCTCAACATCACTCATCATCAGGGAGATGCAAATCAAATGACAATGAGATATCACCTCACACCTGCCAGAATGCCTAAAATCAAAAACACAAGAAACACAAGTATTGGTGAGGATGGGGGGAAAAGGAACCCCCCTACACTGTTGGTGGGAATACAAACTGGTGTAGCCACCCTGGAAAACAGTATGGAGATTCCTCAAAAAATTAAAAACAGAACTACCCTACAATCCAGTAATTGCACTACTGGATTTACCCAAAGAATACAAAAACCCTAATTCAAAAGGATATAAGCACACCTATGTTTACAGCATTATTTACAACAGCCAAATTATAGAAGCAGCCCAAGTGCCCATCAATAGATGAATGGATAAAGAAGATATGGTGTATCACTCCGCCATAAAAAAGAACAAAATCTTGCCATTTGCAACAACATGGATGGATCTAAAGGGTATAATGCCAAATGAAACAAGTCAGTCAGAGAAAGACACCATTTGGTTTGACTCATGTCTAATTTAAGAAGCAAAACAAATGAACAAAGAAAAAAAGATTTAAAAAAAAAACAGACTCTTAAATATAGAGAACAAACTGACGGTAACCACAGAGGAGGTGAGTAGGGAATGAGTGAAATAGGTGATGGAGATTAAGAGGTACACTTATTGTGATGAGCACTAAGTAAAGCATGGAAGTGTTGAATCACTATATTGTATATCCAAAACTAATATAACATTGTATATTATAGTAGAATTTAAAAAACAAATTAAAAAAAGAAAATGGGTCTGGATATTCTGTTTCCTACTTTCCTTTGCAACTTCATTGCTGTTCATTTCATGTAACTTTTCAAATTTCCCTTCTAATTCTACAAATTTTTTTCTTTAATTGTTGATTCTCCTTGATTATACCATGAGCTATTATTTTATTTTATTTATTTATTTACTAGGGCAGATTGCTACTTTATTTTTTCTTTTTTTAAATTTAAATTCAATTAATTAACATATAGCATATTATTAGTTTCAGAGGTAGAGTTCAGTGATTCATCAGTCTTATATAATACCCAGTGCCCATTACATCCCGTGCCCTCCTTGATGGACATTAAACATGAGCTGTTATTTCAGAAGTGGATAGTGCTGGTGGGTTTTGGGGTTTTTTTTCCATATCCTAAACACTGTTTCTCAAAACAGTGAAGAAAAATTAACTGGCAATACTTTCTTTATAGCTCTCCAGTTTAGCTTTTAGCTTCTGGCAACTAACTCTTCAGAAACTTGCCTGGCGTGAGAGGGCTACAACTGAAGACTGAGAATATTCACATTTAACAAAAGAGGCAACAAGTTCCCATCAAGCATTCTCACATTCCAATGGTGGCTTAACTTCTCTCAATATGGATATCCAAAAAATAACCTACCAAAACAAGCAAGAAGAAGTAGAAACTTTGAACAGATCAAATAAGATTGTTTCCTCTTCCAGGAACTCATTATTAAGCACCAGCACCGTGGTGCAGACTCCCTTTATCTAATAATTCCCCTTCTAGAAATTTGTTTCCAGAATTTAGGTCCTTGCCTTCCATGATTCATTTTTCCCTTCCTGTCTTCCTTCCTTCTTTCTTTTTGAAATACTTTAGCAAATACTTGAAGGCTAACTTTCTTTTGGCCATGGTGCTAGGCTTTAAGGATAATGATGAAAAAGACATGATTCCTGCCTTCTTTTTTTTTTAAAGATTTTATTTATTTATTTGACAGAGAGAGAGACAGCGAGAGAGGGAACACAAGCAGGGGGAGTCGGAAAGGGAGAAGCAGGCTTCCTGCCTAGCAGAGAGCCCGATGCGGGGCTCGATCCCAGGATCCCGGGATCATGACCTGAGCCAAAGGCAGACGCGTAACAACTGAGCCACCCAGGCGCCCCTGATTCCTGCCTTCTTGTCTACCTGGTTCCATGGTGATAGAATCACATATGTTTCTGAGGTACCTGTAGCCTGGGGCTTGTGCTCACCCAAGTAATGAGGTCTACAGATATTTAAATATTAGAGTTACTTAAGAGTTATCCCCTGGTCTCTTACAAGTTACCTAGGTGCAGAGCAAATTCTTCTTTCATTACTGGTATTTTCTGTACAGATATCTAATTTTATGACTGATACCACTTGTACAGAAAAGAAATTGTTATCCATACACCATTCCTATAAATGACATTCATTTTGGAGAAAACTCATAAACCATTGCTCAAGGCATTATTTCACAAGCCAGAATTCCAAAATTGCCATGGAAGACAAACCACTGAATATCTAGCTGGGATACCAGAGTGCGGTCTGCTCATATATAGTACAGATAAACCTCACATTCATCAAAGAAGAAGAGGAAATCTAAATTGAATTTTGGTCTACCAGAATACAAGAGAAGTTATTAGAGAGTTATTATATAAAGGACCCCTGTGGTGATCCCTATTATAAAGTCAAAAATCCTTTTGTAAAGTGAAAAATGACTAAAATTTCATGAATTGTCCCCCAGTTGTGTTTTCTAAATATGAATTGTAGGTCTTGTTTCTTTGAAGAAAGAATCACTTGCAGTGGTGTAGAAATTTCAAGTGTATAAAAGAAAAGGGAGGCATAAACACCCTGTACTCAGTACTTAAATGGGCACTTGCTTTCATGAGCTTTAGCATCATTCCTCCCCAGATCATAAGATAAGCAGCTGGAGAAAAAAAAAAAATCACTGACTGTGGGAGGAAAACCCATGCTCAGTCTCCTTTAGAGATGGACATTCCTACGAGTAAATAAATGAATAGGCTCCACACGTAATAACAATGAACTGTGTGAGAATGAGCTAGTGAGGGAAGCGGAAGGTGGCAGGGAATATGGGAATTGGGGAAACCTCCAGCAGTTCATGCTGTGCTATCTGCCTTCCTCATTCATGTGTTTTCTGAGTCAGCATTAGCTAAATTTTCCAGAAAGCAATCCACAAAGTACAGCCTGGGCATTTAAGGGACGTCACTCATTTCCCCCAGTGACCTTGACAAGTCAGAAGCTTGAAAGCAGGGAAATCCGGATGTCTCAGTTATGAAGTGGAGCAGTGGGGCTCCAATATATTTCCAGAAGTCTCCTCCAGACTGGTGATTATCTGCCTCTGTTACTGCCAGTGACCATCCAGGGTGTTTCTCTGGCTGAGAAGGGGTTGGCATAATGGCCAAATGCTTCAGCCTGGTGTTGCTTCTTGCCTCCATCTGGACCACAAGGCTCCTGGTCACATCTCTCCGTGTAGAAGGTAGGTTTCTTACCAGATTTCCAACCTGCGGCAAGGCAAGATCTTGCAAACTGTCCTAAACCTACCTAATTCTTAACTGTGGATTGTTGGGAGTAGGGGTTATCCTCAATGTCAACAGAAGATCTAGGTGGTAGGATTGCTCTGCCAGAAATGTTTTCACCATATTGTCGACTTCACCAAAGTGATACACATTTATCTTTATGTTATCTTAACTTTCATTTTTGGTTATGGAATTTTTTTTTAATGGGAATATCTTGAATCAAAACATTGAGGAGAGATCATTTGTTTTTAAAAGTGTTTCATTGCAGAAACAAACCATGACTGTAATGAATTTTAAGCTTGGGGGAAACAGCCAACTTTCACTAAATATTGACCTGTTTTATATTTTTGGAAGTGTCAGCATAATTATTTTAATTTCAATTTTACTATACTACCATATATGTTTTTAATATGAAGTAAACAGCCAATTAACTGAGAAGAAAAAACTGTGAAAATGTAGGCTTGAAAATTAGTCATTAGCTCCCTACCAATGGAATGACTTTAAGTGATTTCTGGGCTTTTGAGATGCCTAAGGAGTAACCTCATTCTGCAATGTAGGCAAAAAAAACTGTAACCACAAATCACTCAATTACAGCTCCAGGCAAATGAAAATTTGAGCACTTTAAAAGGAAAATTTTGTGTTCCTATGCTGGAAGATGTTCTGTAATATAAAATATTTTGGAATCAGATATCCTGATTTGATTCATTTATTGTTGCATTTAATTTTATGAGAAGCTACAGTTATATAATTGATTTTTTTTCAAATACCAGAACTGTTACTCTCAAATAAGTTTTGTCCTCTTTGAAATTCCCCTGGGGATACTATTCACTTTTTCCCACAATGCTGCCATTACTCAAACTTTTGAAAACTGTTCTTTAGACCATCTCTGATGATGGCAAAAATTTCCTAAGGAAATTAAACTGTATATTACATATAATTTTTATGTATGTAATATATGTAATATATAAATTTCATTTAATCTTCTCAAGAAGACATTTTATAGATGAAGAAATAGGCTCAAGTAAGGCTCAAGTAAAGCCAAGTGACTTGCCTAATGCCATATAAATGGTAAATATTGGTTTGAATTCGGCTCTGTCTGATCCTAAGCATACGGTATTTTCCTAAAAAAATCTTAAGGAAGAGATTAGTGGAGTAGCTCTTAGATTCCAGCTCCCTCTTTTTGTCTTTAAATGAAATAGGAAAGCATAAAAATGACTACTACTTGTTGACTACCTATGATGGACCCAGCCCCTGCTAGGTACAAATTATCTATTCTGACAAAAATTCTGTGAAGAACATATAACCATCTCCATTTAACACTAACTTGCCCAAGATCCCAGAGTCAATTAATAACAGATGAAATAATCAAGGCTAGGTCTATTACCCAGAATAGGTCTATCATTATTCTAAATAATAACTTTTAAGGTATAAATGAGTTTTGATGAAAAAGTAGCAAGACTACTTTATAGTGTAATTAATAAACCTTTTTTGCAGGTATTCCCAAAGAAGCAGCCATGAAATTTGAGCAATAGCAAGCTCATGGACTAAATCAGCCAAATTCCAGGACAAATGTGTGTTTGGAGAGTCCAGTTCTAGTAGTATAGTGTGTGTGTGTGTGTGTGTGTGTGTTCATCTCCCCCATAATACAGTGGGAAGCAGAATAGCGTCCTAGTTAAGAACTGGGGTTTCAGAGTCAGTCATAATTGGGTTTGTGCCCCCAATCTGCCCTATATCCTTGCTCTATATCCTTGGACTTGGGAAAGTTACTTAATCTTCCTGAGCCTCCACTTTCTATTAAAGGAGACAGGGTTTGGTACAGAGTAGTATAAACAGATGACAGATGTTAGAATTAATACTAGCATTAGTATTAGTATCAGCATTGGTATAGGTATTAGTATAAGTGCATATAGTCATAAAAGGCTGTTTTGTCACAAACACTCATATTGGGGTGTTGGCTCTCTAGTTTCTCTTTTGGTGAAAGCAAGGTCTGGAAGCAAATAAGGCCATCTACAAATATTGTACATCGTATACTGTATGATGACTAACATTAAAAAAAATATTGTATATCATATACATATCCCCTCTTCCCACCCCCTGCTCCAGAGCATAGCAAGGTCAATGGAAGACTTGGAAATGTTCCTTTCATGTTTGTAGGAGAAACTTTATTATTTTTTTAAGATTCTATTTATTTATTTGTCAGAGAGAGAGAGACAGCAAGAGAGGGGACACAAGCAGGGGGAGTGGGATAGGGAGAGGGAGAAGCAGGCTTCCCACTGAGCAGAGAGCCCGACACGGGGCTAGGATCCCAGGACCCTGGGATCATGACCTGAGCCAAAGGCAGATGCTTAACAACTGAGCCACCAGGTGCCCCTGCAAGGAGAAACTTTAAATACCAACATAGAAAGTGGTCAAAGCATTTGACTGGGCATCCAATGCACAGATCTGTGTACAAGCAACTTCTTGGAAGATTGTAATGTCCTCTTAAGGACTTTTGTGGATAAAGCCCAATAGGAATAATGTACCTGAATGCAATACAACTTTGCAATTTCATACAGGTCTATAAATCCCAGAACCAAGACAGGGGATCAAAAGAATTCTTGGATTCATTAACTTTTGAGTAAAATATATTCACAACATATCTGTTCAACTGCCTCAGCTTCCCTAGGGAGATCAGCCATTAGCTGACTAAAGCCAAAAAGCTTTGAAGATAACATATGATGTTATTTATGATTTACTGAGCATCTATTATGCGGCAGGCACTATCCTAAGCATTTTTATTTGAATTCACTCTTTCAACTCTCACTACCCTATACAATAGATACTGTTACTTTCTCAATTTTATAAATAAGGAAACTGAGTCTCAAAGAGATGAAGTAACTAGCCTAAGATCACAGAGCTAGCAAGTGACATAGGCCAGATTTAAATATAGGTCTGACTCTAAAACTCAACTTCATTTAGTTTCTTTGCCATGCAAGGTTCACTGCCCAGTTCCTCCAGGAACTTCTGAGTAAGCCTGCCCCCCAATGGTCAGAGAAGACCTGGGACTGAGAAAGCTCACACTCCGTTATACCAAGTGCAACATTTTTCAGCCCATCTCAGAAATAGTGGTGTTCCCAAGCCACATTGGTTTGGAGTATTGTTAACTATTCTATTAACCACAGCCCTGAATTTTATCTTTCTCAAAGTCTCAGACCTTTCATTTTATAGACTCCAAAAAGGTTTGCAGCAACTGCATCACTTAGACCCAACCCCAGGAACTGGTAGCCAAAGCCTCCACATAAGCAATGAGGCACTTTAATGCAGCAGGGCATAATAGACTCAGATCTGATGAGAGTTACAGCTTGGACAGGAGCAAGGACCCAGCTAACCCAGAGGAATGTCCTCGTGGGAAATGCCTGGCCTGTGTTCTGTTATTTCTAAACTTCAATCCCAGTCACAAGGACCACACTGCTATATCAAGACAATAATGTTCTACTAGGAAGAACAGCCTACAGGCTGGGAACAAGGACAGCAGCAAATTGAGGACTTCTGTGATTCCTTTCCAGAACTTTCCACCTCAGGGCCATGCAGAATTGTGGGGGTCACCCTTGTGAACAAAAAGACAGCCCAGCAGCTGAATTTTGCAGAAGCCCAGGAGGCCTGTAGGCTGATGGGACTAACTTTGGCCAGCAAAGACCAGGTTGAAGCAGCATGGAGGTTTGGCTTTGAGACTTGCAGGTGAGAAACAACTAGAATAAATACTGCTGGAGTTCTTTCAGCGTTGTGTTCTTGTTCAGCAATAGAAATAAATGTATCCATTCAAATAATGTATATTCTGTTATAGCTATGGATGGGTTGCAGATAAGTTCTTGGTCATCCCTCGGATTCTCCCAAACCCCAAGTGTGGGAAGAATGGGACAGGTGTCCTGGTTTGGAGAAATTCAGTCAGCAAAAGGTTCTTGGCCTACTGTTACAACTCATCTGGTAAGTCAGATCTACAGCCTCTCCATGTTTTCTCTGGTTCTATGATCCATCTAAGAAGAGTAACCCTGGGCAGCAGTAGAAGAAATCATGGTGATGGTCATTTTGTACTCCCAAGAATACCTCTGTGACCGGGCTAGAGGTGGCCATGTGCCCCTCAGAGAAAAAACTTAGGGAAAATATGACTAAATGGCAATATAGGGAGAGGGCATCCCAGGAGGCTCCATTACCCATGCCCCTCCATCTTATAAAGTAAGGAAATATCCACTATAGACAAAGCAATGTACTGAGTTATCACACTGAACCCTGACAATCTTTTTCTGAGATACATTTTGTCACCCTCATTTTGTAGAGGGGAAAATTTAGCTCAGAGGATATAAGTACATTTGTCTAAGTTCTCACTACTACAAAGATTTTAACAGAGGTCTAACTCTCAAACCATGCTCTTTCCCTTAACCTTCATTTTTTTTTTGAGGAGAAGAAATTCAGATGCTACACTTGACATCTTCAAGGATAAGATCATTTTATGAAGGAAGGAGTTAAAGCTAGAAAATAGAATTGGTTTGCTCATGGTCACACAGTTGTTCTTTTAACCTTGCTTGGAGACCACAACCATTTTATCCCAAGTGCTTTACCTAAGGAATATCTCAGGAAGTTTTTCTTTCACTAAATACTTGCTCTCAGTTTATCATAAGAACCTCTGCTGATTTATTATTCTTCACACATACTCATAAATCTGACCTTCCAAAGGTCAGACAGCTAAGTGGTCACATACAAGGATAGATTCCAAAGTCATACTCTAAGATCCAAGAAATAAATGTGCACTAGCAACACTGTGTTGCCCAAAAGCAACATAGGGTCCAAGCAATTCTATGAATCAGGAGGCTTTGACCTAAAAAGAGACCCGAAAGACACTTTGTCCTCTTTCCTCATTTCATGGATGAAATGATAGTTCAGATTGGAGGTTTGGCTTGTTCAGTTGGTCGCAGAGTCAATACTGGAACATAAAGCTTCTTCCAACATTTGTTTTACCATCATCCTCCTCTCCTCTGCCTCTTCTGCCCACCACTTTTGGCTGGGGAATTGGTGGTTCACATGCCTATATATCTCATAGCTAGCCCATGCCTGTCAAATGACCAGGTATTGTAACTTTCTGGCCTTCCTCCCAGCTGTCAGTGTGGTGATATGACACCCAGCCCTCTGGACTTCATAAAATGGGATCAAAGGAAGAGGACTTGGATTTGTGTGTTTCCTTGTGGTTTCATTTAACTTGTACTTCCATCCCCTATATTTCCTGTATAATCAAAGTTAGATCTAGAGGCTTGATTCAACTCTTGTTCAATATTTTTTGCAAAAAGACTACATCAAAAACTAATGATGTACTATACAGTGGCTAACCGATAATAATAAAAAAAAAAAGACTTCATAGATGATACCATGTACTTTAGATCGCTTCTCAACAAAAGGCACTTAATGTCAGTATGTCCCATTATTAATATGCTAATTTTGATCATTTGAATAAGATGCCAGACCTCTCTAAATGAACTCATAAATATACGTTTTTCCCCTTGCAATGAGTAGGTAATCTACACTGATATTGTGGCACCATGCAAATATTCTGGCTTGAACTATCTTGTACCTAGTAGTTTAAGCAGCCATTGGTAATATTTGCTGGGACCAGTTATTATATGTAGGGCTACAAGATGGTGACTTTCTAAATCTTCCTTCTACATTTGTTAGCTGGGATTCTTTGATAAGAATTTCTCTCTCTCTCTCTCTCTCTCTCTCTCACACACACACACCTCTTCCCTCCTTCTTACACTACTATGAACACATGACATTTTACTTATTCTGTGTGTTCAACATGTTATAATCAATTTTACAATTATTATTCTTTTATTCTTTTTGATGCTCAAATTGTCCCAAATTTGGTGAATAGGAGCCCCTTCTTGTTGACTTTTGTGCCCTTTATTCCATTAGTATTGGAGCAATTCCTTTCTTTCTAACATAATAATAGCATTTCCCAGACTGACTTTGTCCCCTCTCTGCCCCTGACGTGGAATCAGCCATTTATTTCTCCAAGAAGCCCAGGTTCTTTGTAATGGAAAATGTTGATTAGAAACCAAAATCTGGATTCAAGTAATTTTCATTACCACTGGAATTTTCTTTGCTTCTCAGTATTTTTAGTGGATAGCTATGTGTATATTTACACATACATACATATATCTAAAAATTATGAATTTGTATCGATATTTCCAACTCAAATTTAACAATTCAAATTTTTTCTTAGTTTGTTTTATACCTGCATCTTTTTTCTCTTACACAGAAGATCTCAGTTCCCAATAGATAATAGTAATATACTTTCTTATCCTATAATAGTTTCAAAATTATAAAACAAACATTATTAGGAATAATGAACCTATTGAGTGAAATTTGAGATTTCTTTGCATTTCTTTCAGTCCCCAGAAGATAGCCCTCTAAGGTTGTACTGTCAAAAAACTATGTGCAAAGGTGACTTGAAAAATTCACAACTCTGTGTGGTTATATTATCATTTTGAAATAAATTAGGCTCATGTGCTTCTGTTTGCCGTTTTTGTGAGGATCAGAGTTAACCTAACCCTTATCCGAACACTACTCCTAAACTTATCCTATGTTTCTTTGTTTTTGTAACTTTCTTTTTTATGGCTATCTTGTGAGGTCTGGGGATTAGAATAACCCTAAACCTGACCCTATACCTTATCCTAATTGTCTTTTTTTATTGCTATCTTTGTGGGTTTTGGGAGACCAGACCAAAGTGCTTTGAATGCTCTGCATGCACCATCTGTTTCATGTTGTCCCCTCTGCCACAATGCCCATCCTCCCCACTTAGCTAACTGCTACTCTTTATTCAATTCTCAAGTGCCAGCCTCTTCAAGAAGCCTTCCCATACCCTTGCATCTTTCCTCTTGGAGTCCAACCACACTCTGTGTTTAATATCAGAGTACTTGGCACATTCTAAAGAAATTATATTCATAGTTTGGAGGGGAAGGAGAGCTAGGTCCTAACACTCCTAGGTGTGCCTTCAACCCGGCAGGGATCACAGGATCAGAATGCTGTTGCTCCCTCACACTGTGGCCCTCTTGGCTACATTTAATGAACAGAGAGGCAAAGGAAACTAATTCTTAGATAGATCCTATCTATCATGCCCATACATTATGCTAGGCCCTACACATTTATTATCTCATTAATCCTCAGTAAAATGACACAAATGTATCATTTCTATTTTCCAGGAGAAATAACTGATGCTTAGTGTGTATTTTGCTATGGTCATAGTCAATATGGGAAAGAGCCAGGATTTAAGTCTTGAGCCATACTACTTCCACGTAGCACCATCCATGGTAATGAATATACATCAATAACATACCAGGCCCTGGTCAGGTTCTGAGCCTCAGTGTTTTTTAAAAGCTCCCCATATGATTCCAATGTGTAGCCAGGGTTCAAAATCACTCTTTCCTAAGAGATCGCTAAGATCTAAGTTTTAGGATTCCAGGTACTTCTAGATTCCCCTATTTCTTTGCAATTGCAGTAATCTCCTTCCTTGTTCCTGGATTGTCCTCTCTCCACACTGCATTTCATCCTCCACATGCATCCACTGATAATTATATTACTCCTCTGCTCCACAGCCCTTGGGTGACTTCCTATTTGAGAATATGATGTAAACTAGGAAGCCTTTCACACATAAAAATGAGCATGTATGAGAACTCCTATATATCAGTTGGGAGGTTTGTGGACCCAGTTGAAAATTTCAACTCCTACAAAATAAATTCCAAATGCTTTAACATGGCAATTATGAGTATCAATACTCTGGCTCCAGGCTATCTTCCCAGTCATCTCCTGCTTGCAGTCTTTCATGCTCCCAATCATATACACACCCCATTCTCCAGCCACACTGTACTCCCTGTCATTTTTCGATATAACTACTTTTTCAAACTTCTGGATTCTCGGGTCATGCTATTCCTATTGACTGGAATATTCTATTCCCTCTTCCATACTAGGTGAACTACTGCTGTGTTCCAGCCACACTGGTCTTTTATTAAAACATCAAACACACTGAGTTCATTCAACTTTGGGCTCTTGAACTTCCTGTTCTCTTTACTTGGAGTGCTTTTGCCCTAGATCTTCAGTGACTGGCTACTTTTTATCACTTAGGTCTCAGCTTAAGTATCACCTCCCCACTTTCTCTTATCATCCTATTCAAAGTATCCATTTCCCATTCCCCACCCCTACTGGTTTACTCTTTATCCTGTTTAATTTTCTTCTTAACACTTATCATCCTTTAAAATTTCGGGCTTTTTTTTTTTTAAGAGAGATGGAAAGGGGCAGTGGGTCGTGCAGAGGGAGAGGGAGAGAGTGAATCCTAAGCAGACTCCATGCCCAGCATGGATCCCTACATGGGGCTCGATTGCACAACTCTGAGATCATGACCTGAGCTGAAATCAAGAGTTAGATGCTTAACCAACTGAGCCACTCAGGCTCCCCTGGCCTTTTTTTTTTTCCCCTTAAATCTATCCTTCCATTAGCATGTAGGCCCCTTAAATGTAAGGACTCTGTCTTCTTTGTACCATGACCTTAGCATTTGGAACAGTGTTTAGCACAGAGCTGGGGCTCAATAAATATTTGAACAAACATGTTAATTCTCCATATCATCTCCTCTGTGAATCCCCAGTGATCTCCTCCTACCTTTATCAAAATACGTCTGTCCTGGAAACTGAAACTATGCTGTATGTCTCTGTATTTTCAGTTCCCAACATAGTATGTTGTGCTCAGTATTTCTTTCCTGATATTAAAAAATTTTCAATTTTTGAAGGAAAAACTTAGCATGTGCTCAAGAATAAGAAATGTAACTAGAAGTTCAAGGCAAAAGCCAAGGATGATGTGTGTTTGAATAGAGATGTTTTCAAAGTAAAATAAATATTATAAAATTCTGACTGAATGTGTGTATAGTCAAAATGTTTTATCAGTAGTATCTATGACCTTGATTGGTAATTTATTGTATTTTTCAAAAATGAATGGAATAACTTTTTCTTCTTAACTAACATTCCAACTGATGCTACCTACTGCCAGAAATAAGTAGAAATTTAAAATAGACGCAAATTCTTATTATAATATATTACATGGATCTGTCATTTACCAGCTATGTGAATTTGGGCAAGTTATTCGATTTCACTAAACTTCAGTTTCCTCCTATAAAATGAGAGTTTAATAAAATTGTTAAATGAAGTGTCATGATTGACTCAGATAAGATGCTCAAAAAATGTTGTTTCCTCTCTATCACATTCAACAGATTGGAAAGCAAATCTATATCCCTCCTCTGCTCCCCTCCTTAAAAAAATTTTATGTTGAAGAGCACAGAGAAATCTGGTTTTTGATCTTTGTCCTGAACTGTATATTGTCATGTGTGTATATTCAGTCTCCCCATCTACTCCTTCCATCCTGTCACTTCTGCATCCTTTCTTTATTCATTAAATATTTATTGAGCATGAACGATGTGCTAGACACAGAGAACATACCATGATGACCAAGACAGACAGGGTTCCTGCTTCCAGGGAGCTCAGTCCAGTGTAGACCAGTGCAATGAGAACCTTGACAAGGGAAGTATAGGGAGGTACAAAAACATATGCCTAGGGACCCAATCTAGTCATCAAGTCTGCCTAATAAAGAGATATTCAATCTGCAACTTGAAGGATAAGTAAGAGCTAAGTAAAGAAGGGGCAAAGAGTCTTACAGGTAAAGAAAGCATCATGGTCAAAGCCTTGGATATGAGAGAAAGCATATCAAAGAACAGAAGAAATCTGAGAAGGCAGGAGGAATAAGAGACACACTGATCAGATAAGGCTAGCCATGTCAGCAGGGGACAGATCACAGGGGGCCTTATAGGCCATGCAGTTGAGGCAGTCACTGAAGGATTCTAAGGAAGGAAGTGATATGATTAGATTTGCATTTTTGTAAGATCATTCTGGCTGCACTGTAAGGGGACTGGAAAGGAGTAAGACTAGAGGCAGGAAGAACAATTAGGAGACTATTTTAGTACTTACTTGTTACTTTATTTTTCCCTCCCCCAACAGATACTTGGATTAACTCATGCCTTCCAGAAATTATCTCCACCAACGACCCCATATTCAACACTGAAGAGGCAATGTACACAACAGAAATGATTGTCAGTGACAGTGCATACTCAGCTTCAACTACTGATGCACCTTATTCTGCTACACCTACTCTTGCTCCTACTTCTGCTCTGGCTTCCACTTCTACTCGAAGGAAAAGAAAATTGATTTGCGTAACAGAAGGCTTTGTGGAAACTAGCACCATATCTACAGAAACAGAAACTGAGTCATATACTGAATATAAAGCAGCATTCAAGAATGAGGCCATTGGGTTTGGAGGTAAAAGCTTTCTGTGTTTGCATTGTATGTGTGTGTGTTTGTGTGTTTATGTATGACAGACAATACATAAAAACCATGTTGTCTCCAGATTAGGCACTCAGGACCTGCCAAATACAAGTAAAGCCTTAATGCAAACTCAATTTTCATAAAACCATAGAACTTGAGGACTCTAAAGAAACTTAATGATTAAACTAAAAATCATGAATATAAAATAGCTTCACTTTTAAAAATAAATCACTATTAATACATCGAAGTTCTTTTAAAAATATATACCTTAAATGATTAAAAATGATTAAAAAGTTTGTCTTCCTATTTAAAAGGAAGGGTTTACACTTAATTAGCTCCAAACATATCATCTCAAGGCCACAGAGAGGAAATGGACTCTGTCATATTACAATTTATAAAATAGAGAGAGCATGTGAGGCAAGGCCAAGGATTTCTATAGGTAAGAAGCAAAGAAGCAGATGTGGGCCCAACATTCTAAGTAGCCTCTTTATGGTCAGAGAGAAGGCTTTTCTCCTGCATTATCTGTTGTCTAGCTTGGTGTAAAGAATCGTTAGAAGAGCAACACACAACAATGTATAAACAAAGAACCAATAGGCCATGTCTCTGTTTCCTCCAGGTGTCCCCACGGCTCTGCTAGTGCTTGCGCTCCTCTTCTTTGCTGCTGCAGCTGGTCTGGCAGTTTGCTACGTCAAAAGGTAGGTTTGTGGCACACTGTTGGTCTTATAATCTATGTCACATTCCTATCTTGTGTTTTTCCAGGGTTGTTGTTAGCATTTTCCTCGTCAAAACAGAAATGATAGTCTTCTTATATTGTAAATTTTCTCCCTCATCTCACCTTTCCTCCCACACCCAATCTTTCTATTATTTCAGCATCTGCATGTCAGCCAGCCTTTAGAAACAGGTCAATGCTGTCCCTTTGAGAATCAAGAGATAAAAAGAACAGACTGACATCTAGGGAGAAAATATATATTTTATTTTGATTCTCAATTCTTTGTTGTTGGTGGGAGGGTTATGAGGTCAGCCTCAAGTCTGGCCTGCAAACTGGACTGGAGGGGAGTAAGACTAGAGGCAGGAAGACTCATCTAAATGAATCCACTGAAGTGGGGATGCATTAATGTATTTGAGTGTGCATGTGTTAGCATTTCTCTGAAATAAAGGTATCCAATGTACTGTGCTAATACGGGCTATCACAGAAAAAGCGTTATCTATTGGTGTATGTGTTACAAATAAATCTCTCACTTTAATTTTATAATTATGCCTATAGGTATGTGAAGACCTTTCCTTTTACAAACAAGAATCAGCAGAAGGAAATGATTGAAACCAAAGTAGTAAAGGAGGAGAAGGCCGATGATAGCAACCCTAATGAGGAATCAAAGAAAACTGATAAAAAGCCAGAAGAACCCAAGAGTCCACCCAAAACTACAGTGCAATGCCTGGAAGCTGAAGTTTAGAAGTTTAGAAGAAAAAGAAATGAGAGGACACATTTCCTGATACATATCCTGGCCCCAGATGGGGAAAGTTAAAGGGCCGAAGAACCAAACAAGAAAGTCCACCCTTGGTTCCTAAATGGAATCAACTCAGGGCTACCTTTGGACTATGGAGTTCACCAAATGGAATTCCCTTCTTCTTACTGCAATCCTTTCTGGATCCTATCCTCCTACCTCCAAAGCTTCCCACAGCCTTTCTAGCCTGGCTATGTCCTAATAATATCTCTGTGGGAGAAAGGAGCTTCGCAAAGCACAGGGACCTAAAACAGCTAATCAGAACACATTTATAAAGAGGCTTCTTAGTTGGCTGAGAACAGGTGAGTTGAGAACCAAGAAACCACCGAGACTAAGGCTTTCTCTATTGACTCCACAGGTCAGATCCTTTCTTCACTCTGAAAAGGTAACATACATCATCTGGCACGCCCTTCTGAGCCAGGCAAGAACAAAAGAAGGAAAGAAAAGTTCAGCATCTGAAGGCCATGGAGATTCCCATGACTTGAGACCTGATCTCTGTAAAGCCAAAATAAGTAGAGAAAAAGAATGAGGCCAAGGATGTTGTCAGCATATTGTCAGCAGGGACTCCAAATACAGATAGGGTCAAAGTAGTCACCTCTGAATAATCTGAGTCGGAATCACTTTTTTGAATACACACACACTTTCTTTTCTTTCTCTTGCTGCTATTTTCTCTAGAAGTATACACTTTTACAAGGAACCAAAACAAATCTCTTACAAATTTTTATTTTTATCTGAGTTTTATCTGAGAAATTATTACTGAGGAAAATTACTGTGTTAAAATGCAGTAAAATTTAACAAACATTTATTGAATATATCAGGTGCTGGATAAGGTATTACATTCTATCATTGAAAGTTATTTATCAAAAACTTGTATACAGTAAAATGTATGAAGCTAATTTTTTCTGTTTTGATATCCCTAGCTTATTTACTTGCAAAACTAATTTTTTACTAAGACTAATCTATTCATTATTTTCTCTAACATGGCAGCCATTATAACCTTAATTTATTATTAACATACTTAAAAAGTACGTTATTACCTCTATGCACTGAAGCACATTTTTAAAATGTCATTAACAAATGTATCACCAGTTCTCCTTTTTTCAGCAAGAAGAGCCCAAAAGGTGCAGAGATATTTGTGTCAAAAAAATAAAAGTATTGAGAAAATTTCTTTGCTCTCTTATTTACATAGATGCATTATACCTTTCGTGCAAAACTGAAGTAATCTGTTTTTTGCAAAAGTAAGAGGGACAATTTTGGTTGTTGAAAAACAAATATTTGTAAACCAGGTAGTACATATATCACCATATGGGGCTATTCTTGCTTCAGGTGGTCTTATTTTAAGTATGTCAAGTACGCACACATAAAACAGTCCTTTACTTAGGATTTGGGTCCTACATTATAATCCATTTCGGAGTTCACAGGGAGCTGAGGATTCAGGATTGTTCATTTGTCCTGTTTCTCTAGCTTTCTCTCTCCCTCTCTCTGGTCTTCCCTTTTGGACTGCTAATATCTTCTTCCCCTCACCAGTGACCCCACAGCTAGCTAGCTCCATGATCCTTTCAGCTCACAGACCATAAACTGCTGGCACAGTCTTTTGTGGTTGGCCCACAGAGTATTATCTTAAATTGTGGTTTAATTGCCAAGAGTGAGAAATCAAGCAGTGCCTGCCTGGCTCAATCAGTAGGGCATGTGATTCTTGATCTCGGGGTTGTGAGTTCAAGCCCCATGTTGGGTGTAGAGATTACTTAAAAATAAAATCTTTTAAAAAAATCAAGAGTTTTCACATATTTATATACCTGGGTTCTCTTGAAAAAAATGGGAAGATCTGGAGATAGAGAGCCCATATTCCCCCACAGCAATAATTATCTCAAAATAAGTAGTGGCTGTCCCCTTTAAAAGGGCTCCACTTGCTTCACTTTATCACAGTCTTCATGTTCTATTGCATCTTCATGCCAAAATAAAGGTGCCATGTCCTATGGATCACATTACTATTGCCTTTTTCTTCACACCCAGCCCATTTCACTCATTTACAATCTTCCTGGCACTGAGGTCTGTGAGTTTGAAATTCTGGTTTGTCAGTCCTTAAGTTTTATCAGCCTCATCTAGTTCTTAGGGAGTGAAGAAGAAAAAGCAGAAAGAGCCAAGTAATGGCCTTCCTTCTATATATGTTAGCTGAAAAATAATCAGATCTTCCACCTTAGATCTCCCATCTTGTGAGCATATACTGTATGTTAGGATACTATCATCTACTATTTGTTTTTAAAGATTTTATTTATTTGTTTATTTATTTATTTGACACAGAGAGATATAGAGAGACAGTGAGAGAGGGAACACAAGCAGGGGGAGTGGGAGACAGAAAAGCAGACTTCCCACTGAGCAGGGAGCCTGATGTTGGGCTCGATCCCAGGACCCTGGGATCATGACCTGAGCTGAAGGCAGACGCTTAATGACTGAGCCACCCAGTGCCTCTATCATCTACTGTTAATTTAGACAGGCATATGCCCTACTCAGGAGGAGGAAGAGGGAAGGAGAAAAACCTCACCCATCCACATATATTCAATAAATATCCCAGATGCCAATTGCAAACATACTGATGAAATATGTAACTTTCATCATTATGGAAGAAAGGAAAGGAGAAAAGAAGGAGAGGAAGGAAGGGAAGGAGGAAGGAAAGAAGGGAAAAACACTTATTGAGTACCTAAGTGATAGTCATTTTCACATGTGCTATTTAATCATTATATTTCCCCTGAGAAGAATTATTACTGTCATTTTTTTATTAATTAGAAAATTGGATTTAGAGGAGTTAAATCACTTTCTATGGTCACAGGTCTATTTAAGTGCCAAAGGTAGGATTCAATCCCAAGTCAGAATGACTGCAGAGCCCATACTCCTTTCCCTACACCACTACACTTCTTTTTGCAAATGACAATATAACGATTCTAGTATGTAAGCTTGAAATCAGTCACTTACCAAAAACAAATAAGAAAACTAACTCAGGACTCCCGTCCCAACTTCAGGGAATTTTTAAATCCATTTGCAATAACAAGGAAAAAAAAAGAACCACTAAAAAACCTTTGAGAACTGCTCCCTCATTGATACAGTCACCAACCTCAGCAAAGACTTAACTGGTCCAGCTCATATGGTCAGAAAATGTAAGTTGCACAAGGATCAAAGATTAACTTCTCAAAATTCTTCACAAAGTTAAAAAAAATGAAGTCAAATGTCATAGATATCTAGAAGTACAGCCTGGTCTAAAAGTCTCCTTCTTCCTAGTCAAATTCTCTTTATTCTCCATTGAACAAAGAGAAATTGGAAGAATATGAGGGATGACTCAGGTCAGACCTACAGTTCAACCTACCAAAGCCAGTCTTCAAACAAGGCAGGTAGACAGCCATCTAATTACGTTTCTAGTTGGTGCACAGGATCTCCATACCCAGAAATGCCTCCTCCTCATGCCTGCCTCCCTGGCTCAAACAGTATACATCCACTCCCTTGTGAAACTATCTGCTTTTTATAAAAACCAGGCCAACTATCAAATATAAACATGCTGATGTAGTTCCAATAAAAACAAACTGGTTTCTAAGGGTAGAAAGCTCAAGAAAAGCAGGTGACTTGAGGCCCAGCACATGTTTGCACATAGTGGGAGTTTATAAATGCCCTTTGGCTTGAATAGGATTGAATCATGTTGATTTCCAGAGCAAAGAATCCTACATGTTATTGCCCTTCTCTAGACCTTTGGCTAGTGCCCAAAGCAAAATCAATTGCTCTAGGAAAAAGCAGGTTTCTATGCACAATAATAACAACATGCAAGTAAATAAATTCTTACTAAGAAATGAGAGAGTCATTCACACACACCAAAAAAGAAAAGGTTTAAGTTTCCTAACAGGAACAAAAGCAATTATTTGTCAATTCAATGTCCTAGTTAAATGTAAATAAAGTTTAGTTGTTTACCTTACAATAGTCTATACATAAGATTAGGTTTGACCTAAGAACATTTTAATAATACTAAAACCACCTGAGAGCATTCGCTTCTGTGTATGTTCCCCAGGAAAAGCCCAAATTTCCAGACAGTGCTGATGTGATTTAGGATGTCCCCCTTTAGTATCTAGGCCATTTACTTTAAAAAAAATAAACTTTTTTAGAATCGTTTTAAGTTTACAAAAAAAAAAAGTGAAGATAGTAACAAAGAGTTCTCATATACCCTATACCCAGTTTCTTCTACTAACACTCTCTATTAGTATGGTACATTTGTCATGATTAATGAACCAATATTGATATGTTATTAACTAAAATTTATACTTTATTCTCATATCCTTAGTTCTTACCTTATATCTGTTTTACTGTTCCAGGATCCCAAGCAAAATACTATATTACAGTTAATTGTAATATCTCCGTAGGCTCCTCTTGGTTATGAAAATTTCTCAAACTTTCCTTGTTCTTGATAACTTTTTTTGAGGAGTACTGGTGATGTATTGCGCATGGGGTTTCTCTGATGTTTTCTTATGATTACACTGGAAAAGGGGAGAAAGACCACAGAGGTAAAGTGCTATTTTCATCACAGCATATCAAACATACATACTATCAACATGACCTATCACTGAGGATGTTAACCTTGAGCACCTGGCTGAGGTAGTGCTCATCAGTTTTCTCCTATGTAAAATTACTCTTTTTCCCTCTTTCCATACTGTACTCTTTCGGGAAAAAAGTCACTATGCACAGCCCATACAAAAATAGAGGGTGGTTATGCTCTGCCTCCTCAAAAGCAGAATATCTAAATAAATTATTTGGAATTCTGCACAGGAGAGTTATCTATTCTCCCTCATTAATTTACTTAATTTTTTATTTACATTAGTGTGGATGAATATTTATTTTCTACTTTATGTTATAATCCAGTGCTATTTATTTTTTGCTCAAATTGTTCCTGTTTTGATCCCTGGGAATCCTTTCAGTTTGCTCCTGTGTCCCTCTGACCTACACCCATCATTGTGTTTTTATTGGGTACCTCCTTACTTTCTGACACTATACAATAATCCAGGCTCATCCTATATATTTTCCACCCCAGTCCTAAAATCAGCCACTTCTCCAGGGAGCCCTTGTCTCTTCTAGTTTTTTTGTTTGATTGGTTGGGTTTTTTTGAGAATGATACTAGAAATAAAGTGCTCATGGCTACTGGGCCCTCTCCCAATCACCCAGGCGATAGCAGCCCAGTAGTTTCTAATTTCATAGACTCATGATTCTTTTTTTAAATTTAGGGGCTGAAATAGGCTTAACTTTTTAATGTTTTCAGATAAAGACATCTGAAAATTATACTTCTATTGCTATCATTTTACAAAAGATAACAAAGAGCAAGGATATAAAATCAGAATAAAGAAGTCATTAAATAAGTCTAGTTTTACAAAAAACTGACTACATGGACCTTATTTTCCTCATTTTACCAGTGACTAGTTACTCATTGATAAGTACCAATCAAAGGAGTGTCCTTTACCAATCAACTAGAGAAAATAATTCTCTGAGCTGTACTTAAGATAACCTTTTAGGATAAAGTGGACATGCTGAGAGCAAGTCCGATGATTGGGATCTAACTCCTTCTACCCTCCCAATTGTCTCTCCTTCCACATTCCGTCCCCCTACCCCAGCCTTGCCCACTACATACACATACCATTACCATTACGCAAAGAGAGAGAGCTCAGTATCTGGAAGGAGAGAGAGATAATTTATAACTCGAAGTACTGTGAACCTAACTATACTAAATGCTATAATTTAGGCCTGGATAACCAGTTGTATATTGCGGCTGCAGTCTAAGGTATCATGGTAATAGGGAAAAGATGGGAAAAAATGAAGCTGGGAAGGTATGCAAGTGACCAGTACTGTGGCGTCTTCATTCCTAGGCTCCTGATTGGCAAAGGAAAGCATCACAGCATTATGATCATCACAGAGACGTAATAAGATTTTTGGGATTCTGGGGGCGCCTGGGTGGCTCAGTTGTTAAGCGTCTGCTTTCGGCTCAGGTTATGATCCCAGGGTCCTGGGATCGAGCCCCACATCGGGCTCCCTGTTTGGCGGGAAGCCTGCTTCTCCCTCTCCCACTCCCCCTGCTTGTGTTCCTGCTGTCGCTGTCTCTCTCTGTCAAATAAATAAATGAAATCTTTAAAAAAAAAAAAGATTTTTAGGATTCTGAAATTATTCTAGTGGTAGTGGTGTAAAATACGGACTAAAGAAATTGTTAAGCCAAACCTAGCTGATCATCAAACCCATCTATGGAGATTTGTAAAAGCTCAAGATCATGGGCCCCCAACCCAGCCCAAAAGAATCAGAATGTTTTTTCATGTTTAGGACCTAGAGAGCTGTACTGAAGCAAACAAATAAACAAAAGCAAAAAACTCCCAGAGAATCTGATCTAGCTGGTCCCAGGATCAGTGAATGGGAATCACTGAACTACAGAAAAGAGGGATTAGAAACAGTAAGACAAAGCATGCCAGCGTGAAAGGATAAGAGCTTGGACTATGGCAATGCAGATAGGACAGAAAATGGATTCCAGAGGTATTTCTGAGACTAACATCAGAAATACCGGCTAATTAATGAGATATTAAAGTAACTCAAAAATGACACTGGAGTTTTCAACTTGGGCAACTACACGAATGGTTATTTCACTAGCCAAGTTAGGGTATGAGGAAAAAGGAAGCATATTTGAGATAGAAGATAATGAGCTTGGCTTGAGAATGTGTTGTTTCTGCTACAGAAACAGAATATCTGGGTGGAAGTATCTAGAAGACAGGTAAATTTTTAGATTTGGGGAAAGGCAGAACTAAAGATAAAGATATTTAAGCCATTAACATGCAAGTGTTTTGGTAGGGAATAAGGAGAAATTAGTTTGGAGGTAAAAAATGAGATAAATATCTAATAGTTGACAGTGAAAACTGTGGCAGGACAAACATTAACATGCAAACTTTACTTCTCCAATTGCCAGTCTAATTTTCCCTGTATCTCCCTCTCAAAAAAGGAAAGGTTTACTTTGTTGGAGAGAGTCTAAATCAACCTTAGGAATGAGAAGGAGGCAGGGATGAAAGAGAAATGAGAGGATGAAAGGAATCACAGAGGGCTAGGTGTCAAGAGAGATTTGGGGGCTTTATGGAAGGAGATGCCCCAGAGTAGTTGGGGGCTGTGATGCAAGTAGATAGGATCAGAAGGAAATTCTTACAAACTTTGCTGTGGCATATGTATGATCATAGTTTTTGAGAAATGGGGAAAAAAAAGGATTATTTTGAAGTTAATTTTGGTTGTGTGCCATATTTCTTTCACTTCAGCACCACTGAAGCCTGAATCATAGAGACCTAAACTTAATAAAGGATAAAGAATTATTAGACTTGATAATACAGGAAGAAAGTATAGTTCCTGGAGTACCATCATTACATTAAAAAAATACAATCCCTAGAGTAGTATCACTCAGGGTACATGAATT
The DNA here is from genome assembly GCF_011800145.1 of Mirounga leonina. Taxonomy (NCBI): domain Eukaryota; kingdom Metazoa; phylum Chordata; class Mammalia; order Carnivora; family Phocidae; genus Mirounga; species Mirounga leonina. The sequence continues at coordinate 6,787,556 of NW_023270852.1, forward strand.
AAGGGACAGAATTTGAATGGTGGCATTAGATATTAACTGAATTGGAATGAACTCAATTTATTTTGTCTTACACGTTCTCTGACCTCTCCTTGCTATTTCCCAGACCTGAGTTCAAGCTCTTATCACTTTTCTTCTATATTATTGCTCTGTTTCCAGTCTCAGCAACCTCTCTGTCACACCTACAGTCCACCCTCTTATACTACATAAATGAATTTTCTCAGATGCAGAGCTTATTATGCCATTCCTCGGACCTTTGAGGGCTCCCCATTTTTCTCCAGAAGCAAATCCAAACACATTACTATATTAAGTGGATATGGTAAGTTGGCATTTAGCATCCATTTTAAATGTATGCCTTCCTAAACTGTAGAGGATGAAAAACTGAAACTACTCCCTCCAGACTATCTACAGCTGGACTTCTGGAATCAAGTAAGTTCTACCAATTAATGCACAACCACATGAGTAAGAAGGCATAAAGAAGAAAAGACCAACTTTATGCTACTTCAGCTACTGCTACAGGCAAGCATGATCATGGAGATACTGGGCTTTTCTGCAATAAAGTTCCAGAATCTAGCCTAGCTTCATGGGTATTGAGAGGCAATTAGAGTCATAACTATAGTGCTTAGTTCTAAGCACTTCTAATGATTTCATAAGTACCTAATTCCCTATATTAAACTTTTTCTGTTTAAAATATTTGGAAAGGTTTCTGTTTCCCTTGAGGGAACCCTGACTAATTGATACAAATGACATTAAACACATTTTACAATTTGGCCTCCAATCCTCATCTCAAACCTTACCTTGAGTCATTCTTACAAGGATACTTCATGCTATAACCACACAAGATCATTTGTCATTCCGGAATTTAATCTATACTTTCCCCTCTCATCTCTGCAAGTGCTGTTCCTTCTGTTTTCATTGCCCTTGCTTTTCTTCCTAATTGTATTAGTTATCTATTGCTGCATAACAAATTACCCCAAAACTTAATCGCTTATAACAACATTTATTATCTTGTGTTGTTGTGGGTCAGGAACAGGGTCCTCCACTCCAGAACACTCACAGAGTTGCAATCAAAATGCTGGCCAAGGGGCGCCTGGGTGGCTCAGTTGGTTAAGCGACTGCCTTCGGCTCAGGTCATGATCCTGGAGTCCCTGGATCGAGTCCCGCATCGGGCTCCCTGCTTGGCAGGGAGCCTGCTTCTGCCTCTGACCCTCCCCCTCTCATGTGCTCTCTCTCTCTCATTCTCTCTGTCTCAAATAAATAAATAAAATCTTTAAAAAAAAAAAATGCTGGCCAGGGCTGTATTCATCTCAAGGCTCTATTAGAAAGGAATCAATTCCAATTTCATTCATATTATTATTGGCAAGATTTAGTTGTTTGCTATTGTCCAAAGTTTGCCCTCAGTACTTTCCCATGTGGAACTCTCCATTGGGGCAGCTCAGAAAATGGCAATTTGCTTCATCAGAGCCAGCAAGAGAAAGAGCCAAAGACAGAGGGTGAGCAAGATGGAAATCATAATATTTTAGACCTAATCTTGGATGTGACATCCCATTACTTTAACTATTATTCTATTCATTATAAGCAGCACTACATCCAGACCACACTTAAGGGGAGGGGATTATTCAAGAGCATAAATAACAGAGGCAGGGATCCCTGGGAGTCATTTTAGAAAGCTGCCTCCCACCACATTAATGAATCCTTCTCATTTCTTCTCTTTGCAATTTGTTTATATAATGCTACATTGTATTATTGTGAGTTGTATATATTTTATTTTTCCTTTTATCTCTAGCACTTGTGTAGTACATGCTTAGCTAGCACATACTTAGTTGGCTCTCACTAAAACTTGTTGAATGAATGAATGCATATATTCTTCGGGATTTCATGAGTTCTAAGTCTTACCTTTATCCAGGTATCTATAGTAAGTGTTAAGATCATTCACTATAGGGCCAACTGTTCCTGTCTACCTAAATATTGTTCATCTTGATGTCCTACTTTTGGTATAGGATGCAGTTGTGAACAAACCAGAAGAATACATAAAGGTGATTGTATTTGAACTTTACTCTCTGCGTTGGCTACTGATTTAGTTTGTAACCCATCCCCCCACCCCCTCCCCTCTAGAACCCTCCGTTTGTTTCTCAGAGTCCATCATCTCTCATGGTTTGTCTCCCCCTCTGATTTCTCAGAGCTGCTATGAGCTCTGCTATGAGCAATCTCATATTAATATTTATTTTAACAGGACACTGCAGTGTGTTTTGAACTGTGGTCAAGTCAAAGAAAGTTGAGGTGCCTCAGCAACCACAAAGCCAATAAATACTGACAAAAATTTGGTTTCTTTGTCTCTAGATTTTTATTTTAGTCTTTGAAGTCTAGGATGGTTTACTCGCAATCTGGAATTCTACATACTAAATACTATCATCTTCTAGAAGTTAGATGCCTTTTGGAATATTTCCAGACTTTTATTTTTTACTACTCCAATTGTGTTCTTATTTTCTTTGGATTTAGCTAAGTTGAAGACATTCTTTGTGATCAAAAAAAGAAAAAATTTGTTAAAAGTAAAATCTCTATGAATATGAAAAGACCTAATAGAACACTCCATGTACATATTCTTTTGTCTATAAGGATTATCATTTTAGCAAAAGTCAACATCATAACTGATAATAGTAATAGCAAAGACTTAGATGTTACAAACTGCATAAAACTGCTGTATCATAACTAAATATCTTAAAATCATATTATGTTAATCTCCATTAGTAGGTTTTTGAAAATAATCTATTAAAAAGCAGCAAGAGAAAAGAAGACAGTTACATACAAGGGGAAATCCCTATAGGGCTATCTGCAAATTTTTCAGCAGAAACTTTGAAGGACAGAGGGAGTAGCAAGATATATTCAAAGTGCTCAAAGGGGAAAAATCTTCAGGAAAGAATACTCTAGCCAGCAAGGTTATCAGTCAGAATGGAAGGAGAAATAATGAATTTCCCAGATATGGAAGAGCTAAAGGAGTTCATGACCACTAAACCAGCCCTAAAAGAAATATTAACAGGGACTTTGAGTAGAAAAGAAAGACCATAAGTGAGAGTATGAAAAATAAAAAACACAAAAGCAGTAAAAATAAGTATTTCTGTAAAAATCAGCCAAGGGATTCATAAAATAAAATGATGTAAAATATGACACCATATACCTAAAACATGGGGAGGAGAGGAGGGAAGAATGGGTTCAAACTTAAGCAACCAACAACTTAATACAGACTGCTATATGCAGATGTTTTATACAAACCAAATGGTAACCACAAATCAAAAACCAGTAATAGATATGCAAACAATAAAGAGAAAGGAATCCAAGTATATCACTAAAGAAAGCCAACAAACCATGAAAGAGAGCAAGAAAGGATATCACACACACACACACAAAATCTAAAAAAACAACCACAAAACAAGTAACAAAATGGCAATAAATACATATCTATCAATAATTACTTTGAATGTAAATGGACTAAATGCTCCAATCAAAAGACACAGCATGACAGAGTGGATAAAAAAAACAAGACCCATCATATGTTGCCTACAAGAGATTCATTTTAGACCTAAAGACACCTGCAGATTGAAAGTGAGGGGATGGAGAAACATCTATCATGCAAATGGATGTCAAAATGAAGGGGGAGAAATCAGAGGGGGAGACAAACCATGAGAGATGATGGACTCTGAGAAACAAACGGAGGGTTCTAGAGGGGAGGGGGTGGGGGGATGGGTTAGCCTGGCGATGGGTATTAAAGAGGGCACATACTGAATGGAGCACTGGGTATTATACACAAACAATACATCAAAAACTAATGATGTAATGTATGGTGATTAACATAACATAATAAAAAAAAAAGAAAGAAAGCCAGAGTAGCAATACTTACATTGGACAAAACAGACTTTAAAACAAAGACTGGTTGGGTGCCTGAATGGCTCAGTAAGTTGAGCATCCGACTCTTGATTTTGGCTCAGGTCATGATCTCAGGGTTGTAAGATGGGGCTTCGTATTGGGTTCTGCACTGGGCGTGGAACCTGCTTAAGGTTCTCTCTCTCCCCCTCCCGCTGCTTCTCACCCCCTCAAATAAATAAATAAATATATAAAACAAAGACTGTAACAAGAAACAAAGAAGGAAACTATATACTAATAAAGGGCATAATCCAACAAGAAAATATAATTATTGTAAATATTCATGTACCCAATGTTTGGGTACATGAGTGTGGGAGCACTCAAACAAAAAACAGTTAATAACAAACACAAAGGAACTAATTAACAGCAATACAATAATAGTAGGGGACTTTAACACCCCATTTACATCAATGGACAGATCATCCAAACAGAAAATCAACAAGGAAACAGTGGTTTTGAATGACACTCTGGGCCAGATGGATTTAACAGATATATTTAGAACATGCCATCCTAAAACAGCAGAATACACATTATTACCAAGTCTATATGGAACATTCTCCAGAACAGATCACCTATTAGGCCACAAAATAAGTCTCAACAAATTAAAAAAGACTGAAGTCATACCATGCATCTTTTCTGACCACAACACTATGAAACTAGATATCAACCGCAAGAAAAAAATCTGGAAGAAGCACAAGTACATGGAGGTTAAATAACATGCAAATTACTAAACAACAGATTGGTCAACCAAAATATCAAAAAAGAAATTAAAAAATTAAATTCAGACAAATGAAAATGAAAACACAACAGTCCAAAATGTTTGGGATACAGCAAAAGCAGTTCTAAGGGGGAAGTTTATATCAATACAGGCCTACTTCAAGAAGAAAAATCTCAAATAAACAACCTAACTCTATACCTAAAACAGCTAGAATAAGAAAAATAAACAAAACCCAAAACCAACAGAAGGAAGGAAATAACAAAGACTAGAGCAGAAATAAATGATACAGAAGCTAAAAAAAAAAAAATAAAAGATCAATGAAACCAGAAACTGGTTCTTTGAAAAGATCAACAAAACTGATAAACCTCTAGCCAGACTCATAAAAGAGAGAGAGGGAGAGAAGACCCAAATGAACAAAATCAGACATGAAAGAGGAGAAATAACCAACACCACAGAAACATAAAGAATTATAAGGGAATATTATGAAAAATTAAATGCCAACAAATTGGAGAGACTAGAAGAAATGGATAAATTCCTAGAAACATATAACCTACCAAAACTGAAGCAGGAAGAAATAGGAAATTTGAACAGATCACATACCAGCAATGAAATTGAATCATTAATCATAAAACTCCTAACAAACAAACAAACATCCAGGACTAGCCGCCTTCACAGGCAAATTCTACAACACATTCAAAGAAGAGTTAATAATTCTTCTCAAAAAGACACGTATCATATGACCTCACTGATATGAGGAATTCTTTTTTTTTTTTTTAAAGATTTTATTTATTTATTTGAGACAGAGAGAATGAGAGACAGAGAGCATGAGAGGGAGGAGGGTCAGAGGGAGAAGCAGACTCCCTGCTGAGCAGGGAGCCCGATGCAGGACTCGATCCAGGGACTCCAGGATCATGACCTGAGCTGAAGGCAGTCGCTTAACCAACTGAGCCACCCAGGCGCCCATGAGGAATTCTTAATCTCAGGAAACAAACTGAGGGTTGCTGGAGTGGGGGTTGGGGTGGGAGGGATGGGATGGCTGGGTGATAGACACGGGGGAGGGTATGTGCTATGGTGAGTGCTGTGAATTGTGCAAGACTGTTGAATCACAGATCTGTACCTCTGAAACAAATAATACATTATATGTTAAGAAAAAAAAAAAAAAGAAGAAGATAGCAGGAGGGGAAGAATGAAGGCGGGGAAATCGGAGGGGGAGATGAACCATGAGAGACGATGGACTCTGAAAAACAAACTGAGGGTTCTAGAGGGGAGGGGGGTGGGAGAATGGGTTAGCCTGGTGATGGGTATTAAAGAGGGCACGTTCTGCATGGAGCACTGGGTGTTATGCACAAACAATGAATCATGGAACACTACATCAAAAACTAATGATGTAATGTATGGTGATTAACATAACAATAAAAAATTAATAAAAAAATGATTCTTCTCAAACTATTCCAAAAATAGAAAGAGAAAGGAAAACTTCCAAATTCATTCTATGAGGCCAGCATTATCCTGATACCAAAACCAGATAAAGACATCACCAAAAAAGAGAACTATAGGCCAATATCTCTGACGAATATAGATGCAAAAATCCTTAACAAATTTTAGCAAACCGAATCCAATTAATACATTGACAAAATCATTCACCACAATCAAGTGGGATTTATTCCTGTGATGTAAGGGTGGTTCAATACTCAAAAATCAGGGGCACCTGGGTGGCTCAGTTGGTAAAGCGTCTGACTCTTTTTTTTTTTTTTTTAAGATTTATTTATTCATTTGAGAGAGCGAGAATGAGAGAGAGTACATGAGAGGGGGGAGGGTCAGAGGGAGAAGCAGGCTCCTCGCTGAGCAGGGAGCCCGATGCGGGACTCGATCCCGGGACTCCAGGATCATGACCTGAGCCGAAGGCAGTTGCTTAACCAACTGAGCCACCCAGGCACCCAACGTCTGACTCTTGATTTTGGCTCAGGTCATGGTCTCAGGGTTGTGAGATCAAGCCCCATGTAGGGCTCTACACTGGGCATGGAGTCTGCTTAAGATTCTCTCTCTCCCTCTCCCTTGCCCCTCCCCACTCCCTCTCTAAAATATATATATATTTGCAAATCAACCAACATGATACATCACACCAATAAGAAAAAGAATACAAACCATATGATCATTACAGTAGATGTAAAAAAAAGCATTTAACAAAGTACAACATACATTAATGATAAAAGCCCTTAACAAAGTAGGTTTAGAGGGAATATACCTCAACATAATAAAGGCCTTATATATAAACCCATAGCTAACATCATATTCAATGGGGAAAAACTGAGAGCTTTTCCCATAAGGTCAGGAACAAGACAAGGATGTCCTCTCTCACCACTCTATTCAACATAGTACTGGAAGTTCTAGCCACAGCAATCAGACAAGAAAAAGAAATAAGAGGCATCCAAATTGGTAAGGAAGAAGTAAAACTTTCACTATTTGCAGATGACACACTATATATAGAAAATCCTAAAGACTCCACCAAAAAACTTAAGTGAATTCAGTAAAGTCACAGGATACAAAATCAATGTACAGAAATCTGTTGCATTCCTATACACTAAAAATGAAGCAGCAAGAAGTGAAATTAAGAAAACAATCTCACTTACAATTTCACCAAAACCAATAAAATATCTAGGGATAAACTTAACTAAGGAGGTGAAAGATCTGTACTCTGAAAACTATAAAACACTGATGAAATTCGAGATGACAAAAAGAAATGGAGATATTCCATACTCATGGGTTGGAAGAACAAATATTGTTAAAATGTCTATATTACCCAAAGGAATCTACATATTTAATGTAATCCCTATCAAAATACCAATAGCATTTTTCACAGAATTAGAACAAACAATCCTAAAATTTGTATGGAACCACAAAAGACCCTGAATAACCAAAGGAATCTTGAAAAAGAAAAACAAAACCAGAGGTATCATAATTCCACATTTCAAATTATATAACAAAGCTGTAGTAATCAAAACAGTATGGTACTGGCATAAAAATAGACACATAGATCAATAGAGCAGAATAGAAAACTCAGAAATAAACCCATGATTGTATGGTAAATTAATCTTCAACAAAGGAGGAAAGAATATACAATGGGAAAAAGTCTCTTCAACAAATGGTATTGGGAAAACTGGACAGCTACATGCAAAAGAATGAAACTGGACCACTTTCTCACACCATACACAAAAATAAATGCAAAATGGATTAAAGACCTAAATGTGAGGTATACCTGGGTGGCTCAGTCAGTTAAGTGCCTTTGGCTCAGGTCATGATCCCAGGGTCCTGGGATGGAGTCCCTCATCAGGCTCCTTGCTCTACAGGAAGACTGCTTCTCCCTCTGCCTGCTTCTCCCTCTGCTTGTGCTCTCAATCTCTCTCTGACAAATAAAATCTTTAAAAAGACCTAAATGTAAGACTTGAAACCATAAAATCCTAGAAGAGAATACAGGCAGCAATTTCTCTCACATTGGCCATAGCAACATTTTTCTAGATATGTCTCCTGAGGCAAGGGGGGAAAAAAGCAAAAATAAATTATTGGGATTATATAAAAATAAAAAGTCTCTGCACAGTGAAGGAAACAATCAACAAAACTAAAAGGCAAAAAAAAAAAAAACTAAAACTAAAAGGCAACCTACTGAATGGGAGAAGATATTTGCAAATGGCATATCCAATAAACAGTCAGTATCCAAAATATATAAAGAACTTACACAACTCAACACCAAAAAACCAAATAATCCAATTTAAAAATGGGCAGGAGACACAAACAGACATTTCTCTGAAACAGACATACAGATGGCCAACAGACACATGAAAAGATGCTCAACATCACTCATCATCAGGGAAATGCATATCAAAACTACAATGAGGTATCACCTCACACCTGTCAGAATGGCTAAAATCAAAAACACAAGAAATACGAGTGTTGGCAAGGATGTGGATAAAAAGGACCCCTTGGGCACTGTTGGGAATGTAAACTGGTGCAGCCACTGTGGAAAACAGTATGGAGGTTCCTCAAAAAGTTAAAAGTACCCAGTAATCACATAACTGGGTATTTACTCAAAAATACAAAAAGACTAACTCAAGGGATACATGCACTATCCCTGTTTCTTATAGCATTATTTACAATAGCCAAATTATGGAAGGAGCCCAAGTGTCCATCAATAGATGAATGGATAAAGAAGATATGGTGTACATATATACAATAGAATATTATTCAGCCATAAAAAAGAATGAAATCTTGCCATTTACAACAACATGGTTGGATCTAGACGGTATAATGCTAAGTGAAATATGCCAGTCAGAAAGACAAATACCATAGTATTTCACTCATATGTAGAATTTAAGAAACAACAAATGAGCAAAGCAAAAAAAAAAAAAAAAAGAGAGAGAGAGAGACAAACCAAGAAACAGACTCTTAACTATAGAGAACAAACTGATGGTCACCAGAGGAGAGGTGGGCAGGGGGATGGGTGGAATAGATGATGGAGATGAAAAAGTACACTTATCATGATGAGCACTGAGCAATGTATAGAATTATGCATCACTATATTTTACACCTGAAACTAATATAACACTGTATGTTAACTATACTAGAATTAAAATTTTAAATTTAATGAAAAAACAAAAACAAAGAAAATAATCTATTAAAGATATACTATCAAGTGGAAAAACATAACAGAAATTTCTATGTAGTAGAGGTATGGGGAGGAGATGTCTAAATCCAACTGGATCAAGCATGGAAAATATGTCTGGGTTGTAAATCTAGAAAGGAGAATGGCACTAGGTGTACGCCATTAGTGGACAACAGAGACAATGTGAACTTACCAGGGTTATTGACTGGTATCTGAAGAAGCAAACCTGATCCCAATTTGGACTAAAACATGGCTTTGCCTGTGGGGGATCTTGCCCTGTTTCTGACATCCCAATACAGGTAGATCAAAGTATTAAGATGCTCAGTCAAATAACACTTTAATAACACTTAGAGTAAGCTGGGTGCCCTGCATCCGCACAGCGGAAAAAGTCATGTGGTGGCAACCAGAGCTGGGGAACAATTCAAACTTTAATATAAGCAGGAGAATATTCCCATCCTTGCTCCCACTTCTATATGTCCCCTTCCGAATATCGCTCCCCCATGGGAAAGGGAGATACTAACCCAATTGGTAACAGTCAAGATCACTTCTGGGTCATATTTCACTGGTAGGTAGAGTTATTCTGCTTTAAAGCTCAGTACCTATTCCTAGCACTCAATGGTCTGCTTTATGTCTTGGACCCTGGCAGGGCCTGGTCCCTAGAGGTCAGGTAGCCATTATCATCTATAATTTCCACACTATATATGTGGTTAGATAAGTGGACTTGTGGTTCTTGTTGTGTCCTTCTCTTTCTGGATCCTACTTAGGCCTCCAGGTTTAAAGCTCTATGCTCAAAAGTTCTGCAGAGAGCCCTGCACTAGAGTTTATTGGCTGATATCAACCAAGTCTAGGTAGGGTCAGACATAATTATCCTTATTACCCTGTCTATATTTCCTTTATTCTCTTTTACCAGAATGATGACTTGGGAAGCACCAATGTAACTTGCATTTCTCTAGATCTGTTAAAGCAGAATCCTTGAAAAAAAGTAACTCTCTAGGTTTATCCAGAAGCAGGACATTCAAATGTGCTCACAAGCAAGTATGGTTACCTTTCATATGGCATTAAGTGTTTTCCCAGTGCTCTTGGCCTAATTACACTCCAGCGAGAACTATCATATCTTCTACTAGATGCACTGACCACTTCTACTTGTTTCTTTCTCTCCCACCAAGCATCATGACTGTCTCCTCTAGGTATCACCACAGCTACCAGGTACCACTGCCTCTACTAAGCCCTGCTTCTATATCCTCTGGGAACCGCCACACCCACAAGGTACCACTGACTATGCTAAATTCTTCTGTTGCGTCCCTGGTTATATTCTAGGTCACATCTACCAGGTAACAATGCTACTTCACTAGATGATGACTTGTCTACTAGAGACTGCTGCCTTTTCCTCCAGTTACCACAAAAATCTTCAGACACTGCCATCTGTGCCAGGTATTACTGCAGTTACTATTGCCTGACATTAGTGCTGATGCACTGGAATCCTTGAATTCCCAAAGTTAAGAAATGTGTCTAGATAGACCTGTGGGATTTAGTAAAACAAATACCAGAAAAATCCAATTAAATCTGAATTTCAGTCAATAACAAAAAATATTTTATTGTAAGTATGTCCCATATACATGTGTGAAGTAATATTTGAGGCATACTTATACTAAAAATTCTTTATTATTTACCTGAAATTAAGGTATTAAGGAGGGCACGTACTGCATGGAGCACTGGGTGTTATATAAAAACAATGAATCGTGGATCACTATATCAAAAACTAATGATGTATTGTATGGTGACTAACATAACAATAAAATAACATGAAAAAAAAGAAAAATTCTATCTGTGCATAGTGGTTTCAGTTCATGCCCACGAGTTCCGTTTCTATCTTGTCTTACCAGCTCTCCCAACTGAATAAGCCAATTCTTTGCAATAAATCTCTTAGTATATATCTCCTACTTGTTCTGTTTCTCTGGTTGAACCCCAATACACCCAGTTTCTGCGAAAAGGTAATAGTATGAAAAAAGGAGGGGAGGAGGACTGTTCTCAATTAAAAGAAATTTCAAATATAACCACCAAAATGTAATGAGAATACAAATTTACTACCTGTAAAGGACATATTTTAGATAATCTGGGGAATATAATTATGAACTGGCTGCTTCTAGTCCTTGTTTTCCATGTAGCAGAGTGATAAACTGACCCGGGTTTTTCTCTCTGGGAGTAAACTTTGTCATTTCCCATTGGTCTGTCCGTGGCAACAAGGACCCAAAAGACCAAGGTGGATAGCTCCCAGGATTGGAGCAAGTACTCTCTATGTTGTTCTTGAACTTTCTGTCTTCATTTCCCCTGGCCCTGTCAGTATACATTGGCTTGATCTTTCCTTGCATTATACATGATAATGGTAAGGTTTGAGTTTTGCACTTGCATAAGGAGAAACGTGACTTCTTTGCTCTGCAGTTATTAGGCCTGCCTGGCTTAGGAAAAAAACAAAACAAAACAGACTTCCACCTGGAAGAGTTTAAAGGAGAGAGACAGCTGATTGATAGTATTAAAACACTGATGTGACAGGATGTGACAGCTAGGGAAGAGAATGATAACTTGTCTCCTAGCCAAAAGAGGTTGTTAGGGAAGTAGACTCCTTTGATTTCAGTAAGGTAGAAAGTGTTCAAAGGAAAAGCAGATAATGGCAGAGTTGTTGGCAAGAGAATGGGAATTCCTGAGGTCAAACTGAGATAGCTAAGGCAGAGAGAAAGCTAGCTTGAGGTGAGTGAAGATGAGGTATGCTAAAGGAAAGTGAACTATAAAGAGTTGCAGAGATCAGTGATCATAGGACATAGCAATAAAGGATTACAGGGGGGAGTGTTAGGAGGTGGTTTGGAATGACATGGTAATAATGGGGGTAGGCAGTATATAGAATGACGGTCCTCAAGATCCAGGTAGATCTTTGAGGCAATGGGATGGTAAAATCATCCATTTAAAATGAGTTCCCTAACACTGGGGTCCATTTTGTTGGTATGTTCTGGCCTAATACTGAACACCAGCACCTTTATGGTATAGACTTAATAATGTTTCAGGTTGCTTGGTTTGGCAGCAAGATACAAGATGGACCGAATAAATATGTTTCAGAATAAGTTGATTGGCTAAGATGTTATTATACTAATCTATCTGTCAGATACCAAGGAATTTATATTGAGATGATAGTATGGAATGGGTTAAGCCTAATAGTAGAAATATAATGCAGTAGCTAAAACCTGAGGTTCTGAAATCAGATAGTGGATTTGAATCCCTGATCTACCATTTATGAACTATGTGACCTTAGGCAATTTATTTAACCTCTCTAGGACCGTTTTCTATAAAATTGAGATGATACTGATATCTAACTTTTAGGGCTATTGTGAGGCTTACATGAGATAATACATATAGAATACTTTTGGTACCTGGCACACACTAAGAACTCAAAAAAAAAAAAGGATAAAAAAAAACTAGAAGAAATTATAAAGAAAGTACAGGATACCATGACAGAATGCTTTAGGAGACAGAAAGAAATCTCTTCATATGATTTAGCCTGGGAAAAAAGAAGGAATACTGAAGCTCCTTTGATACAGAGATTGTTGAATTCAGGTGCCCATTACTGTAGTGTATTCATTCCTCTGGGAGATACTCTATATAAATATGGAAATACAGGATTAGAACACTAATGAAGGATAACAATTGGTAATGTTGATTAGGAAATCATCTGAACATAGATGATAATTGAAGCTATGAGTGCCTGAGTTCCCCAAATTTTCAAAAATAAAAGCAGAAAACTGAGGACAGAGCTTGAGAAGAAATAGCCAGAAGGGAAAAAAAAACCTCAAAGTGTATCATCCTAGAAGATGATGAAGCTTTAATCTTAATTACAGGTAGCCAGTTGTTCCTCTGTATTCTACACTAATAAAATTAAAAGCAGTAATGTATTGAGGAAAAGCACTACACTCACTAATGGCCAGGAAATCCAGATTCTAACCTAGTTTAGTTAATTTGCTCTGTGGTCCATAGGTGAATCACTTCTCATCTTTGGATCTCAGTTTCCTCCTCTATAAATGAAGAATGTTGGACCAAATCATTTATTAGTTCTTTTAACTTCATGATTTTATGAATAAATACAGGAAGTTAAAAATGTTTACAATCCCAAACCACTCAGAGCCTTCCTCATATATTCCCACATTCCTGTCACAGATGTTTAGTGACCTTACAAAAAGCAGGAGGCATTGGACATACTTTCCTAGAAAAAGAGTTTCAAAAGTCTCTCAAATTTTCCTGGTCTTCACTACAGGGCTGTGTTTACTACAATTTTATTGAAGCCTCTGTATTTTAATGGCAAATACCTATGTAAAATATGAAAATCTGAATATGCATCACAAATTGTAAGATTCATTACAAAAGGATCCATTCTTCTTCTAAAAGGATTAACTTAGTGGTTTCTTCTTCCATAACTCTTACTATTTATACTTACGGATTCCTACAAACATTTCCCTACACCTTTTTTATATGTAAGAAAAATAAAGGTTTCCTTGGCCTGCTACAAAATAACTTCATAATTCCTATTTCAGAATTTCTAATCTCTTCTATTACAGTTTTTAAGATAATCCTTATTTCTGTCTTATGGTTTTATTATTTTAGTTAAATCATTATGCTTTGGCAAGTTCAAAAAAACTGTAATGATGAGAAGAAATTATCTAGAGATGTTGATAATAATACTAATTTTAAAATATTTTATTCTTGTAGTCTCTCCTATAGTGCAATCTTCACTACACTCTCCATGAAGTATAAAAAGGACTACTTGAATTTTATAAATTGAAAGCAATTTGCAGTGATTTTCTGACTCCCAGGCTCAGATTAGGCTGTAATATTAAGCCTTTTAAAATTTATTTATTTTTTTTAAGATTTTATTTATTTATTTGAGAGAGAGAGAGAGAGAAAGCACATGAGAGGGGGTAGGGTCAGAGGGAGAAGCAGACCCCCTGCCGAGCAGGGAGCCCGATGCGGGACTCGATCCAGGGACTCCAGGATCATGATCTGAGCCGAAGGCAGTCGCTTAACCAACTGAGCCACCCAGGCGCCCCAAGCCTTTTAAAATTTAAATAGGTATGTTTTTCCCTCCCAACTTTATTGAGGTATAATTTGCATATAATAAACTACATATGATAAAAGTATACAATTTGAGATCTGACTTATGTATACATCTGTGAAACCATCACTACAATCAAGAAAATTAACATGTCTATCACTACAAAATGTTTCCCCCTTTGTGATACTGCCCTCCCACCCATTTCCATGCCCCATTTTTCATCCCTCCCATCCCACTGATCTACAACCACTGATCTGCTTTTATCACTATAAATTGGATTTTCTAGAATTTTTTATCAATGGAATCACACAGTATGTATTCTTTTTTGTCTGGCTTCTTTCACTCAGAATAACTATTCTGAGATTCATCCATGTTCCTGAGTCTATCTATTGTTCATTCCTTCTTATTGTCAAGTAGTATTCCATTGTGTGGATATACCACAATGTGTTTCCATTCACCTGTTGATGGGCATTTGGGCTGTTTCTAGTTTGGGTCTATCACAAATAATGCTGCAATGAATATTCGTAGTCTTTGTGGGTGAATACCTAGGAGTGGAATGGCTGGATCATATGGTAGGTGTATGTTTAGCTTTTAAAGAAATGGTCAAATTTACACTTTAAGAAATGGTCCAAACTTCCAAAATAGTTACATCATTTTATACTCCCAAAATGCAGTATATACAAATTCCAATTGTTCCACATCCTTGCCAACAATTTGTATGATCAGCCTTTTTAATTTTAGCCATTCTGTGACTAGGGTGTGCAGTGGTATCTCATTGTACTTCTACTTTGCATTTCCCTGATGACTAATGATGTTAAGCATCTTCTCATGTGTCTATTTTGTCATCAATACATCTTCTTCCGTGAAGTGTCTGTTTAAATTTGATGCCCAATTTTTAAAAATTGGGTTCCCTCCTTACTGACTTGTAAGAGTTCTTTATATATCCTAATTAGAAGTCCTTTATCAAATATATGCTTTGCAAATACTTTCTCCCAGTCTATGGCTTGCCTTTTTACTTTATTAAGTATGTTTTGAAAAGATGTTTTAATTTTGATAAAGTAAAACTTATTTTTTCTCTTTTAAGATTTATGCTTTTTGTACCATGTTTAAGAAATCTTTGCCAAATCCAAAGTAACTGAGTTTTTTCCTTATATTCTAGTCTATGAGTTTTATAATTTAGAAAATTTAATTGATTTTCCTGTTTCTTCAACTGTAAAATGAAGGTGTTAATAATACCTACCTCATAGGATTGCTATGAGGATTAAATTAATACCTTTAAAGTACTTAGAACAGGGCTTTTCTAATGGTCAATAAATATGATCCATTATTAGAGGGCAGGATTAATTCTTCACAGTATAAATCTACAAATGATTGAAGGACAAGTGTCCAAACATTAAGAATCATAAATAGTTTAATTTAGCTGCTAAGTAGCTTAATTTAGTTTAAGCTACTATAAGTAGTTTAAACCTGAGTTTAAATCCTTGCTCTGCTGTTTACTGCCTGTGTAACTTTGGGCAAACTACTTAAACAAGAGCAGTGCCTGGAAGGTGACCTAGTATAGTACGTGGCACACAACAGATGCTTAAGGGACAGCATTTGTTCATAGTAATTGCTGCCATTTATGAGGGCTTACCTTTTGGGACCCTGTGCTAATTACTTTCCATACAGTCTTTTATGCTTCTTAACCTAGCCAGGTGACTATAATCGGCCCCACCTCATGGTAAAGTAACAAGATTACCTTTGTGCAGCTATGACCAGGGGGAGGTTGGAGGCCTAATAAGGAGTGGCTTGGACTCCAACCCTTGCCCAAACCCGGGATATACAGTGCGGCCTTTGTCACCAGCTGGGCCCTCGACAGCGGCTCGGGAGACGGCGCCAGGAGAGGCGGCAGCCGGCCAGGCCGGAGCCAAGGCCACCTCACAGAGCCGCGCCTCAAAGAGCCTGCCAGGCGTGGCTTCTCCCGCCGCCTCTCGGGCACGGCCCACTCCTGGGCCTCCACCCTCCCTTCTCAGACGGCTTCCGGGGCTCGGGCGTCGAAGGTCCTCAGACAAAGCGGCGCGAGAGCGCGGGAGCGCGGGAGCGCGGGAGCGCAGAACTGCGGTGAGAGGTTGGGCACCGTTTCCAGGCAACACGCTGGGGGCAGGGCTTCTGCGTCACTGAGGTGCGACCCAGTCGCAGGCGGAGCTCGCGTCGCCGCCGCCTGCGGGTCTGAGCTGCGGGCTGAGGCGGAGCTGCTACCGCCGGAAGCGCGATGCCTTGAACCTGGGGTGAGCTGCGCGGGGCTGTCCTTTCGCCGTTTCCTTTCCTTGTTACTCCAAGACCCTAGGGCTGGGAGGAGAAACACCGGCCAGTCCTCAGCTGCTGAGAGGCGCTTCATTGGGGAAACAGGCCTGGCCCCGCCACCCTTCCTAGGCCTCGGCTTAGGGCTCAGCGCTGGCTTGGGAGGCCTTTCCGTGGACGCTATGTCCCCAACCCGACAGTTTCCAGTGACCAGGGCTGCAGATGGCCTGTCCCGGAGGAGGGGTGATTCTGTGGAACCAGGAGAGAGTTTGTCCTCCTTGAGCCGGGAACCGCTTTTGAATATTGCCGCCGGCGCAGTCAGTGGGCCAGCGGGCATAGCTGTTGGTTAAAAGTGCAGGTGCGCTTGAGGAGGGGCAGAGGCGGCTAGGATGGCCGGAGGGTGGCGGGTGTGCATAGCAAACACACCGGTGCTGCAGAAACCTGTGTGCCCCTGCCGCATTGGACACCCCAGATTAGAAACCCTTGCCTCAGGCGATAGCTCAGAAATGGCCAGGTCGGTCTGCTTAGCTGGCCCTCCATTGCTAAATTATCTTACACTGCCCATCTTCCCAAAGGGCTTACCTGGTCGAACCAGCTACCTTGGCCCCGTCGGAGACAAAAAGTTACCTTGCTAATACCTGTAGTAACTATTCCTGGAAAGGAAGCCTTCTGTGTTAGCTTTTGAAGTGATTTATTCTTTTATGTGTATTGTATTACAAAATGTGGATTTACTGCTGTTATTCAAATTTATCCCCAGCCCTTTTATTAAATTTCAGTCTATGTTCTTCGCTCTGGTGTATTTATAAAGCTGCCTTAACACTTACTATGGTTTGTAAGTCTTAGATCTTCTGCATAAAGTTATTCTTTTCCAGCTCTCCTCTGCCCATTCTTGCTATAAAATAAGTTCCATCCATTCAGAATTTCATCTGGGCTATGAGGTGCCGTGGATCAACGATCCTAAATCAGTAACCTCTATACTGGAAAAAAAAAAAAGAAGTGATGCTTTCTGAATTAAGAACTCAAAAGTAGTATGGGTTTTTCTCCTTTCCTTTGATTCTGCCTGACTGCAGTTTCTAAGTAGTTTCCTCCAGAATATGATCGTAGGTTTCCAAAATGTGTTCTTTGTCATTTGGTGTAAGTGAACTGTGTAGCCTGATCCTTCTTACTTCATGTCTAAACACTTAATACACTTCCCTTCCCCTTCTCCCAAAAAGGCAGGGAAGGTCCAGAGAGAGTTCTTACAAGTATAGTTGGTGTGTTTTTCTAAATATGAAATGTATTTAGTAAACACAGCAGTGCTATCAGAAATCCATAGTCTTAATCTTAAGTACTCTCTTTTTGTAATTTTTCTTTCTATAATTTTTTTTTCTAATTAAGATCTTTGAGCCCAGAACAAGTATTCCAGCTCCTATAGTAACTGGTCTAATTGTTGCCTTAGAATCTGTTAATAGTTGCTATTAATTTCTTGTCTTGCCGAACAGCTGATATCTGCTTACAGATCTAGAGTTTGATTAAGCAGTGAGTAATAAAATAAATAATACCCTTAAGGATCTAGTTTTTAGAACTTAGTTTTTACTACTCATCTTAAAGCTGACTTAACAATGAAAGTAGTTGATTATTTCAATTATAAATATCATTTTTGTAAGTAAAGAAGTCGATACAAAAGTTCATGGAGAACAGGTTTCAGAGAGGTTTTCTAAATACTACAGTACTTGTCACCTAGTCATTTTACTGTACTTTCAGGCTTCTTAACATTGCTTTAAATCCTTTTATGAATGGATATGGTTTAAACATTCATGGAAGTTTTTGCTTTGTTTTGTTTTTTGTTTTGCCAGTTACCCATGATGTGATTTTTATATCTTTGTAATGAATATTTGAACTACAGCAATTCATTTGTTAGAAAAAGAAGTGATCAAGTGTATGTTACCACCCACTAGAGAATGTGGCATTTTTGGAATCCTTGACATCCTTATGAGTTTCAAAATAACATTTGTTCTTTATTTAGAAAATCCTTCAATCCTGGTTTTTTGAAAGCACATTACAGGCATACCTTGGAGATATTGCAGGTTCAGTAACAGACCACCATAGTAAAGTGAATATTGCAGTAAAGCGAGTCAAATGAATTTTTTGGTTTCCCAGTGCATGTAAAAGTTATGTTTACACTATACTGTAGTCTATTTAAAGTGTGCAACAGCATTATGTCTTTAAAAAAAAACAACGTATATACCTTAATTTAAAAAATACTTTATTGCTAAAAAATGCTGACCATCATCTGAGCTTCCAGCAAGTCGTAATTTTTTTTTTTGCTGGTGGAAGGTCTTGCCTCAGTGTTGATGGCTGTTGATTGATCAGGGTGGTGGTTGAAGGTTGGGGTGGCTATGGCAATTTCTTCAACTAAGACAGTAATTAAGTTTGCCTCATCAATTGACTCTTGCTTTCATGAATGATTTCTCTCTAGCATGTAATGTTATCAAAATTGGAGTCAATTTTCAAATTGACTTCTCAAATCCTGCCACTGCTTTACCAACTAAGTTTACATAATATTCTAAATCCTTTGTTTTCATTTAAACAGTCTTCACCACATCTTCACTAGAAATAGATTCTATCTCAAGAAACCACTTTCTTTGCTCATCCATAAGAAGCAACTCCTCATCCATTGATGTTTTGTCATGAGATTGCAGCAATTCATTCACATCTTCAGACTCTACTTCTAATTCTCGTTCTCTTGCTCTTTCCACCACATCTGCAGTTATCTCCTCCACTAAAGTCTTATACCCCTCAAAGTCATCCATAAGGGTTAGAATCAACTTCTTGCAAACTTCTGTTCACATTGATATTTTCACTTCTTCCCATGAATCATGAATGTTCTTAACGGATCTGGAATGGTGAATCATGTCCAGAAGGTTTTCATTTGACTTTGCCCCGGATCCATCAGAGGAATTGCTATCTGTGGTAGCTATAGCCTCACAAAATGTTAACGAATAAGACTTGAAATTACTCCTTAATCCATGGGCTACAGAATGGATGTTGTGTCAGCAGGCATGAAAACAATATTAATCTCACTGTACATCTCCATCAGAGCTCTTGGGTGACCAGGTGCATTGTCAATGAGCAGTAATAATTTGAAAGGAATCCTTTTTTCTGAGCAGTATGTCTCTACAGTGGGCTTAAAAAATTTAGTAAGCCATATTGTAAACAGTTGTGCTATCATCCAGACTTTATTGTTCCATTTTTAGAGCATAGGCAGAGTGAGCATAATTCTTAAGGGCCCTCAGATGATTGGAATGGTAAATGAGCATTGGCTTCAATTTAAAGTCACCAACTGCAGGGGCGCCTGGGTGGCTCAGTTGTTAAGCGTCTGCCTTCGGCTCAGGTCATGATCCCAGGGTCCTGGGATTGAGCCCGGAATTCGGCTCCCTCCTCGGTGGGAAGCCTGCTTCTCCCTTTCCCACTCCTCTTGCTTGTGTTCCCTCTCTCACTGTCTCTATCAAATCAATAAATAAAATCTTTAAAAAATAAAGTAAATAAAGTCACCAACTGCAGGGGCACCTGGGTGGCTCAGTCAGTTAAGCATCGGATCAGTTAAGCATTCAGCTCAGATCATGATACCAGGGTCCTGGGATTGAGCTTCTCCCTGTCCCTCCCCCAACTGCCCCTGCTTGCACTCTCTCTCTCTCAAATAAATAAATAAAATCTTAAAAAAAAAAAGTCACCAATTGCATTAGCCCCTAATAAGAGAGCCAGCCTGTCCTTTGAAGCTTTGAAGCCGGGCATTGACTTCTCCTTTCTAGCTATGAAAGTCCTAGAGGACATCTTCTTCCAACAGAAGACTGTTTGATCTACACTGAAAGTCTGTTGTTTAGTGTAGCCACCTTCATGACTTATCTGAGCTAGATCTTCTGGATAACTTGCTGCAGCTTCTATATCAGCACTTGCTGCTTTACCTTGCACTTAAATGTTACAGAGATGACTTCTTTCTTTAAACTTCACGAACCAACCTCTGCTTGCTTCAGACTTTTCTTCTGCAGCTTCCTCACCACACTCAGCCTTCATAGAATGGGAAGGTGGTTAGGACCGTGCTCTGGATTAAGCTCTGGCGTAAGGGAATGGTGTGGCTGGTTCGATCCTCTATCTAAACCACTAAAACTTTCTCCATATCAGCAATGAAGCTGTTTCACTTTCTTATCATTTGTGTTTTCCCTGGAGTAGCACTTTTAATTTCTTTCAAGAACGTTTCCTTTTGCATTCACAACTTGGTTAACTGGTGCAAGAGGCCTAGCTTTTGGCCTGTTTCAGCTTTCGACATGTCTTCTTTATTAAGCTTAATCAGTTCTAGCTTTTGACTTAAAGTGAGAGATGAGTGACTCTTCCTTTCACTTAAACACTTAGAGGCTGTTGTAGGGTTATTAATTTGCCTAATTTCAATACTGTTGTGTCTCAGGGAATGGGGAGGCTAATGGAGAAGGAGAGAGATCAGGGGAACAGCTAGTCCATGGAGCAGTCAGAATATACACAACATTTATCAGTTAAGTTTGCTATCTTATATGGGTGCAGTTCATGGCACCCCAAAACAATTGCAATAGTAACCTCAAAGATCACTGATCACAGATTACCATAACAAATATAATAATAATGAAAAAGTTTTAAATATTGCAAGAATTACTAAAATGTTACAACAAATGAAGTGAGCAAATGCTTTTGGGAAAATGGCACCAATAGACTTGCTCCATGCAGGTTGCCACAAACCTTCAATTTGGGGTTGGGGGTGGAAAGGCAATATTTGTGAAGCACAGTAAAGCCACGTGCAATAAAACAAGGTGTGCCTTTATATCCTGCCAGAAAGGACTAAATTATAGGTGGCATAGTAGTATGAGAGCTGCTAGTTCTTTGAAATCTTTTTACGGGAGATTTATCTTTTGCTGAATCTATGCCAGTAGTTTGCAAATTATATTCCTATGCTATACTACTATTCCATTATCTAGAGGTAATTATTTTGATAATATCAAATAATGAATATTTCTCAATTTATGTACAAGTTAATTTAGTGACACATTTTTACAATTTTATATTTTTTCTTTCATGTATTTTTAAAATTTCAGTTTCTCTCCAAGTGATTACTAGATGAATGAACAAATTAGCAAGAGTCAAAAGAATACTAAGTGAACAATAATAAACCCTGTCAACAATATTTACTGTATCTGTTCATAAACATTTATAGTATGCTTATGTATCTACCAGAAGAGAGAACACAGCTACTATCCTCAGGAAGCTCACAGAGGGGGATGATCAAGTGACCTAACTGATGATATGTGCTATTTTATAAAAGAATGTGCAGAGTCACCGAAGAGGGACACTGAAAAACCAGTGGCAGGTGACTAGAGGGTGGCCACAATAGACTGTTTTTGTGAACATGCACCCTTGGTTTGGTTTTATAATGCATATAGATCACAGAGCCATATTTTTATGCTAGTGATGGGTATTAATATTTATCATTATCATTATTTTATGGTATTCAGAGTGAACTGTAAATTTCAGACCCTATCCACTGAACCAGGTTGAGAACCACTGCCCAGGCTCTCTTAGTGTCTAAATAGTGTCGCCTTTATTTATTTATTTTTTTAAGATTTTATTTATTTATTTATTTATTTGCCAGGGAGAGAGAGAGAGAGCACAAGCAGGGGGGAGCAGCAGGCAGAGGGAGAAGCAGACTCCCCTGCTGAGCAAGGAGCCCGATGTCGGGACTCGATCCCAGGACTCCGGGATCATGACCTGAGCCGAAGGCAGACGCTTAACTGACTGAGCCACCCAGGCGTCCCTAGTGTCGCCTTTTAATCAGAGGAGTTAGTGATTAGGTTTCCCAGATACCAAGTGCGATTACCAGATAAAAGGTTAATATGCTGCCTCAAATTATAAACCTTATTCAAAGTTAGGGCATCAGATCAAAACAATGCAGAAACAAAAGGGACCATTTTCAACTCAATAAATAAGTGACCTCGGCTTCTTTTTAAATATCTGTTTGGTAGGGGCGGTATTTTGGAATGAAATACTAGGTTAGAAGTCATCTACTCTATTTCTCACCCAAGCAAAAATCTCTAAAACTTACTCATTAGATGAATTTCTAATCTTTATTTAAACACCTCCACACTTCCGATGAAAACAAGCTGACATACAAGACAGCCCTTAATACCTTTGGATAATTGTGGGTGATAGGAACTTCTTATTTGACCTGAATTTGCCTAATTCACACTTACTGGCCATTTTTTTCACTGTAACTATATAAAATAAATCTTACTTCCTTTTCTACATGAAATCTCTTCAAATGTTTGAACAAACCTATTGGTTGTTACTGAATTATTGTCTAGAATAAATCACTTTGTTTCCTTTTCTAGATCAGTAACATCTTGTATACTCTTCCGGTTATGTTAAAATGATTAATGCCCTTTAAAAGTGTGACTGCTTAGGGGTACCTGGGTGGCCCAGTCGGCCAACCCTTGATTTCAGCTCAGGTCATGATCTCAGGGTTGTGAGATCAAGCCCCGCATCAGGCTCTGGGCTGGGCAGGGAGCCTGCTTAAGATTTTCCCTCCCCTCCTGTCCCTCCCTCCCCAACCCTCCCTTAAAAGAAAAAAAGAAAGAAAGAAAGAAAAAAAAAAAGCTTTAACTGCCTAGGGCTGATTACAGTACTTCAGTGTGGTAGGCCCATTACAGAACACAACAGAACTAGGGTCTTGCTCGGACATCTGCTTCTAGCAAGTGTTTAGGACTATTTTAACATCTTGTCCTTCTTTTACTGCTGACTTATGTTGACTGAAACCCTCAGACTTTATATTTTAACTGCTTTTAAGCAGTTAAAGCATCTATGTTTTTGTGCAGTTGACTTTTCAAGACATTCAGGGTTTAACTTTTAGTCATATTTGACATAACTTACTCCATTTCAGAAAATCATTATCAATTTCAGTCTTGATCCTAGTACTCAGTGGACACTATTCATTCATACTAATTTTAACCATCCACTTCGATGGGCAGGCTTGCAGGCTTGTTTCAGGTCATCAGTAAAACGGTAAACAGACCATCTCTTGGTACTGGTCTCCCTCTCCCTCTGCTTTAGTTACTCTAGCCTTTTTTTTATTACCTCAAAGGCACCATGCTCCTTCCTACATTAGACACTCTATAACCTCTGCCTGCAATGTCCTTTCCTTTCCATGCCTCTGCCCCTATTTGATTAACTCTAACTGATCTCAAATAAAATGTTGTTTGCCCAAGGATTTCCCTGACACAACACTAGGTCAAGCCTCCCTTTTATAGGCTTTTGTAGTACCCTGTACTTGTTTGGCTTAGCTTTTCTCATCTTATAATTATGTATTTATTGGTGTGATTGTTATCTCTTCCCCACTGTATCATATGCTCCATGATGGCAAGAACCATGTTTCTTTTGCTCACTATTGTATCCCCATGGCCTTAAAAAGGCCCTGTACAGTGGTGGCTCCCCACCACCAGTTCACATCCCCAACTCCTGATGATGTTTTTATACGTTTGAACTGGAACAAGAAAAACAAGGACAAAATGTACATGTATATGTGTAGTATATGTCAGTGTGAAGTTACTGCCTTCTTGGGAAAGACTTATTATTCTTCTACTTTTCAAATTATAAATGGTTCATTTTAAATTTTTTGTTAAGTTTTGGGGATATTTTTGCCTATTTTTGGAAACGATCTTTACTCAGAATAAAAATAAATGTGCAAACCATGGTACTTTGATATTTTACTAGGCTGTGAAACCAGAAATCACTAATGTTGAATACCCCAGAGACCATCTCTAAACTAAGATCTTTCTCTTTGGATACAGTTACTATAAATCCACTTGGCTATATTTAAAATACATAATTTCACCTTGGGAGATTTTTTTGGTGACCTGGGTCTTCCTCAACAACTTCCTTTCATTTATCTCTGTAATGTAATATTTATTGTTGCCAAGTAGGCTCAGATTCAAAACAGTAATTGTTGGGTTTTCTTTTTTAGTATAATTGTACTTTTCCTTTATTTAATGTGACTAAAAGAATAAATCTCAAATACAGTAACTTAAATTTTAATATCAAAAGCAAATTTACATATTTATGGTTACTGAAAACTCTTATTGTGAATGGTTTTATATTGTAGTTATACATATTTTATATTTTAGAGTTAGAGTTTTATTATTTTTTAATAAATAATAAAGCAGACTTCCTGGCAAACTTTTTCTACAAAATTGTTACTATTTAACCTGCTTTATATGACTGTTAATTTGTGTACAATAAAAATGATAGTTTTTGGTGAGTAGATAAAATGGAATTTCTTGGGGAGGGGGATCAGATTTTTTTTTAACTGAAATTCTTTTTTCTTCTTTTTTTTAAGATTTATTTATTTATTTTAGAGAGAGAGTGTGTGTGCGCAAGCGCATGCCCTCGCATGCAGGGGCTGGTGGGGGCAGGCAGAAGGAGAGAGCATCTCAAGCAGAGTCCCTGCTGGGGAGCCTGAGGCAGGGCTGATCTCACCACCCTGAGAAAATGACCCCAGCCAAAATCAAGAGTTGGCAGCTCAATCAACTGAGCCACCCAAGGGACCTCTGCTTTTTTCTTCTTCTAACTTTGTATTACAAAAAAACCCTATTAGCTATGTGACTTTGTTACTTTAACCTCTCTGTGCTTGTTTCTTCATCTATGAAATGGTTATTATGGGGTTATGAATGACTGAGTTCGTAAATACATGTAAAGTGCTTAGAAGATTGTGTACTTAGAAGATCACAATGGGAGTGATCACAAGTATTAGCTGCTTTTACTATTAGTAGTAGTATTTGTGCTGAATAGGGATTTTTTTTTTTAAGATTTTATTTATTTGAGAGAGAGAATGAGAAAGAGAGAGCACGAGAGGGGGGTAGGTCAGAGGGAGAAACAGACTCCCCACTGAGCAGGGAGCCCGATGCGGGACTCGATCCCGGAACTCCAGGATCATGACCTGAGCCGAAGGCAGTCGCTTAACCAACTGAGCCACCCAGGCGCCCCTGAATAGAGATTTTCATATTAAGTTACGGAATAGGACAGCATAGACAAAAATACTAAAACTTTATTTTCTTTTTTTTTTTTAAAGATTTTATTTATTTATTTGATAGAGAGAGACACAGGGAGAGAGGGGACACAAGCAGGGGGAATGGGAGAGGGAGAAGCAAGCTCTCTGCTGAGCAGAGAGCCTGATGCAGGGCTCCATCCCAGGACCCTAGGATCATGACCTGTGCTGAAGGCAGACGCTTATCGACTGAGCCACCCAGGCACCCCTATTTTCTATTTTAATCACATTCTCAATACTTGATATTCTGATAAATCATTATTTACCAAAGGAAAAAGCTTTGTAGAATAAACAAATTCAATTCTTCTCTAGCCATAATCATAGACTTATATCTTTCAAGACTTTAGTTGTTAAATAAATGTTTTGTGATTACATTTTTAAGTCAATTCAGTAACTTACTGATCTATACTATACTTATTTATAGATTATTAAAGTAGTGATCTGACCTTTTAACTAAAATATCACCTTCATACTTAGAAAACAAATTATATAAACTCTTAAGTTTAAAACGCCTGGAGAAGTTAGAAAGTGAAAGTGCTATCTTTTTTTTTTTTCTAAGCAGAAAATGGGATGTGGTTAAATTGTCCAATATTTTAATTTTCTTAGGTGTTCAAACCAAAAACCTGTTTAATTTGCATATATTTTACAATTAAAAGTAAGTTGCACATTTACAAATAAAGTAATTCAACAACAAATGTTACTTGGCTAATGTAATTATATCATGATTATATATCTTGGTGTATCATAGTGCTCAAGAATATGAACAATAGAATCTGAAAACGTGCGGTGCCTGGGTGGCTCAATCATTAAGTGTCTGCCTTCGGCTCAGGTCATGATCCCAGGGTCCTGGGATCAAGCCCCACGTCGGGCTCCCTGCTCAGCGGGAAGCCTGCTTCTCCCTCTCCCACTCCCCCTGCTTGTGTTCCCTCTCTCACTGTGTCTCTCTCTGTGTCTCTCTCTGTCAAAGAAATAAATAAAAGAAAAAAAAGAGTCCTAAAACATAAGTTCAAAGTTCACTTCAACCACTTACCATTTTAGGTAAGTTACTTAGCTCTATTTCCTTATCTGTAAAAATAGGAATATAATAATGCCTACCTCTTAGGGTTATTGTAGGAAATAAATGTGGTAATATATGGGAAGCCCTTAGTTAGTAGTCTGACACATGGTAAGTATTCAGGAAATGTTGGGGAAATTATGTAAACAAGCTTCCTATTAAATACAAGCACTTAAATGCCTGTGGCCTGTGTGTGTGTGTGTGTGTGTGTAATGGTTTTGAGTTGGCAAAATTAGAGGAATTAGACGTTTACCACCTTACCGATAAGTGAATCCTGTTTTTTCATTTGCTATCTGATCTTAAAAAATGGAAATATAGGGGCGCCTGGGTGGCTCAGTTGGTTAAACATCCACCTTCGGCTCAGGTAATGATCCCAGGATCCTGGGATTGAGCCCTGCATCAAGCTCCCTGCTCAGCGGAGAGCCTGCTTCTCCCTCTCCCACTCCCCCTGCTTGTGTTCCCTCTCTCGCTGTGTCTGTCAAATAAATACATAAAATCTTTAAAAAAATAGAAATATAAATCTTTAAAAATACAGTCATTTGGGGCGCCTGGGTGGCTCAGTTGGTTAAGCGACTGCCTTCGGCTCAGGTCATGATCCTGGAGTCCCGGGATCGAGTCCTGCATCGGGCTCCCTGCTCGGCAGGGAGTCTGCTTCTCCCTCTGACCCTCCTCCCTCTCATGCTCTCTGTCTCTCATTCTCTCTGTCTCAAATAAATAAATAAAATCTTTAAAAAAATAAAAAAATAAAAATACAGTCATTTAGGGGGCGCCCGGGTGGCTCAGTTGTTAAGTGTCTGACTTCGGCTCAGGTCATGATCCCAGTGTCCTGGGATCGAGCCCCACATCGGGCTCCCTGCTCCGGGGGAAGCCTGCTTCTCCCTTTCCTACTCCCCCTGCTTGTGTTCCCTCTCCCGCTGTGTCTCTCTCTGTCAAATAAATAAATAAAATCTTTTAAATAAATAAATAAAAATATAGTCCTTTAGGGATGCCTGGGTGGCTCAGTCGGTTAAGTGTCTGCCTTCAGCTCAGGTCATGATCCCAGGGTCCTGGGATCAAGCCCCACATCAGGCTCCCTGCTCAGTGAAGCCTGCTTCTCCTTCTGCCTCTGCCGCTCCCCCTGGTTGTGCTTGCTCTCTCTCTCTGTCAAATAAATAAATAAAATCTTCTAAAAAAATCATTAAATAAATAAAAATATAGTCATTTAAATAAACTCCACCTTAGACTCATTTAAGTCTACTGAACTCTCACTTAACGGTATTCCCAGTTTTTCTTATTTTCTTGAAGGGATGAGTATATTGCTGTTTTTATAGTGTATATAAAAGTAACTTTTGTATATATTTGACAGGTAACTATGTGAAGCAACACTGTTTCTGGATTTCAAGACATCCTTTCATCATGGGACAGCAAATTTCAGATCAGACACAGTTGGTTCTTAACAAGTTACCAGAAAAAGTAGCAAAACATGTCACATTGGTTCGAGAAAGTGGCTCCTTAACTTACGAAGAATTTCTTGGGAGAGTAGCTGAACTTAATGATATGTAAGCCTTGCTCTTTTTCATTTTATTTTTTCTCCCTGACATATGCCCCACACGGCATGACTGTCTAAGAGGTAACCAGAAATATTGATTGGTAAGACTGAATGTTTCAGCAGCAGTTAGCAAATATATATTGAGTACCTACTACAAGACTTGCTATGTGGCTATTTTAAAACATATAATAGGAACAAAGAAACCAAAGGAACTTAAAATTGAATTTTAGACATAGGCTTATAAATTGATTCTTGTTTGAAAGAACTAAAGGGATGCATAATAGAAGAGAATAAGCCAATTAGCCACTCTAGAAAAAGGTTCCTAGGATAGTCAAAGGGCACTCAGGTTTCTATATATCAAACAATTCATCTGGTTAATAAATAAATCTTCTATGTTCACTGAGCATTATTTTTGCCAGAAAAAAACATAAATAGTAATAATTCACTATTGTCACCACTGAAGAATAAGGTATTTTGTTTATTAATATTTTCTAATTAGCTACCACCTTTAAAGCTCTTTAACACTTGAATAGATTTCTAAGATGGCATTTAAATTTCTCTGCCTTCTTTAAAGTGCATATCTAATAGAACTATGCCTTTTCTTTGTGAATTTATTCTTTATTGTATCAATTTTTATACTGATCTGTGTAGAAGCTAATAAAATAGAATCTATTCTTATTATCCAGTCATGAAGAATAAAGAATGTCTTAAAAGTTAGTTATCTTAGAAGATAGTTTCTTTTAGAAACATTGGCTTTCCTCTGAAACTAATAATACATTATGTTAATTAATTGAATTTAAATTTTTAAAAAAGAATTAAATAAATAAAAAGAAACATTGGATTTCATTCATTGAATGAAAGAAAAAGAAAGAAAGAAGGAAAGAAAGATAGATCCTATATGGATATATGGTTGGATCCTATATGAATATATATATGCATTCATAGAAAATGAACTGTAAGTATACACATTATGTTTCTGGGAAATTGTTGGAAAAGGGGGCAGTGAAGGGAGACTGTACATCTTACTATGTATGTTTATATATTGTCTGATCTTTTATAATAAAAATATAGTCATAAAACTCTAGCATTGTACTTTTTTCTTTTTTTAGATTATCCAAATGGTAGTATTTAAGGCATTACTTCTGGGACCATATTCTTAAAGCGTAAAAATGGATTAAGAATTTAATAGTATCATGAATGGAATGCTTTTTAAGTTTATTGTTTTGACTCTTATGAAGAGTAATCAATGACATTTGCCATCCCTTTAGAGTCTTGGAACTTATATACATAAACCATCTGTTTAATAAATTTTTGCCTTTTGGCCTAAAAATACCAGATAAATATGTCATATGAAAGGATGCACAAGCTAAGCTTACTGTGTAATACAGAAATGATGGTAAAGAACATCTTCCTTTTATTTATCTAGGGTAGAACGTTGACTGGATTTGGTTCTTTTTTTTTTTTTTTTTATGTCATGTTAATCACCATACATTACATCATTAGTTTTTGATGCACTGTTCCATGATTCATTGTTTGCGTATAACACCCAGTGCTCCATTCAATATATACCCTCTTTAATACCCATCACCAGGCTAACCCATCCCCCCAGCTCCCTCCCCTCTAGAACCCTCAGTTTGTTTCTCAGAGTCCATAGTCTCTCATGGTTCATCTCCCCCTCCGATTTCCCACTCTTCATTCTTCCCTTCCTACTATCTTCTTTTTTTTTAACATAAAATGTGTTATTTGTTTCAGAGGTACAGGTCTGTGATTCATCAGTCTTACACAATTCACAGTGCTCACCAAGGCACATACCCTCCCCAATGTCTATCACCCAGCTACCCCATCCCTCCCACTCCCTACCACTCCAGCAACCCTCAGTTTGTTTCCTGAGATTAAGAATTCCTCATATCAGTGAGATCATATGATACATGTCTTTCTCTGATTGACGTATTTCGCTCAGCATAATACCCTCTAGTTCCATCCACGTCGTTGCAAATGGCAAGGTTTCGGTTTTTTGATGGCTGCATAATATTCCATTCCACATCTTTATCCATTCATCTGTTGATGGACATCTTGGCTCTTTCCATAGTTTGGCTATTGTGGACATTGCTCCTATAAACATTGGGGTGCACGTACCCCTTCGGATCACTACATTTATATCTTTGGGGTAAATACCATTTGGTTCTTAAAACTGATTTCAATGGGTCAGAGTTGGGCATTTCACAAGGGCAATGCTGTCTGAGAATTATAAAGTTAAACCTATACAGAAGAAGTGTGGCTTGATAGCTAGAAAACAACTGGGAACTGGCACAGATGAATTACTTTCACTGGCAGACTTTGCTACCTAGGGCTAGTTGCTTCATTTTCAGTGGGCTCTATTTAGCTGTATGTCATTTAGTTCCAAGGTGATACCTCCCTTGGTGCTCAGAGAGAAATTTGACTAATGATAAAAAGGAGCCACAATTGGGGCGCCTGGGTGGCTCAGTCGTTAAGCGTCTGCCTTCGGCTCAGGTCATGATCTCAGGGTCCTGGGATTGAGCCCCACATCGGGCTCCCTGCTCGGCGGGAAGCCTGCTTCTCCCTTTCCCACTCCCCCTGCTTGTGTTCCTTCTCTCGCTGTGTCTCTCTCTGCCAAATAAATAACATCTTTAAAAAAAAAAAAAAGGGAGCCACAATATTTAAGTATATCTTTGATCTAATTTAAATTGGCATTAATGGGAAGATACTGAATTATCTTCTAAAAGTTTTATTTTTATGCTAGAATCCTATGGCTCTCAAAATTACTCTGCTGGAGGAAGACAGCAAAGCTGTATTTAAGGTGTCTCAAAATCATTTGCTTTGATCCAGTCCCAAATTATAAAAAAAAATTTTTTTCGAAGAGGTGTGTGTTGTTGCTTAGATTAGAACTCAACCAAGAGTAAGATTTTTTCACATTTTATACATCCGAGGCAATAGTCAAAATGTGGATAAGTGAAACCAGCTAAACTTTTTCTTTAAGTCTGATTCCTTGGACATATTTTTTTCTAGATGTCTTTGTTAAGCATTTAAAAACCATTGAGAGAGGACATAAAAAGATTTATAAATATTCTGTGAGCTATGCCGTTGATGTTAAAAACTTAGTTGTATGTTTATAATCAAAACATTTTCTATCCCTGTGTTTTAAGAATCTATTATGATCATTATTTTTTTTTGTCTCTGTATTTTCTTCAAATTTTCTTCTCTGTTTTAAAGTGTTT
The DNA here is from genome assembly GCF_011800145.1 of Mirounga leonina. Lineage (NCBI taxonomy): Eukaryota > Metazoa > Chordata > Mammalia > Carnivora > Phocidae > Mirounga > Mirounga leonina. Next base: position 6,819,133 of record NW_023270852.1, read on the forward strand.
CTTGAATCTGGTTTCATACATAGCTCCATTATTTTATAAGACTTTTCATAAAATTAACAAATGTGTTTTCTCTTTTCAGAACTGCTAAAGTGGCTTCTGGCCAGGAAAAACATCTTCTCTTTGAGGTACAGCCTGGGTCTGATTCCTCTGCCTTTTGGAAAGTAGTTGTACGTGTGGTCTGTACCAAGGTGAGAATGATAGAGACTTCCAACTCCGAACTTAAATTCTTTTGGTGATTAGAGCCCCATTTAATAGTGTGGTATAGTAGAAATTAATGTTAATAATTAGCAAATTATTTGCTAAAACATTTGTAAAGCTGAGGAAGACACAGTTTTGTTAGTGTTATTGCCCTCCAGGTTAACTGTTTGAATCTCATTGGTTATATAGTTTCATATAGCAGAGATTTTTATAATAAAAGGAGGTGGTAGTGACCTCTTATCCTTCTACCTCTCTTTTCGTATTTTAGCTGGCTATGGAATCCTAAGGTGACACCCTACTTAGCTCTAAGCTGACTGCTTAAAAAGTAGAGTTATCTTAGGAGATCATTTCTTTTAAGAAGAATAGTTTCATTCACTTAATAATTTAAAAATCCATTAGAAAGATTTGGGTATTTTTAGGTTTTGTGTTTTGTGTGGTTTTGGTTTGTTTTTGTTTTTAGAAATTTTTTGTTAGGGGCGCCTGGATGGCCCAGTCGTTAAGCATCTGCCTTCAGCTCAGGTCATGGTCCTAGGGTCATGGGATCGAGCCCCACATCGGGCTCCCTGCTCGGCGGGAAGCCTGCTTCTCCCTCTCCCACTCCCCCTGCTTGTGTTCCCTCTCTTGTTGTGTCTCTGTCAAATAAATAAATAAAATCTTAAAAAAAAAAAAGAAAGAAATTTTTAGTTATAGAATGGATTTTTCATCATTAGTGCATTGCCTTTTATTTGGTTTTTAAATTTTAGATAATTGAATATATCAACTATGCCAAAAAATATAATGGCAGCTGTCATAGAGTATGAGTAAGACTCATCCACCAATGGGTAGATTAGATAGGTGGTTATTAACCTTTTTGAGGCCACAGACCTTTTGTTGAAAATGAAGGAATGAATTTTACTAGGCCTTCTCCTACCCCAACTCCTGCCCTCCAACAAACAATAAAACCACCCATATGCATGTAACCAATAAATTAAGCATTCATGAATGCCCTGAATTCCATTCCTGATCAACCCATAAAGAACTACTGGGTAAGGATATTTTTTCTTTTGTGTCATGGACCCCGGGGGTTACCCAAATAATATGCCATGTTTTCCCAGTGGGTTGATTGCCAGTACTATGCTTTAAGTGTAGAAGGATTGATCATGGATTGATCAAATTAGATGTTCTAATCAATTTAAGTAGTAAAAGAACTTTAAAGAGTTGAGAGAAGCAAAGACAGATAGTAATTCCAGACTTTGCTAAGTGCCTGAAGGTGAATGGCACTTGTTGAAGTTTACAGTTGATTTAGAGAGAATACACAGCATAGTTTAATACCATTCAGCTGAGTCTATCCACACTAAACATTTACTTAGTTGATTATTTTTAAAAGTCCAAATGTTAAAGAGCAATATAATAGCTGTCAAAGAAACATCATTAAAAAATTTTGTATTATGTGTCACAGAGGTAGCTAATGTGGAACTAGTGTGGGCAGCAATGTAACTTTATGCTGTATAATGTGTTACAAATCATAGTAACAGAACACACATTGAAATACTGACAACTTGATCCAACATCCTGTTTATTATTTATACTTTGATTCCTAGACTCAAAACTTGTATACCAATCACATATTTTTTCTATTTTCTGGTTTTTTGCTTGTTTTGTTATTGGGTTTATATTGTATTTATGTTAAATTCACTAGGGTTTTTACAGTGTTATAAATACACATATTCTCAAAAGAACTCTGGGAATCTGCAACTTTTGACTTTGCAAAGGAATAAAGTAAAGAAGAAATGAAGAACTGAGCTAAAAACTTATAAAATCCATTCAAATAGGCTCAGTATCTCCCATAACCCCATCAGCTGCGAATTTACACTGCACATAATGTTCAGGACTATTTGAAAGTCAACTTCAAAGGACACAAGGGTGAATTTATAAGAACTCTAGTCACAAAGGTTTCTGAAAAACATGCATTCTGATTCCTTTTCTTGCCTTCTCCACAGTAATTAGCTCTCTGATCTTGTCACTTTTACCTCTACCGGGTTTCACTTCCAGTTTATCCATAAGACAAATTCCATGCCCTCTAGGAGACTGTAACTATAGTTCAGGCTCTTCTCATCCATATTACCTTAGATTCTGTGATTATTCATCATACCTCCAGACTCTTCTCTTAATTCTAAGATAACCTTTCTAAAGCACAGCTCTCCTCAGATCACTTTCCTGCTAAAAACTCAGCAGTTCTTCATTGGCTACAAAATAGTCCCAGCTCATTAACCTGGCATTCAAGGTCCTCTACAATCTACCAATCTTAGACTATCTTTTCTGTTTCATTTACCACTATCACCTTTTGCACTCCAGTCTTGCCAGGCTTAACTAATTGAAGACTGTAGAGCTGTTACTTTCCCACCTCGGTGCCTCTGCTCATTGAATTCCTTCAGCTAGAATGTCCATTCCTCTGTCATTTAAATTGCCATCAGTTACAAGTCAGAAAACTCCTGTTACACTACTTTAAAGAAAAACCCTATGTATTTTCTCACTTATTAAGAAACCCTGATACAAAGCAGCTCCTAGATTGGTTCATTCAAAAACCTAGCAGACCCCTCTTCTCAATTCATTGGATCACTATTAGCTCTTGTCCTCTTCTTATACACTGATCATGGGCCTGCATGCAATTACCATGATTGGTTTAGGTTAGACTAACCAGGAATGACTCGAGTCATTTTAGGGAGTGGTAGACACCAAAACAAAATCAGGGCTCTGCTGGTAATGAAAGGTGGGAATGGCGTGTGGGTAATCGGCTAATAGTTTCTGCCACATCTTTTTTTTTTTTTTAATTAACATATAATGTATTATTTGTTTCAGGAGTACAGATCTGTGATTCATCAGTCTTACACAATTCACAGCGCTCACCATAGTGCATACCTTCCCCAGTGTCCCATCACCCAGCCACCCTATCCCTCCCACCACCCTGCCACTCCAGCAACCCTCAGTTTGTTGCCTGAGATTAAGAGTCTCTTATGGTTTGTCTCCCTCTCTGGTTTCATCTTGTTTCATTTTTCCCTCCCTTCCCCTATAAGCCTCTGTCTTGTTTCTCAAATTTCTCATATCAGTGAGATCCTATGATAATTGTCTAATGATAATAGCATAATACCCTCTAGTTCCATCCACATCGTTGCAAATTCTGCCACATCTTTTTATTTCTGCATGGTTAAACTTGATGTCTCTTTAAAGATCCAACTCAAATACCATCTCATCCATAAAGTCTTCCTTAATAGAAATTATCTTGCCTCTTCTAAACTCCAGTAGCATTTTATTTATACTTCATAACTAAATTCTACATTAAGGATAAAATTATTTAGGGGCGCCTGGGTGGCTCAGCCGTTAAGTGTCTGCCTTCGGCTCAGGTCATGGTCCCAGGGTCCTGGGATCGAGCCCCGCATCGGGCTCCCTGCTCCACGGGAGGCCTGCTTCTCCCTCTCCCACTCCCCCTGCTTGTGTTCCCTCTCTCGCTGTGTTTCTCTCTGTCAAATAAATAAAATCTTTAAAAAAAAAAAAAAAAAGAATAAAATTATTTAGTTTCTAAGCTCCCTTAGTGGATAGTAAGCTCCTGAGGGCAGAAACTCTATCTAGATTCATCCTTGTATCTCTTATGGCCTATACTGCTTTGCACCTGGTAGGAACTCGATATATGTTGAGTGAACAAAAATCTGTAGAAGAAATACTCTCATTTTTTTTTTAAGATTTTATTTATTTATTTGACAGAGACACAGCAAGAGAGGGAACACAAGCAGGGGGAGTGGGAGAGGGAGAAGCAAGCTCCCCGCTGAGCAGGGAGCCCGATGTGGGGCTCAATCCCAGGACCTTGGGATCATGACCTGAGCCGGAGGCAGACGCTTAATGACTGAGCCACCCAGGAGCCCTGAAATACTCTCATTTTAAATGACTGGGATAGGTTGAAGTTTTCCTTGTTGATTGATACAGTATAATAGCTAAATTATATTCTCTCTCCCTCTTTACCTCATGAAGTACTCAGCTCATATCAAAGAGGCTATTATAAATTGTAGAGAGCTGTGGGAATATGAATAACAGGTTTCTGATCCCTTGGCATTCTGTTGCTCCTCTTTGGCAAATATAGAATTAATGTTTAAGATATTAATTTACTATTAGTCAAATTCTTTTCACCTCAGTATCTCCAACCATTACATCTGTATGTGACTAAATATCTTCCCTAAGATTCTAAATAGAAAGGCACAAGTATTAAAGACAGGGACGCCTGGGTGGCTCTGTCAGTTAAGCAGCTGACTTTTGATTTCGGTTCAAGTTATGATCTCAGGGGTCATGGGATCAAGACCTGCGTTGGGCTCTGCGTTGACAGAGTCTGCTTGAGATTCTCTCTCTCCCTCAGTAGGTAATCAAGAGTTCTCATTTGTGTAACTTTTCTTTATTTTAGATCTAAAGAAATGTTTTATTTGCATTCCATAGGTTCTTATTGAAAGAATCTATGAGAAGTCAGTGTTAACATTAGGAAAAAAAAAATTGAAATCCTATGTGAAAAACTGATTGAGAGGAAATTTCATATTTCTTAATCCTAAGCACCTAAACAATTGTACTATAACCTTCTGTATTTACAAAAAGACCTTATCTTGACTGTCATCTGCTATCATGATTATCCTCAAACAATATTTAATTCATTATAAAAAATAATCTAAATGATGTTTAAATGAAATATTTTGTGGGAATAATATTAGAAAAATTAATGAGTTAATTAAAATTATGGACTAAGATGGCTATTAAGAAACTTCATAAATTGTATCATTTTCATCCATCTTGTTACTTAGACCAAAACCTTGGCGCCAGCCATCCTCATCTTCTCTTTTTCTCTCCTATCCCACAGTCAATCCATAAGTGAATCGTGACAGGTTTCTCCTCAAAATATATTCAGAACCTGGCCAGTTTTCACCATCTCACTACTACCACCCAATTCTTAGTGACCATCATCTCTCACAAGGCTTATGCTAATAATCCCTTAACTGATCTCCCTGCTTACGCTCTTGCCCCCATTATTCTGTCTAGTCTCAGCACAACAACCAGTCTGTTCCACTTATAATCTGAAATGAAATCAAATCATATTAGTCCTTGGCTCAAAACTTTCCAGTGACTTCCCATGCACTTGTAATAAAAGCTAAAGTTATTACTATGATTAGCAAAGTCCTATACATTCTGTTTCCACCTCATCCCCCTAACCTTATCTTCTACTACTCTCATTCCCTCTCTCATTTAGTCCAACCCCCCTGCGCTCCTTGCTGGACTCCTTGTGCTCCTCACCAGGTGCGCTTCTGCCTAACAAGCCTTCACATTTCCTATTCTTCCAACCCGGAATGATCTCTCCCCCAGATACCTAAATGACCCATTCCTGCTCCTTTTCCAGTTCTTAAATATCACCTTCTCTGTGACGCCTTCCCTACAACCCTTCAGTATATCCTCTTCTCTGGTTAATCTTCTCCATAACACTTACTTCCATTTCACCTAATCTATGTTTTGTCTCTCCTACCCATAGTGTAACCTCCGTGAGGGCAGAGATTTTCATTTTATACACAGTAGGTCACCAGTGCCTAGAGCGGTGCACGCAGTACATAGTTACGTGCATAATACCCATATACTGGGTACTCAGTAAATATTTGTTGCATGAATCCTATGATTATAGTAGCTTAGTTTGATAAACCTTGCTATTAAATACCAAGTTCATAGGAATTATTCCCATATTTCTTCCAAACTGTGCAGCTTCAAAGGAAGATTGGTCTAGTTTCCTCAGCTCTGAAAGTCTGTTGTATAAACCTCTATAAATTCCGATCACCTTTAATTCTATATATTTGTCTTCTTTCTCACATACAATCTTTTATTACAAAGAATCTTACGTATATGCATCTCCATATAGATTTTACCTTCCCAAAATGTAATCAGTTTTAGGGATTGTTCCGCCATCTTCACAGTATGGAATCTGATTCATACTTGATTCTTAGTTTTTTCTCATTGCCTTCTCAAATAATAAACAGTTAATAAACATTAGTTACAACTATTATTATTTTCATTCCAAATCGAAATGTTGATATAATTTTTTTAATGCGTAACCTATCTACTTCACCTTCCCATGTGCCCAGTTCCATCAACACATTTCAAAACCTACTTTGTGCACAATTTTAAGGCCTTCTCTCCCTCTTCCTCATTCATTTCTTTGTAAATGTTTTCTGATTTTGTTTGTTCTGTTAACTTTGATATGTATTTAGTAGATTTCATTGCTTCTGTTCCCACAGTCTTCCATACCATCCCCTGTGCTAAAAAAAAGTCTTTCACATCGCTAGTCTGTCACTGATTACTTCAGGTTCTTTCAAGAACAGTACCCTCTCAACCCTACTCACTTTGGTCACTTCAAAAGAAAATATATGCCCCAATCTAGGACTCCCTAAGTTTTATGAAAGCAATATCATCTCTCCTTACCTCTTACCTCATGCTTGCCCCAAATATCTCTTCACATTAAGAATGTAAGCTCCAGGGATGCCTGGGTGGCTCAGTTGGTTAAGCATCTGCCTTCAGTTCAGGTCATGATCCTAGGGGCCTGGGATCAAGTCCTGCATTGGGCTCCTTGCTCAGCGGGGTGCCTGCTTCTCCCTCTCCCTCTGCCATTCCCCCGGCTTGTAGCTGTCTGGCTCTCTCTATCTCTGTCAAATAAATAGAATCTTAAAAAAAAAAAAAAAAAAAGAATGTAAGCTCAAGTGAGGACAGGTACAATCTGTAGGCCACTGGTTCCACTTCATAGTAAATGAATTTTTTGCCTAAAAAGGAGGGGAGGGCTTGCCAAAAAGCAAAATAGCCTCCTGGGAAGAATTCAACCACTTTTTGCTAGGATTTACTTTAATGTAATTTTCTTGCTTTAGTTTGGAAATTTTGGTATAAAATAGAACTTAAGATATTCAAGAAAACAATCAGTTGTTTCAGTTATAGTAGAATGGCATGTGGGTATTGGATTCAAATAAATCTTTTAGTTAAATTCTTTAAGAAATTAAAAAGAATTGTCAATACTGATCTCTAAAGTTCATTTTTTAGGTCTGGGAAAGTTGTCTAACCTCATCAACTCTAAACAGGGTGATGCCTAATCAACCCTACAGGGTTATTTTGAGTATCAAATGAGATAAATGTGTGCAAGTACTTTGAACTCCACTTCATTTGTTCAGACTCTTCCTCTCTTGTTAGGTAATTTGCAAACCTTGAAAACTTTTATTTGTTCCCCCTTTTTGGGAAAAATTGATCAGAGAATGGGGATGGGTGAAATAGGTGATGGAGATTAAGGAGGACACTTGTGATGGGTGTTGTATGTACTAAATTCTACGCCTGAAACATATTTCACTGTATCTTAACTGATTGGAATTTAAATAAAAACTTTAAAAAAAATGGCCAGAGAAATTATGAAATTTTTTTTTTTTGTATTTTTAGATTAACAAAAGTACTGGCATTGTAGAAGCATCACGGATCATGAACTTGTACCAGTTTATTCAGCTTTATAAAGACATCACAAGTCAAGCATCAGGAGTATTGGCCCAAAGCTCCACCTCTGAAGACCCTGATGAAAACTCATCATCTGTAACATCTTGTCAGGCTAGTCTTTGGATGGGAAGGTATATAATGCATAAGTACCGTGTTTCTCTTGTTTTCTAATATACAAGCTACTGAAATCTCAGTAATACTTTTGCTGGTGCCCTTGTGATGTCTTAAATCACATTACCTTTTATCTCAGTTGGTATTGTATCCCAGATCAGCTTTTGGATTATTCTTCAGGACGTTGTTAAATTGCTAAATTAAAGAAAAATTAAAGTGGCTCACACCAGCTAATGTTTCTCTCAACCCAGTTTCCATGAATGCACTGTCCGCTCTACATGCTTGCATTCAATGACAAAGGATATTAATATCTCTCTTATAACAGGTATTTATGTTATTAGACAATCAAAGCCCTTCAGGGTATTAGGTCTAAAAATCTGGCAAAATCATTCCAGTTTTCCTTTAAAATATCTGACTAATTGGAGCATTAAAAATTGTAAATATTGGCTCTAGGACTTGGCAGTCTATTCAGGAATGAACAAGTCGTTGGTGCACATACTGCATATGCCGAGTTACCGGAAGGAAATGAAGTCAGCCACAGTTTTCTTTGATGGCACTTGTTTACTCAAGCCTAATATATTATTGTTCTATCTAAACTTTTCCTTCTCTGTAATGCTCTTGGCATGTGGAAGCTTCCACCTGTTGCCATTTGACAACCATGACCATAATTTAAATTTGTAAATGCCTCATTGGAAAAAGTCTTACGTGGGTCCAGACATGTTGACATCCTGTCTTATTGTCATACTGAATGGACAGCAAAAATCTGTAGACCGCATTTTTTACCTTAAAATTAAGAATATGCATAGCAAGAATTTCTCTTTTATTGCTTGATTTATAGTTGCATTTTCTGGTCCATTCTTAACCAACAGGTTTCCAGTACTATACTGTAATACATTTGTATCTCCATTTATCATTTTCTGTTTATCTTTATAGGATTGTTTGGTTTTCTAGGTTTGGGCCGTACAAGTGGTACTGAAATGCCAAGTGAGTTTTAGAGCATGATAGGCAGTGTTTAGGCATTTCTTTTGTGTATTTTGTAAAGTTAATCTTGCATAAACAGTTGTCTGATTTTCTGCTTTTCTTCCTCTCCCTCTTCGGATGGTAGTTTTTTTGTTGTTGTTGTTTTGTCTTGTTTAAGTATCTTGAAAGCTGAGAATAGGATTTACCAGGATATTTAAACTCTGTGGTAGCAGATGAAATGAAAGGAATACTTTCTTCTTGTTTCAGTCATCTCAATGAAAGAGGTAAGGGTGTTATCCTTGGAAACTCAATGCCTGATTGGTAGGTTAGGGCTGCTTCTTGCCTTCGTATGTTTTTTGGTTTTTTGGTTTGGATACTCTAGTTCATAGAAAAACAGGCTTTTCAAGTTGAAGGGGATTTTAAGAGATATTTATTTGGATTAGTCTTATATCTGATGTATATTTTCATGAGTGGTTTACATTTATTGAGTACTTATAGTGTATTAGGCATTTTGATAAGTGCTTTACATGTATAAACTCATTAAATCCTCACAACAACCCCATGGGGATACAATTACTGGTCCATTTCAGATACACCGAGGTTTAGACAAATAAATGACATTGCTAGAAATTAGCCTATCTGAGATTCACATTCAGAGCAGGCTGGCAATACAACCATGCCCCTAACTTCTGCATTATTCCTCTCGTATGTGTAAAGATCTGTGGACTAGAATGCTTCTTAAACTTTGTATTCAGTGGTTTTGAGGAGGAGCTTGAGAGTCCATCAAGTTCCCACATGGTGTCACTGCTGCTAATCCACCAATAACACTTTGAGTAGTAAGACTCTTGCCACATTTCCAGCTTGTACTTGAACACCTGAACTTATGTGGGACTCACTGCCTCAGAGACACAAGCCTTTTCATACACAGATGGCTCTAATTACTGTGAAATTTTCCCTTTTGCATTATATTCCTCAGAATAGCCAAAATCTGATTCTCTTAAGTCAACATAGCACAGACTCTAGAACCAAATTGCCTGTGTTCAAATCCTGTCTCGACTGCTAACTGTGTGACTTTGGACAAGTTATTAAACTCTTTTTCCTCTGTTTCTTCATTTTTTTAAGAGAGGATGATAACAATAGTATCTGCTTCATAGGATTCTTGAGAGAGTTAAGTGAGTTGATGTATGTAAAATGCTTACAACAGTGCCTGGCATGTAATAATATGTAAGAGTTCACCATCATTATTTTTAAGTTACTACTGTATTCTACTTATTTCAGTGGCAGTGCGCTCTGGATCCTACCAAACAAATCTGTTCTCTCTTCAGCCCTTCAAATATTTGAAAACATTAATCAAATTCTCACTGGTCCTCTGTTCTGCAGGATGAGCATCCCCAGTTCCTTTGGCCTTTGTTAACATGGGTCTCTTTTATATCCCCGAGGCTTTCCTGGAAAATGCTTTATCTGTCAATATACCTTTCAGGGTAGAGGGCATAGAACTGAATACTCCATTCTACAAGTGGTCTAACAAGGACAACTAGAGCAGAACCCTTTCTCCTTCCTTCTTCTGGTTACTGTACTGCTAGGAAGGTAGCAAAAAATCAAGTGAACATTGTATAGTTTCCACTGGCTGCTTCTGTGTTTCCTGTTCTTTTACTTCTTTCCAGAGCAGTGCTCTTCTTCATAGCCCTCTAACCTTCAGAACATGTCCCTCTTTATGGATTCAGCTATAGTCTCTGCTACTGACACATAAGTCCAAATCCTTAGACATAAACCGTAAGCTGCTCAAAAGCAGAGACCCCAGTTCATCTGGGTCTGGTGCAAATGTAGCACCTAAGAGACCCTTAAACATTGAACTGAATATATCTAGAAAATGAGATGCGTGTCCATCTAGGTTTTCATTCAGTTTCCCCACTTCGATTCAGTGGCTGCCTTCTTTTGCCCATAGGTTTAACCTGTTACCACATCCTGACAATTTGTCTTTTGTAATGTCCCTTTACCGGGCCCTGATTATCTCCCAGGTGAATTGCTGAAGTAAGGATCTGATTGGTTTTCCTCCCTCTAGAATGTCCCATACTGCACTCCCAATTAGTCTTCCTAAAATATTATTTCAGTGGGGGTTCACTTTTCTTTTGATCAAACTCTGATTCTAGTTTGCCTATCAGAATAAGTTTAAACATCATATTTTGACATTCAAGGATCAGATTATCTCTGCTATATTTAAGCAGTCTTTTCTCTCAGTTTTCTCCCCAGAGCATCATGCGACCTTCTTGTTACACACACACTCCAGAGGTATTTTTTTTCCTACCTCCACAACTTCGTTTATTCACCTAGAATGTCCTCTGTCTGTCAAAGTTATGTCACTTTTCAACCTCATCTTTCCAACAAATTTGAAATACTCATTTGTTCCTTCTTAGCACTTACTACTTGCATATTTGACATTTGTTTATATTCTTTTTTATATTCAAATTGACAAATTTTATTTTATTTTTTTTTTAAAGATTTTATTTATTTATTTGAGAGAGAGAATGAGATAGAGAGAGAGAGCATGAGAGGGGGAAGGTCAGAGAGAGAAGCAGACTCCCCGCCGAGCAGGGAGCCCGATGCGGGACTCGATCCCGGGACTCGAGGATCATGACCTGAGCCGAAGGCAGTCGCTTAACCAACTAAGCCACCCAGGCGCCCCCAAATTGACAAATTTTAAAGTGGTATTTCAATGTCTTGTATATAGTAGTATAAGCACAGCAGGGAATAAAGCCATGCCAGAGATATACCTCCTGCCTTTAAGAAGTTTATGGTCTAGTGGCTATACTTTGAAACATTTTGTGTTTGCATAATTATGAAAGTAATACATGCTTAATGAAGAAAACCTAAAAATTGTAGAATAGCATGAAGGATAAAAGCAAATTAAAATCACTTTAAGAAACATTTATTGAGAACCTAAGACAAACTGCCTGTATTCAAAGAACTTAGAGTTTGTAGGTAGACCAACCAATTAGCAGCCAATTAAAATGCAATATTTAAGTCCTTTAATTGAGGCAAATGTTGGTTTTGAGAGTAGAGAGAAGATATTTTGAGCTGAGTTACTGAGGTTAGGGTTTACCAGACTCATAAGGATATTCCAGGAAAGGAAAGTACCATATGCAAAGGCACTTGATTCACTCAGGGGCACTCTACACTGAGGATGGAGTAGAAGGTTCAACATCTCTTCCCAAGATGAAAGAGCTCCTTAAGGACAGAGAAAGACAGGAAGCAAACTTCCTACCTTTTGTATTTCCTGTAGCACCTGATTATTAAGACTAAGTTATTCTTTCATTTGTATGCCCATTATCAGCATCAGCATGGTACAGTCCAAGGGCAAGGTCCATATTCTAGAGAGTTTTGTATCCTGCATGGCAAGTAAATCTTCTAACAGTTGAATTCATTTATATAAATGTGATATGATTAAAATCGGCTATTATTTTCAGAAAGATCTGAATATTTCCAGTTTTTGTTTGTATATTCTTTTTAATCTTCACAGTATTTATCTACTATCCAGTTTTTCTTTATGGAATTTGTCCCTCTGTGTACTTCTTCCTTAAATACATTTGTTATCCCTAAGATTTAGTCTGATTTTGCATGCAAGTCCTGTTTTGCTTTATACTGAGGGTATATAGATGTTTGATAATGCTTTCTAAGGCAATGGAGACAAAGTTTAAAGCATAATGACAACAGAGAATATTTATGTTCCAGCTCAGTTTTCACATTGCAGGGTGAAGCAGCTGACTGATGAGGAGGAGTGTTGTATCTGTATGGATGGTCGAGCTGACCTCATCCTGCCTTGTGCTCACAGCTTTTGTCAGAAATGCATTGATAAATGGTAAGTTATCTGCTACCCTCATGGGACAGGCAAAGGTCAAATGGGAAAGTGTATATGAATAAACTCCCAAAAAATACAAAAATATTGTAGTTAAGTATAAGAAATTTTGTTCTTTAGTACTCTGAATTGTACGACATGCTTACTCCTCTGGTTAAAAATATTTTTATATTTAAAGTTTATAAAATGTGGCAATGTGTCTTAGTTCTGGCAGTTTACTTTTTTGTGCCTGACTTGAGTCCAGAATCACAAGCTTCCCTTTTTCTTCATTTTTCTCCTTATTTCTATATTTTTCTTCTATATGACTAAAAGGAATAATATGAATCCTTGAATATTGATTATTGGACCTGGAGGGAACTTTAGAGATCAGCTAGTCAAGTTCATTATTTTACAAAATAAGAATGAAGCATTTAGGTGAATTTATAATTAACATACAATAAACTACATATATTTAAAGTACAATTTGATATGTTTTAACACATGTACATACCCATAAAAAAATTACAATCCAGATAATGAACATCACCCCAAAAGTTACTTTGTGCCCCACTGTAAAGTCTCCTTTCCAACCCTTCCAGTCCCCAGATAACGACTAATCTGCTTTCAGTCACTATAAAATAATTTGGATTTTCTAGAATTTTTATAAATGAAATCATACAGCATGTGCTCTTTTTTTCATTCAGTATAATTATTTTGAGATTTATCCATATTGTAGCATGTTATCAGTAGTTCCCCTTTTTTAAAATATTTTATTTATTTATTTTTAGAGAGAGATAGAGAGCGTGAGCGGGAGGAGGGGCAGAGGCAGAGGAAGAGGGAGAGGGAGAGAATCCTGATCCCACGACCCTGAGATCATGACCCAAGCCGAAATCAAAAGTTGGATGCTCAGCCAACTAAGCCACCCAGGTGCCCCACAGTAGTTCCCTTTTTTGTTGCTGAGTAGTATTCATTGTATGATATACCACAGTTTATTTATCTAGTCACCTGTTATGGACATTGGGTTGTTTCCAATTTTTGGCTATTACAAATGAAGCTGCTATATACATTTGTGGACTGGTCTTTTTATGGACATATATTTTGTTTTTTTCTTAAATACCTAGAAGTAGAATATCTAAATCATATGGTGGGTATATGTTTAACTTTTTAAGAAACTGCCAACTGTTTTCCAAAGTGGTTTACCATTTTGCACTCCCACCAGCAGTGTATGAGTTCTAATTGCTCCACAATCTTGCCAATACTTAGTAGTGTCAGTCTCTTTTTTTTTTTTTTTTTTTTTTCATTTTAATTCCAATTCCGGTGTAGTTAGCAGGAGTGTTAGTTTCGGATGCAAAATATAGCAATTCAACAGTTTCATATACTATTCGGTGCTCATCAAGATAAGTTACTCTTAATCCCCTTCACCTGTTTCACCCATCCCCCCACCCACCTCTTCTCTGTTAAGTATGGTCAGTCCTTTTAATTTTAGCCATTCTAATAGATGTGTTGTGGTATCTCATTGTATTTATAGTTTGTATTTCCCTACTGACTGATGATGTTAAGCATCTTCTTATATGCTAAATCTGTATGTCTTCTTTGGTGAAGTGTCCATTCACATCTTTTGCCCATTTCTTTATTGGGTTGTTTTCATATTAAGTTTTAGAATTCTTTCTGTGTTATGACTACATGTCCTTTATCAGATACTTGACTGGCAGATGTATTCTCCCACTTTCTGATGTGTCTTTTCATTCTCTTAAGAATGTCTTTGAAAGAGTAGAAGTTTTTAATTTTGATGAGGTCCAGTTTATCAGTTTGTGATTTATGCATAGTGATTTATCTAAGAAATCTGTCTAACCCAAGGTCACAAGGATTTTCTTCTATTCTTTGGGAAGTTTGATAGTTTTAGGTTTTACATTTAGGTCTATGATCCATTTTGAGTTAATTTTTTGTATATAACATGAGGTACCAATTAAAATTCTTTTTTTGTCTATGGCTACCTGGTTGCTCCAGCACATTTTATTGGAAAGACTATCTTTTCTTCACTAAATTTCCCCTTCACCTTTATTGGAAATCAGTTGTTGAAATACACGTAGGTCTGTTTCTGGACTCTGTTCCATTGATCTGTTTATTTCATACCAATACCACACTACCTTGATTAATGTAGCTTTCTGAGTCTGAGTCTTAAAATCAGGGAGTGTTAGTTCTCAAACTTTATTTTTGTCAAAGTTGTTTTTGGCTATTCTAATTCTTTTGCATTTCAAAGTGAGTTTTAGAATCAGTTTGTCAGTTTCCACAAAAAAAGCTGTAAGGATTTTGGTTGGAATTGGATTAAGTAAATAGATCGATTTGGAGAGTGTTGACTTCTTAACAATAATTGGGTCTTCCAGTTCACAAACACAGTATACATCTCCGTTTATTTAGGTCTTCTTGCATTTCTCTCATCACTGTTCGTAGTTTTCAGTATTGCGTATCTTTGACAGATTTATCCCTAATTATTTTGAATTTTATACTATTTTAAATATATTTATTTCAATTTCTGATCATTTGTTGCTAGTATATAGAAATACATTAGACTTTTGTGTATCAAATCTTGTATTCTACAAACTTTTACTAAACCCATTAACTAGTTCTGACAGCTTTTTTGTAGATTCCATAGGACTTTCTTGAATGTCTGAACATCCTTTTTCAAAGATATTTTTTCTGGATATAGAATTCTAGACTGATACTAGTTTTTCTTTCAGTGCTTTAATGATGTTGCTCCACCCTCATTTTTCTTGCCTTGTTTCCCATGAGAAATATGCTATCACGTTTATCTTTTTTCCTCTGTAGGTAATGTTGTCCTTTTTTTTTCTTTTTAAGATTTTATTTGTTTGAGAGAGAGAGAGAGAAATCATGGGGCTGAGGGGGGAGGGAGAGGGACAAGCAGACTCCCTGCTGAGCACAGAGCCCAACTTAGGGCTCAGTCCCAGGACCTTGAGATCATGACCTGAGCTGAAACCAAGAGTCGGAGGCTTAACCAATTGAGCCACCCAGGCACCCCCAGTAATGTTGCCTTTTTTCCTCTGGCTGCTTTTAAGGGGTTTTTCTTTATCATTGATTTTGAGCAGTTTAATTATGATATGCCTTCTAGTAGTTTTCTTCATGTTCCTTGTGTGTAGGCTTCATTGAGCTCCTTGGATTTGTAGGTTTATTGTACCATCAATTTTTAAAAATTTTCAGCCATTATTTTCTTAAATATTTTTTTCTGTCCTCTCCCTTCTTCTGGGAAATCATTTTCTCTGTATTTCATTTTGGATAGTTAAAATTGCTATGTCTTTTCAAATTCACCAGTCTTTTTTTCTGCAATGTCTAACTTGTTATTCATCCCATCCAATTTATTTTTTACTTCAGACATTATAGTTTTCATGTCAAGAAGTTTGATTTGAGTTTTTTGTTTTTTGTTTTTTGGGTTTTTTTTAAGATTTTATTTATTCATTTGACAGAGAGAGACACAGCGAGAGAGGGAACACAAGCAGGAGGAGTGGGAGAGGGAGAAGCAGGCCTCCCGCGGAGCAGGGAGCCCGATGCAGGGCTCAATCCCGGGACCCTGGGATGATGACCTGAGCCGAAGGCAGATGCCCAACAGACCGAGCCACCCAGGCGCCCCTGATTTGAGTTTTTAAAACATCGTCCGAGTCTCTACTTCATCTGTTTGGTCTTTCCTCTAGTTTTTAATACATAGAATACAGTTATAATAACCATTAACTTTCTTGCCTGCTAGTTCTAACATCTGTGTCCGCTCTGGATTGGTTTTGATTTTTTTTCCTCTTCATTTGGGGTTGTATTTTTCTGTTTCTTTTTATGCCTGGTAGTTCTTGACTGGGTGCCAGACATTGTGAATTTTACCTTTTTGGGTACTAGATATTTTTGTATTCCTATAAATATCCTTGAGCTTTGTTCTGGAATATAGTTACTTGGAAACAGTTTGATCCTTTTGGGTCTTGCTTTTATGATTTGTTAGGACCAGAGCAGTGTTTAGTTGAGAGCTAATTATGCCACACTAATGAGGCAGGACGCTTCAGAGTACTCTGCTCAACGCTCCAGGAGTTATGAGGCTTTCCAGTCTGTCTGGTGAGAGCAGGCAATATCCCAAACCCTGTGTGAGTTTTGGGTACTGTACCTTCAAATCCTTTTGGGTGATTCCTGAGCCTCAAGTAGTTTCCTCACATGCGAACATACTCTAGGGGGACCTTCAGTAGACTCCAGAATTCTCCCTTTGTGCAGCTTTCTGCACTTAAGTACTTCAGTACTCTGCCCTGTGAACTCTAGCTGTCTTAGCCTCCTGAGAGTCTCAGCTGTGTCTCTTCAACTCAGAGAGTCTGCCAGGCCCCAAGTGGGCTTCTCCTGCTTGCTCCGCAGCCTAAAATCTCTCAAGGCAATAAGCTGGCGATATTATAGGGCTCACCTTCTTTGCTTCTCATCCTCAGGGATGATTGTCCTGTGTTGTCGATGATGTCCAGTGTTGAAAGCCTTGTTTCATGTATATTTCCAGTGTTTTAATTAAGTGGGAAGATAAATCTGGTCCCTACTGGCCAGAAGTTGACTCTTAAAATTGTGACTTTTGTGCACAGAAGAGAACATATAATTATCTTAATAAAATATCTCTGAGGAACCAGAAATGAATCTGAATAATATATGCCAGCTCTAGCTTTCACATTCAGTTTTTGGAACAGATTTCTAAATTTTTGTACAAAAGCCAAAGAGTAATTGATACAATTTAATTACTTTAGTCTCATATTTCACTGAGAAATGAAGAGAAAAACATTTTCCCTGCATGACGTGTTTCTGGATCAAATATGGTATTTTTGAAATTTCCAAAATAATATTTGTCGAGACAAAAAAAAAAATCCCTTCGGAAAACATAATCTCATTCAAGTGATCATATGTAAGTTCTTTCCCTATCAGAAAAATTATTCTGCTGTAAGGTTCATCTTCTATTTTAAACCTTGAAAGCTTCCAGTCCCTTGTTTGTAGCTGCAAAAGATAGGGGAAAACTTAAATGTCCTCTGCAGGAGACTAATTAAATGAATTATGGCCTATCCATACAGTGTTATGTTTAAAAAGAACCGATAGCTCTAACATGTACTGCTACAAATGGCCTATAAGATATATTGGCAAGTAAAAAAAAGCAGTACTATATATATACACACAAGTCTAATCATGCTTAGTCTATTTCTAAAAGAATATGTAAGAAACTACTAACAGTAGTTGCCCCTGGGGTAAGAATTAAAGATTGGGGTGGAAAGAAGAGATTTATTTTTCACTGTATACTTTTATTGCTATTTACTTTTTTTAAACCATGTACATGTATTACTTTTCAAACACACCTGTTTTTTTAAAAGAAGAAAAAGAAAACAAATTGTTCTTTATTTGACTTCTCTGATAGGAGTGATCGACACAGGAATTGCCCTATTTGTCGCCTACAGATGACTGGAGCAAATGAATCTTGGGTGGTGTCAGATGCACCCACTGAAGATGATATGGCTAACTATATTCTTAACATGGCTGATGAGGCAGGCCAGCCCCATAGGCCATGACCTTGGAGTGAAGGTCTTCTGTTGCTATTATGAGCTACAAACATTTTGGTCACGGGAGAAGAATGCAGGGATATTGTTGCACAGACACAGACATCAATTTTCCCTACCCTCTTATTTTCGCTATTCTGACAATTGTTCCATTTCTTTTGATAGACTTTCCATGTCTTCCATTTATAGTAAACTAAAATTTGCTACTGTTTTAGACCATATTTTTCTATTATTTATCTGTTCTAATATATATTAGAACTAATTGCTCTTGAATTCTTTGCTGAGGTAACAGCAATACTTCCAGAGGCTTCTGAAACACTGTTTTTCAGGGCAGGAGTATTCTGGAATCTATGTAGTTAGGTTTAAAATAAACCTTGAATGTCAAAAAATTGTAGCCATCTGAGAGAAAATTTGAAGTGACTGAAAATGTAGAATACATCAAAGTGCATGTTACTACTTAAATTAGTCTTTCTGCTGGAATCTAAGGAGTGTGTATGCCCCCTTGTGGTTAATTATTGCTCCTTTAATAATTTTTACTTGAAATGATCCACAGTTATTTCATAACTTTAGCAGTGTGTTTTGGAACTACATGTTTTTTACTCAAGTCTTTTTTTTTTTTTTTTATGCTGTATAATTTGGGTGAGGACTATAAAGCTGGGCATGATTTTGCCTTGTAAATGGATTTCTGCTGGGGAATCTTGGCTGTTCTGGAAATGCTTTCCCACAGCTAGGAAACTGTTCTAAGTAGCTTTTGATAATGCTCATGCATCTTGGAGTTTCAGAAGGAAATTTTTCTTCATCACAGATCCTGAATTTTACATTTTCAAATTATGATAAATCATTCAATATTGGTTCATGGTGCTTTTATTTTCTTAACTTGAAGGCATCTTTCTGAGGTCTCCAAGTCTTCAAATTTCTAATATTATTAAGAGAGAAAATAGGGTATAGCCTTTTAAACATATGTACAATAAACACCTCTGAAAATTAGGAGATAATTTGGCTTTCTGCTGTTTCACTGTACTTCCTTTGAAATACTGAGAGAGTATAGTCATAATGGAATTATGATTTTCAGTGATATTTCATTTTTTTTAATTTTGCTTATAAGATAAAATTTTTGTTTTATGTTAAGCATTAACATTTTAGCATATAATAAAACTAGAACCTGATGTCTCCTTTAAAAGGTATGTTAACATTCCATGTAACTTTTCTGACTTTTTATTGGTAGGTTGCAGATATTACTATTTTCCAAAATACCAAAGTATACAGTTTAAGTTGCTGCTTATTGATGACAGAATTTTTGGATACTAGGATTTTAATAGGCATGCAAATTAAATAATTGATTTCTATAAAAAATGTCTGACCAAAGGTAGCTTGATTTTACCCAAAAAATATTGATAACTAATTGGTTGACATTTCTGATGGGGACAGCTCAGTACCAAATAGCTAAACACTCACTATGGATGTTTATACAGGCAGGGTACCAGGGGCTCTATCATATCAACCTGGCAATGCACTTGATGGTTTGTGTGACCTTAAAAAAGTCCCTTCTGCTGCTTTGTAGGTTCTTTTAGAAACTGAGATTTCATCTGTGGTGTTTTCATATTTTATTTCAGCAATAGAACTTTTTTTTTTTTCAGGTAAAATCTTACTCAGAAGCCCTGCACACACATGCTATACCCCTCCCCCCACACACACACACTACCCCTCTATGTGAGTCATGTTTTATTAATATAAATTTCCTTATGTAAACTTTATATACCATAATAAATATTATAAAGTCAGCCAATAAAAACATGTATAAATGCATTGGCGATATCCAGGATATTGGAATTTAGTGAGTAATATAGTTGTATGATGGGAGTTGTTTTTTAAATTAATTTTTTTTCAAAAAAAATTTTTTTAATTCAAGTCAGATTTGCAGAACCTTGACTCTCCTCCATGAAGTCTTAGTATTCCATGGGACATATTTTGAAAACTTTAGGATAGATGATCTCTGAGATCTTTTTCCACCTCTAAGATTCTAAATTGTCCTTTTGGATTAGACTTGCTGAGTCTAACTCATTGCCTAATTGAAGAATGTTTCTGAAAATGAACAAAGTTGCTGTACATGTTTTTGGATCTTTCCAGGCATAGCCTATGATCTTATCCCCCGGAATCCTTCATCTTTCAAGGAATTATTTAACAGTAAACCCAGAGAGACTCGATGTTGCCCAAACCTTTTTACTTTCCAATATGAGCTCCAGGATACTATCTGGTCTACTGTGAAATAGAAAGTGTTTTTATTAGTCTTATTAAATAAATGAGCACAGTTTTTTGCCCACTCCATTAAACTGGGTGATAATTCTTTAGATGTGAATGTTACATAGGTTCTACTATTACAACTAATCATAAAAGTTGTAAATTTGTTTAATGGATGAAATGTACACTTTTTGTATTCTGTACAGCTTTGTCTTTTCCAAATATGAAGTACTTAAATGTACTTACTAAGATAGGAAATATGATGTGTGCCTTGTAGGATCTGTGAAATGTTTTCATGAAGTCTAAAGAATTTGTTTTATAAGTTATGAAGTTTTCCCTATCCTAACTCAGTAACAAGAAGTTTACTCATACTGTAATGCTATAGAACTTTAGTTTGAGAAAATGTACTTGACTGGGTACTGAATTTAGAAGCTGAAAATAATAGTATCTGCTTTATTCTTAGGACAAACTGATATATTGTGCAATAAATAATCTTTAGCAAGTAAATTTTAGCTCACTGGAGAGACTTTTTTCTTACATAGTTTCACATTGTTATATACTAAATGTTTATATTCCTTAGAGAACTATTTTGTATTGTGCTCTGGGGAGTTGTAATGTTTGTGTGCTATGTTTTAAAATTCATTTCAAATTGGATTCAATTTCCTTATACCTGATATATATCTGGGTTATAAGGCTGCTTGAAAATATCTTTTGGTTCCGTGATTTTTAACATTGGAAAGTTGGATTCATTAAAAGGCAGTCTGAAGAATTTGCATTTTTAACTGTTTTTTTTCTTCATTAGAAAAAGTAAGACAAGCTTACTTTGTCTATCCAGGAATAAGAAAACTATTTGGAGATTAGGGAAATCAGCTGATCACCCACATTATGATGGGCAACATAATGACAATATGATATAATATATATAATATATATACAATATAAGTCTATATATATATATATACAATATAATATAAATAGTTGACAACAGACTTTCATTTGTTCTCATGTCTTTTTACCCTGTTGGACAGTAAAAAATAACAGATAAAATACTCCACCCTATATTAGTTTTAATGTTTACTTGTAAAATCATTTCCAAAATTAAAGAATATAATTAGAGAAGCAAGGTAGAATCTTAGTGCTGAGAAGAGGAAAGCCACTTATAAAAAGGAATGGTAGTTTATAATTGAATTTGCTGATGTACATCATCTTGAAGAAGTACACATTTTGGTATCAAGAAACATAAAAGCCTCCTCAGAGATATATTTTGATAATCTTGCAGCTGTTTATAGCCTTACTCTCTGGCATCCTCGATCTTTCTGATAAAATACTTATTTAGTATTTTATCAGAAAGTATTTAGTATCTGATAAAATACTTAAAATTTCCAAGAAACTATGTTTTTCTGATTAGTGTTCCTTTCATTGCAGTTAGTTACACTTGTTCTTTATAACAGTCATAGTCAGGTATCGAGTGCTTAGGTATATTACCAACATACCACCTTCAGTCGTGTCTACAAACCCCAAAAAAGATGAATATTGTTTCACTCGGAAACAAGTAAAGAGGAAGCCAGAAGGATGTGCTTGCAACTGTGCTTTAATCCAAGATAAGAGGAAGTAAAGGCCCGGGACAGGCCTTGGTACATACCAACCCAGGAGCTGTGATTTGTTTTCATGTGGCAAAGAGCAATGTCATTAATCATTTCAACAATGCAGTTTGAAGTAACACATACATGAACTTGAGCCTTTTAGAGTAAGGGATACATGCCTCAAAATTTGTTCTTTCAGAAACATGAGCTAGTCAATATGTGTTCTGAGGACCTCTAAAGGGGTGTCCCTGAAACTTTTTCAGGAGGTCTAGGAGGTCAAAACTCTTTTCATAATAATGCTAAAAAATTATTTACCTTTTTATTTTCATTCTCTCACAAGTGGACATGGAGTTTTCCAGAGGCTACCTGATGTGTGATATTGCCACAGATTGAATAACGAAGCAGATATGAGAATTAAGCTCTCTTCTATTAAGCCAGATACTTAAAAGATTTGCAAAATTAGAAAACTCTGCCACTCCTCTCACTAATTTTTTTGTTTTGTGACCTATACTTATTTTTCATTAAAAAGTTATTTATGGTAGGGCGTCTGAGTGGCTCAGTCATTACGCGTCTGCCTTTGGCTCAGGTCATGATCCCGGGGTCCTGGGATCAAGTCCCACATCGGGCTCCCTGCTCAGCAGGAAGCCTGCTTCTCCCTCTCCTCCTCCCTCTGCTTGTTCTCTCTCTCTCTCTTTCTCTCAAATAAATAAATAAACAAAATCTTTAAAAAAAAAAAAAAAGAAAGAAACATGAGCTAGTGTACATTTGCCTTTGATTCCAAGTGTGAACACAAAAGAAAGTAGGGATTTACCGCCCCCCTCCCCCAAAAGGCCAATTAGGTACAAAGATGTGATAAAAGTGCAAAGCGCTATTGAAAAAGGTGTCTGAAAAGTTTGCAGGACTGGTAAAATCAAACAAGTGTTAGCTGAATAGACTAAAGTAATATCCAGGGAAAAGGAACACAGGTGGCTTTGCTCAGGAACTGTCCAGAGCAGAAGTTAGAGGAGAAAGATAGCAAAGGTTTACCTTCTGGGTCTAATGAGCTTCACTTTAAAAATTTTGAGTATTTATTGTGAATGTCATCCATGTCTGAGTCTTAGTAAAAGATAAATTAGTAGTTATTATTGATAACTTTTCATGATGCCCCATCTTTTTTTTAATGTTTTTATTTCAATATAGTTGACACACAATGTTACATTAGTTCAGGTGTACAACGTAGTGATTCAATTTCTCTATACATTATGCTTTGTCACCACAAGTATAGCCAGCCACCATCTGTCACCATACGGTGCTATTACAATATTATTGACCATATTCCTTATGCTGTGCCTTTTATTCCTGTGACTTACTCCATAACTGGAAGCCTGTATCTCCCACTCCCCTTCCTATGTTACCCATCCTCCCACCCCTTCCCTCTGGCAACCGTCAGTTTGTTCTCTGTATTTATTGGTCTGATTCTGCTTTTTGTTTGTCTATTCATTTGTTTTGTTTTTCTTTAAATGGTATTAACTTGAAATCATTTTAAATTATTGAGCCACAGTCCTAACAGACTTTATTTAATAACTAAAAATAAATACTTGGTACAGATAAAATGACAATGAAAAACTGTACAATAATTGCTGTGTTAGGACAAATGTGTACAAATGGGGGTTTTTCAAAAATAATGCATAAGATATGCACGGTTTTCAGTCAATTTCATCATTGGCTGGAAGAGCACACATGTCTGCCTAATAAAAAGACTACATTTACTGTTCTGTATGCTAAGTTAACCAGTGGAGGGGATGAGCATTATAAAGTCACAGGACAAGACAATCTAAAATCAAATAAGCGTCTTCACAAGCAAAAATAGAGTTCTTCTAAGTCTATAATAATTCAGAAGGGCTTCTCATAATCTGCATTTGCCCACAGAAATAGACAGAAGGGTCTTAGAGCAACTTGTTGACTACTTGGAGCACGTGTCCTTAAAAAGTTGCCAAAAGAGAAATTCATTCAGTTATTCAATGTACATTTATTGAGCACCTACTATGTACCAGGCACTAGTAACACAGATGAAGAGTATATTGGTAAAGCTTAAATTCAGATTGGTCTTAAAAAATGCTTTCTGATGAATCACTAAATTCTACCTCTGAAACTAATAATATATGTTAATTAATTGATTTTAAATTTAAAAAAAAAAAATGTTTTCTACCTGGCCCCTGGGACCACTTATATCTTCTGAAGAAGTCTGCATGTTAGATAAGGGAGAAATTACACCTTCAAAAAAAAAAAAGCAGAGGTTATAGTGATAAAAAAAAATCTAACCGTTGTGAGGCCTAATGGAATAGTGGGGAAAGGACTGGATTAGGAGTGGGGAAACTAGTTCTGGTCCTATTACTTATTATCTTTGTAACCTCAAGCAAATTTCACCTCTCTGGCCCTAACTCTTCATAAGTAAAATGGTAATTGGGCTACAATCAGAATATTGGAACCAAAAGGAACAGAGATCATCTAACCCTATGTTTTCCACAGTCCTTATAGTTCAAATGAAAATACAAAGAAGGCCCAGTGTAACAGTGATGACAGCAGAGTTGCTTTGAAGAAGGCAGCACCCAGAACCTCCCCCAGCCCTGGAGGGGGATTCACAGAACAACATTTGAAAACCACTCATCTAGTCCAAACCCTCACTTTTCAGATGAGAAAACCAAGACACAGAATAGGAGCAATTGGTTCAGTGTGCACATTTGGCTTCCAAAATAGAAAGGAGGGTGGAGGGCTAAATAAAACAGTGTAAGAAATTCATAAAAAATGCAAATTGTCAAGAAGGAAGTTTTCTATTTTAACTCTCTCAAAGTAGTTCCTTTATGAAAGGGAGCTTTGAAATTGGTTTTGCTTAAGGCAGCCAGCCAGCCAGAGGCTGAAATGAACAACTACCAACTAGCCTGCAGGGTCTATAGAGGATTTTGGCAGAAAACCACACAGACCTCATGTCAGTAGGCACTGGACCTTGGAAGATCCTGGCCCCAACAGTGCAAGCACTAGCAGTTTCAAGAGAAATATGTGGAAAATTTGGAATGAGTACAGACAAGTGTCCAGCTCCCAAATCCCCAAGGAGGAGTCACCATCTATTACTCAGAAATACTGACAGAAGTGGGCATGCTAGATCTTAAAAGTGAACGGTGCAACCAAAATCACTAGTTTGAAAGTTCTTTAGAGGCATCCTCTCCAAGGAGGACCGTCCTAGTTTGGTATCTTGACCGCTGTTAATCACAGCAGACTTGAAATTAAACCAAAAAGTTAAAATGCATGTCCACTGCTGGACCTATTGGGTCAGAGCTGTGATCTCTTCTGATTTCATGGCATCAGACAGGAAGCTGAGCTCATTGCATAGGGTCTCATATCGGAACGCCATCCGGATCTGAGCAACATTTGTCTTTCGAATATCATTTCCTTCAGGTCCTTCTTTATAATAATTTTGTCCCAGAAACTTTTGCTTCTCCTGTAGAACCAGAGAAGTACAAATGAAACCATAAACCTTAGGTTCACTTTCTGTATTCACACGACAGCTTTGACATTGGCCACACCAAATCAAACCAGTGCCCCTGAAGCTGATCCTCTACCATGACATGGCTCCCCATGGGGTTCTTAAAAATTCCTCCTGGCTTCTGTGTCCTCAAGGATGTCACCCTGACACCCACATTCATTCCCTTCATTTCTGACTATGCTTTCCTTGATCAGGAGACAAAAATAAGACCCCCAGTGCTGCTGGCAATAAAGAAGGCATGATGAAGGCGTGAAGACTGAGTCCCTCCTGAGAGCCGACAGGGGCAAACAGGTGTTTCTGGGGAGGCCCAGTCTTAGGAAGCAGGTCTGCACAACTGAATCTTGAACCTTAGCTCTTGTCTGCCTGAGCATCCAATAAGAGCAGCACCAGTGCAGCCTCTTCCTGTACCAGTGACGTCACCCAGGGGAGGGCCCCGGCAGCCTAAGACACCGCGTTCTCAACCCTGGCTCCATATCAGATCACCTGGGAAGTTGTACTTACTGATGCACCGGTTCCATCCCTACGATTTTTCATTCAATCTAGGTACTACTCACTCTCCAAGAAATACTAAGTGCCTTTATGTGCCAGGGACTATTCCAGGCTCTAGGGATATAATGCTGAAAAAAACAGTCTAATGGAACTCCTGTAATGGAACTCACATTCTAGAAGGAAAGACAGGAAAACATAACTACATATTACAATGTCAGTAGTAATAAACGTTATGAAGGAAAACAGATAAAAAGGATAGAGACTGATGGCAAGTGGGGGGCTACTGTAGAACGGTGATCAGGGAGGGCCTCTCAGAGGAGGTCACGTTTGAAGAGAGCTCTGAAAGGGTCAAAGAGCAGCCTTGAAAATTCAGGGGTCTCCCCAGGTTTCTCTAGGACCTGAGTTTCAGTGTGACAGACACCCTGCTTGTTGTGTTCACTGATCTCAGTGCCTAGAAAGTGCCTGGCCTGCAGCGGGCGCCCACTGTACGTGTGTGGCAGGGACAGGGGGGACGGAGGGCAGCACCGTCACGGCCCGTACCTGATGCGAGAGTCCGCTCTGCAGCACGCTGTTCCTGGCGATTTCACACAGGTCACACGTGCTCAGCTTCCACACTTGAGCTGCAATTGCATATTCTTCCATAAGGGCTTCCTAGATCCCCCCGAAAGTAAATGTATTAGATGGTAGGATATCCCTTTCAATCCTTCACATATCTCCAAAGCTAGAAACCTCAGACAGACATTGCAGATTTAATTTTTCCTTAATGTCTGGCACCCGGATAACCGAACAACATTCCCACCCCACGCCCCTTAAATGATGAACTCCTAAGAGCATTTTGGGCAAATTCTCGGGTTTCCCAAGAGAGCTATATCAAAGAACACCTCCACATCGATTTGTTGACCAGCACATGTTTGAAGCCCTGTGTCAGTCATGCGGATGCCTGCCTCGGTCTGCGACAGTCTCCCTGGTCATGCACATGTTAAGTACATGCCCTATAGCTTTGCTTTTTATTGGACATCATTTTCTTAAGATTGTCCAAAATCAAAGTTAATCCAAGTAAAGTATGAAGAGCAGAGATGGAACATAAAATAAGAATGAGAAATGATCAGGTAGTGAGACAGTAATCGCAAAAGGATTTAGGTTTGAGTTGTGCTTTCACTTTATCTCCTAGGATATGAGATGTCTGCGGTTGATCACAAGCTCTTCTGTTACCTCTTGGACGCCCCACTGCCTCTGTAACAGAGAGCAGCAGTTCTCAAAGTGCGATCCAGGGTCCCTGAGGCCTTTTGAAAGGTCATCCCTCTTCCAACTATGTATCTTTGTGAGGCAAGATTTTCTTCATATACTTTGATAAAAACAAGGCATCACAACAGATTGAATGCAGATGCAGATATGAGAATCCTGCTGTCTTCTATTAAGCCAGGCATTAAGGAGGTTTGCAAAAATGTAAAACAATGCCATTCCCAATGCCATTTTGGGGAAATAGGACTGTTTTTCATAAAAATTGCTATTTATGTTACCATGTAATAGGTTTGTTAATGTAATTTTTAAATGAGTTAATATTTTTCAGTTTTGCATTAGTTTCTAAAATACACTTAAATATCACTAGAGATAACTTATGTAGTCAACAGCTTTCTGAGGGTCTTTAATTCTTAAGAGTATAAAGGGGTCCTGAGACCAGAAGCTTGGAGAACCTGTCCTAGAAGACTCAGGCACTTCTGTTTTTACTAGTCAATGGCTGGTCCCCTCTTCACCTCTTCCCTTCCTCTTCCCTTGCCCCACAGATCCAAAGTATTATAATAATAATAATAGTATTAACAAAATGTTAGCTAACATTTTGAGTACATGCTGTATTCAGACACTCTATTAGACTTGGGTTCATTATCTTAATGAATCCTCACTATAAAGTAGACGTAGACATAGAGACAATTGCATCCCTGTTCTACAGATGAAGAGGCAAAAGATAAGAGATCCAGTAACTTAACCAACATCACAGAGATAGTAAATGCTAAAGAAAGGGAAAATAGGGCAAAAAAATTGAGCTGTTCCTTCGAGGGTTCAAGAACTCCAAAGACAGGGCTCCTGGAAGGAATGCTTTTCACTCACCAGGAGCTCACCTCTTGCCTTCACTGGGCGCCAGCCCCCATCCCAAAGGCAGAACTGAGCGTTCGCTCTGGTGCCTGCAGTGTGGGGGGGCAGGCCAGGACTGGGGCCTGCTGGGGCGCCTAACATCCTCACCTTTGTGTAGTGGAACTGCATGGGGTCATCGGTGGAGAGAGAAACATGCAGTCCCTTGTGCAGGAATTCCCTCAGAGGGTTTTTGGAATATTCAAGGAACAGACTGTTGTTGCTAAGAGGAGACATGGCAATGGGGATCTGAGCAAGGTAGTAGAGATACTGCAACACCGGACTCTGCAAAAGAACCACCAGACTCAGGTGACGAGTGCCAGAGAGGGGAGGGAGGAAGGGAGGGCAGAACCCCGGGAGACTGGGTAGTGTCTGTGCAATTCCCTCACCAAGCCCGAGTTCCCCAAAGCCAGGGCACCCAGACCTCCCCCTCCCCTCCCCCACCTCTACCTTCATCTCATCCACCACATGCCCCTCTCCTCCTGGGCTGCCCTCCGCCCCGTCTTGGCTCCAGACAAGACCCAGCTCAGGGCAGGAAGGCAGCTGCAAGGCCCCAGGCTGCCCCCAGCCCACATACTCTGCTCCCCTCCCCCAGGCACTGCCCCCAGTGGGTCAGCCCGGGAGATGCCCACTTTTGTTGTTGTGCTGCTTTGACCACAAACATTCAGGTTGAGTCCATAAACACTCCGGCTCCTCAGAGATGGGAAGGGGCGGGCCTGACAAGGCTAGAGTGGTTTTCTGATGTAATACCCGCCCCCCACGGAATTGTGACACACCGTTAGACCTCCCCAGGATCAGGGCTCAAGAGGAGTCTGAGCAAACATCCTTCTTATGGAAGTGATCCAAAATCTGGAGAAAACCAAATGGGCAGAGTTCGTGGTTGCATTATTTACACAAGCGAAAAGTTGGATGGACTCTGTCTAACAATCGGAGACTAGTTGAATCAGTTATAGACCTTCCAAGCGGTGGGCCATCCTTCCAACAGCCTTTAGAATGAGGACCATAAATACTATGTTGCAGCACAGAAAAAATGCTTATTCAAAGAGAACAGAAACAAAAAATCTGTGCTTATAAGCACGTTAGAAATAATGCTTTGGTAAAAAAAGAAGAGAATTCTAAATACCAAAATGCTAATAATGGCTACTTCTTTTAAAGTAATAGCAATAAGGGTTTGTTTTTTTTTTTCCATTTCTCCATCTTTTGGAAAATCCAAATTGTGATGTGTTTGATTATATTCCTTTCATAATTAAATATGAAACCAAGATGACAACAGACAGCCTGACCCAGAAAAAGGCCCCGGCCTTTTAACGTCACAGGTGAGAGCCTCTCGGGGGCAGACAGGAACCCAGGTGATCCCGCTCCTCCCCCAGGGAGCCCAGAGCAGAACCATGCTTGCAGGGTAGGCTTCCGTGAGGGGCCTGGTTACCTTCTTAAGGAGCAGCCCATGGGAAATGTTGTCAGCGGTCAGGAAAGCAGACACCAGGTGGGTGATGGAGCCAGCCTCCCCACAGTGAGGCCGGAACAGGAAAGTGCTCAGGCCCCGTTCCCTGAAGAAGTGAGGCTCTTGGTCAGCAAGGACCCCTGGTCCAACCTACTTGGGGCCCCACAGGCTTGGGGCCTGTACCCCTAGCTCAGGGCCTACTCCAGGGGAGACAGTTGCCCTTGGCAGAGTCAACACAGCTGCCAGAGGGCACTCTGGAAACTACCTCTCCCAAAATACAGAGCGCCAGGTCCAGAGATCTTCAGAACCAAGAGATACCACCCCCGGGGAACAGAAAGGGGACCGAGTGGTAGAAAGAGACCCTGCTTTGTCCCCATTCACGCTTCACCAGGCCTTGGAGCCCAAGTTCACAGACCTTCAGAGCAGCAAAGACTATGAGAAACCATCAAGTTCAACCACTTGGTCATAAAAATGGGCAAACCCAGAGCATGGAGTCAGGCGTTAGAAACCCCCGGGCGGGTCAGCAGCAGAGCTAGAACTCAAGCCCCCACCTGCAGAAGCTCAGCCTGGACTGCCCCTCCCCAACACCAGGCAGTGGCAGTCTCCTTTCAATCACAGTCCATCCAAAACCTTCGTACCCACAGACTACACTGGCTTAGGCTGAGCGAGCGGGGCCCCGTGGCCCAGTAGGGGGCAGGAGGGAGGCTAGACTTGCAAGGGGGGGAGCGAACAGCTCAGTGTCAGCTGCCCCCGGGGGCACCCGGCTGCCCCCGGGGCACCCGACTCCCGCCATAGGCGCCCCGTGTGTGTGCATTGGTGGGAATCCGTGCAGGTAAGACCATTGGCCGGGAGCGCCACGTGGGCATGGATTTAGTCTGTGTTGTTCCCTACTATATGTCCCGTGCCTGGGACAGTGCCTGTCACATAGCTGGTATGGTAATTTGTTACATGCATCAGTGCATGTGTGAACACCGTTGGCATAGTGGAAAGAACATGCACGTGTGTTGGCACATCCCATGTCTGTGTCATCCTGGAGATGGACAGGGACACATGTCCGTGCTGGGGGCCGCGGGTATGCACATGTGTGTACAGGCACGGGTTGGGCCGCACTGTGTGTACGACTGCGTCTGGGGTCCGGTGGCCTGCCTGCACGGGCCCGGTGTGGCGTGCTGGGTGTGAGGCGTGAGGGCACGCGGGCGTGTGCAGGACCGGGCTCGCCCACCTGCGGAGGTTGTTGAGCACCATGATGTTGGCGTACATGTAGTAGAGGTAGTAGCTGTAGGGCGGGTTCTGCTCACTGGTCCAGATGTCTGGGTTGGGGCTCTTGTCTGAGAACATGTGGTCGCTGTGCTTGGACTCATCATCCACGCTGTCGAACCCTGTCACCTGGGCAGGAGGAGGGGTCCTGCATCAAGCCAAGGCCGATGAGCTGCCAAAGGCCTTGGAGTCCAGGCTTCCTGGTTCATACCCCAGCTGGGGACCACAGAGCCTGCAGCCACTTTCCTCCCAGAGAGGGGGAGTGGGCACAAGGCCACAATCTGTCCCTCCGTGGCTTCTGAATGTATCCAAGAGGCCAGCCAGGAGAGTGCCAAGCCCTGGGGTGATCGTGGTGACGGTAAGGGAAAACTTGGGCTGGACCAGGTGACCAGTGAAACAGCCATACCCACTGCCCATCTCTCGGCTGCGCCAAGGAGGAGGCCAGCGCTGCGGGGTAGCTGGCAGAACCGGCCAGCAGCAGTGGCAACAGCTGGGAGGGGGAATGGGACAGGTGTTTCCCATCCTCCTACTATGTGTCAGGCCCTAAGCACTTACCACACATCAGCTAATATAACCCTCAGAGCCATCCTGTGAGGGAGGGCTTGGCTGTGAACAACCCAGGCCCAAGATGCTTAGGGAGCTTGCCCATGCAAGACAACCAGGCTCTGAGCCTACACGGGCTCTGGGTCTGGACTCTGGGGCTGTTTGAGGAGGATTCCCCTGGGATGTACCTTTGGGGCCATGGGAAACCAGCCTAGATGCCTCACAAACAAGTCAAGGCGGGCCCCATTCAAGAGGACCCCTTGGAAGGCTGAGCTGTGGTTCCCAGCCTCCGGTCCTTCCACAGCAGCTACCCCTCAGCTGGGACCCAAACCTTGCCCCTAGTCACTGGCTTCCTGGTTACCTGGTCCCAGACCTTGACAAAAGTGTACCCACAGAAGATACAGCTTCTCAGCCAGTGCATGGGGGCAGTTCTTCTAACATGTCTCCCCCCTTTTACTCAGCCACAGCAGTGCTTTGGAAGGGGCTTCTGAAAGACTGCCCACCTTGTTCCACATCTGGCCCAAAATGGGGAGCCCCAGCCAGGTCTGCGAGCCTCGCCCATTCCTACATGGGCAGTAGGTGCCCAGAGGAGCAAGGGACCATGACAGTCTGTGCAGAATCTTCCTTGTCACAGAAACATGTGTCAAAGGCAATAACAGGGCTGCCACCACAGCTCCCAGCACAGCCTGGATGGGGCCGGGGCCCAGAGAGGTACTGTACTCACTAGCCCCATGCCTTGACTGAACTCTCCAGGGCCTGGCATGGAGGCAACATCAGCCCCTCTCCTGAGCTCTGTATCCCACAGATGCAGGGCCTCAAGCACAAAATATGTCCAACCCCCAACTCCTCCTGCTCCCCAAGCCTGCTCTTCCCCCACTTGTGGTAGTGACCTCTGAAGGCACCCGAGACTTTTCCCTCTGGCTCACCTTCAGGCTTTGCCCGGGCCCTGTCGATGCAACAGCGATGCCCACCTCCGTGCCCAGAGGCCCTGGCCTGCCGTCCGCATATGCCTCACTTGTCCTACTTGGGAGGCCCTACAGCGTGAGGATAATAACACCTGCTCGGGAATCGGGCACCTGTCTGCGAATTCCAGCTCAGCCACCTCCTAGCTTCGCGTAATTTCCTCCTGTGTGAACTGGAGCTAGTAGCTACACAGGACTGTTGTGAGAATTAAATGAGAATCCATGGAGAGCGCTTAACAGTGCTTAACACACAGCAAGCACATGATGATTCCGCTTAGCATTAACACCAACAAAATGACGTGAAGTAAGGTAGTCATGAGGCTGAAGTGAGATCATGTCATGGCATGGATCACGGGGGCAGGCAGCAAACATTCAAAAACCGTGAGCTGTGACCGCTGGTGCAAGCCTCCAGCATCTCTCTCCTGTGCTGGAGCCAGGCCCCTGACTCGCCATCTTGCCCCTTCCCGCCCACCTCCAGCTACCTTCTGTTCCAGGCCTTTCTCCACACAACAGGCAGAATGGTGTTTATCTAAAACATAAGTTCAGTGATGTCCCTCAGCCTGTTTAAACATTTCCTGGCAGACTCAACACACACGCAGACTCAATCACCCCTCCCCCACCCACCCAGCTCTCTGGAATCTTCTCTGCCTCCCTCCCTGTCAGACCCCCAGAACCTTCATGGCATACTGAGCTTGCTTCTCACTGTCTACAGCCATCTCTACTCTGGGACCCCAGAGGGAGGGATCAGCTCCTGCACCACTCATACCTTTTCTGGTTAGCCTGCCCTCCATCCCTCCTTTCCCTCTCCCATAACTCCCATAAATATATGTTGTTGGGCTCGTGTACTCAACCA
Source organism: Mirounga leonina (assembly GCF_011800145.1). NCBI lineage: Eukaryota > Metazoa > Chordata > Mammalia > Carnivora > Phocidae > Mirounga > Mirounga leonina. Next base: position 6,852,323 of record NW_023270852.1, read on the forward strand.
AACAAGACGTGAGAACCATTATTTCAAGGTAAAAGCAGGAGCGTTGACATGTTTGCATTTCTAAAGACCTGCGGCTGCTGCTGGGAGCTGCTGGGGACAGGAACTAGTCTTTCCAGCCCTATCCAGCCAGGAACTGACTGCTCCTCAAGTCTTTCCCCACTGCTGTCTTCCTGACACCCCACCCACACACCAGGGCTGCCCTTGAGGAGAAGGGGACTTCCCCTACCTGGAGCAAACTCATTATTTTAGAAATTCAGTTTCTTGCCCAAGCCTGAGCACACGAGTGAGAGGATCTGAGAAGGGAAGCCTGGCCCAACCCTCTTGGAATCCTCTCTTCCCTCCACCACTATGCACATCGCCTGGAGCACCACCCACACTCACGTATTTGAGGAAAAGATGAAGCTCTTGGTGATCTTGGGGGTTGACTGTGGCCTCAAAAAGGGGCAGGAAGATGTTCTCCAGCATCTTCCCAAAGCTTGGCAGCAGCTTCTTTGCCCTAAATATGTCACTGGGGGAAAACAGAGACTTGCTGATTGAAGTGAACCCAACGTCCCCGTTGGCCTGTGGGAGGGCAGTCCCATCCTTTTCTCAAGCAGCTTGTGTTCCCATCTAAACACCCAGAGCAGAGCCAGAGATGTGGCTTAAACACAGGTCCTTCCTCTCTTCTCCAACTCCCAGCAAGGTCTGCAATACTAGGCATTGGTTTGCAAACTCAACACCCACCCCTGCCCATCAGAGAGCTTTCCCAAGCTACAGGCCATGCTGGGAGTGGAGTGTTGGGACTCAGGCTGACCCAAGTTCTAAGAGATGAGTTCTCAAATTTCTCAGTGATCCAAACTCGCTGCCACTCAGCTCAGTTCCCCTAAACTGCATATCCCAGCCCACTGAGGGACAATGAGCCCCACACTGGCCAGATGGGAGAGGCCAGTGGTCGTCTGAATCATAGCCAAGGAGAGGGCCAGCATGTGGCATGTAACCACTAGGTTACTCATACCCTTGGGCTCACACAAAAGGATCATCCACCCTCAAACCCCAACGGGTAGTAGTTCCTACTAGGCTTTGCGCAGGCTCGTTTGTCAAAGAACAAGGGTTGAAGTGTCACAAGGATGTTTGCTGACCACCCCTCGCTAGGGGACAATCTCTAGGGAGGAGAGGCCCAAGCTGGCACTAGCACCAGCCCCACCAGAATAGCGCAGACCCAGCGGCCCATGAGGGCATGGCAGACAGCAAGCCACCTCACTTACTAGATCCGGGGCACCTGGATGATCCAGCGCATGTTGGGGGAGTAGACCTTGTGCTGGATGAACCAGTGGGCCAGGTTGGGCCACTCCTCGGGACTGCGGCCGTAGATGGAGAGCCGTGGCTCTGAGTACTGGTACTTGCTCTCCTCCATCTCCCTGGCCACCTCCTAACACCAAGAAGAGCTCGGGTCAGCCCAAGAGCACCCCAGCTGCTGGATCCTGCGGCTTCCTCAGCCACCTGCTCCCAGGCTGGGAAGACCTGATCTCTGTCCCCTAGCTGCCATGTAACTACTCCTCCACCCCAGTCGAGGCTCCTTTCATGCATAACCAGGCCAGGCAGCAGAAGCATCTCCAAATGGAGCTAACCTGCCCCCAGCCAAATTCAGGCTACAGACAGACAGGGCGGTGAGCCTGGATGCCGTGAGCGCCAGGATACCCTCTCCTCCTCTGGCCTGCAGTCAGCACCTGCAGCACCAGCCCGCCCGTGCTCAGGAGCTGGCAGCCAGGGCCACCACATGGGCCCCCTGGGCACCTTAGCCTTGCCTGAGCTGGATGGTGGGCCCACAGGGATTTGGGGAGGGGGAAACAGGAGGCCATGCAGCGCCCCCACCCTCTGCAGGCAGATGCTGTCAGGGATCTGAGGAGGGCTTGACTCCCAAGGGCTCACTCGCCTTGACCATCCGAGCAAAGTACTCTCCTCCCAGGTAGTTTTCAGTTTTCAAATAGAGGTCGCGCAGCTCACTGGCCCCCACAGGGTTGTATTTGGAGTTGAACTTGTCAAAGCGATGGAATGTCTGCCGACCCTGGAGAGAGGAGACCACCAGGCAGATGGCCATATTGTTCTGCAGCTACCATACACGCATGTTTCCCTCTCCAGGCCTTTACGAGGTGGCCCTATGTGTGGCCATGCTAACCGATATCTTCTATGTCCATTCTTGCATGAACTCTTGGAAAGTCCTGGAGCCAGGACGTGTATCCTCACTCAGCCAGCCTGGGGGTCCTTTAGTGAGGCCCTCTGTGAAGATCAAGGGGCCTCGTGCTCCAAGGCGCCATGGCTAGGAGCCCAGCTGACTGAGTGAGCAGAAAACACCAAACTGTAACAGTCAGTAATACAATGTGTCTGTTACTGCTTGGACTTCCTAAGGCACCTTCTGCACATTACTCATTTTGTGTTTGATTGGTTTTACGAAGATTTTTTTATTGTGGTAAAATATACATAACACAAAACTTACCTTCTTAACCATTTTTAAGTGTTCAGTTCAATGGTATGAAATGCATTCATTATGTTGTGCAACCATCACCACCATGCATCTCCAGAACTCTCTATCTTATAAAACTGAAACCTGGTACCCATTAAACGATGATTCCCCACGACTCCTTCCTCCTGTCCCTGGTAACCACCACTCTCCTTTCTGTCTCCATGAATTTGCCTACTCTATGTACCTCATGCAAGTGAATTGTACATTAACTGTCCTTTTGTGTCTGGCTTTTTTGACTTAGCATCATGTGTTCAAGGTTCATCCATATCATAGCAAGTATCATACTTCATGCCTTTTTAGGGCTGAATCATATTCCAGTGTATGTTTTTACACATCTTGTTTACCCATTCACCTACTGTGGACACTTGGGTTGTTTCCACTTTTCAACCATTGTGAATAATGCTGCTACCAGTGTGGATGTGCAAGTATCTGTTTTCGTCCCTGCTTTCAGTTCTTCGGGGTATAGTCCTAGGAATGGAATTGCTGGAACATATGGTAATTCTATATCTAATTTTTTCAGGAAACTCCATACTGTCTTCTAGAGCATAACCAGGCCAGGCAGCAGAAGCATCCAGGCCAGGCACCATCATTTAGTTTTTAATAACTGTCCTGTCAATAAGGCACATGGCAGTCCCCATTTTATAAGCAAGGAAATAAAAGTGTAAGCGAATCGCTTAAGGGCCCATGACTCCCAACCAACAGAAGGAGAATTAGAACTGGGACCTGTCTGACTCCAAGCCACATGCACTTTTCCCCTGTCCCATGGCCCTGTTATTCCCTGAGGCCAGATTCCCTTTCACATCTCTATGGCTGGAAGGGACAGGGCCGCAGCCTCTCCCTGGGCACAGCCGTGGTCTTCTTCCCCCGGGGGCGGAGTGCTCGCCCAGGATGGTGGGAGGCACTGGGGCAGAAGCTCACTCACCGCATGGACATCCAGGGAATCCACAGTGAGGTCGTACGGGTCCATGTGCAGGCTGTCGAACACCTGCCGCAGGGTGATCTTGCGGCCCCGCTTTTCGGCCACGGTCCTGTCGGGCTCTGTCTGGTACGTGTGCTTGATGAAGCGCAGCAAGTGCTTCTGGTTCATGCACGCAGCTGCGTGGATGTGTGTGTCCACCTGCAGCGCAGTGCCCACCAGCCATGAACCAGGCGCCCTCTCCCCACTGGCAAGGAGACAGGGTGTCCAACCCTCAAAGTGGCGCGTGAAACCTCAGCACCCGCGGTCCCACCAATGCCTGGACCTACGCCCCTCCCCTCAGTGTCTCCTCTAGACTTCAAAACTGGTCCTCCTTCTAGCTTTGCTGCCCTACTGACCTCATTACAGCAGCCAGAGATCTTTTTAAAATGTAGACTGGGTCTGGCCACTCGCCTGCTAACAAATCATCAGTGGCCCCCAAGTCTTCAAGAGAAAGCCCAGGCTCCTTCAACTGGGATTCAAGTCTTGCTTCCAGTTCCCACATTGCCACTGCCCACTCTGCGCTCCAGCCATGACCTACCACTAACAGGTGCCCAAGGCACTGTGCTATTCTGCACTGCGTCACTTTGCCCATGCGTCTCCTCTGCTTGGCATGCCTTCCTTGCTCCTCACCAATCTCATCCACCTACGCGCGATTCCTTACAACCTCCTCCACTTGGAAGCCAATCCTGACCCCCCCGGCACACTGACCAGTTGTTCCCTTGGCCGGCCGGGAAAGCTAGCGCACACCCTCCCGTGACTGTCCACGTCCTCCCAATTCACTCTACAGATTTCCCCTCCACTCTGCCACTAGACTGAGAGCGCAGTCCTCAAGGGACAGGGACTTCAGCTGATGCATCTCAGTCTCCAACGCCTACCCCACAGCCTAGTATGACCTATCTGTTGAATCAGTGGATGGATGAATGAACAAATGGTGATATCCACATCCTCATATAACCCCAAGGACCCGCCAGATGCCCCACCAAATACCATTCTTCCCACTGACCTCTCTTGGAGCATTCCCTTCAGCCAGCGGCCCTAACGCAATGGAGCCCTAGCCAAGCTGAGGGATGGCCTGAGGTCACAGTGGGCATCCTGACTCCCCTTGCCTGAGCCCAGGGGGCCTCAGAGAGGGCCCCAGGGAAATGGCAGCAGCCTCACAGGCCAGGATGCTGCCAACCACCAGACTGTGCTCTGCAGTTCCTACCGCAGCCAACTGGGTACTCTGCCAGGGCTGGGATGAGGAGGCGGCTGACCTGTGGCCAGGGAATGCTGTCCACAGCTGGCCAGGCATCTCTGAGTCATGTCAAACCGGACATTTGATCTACTGAATCTCTGTGAACGTTATACAAGCCAGCCCTTGTCATTGGCCACATCACTGACTCATCGGGGCCCTTCCTGCCATTCATCCTGCCACCTCCAACCAGAAAGACAGACTACTAGACATCAGAGAAATAAAGCCATTCAAAGCGCCAAAAGCTAAAACATCACCCAAAGCACTGTGCAAAGGTGCAGTCACCTCAGGGGCAGGCAGGGCTCATGTGGGACGCCCAAGTGGTCAGCCTGGCTTAGCTCAGCCAGACACAGCTGGACTCAACGACCTCAGCATGACATAGCACATTCTGGGTTTTCTGGTTCTGTCCTCTAGCACACCAGTGACACACTGCAGGGGGTGTAGGCTGTCCTTACCCCCACAAGTCACAAGATGAGGGAGAAAAATAACTGGACAATCCAGGAAGCATCCAATCCAAATTTCAGAAGGTCCAAGGTGATTATTTTAGGAACAACTAAAAGAGCCCGTCATTGGATGTCAGTGTTTTCAATTCACCAGAAGATACCAGCACGTATCTTGCTTTCACCTCGGGCCCAGGTCTAAGCAAACAGTACAGTTTACAAACTGGCCATTTCCACATGCATGTCAGACATCAATAATCGATTGCAGCACTTTCACTAAGCATTGGGAGTAACCACTGCCAACTGGTCAAGTTTGGCGCAGAAGATGAAGCCAATTTGCTCTGCTTGATATATGACACTTAAACTAAAATGGAGAAGGCCCAATCTTACCCAACTCCTAGGCAGTAAACACACTCGGCCCTGGTTCTTAGCTCTGAACAAAAAACAAACATCTCAGTTACACAGTCCTGCTGGCTGGGCCGCATGGTGTCATAAGTCATGCCCTGCTGTGAAGTTGCAGGCGCTTTCACAAACACCACCCACACAGACCCCTGGCCACTCACAGCTCCTGCCTCAGCACACGGCCCTGGCCTGCCCTCCCAACACTGACAGCCACCTTGGAAATACAGAGGCCACCCTCCCAGCCCACCCGGGGTTTCAGAAAGCCAGCTCTCTTCCCACAGAAGAAGCTTCCAGGGCAAGATAAAGCAGCCAGCACCCGGGAGACAGGGAGGGGCAGGAGAGGCCTGACTTGGAGTACATCCGGGCCCATGTTTATGGACTGCTGTGATGCCAGAGAACAGGCCACTGAGTCACAGCACAGGGGTCAAGGTCATCCCTATCCAGAGAACACATTAACCCCCAGACCGACAGGGAACGCCTAGGGGTAGGTGACCACAGGCCCCCCGCCCCCCACCAGGACTCTGTCCCGTATGACAGCCAGGGAGCAGCTGGAACACCCACTGGGGCCCCACCTCAGGAGCAAACAGTGTCCCAGCCATGCAGCTAGCAGGAACACCTCAGCCGCAGGCAGCAGGAAGCAGTCAGGCCCGGAACGTTCATGCAGAGGGCGGGGCTGCACGGGGCCAGGCAAGGAGCTTCCTCAGGCACCCATCTGGGCATGGGGGGTGCATTCAGGCAGGACTGAGAGGAACTGGCATGGTGCCTGAGGCACCTACCTGTCTGAGCCCCTGAGCCTCACAGAGAAGGAGCAAGCAGTGTTCAAGGGTGAGAATGCCAGGTGGGTGATTTCTAACACATCCTCTCACCCCTACCTGGAGCCCCCTGAGAAACTTCCATAAGCCTCACAGCCCACGAGCTGAAGCCACCTCTCACTCTTAAGGTCCCATCCAAGTGGGAGTCCATGCCACACCCCATGATGCTTAACAGGGGTGACCCTGGGGCCTCCCTGGAGGAGGCCGTCTGTCCATCACTGCTCAGTGTTCCCAATCAGGTCAGGGAGGCCTGGGCTCCACAGAGGAGCCGCATCCTCCCCTGACTAACGCTCCCTTATCAAAGCTGACCCCAGGGAGGGGGAGTCCTCAAGGGGTCACATCTGGGACAGAATCCCCTCTGGAGATGAGGACGCCACAGTGAGTCAGCTTGGGTTTGGCCATGAGGCAAAGCCTAATCCCCACCCTTTCCCCCTGAGCTTCTCTCCCAGAATACTACCATGCCCCCTCCCCGCTCCCTGCTTCCTCTGAGAAACCCCGCCCCCCCCCCACATGGTCCAGAACCTCACATAGCTCCACCACCTCACTCTCCCCACAGCCCAGCACCATGCTGTCCCCCACACCGGAGCTCCTGTCACACCACACACTGGACATAGTTTCTCCTCTCTCATGGCACAGCACTCTCTCCCTCTTAGTCTTCGGCATATGCTGTGCCCTCTGCCTGGAATGCCATCCCTTCCATTCCCTTGCCCCCGCACCCCCTCCCCGCCGCCCAGGCTGACTCCTATGCACTCTTTTAAGTCAGCTCAGTTCTGGGCTCTTCCTGGAAGCCACAACACTTCACACTGAGAGGACAGGGCTAGGAACTTCTCGGGGACGGTCAGTGACTCCTGTTCAATATCAAACACCCCAGGCTTAGCACTGATATTAGTTAAATGGAAGAAAATGGAACAGCTGGAGGCCATGACCATTTAACACACACACCTGCCCCAGCCGCAGCCGCAGTCCCTGAACCCAGGCTAAGGCTGCTCATGCACCCTAGGGGAGGGGCAAGACGGGAGTGCATTGGATGCTTTTCCTTACCTACTTCTGGTCCAGAAGGAAGCAAAACCACCAACTCCCAAGTCCAAAGAGGTCTTAACAGCCTTTTCTCTCCATGATGAATTCAATACATCCTCCACCTTACAAGTAGCCTGGCCTCAAGTCTTATGACCAATTAACAGACCATACCTTATTTTCCAAGTTAGAGGGCACATTGCAACAGACACACAACACGGACAAAGGTTTCCACCTAGAGTCATACCAAGTACCGTTTGAGACATGGCCCGGCAGAGGGAAGGCAACTCGCCAGTCTTTCTTCCACACGTACACATCACACTCCTCTGGCCAAGGAAGGCCACACAGGGGACCAGCCGCAGACTGGCTCAGGGCATCCCAGTGGGTTGGGAGGGGGACTGGGAGGGGTTGCTCTCAATAGTGGCCCAATGACGCACCTTTCTCACGTTATAGAAGTCTCGGTGGGGGTTACTCTTCAACTCTTTGAACTCAGACATTTCATTTAACATCTCATGAAGGCTGAACTTGGATTCCAGGAAGTTCAGTCGCCGGTGACAGTATGTTTTCCTGCAGGTGGGGAAGGGGGAGAAACCCCAGTTGAGGAGAAGTCACACGGAGCTCTCCAGTTTGGAGACCTCCAGCAGCTGTGGGGACCGGCCCTCAGGTGGAAGGTCAGGATGTAGCAGAGAGGGATGTGGCGGTTCCAGCTTTCTGCAGACCCAGCTGGACTGTGTAACCACCTCCATGTGTTCTGTGACATGAGTGGAGGGTCCATTCAGGGCGGTGCAAAGCTGACTTTGCGACCTCGTGCAGGTTCTTGGACTTCTAGCTGTATGTGCTTAGGCAATTCATCCCAAACCTCTGTTCCCCACAAACAAGTATGGAGATGGCAGTGCCCAAGACTGAGCAGAGTGGATGCTCAGTAAAGGTCTCCCTCCTCATCCCTTCCTTCCTTCTGTGTTCCCATCGATCCTCGGCCACCTTTAACTCCTTAAAAGGAGTTTCACTTCTGCCCAGAACCTCAGTAATACAGCCAAACTATAAGGCAAGACCTGCCCACATTGGCATGGGGAGAAAGCATCCGGTGACCTAATGACATTCCGCAACCCCCGAGACCTGAAGACCCTTCGACTCTGAGATTTCAGGACAAGCAGAGGAGGTTTTGTATCACGAGCAGATGAGGAATGCAGAGATGTTTGTTACTAGGACAGAAATCTCTGCAGGGACTGATGCTCCCGCCAGTCAGCAAAGGCCACCAAGGGTGGGAATGCTCACTGCTCCCAGCCAACTTCCAGCCCACACCCAGCCCAGGGCTTGGCCATGTGCCTGTGCCCACAGCCACACGGAACTTCCAACCACAAGTCATGCCACCCTGCTTCCTGTGACCCCCAAACAAACAGCAGCTCCCTTGGCAAGAAATCACTCGGACTTCCATCAGGAGCAGCTGCTGACCCTGGAACAGCACCATCATGTCGACCGAGACAATCCCCAGAGAAGAGCTCAGAGGAAGCATGAAGAGTCTGAGTCAGGAGGGATTTCAAAGGCCATCTCACCTAGTCCCTTTACCAGCAGGACTGGCCTGGACAGCCTCTGGGACAGGACAACCCCTGCTCACATACCTCCTGGAACAGCCAGGGCCCTCCCCCTCCTCTCCCTCCCAAGGCTTCCCCTCATAGCTCTTCCTCACATGGCAGAGGCAAGCCTCCTGGAAACTGCCTTTTCCCCCTACCGGACCTTAGCTCTACCCTCAGATCAGGGAGGCCTGAGACCCACTCTCCCCACCCCCCTGGGACCCACCCTCCTCCCTTGGAAACTGGCATCACACCATTCCCTGCAAAACCCTGAAGGCAGGGCAAGAGAGTCCTGGGCAGTGACCGCACCCTTTTCCTGCCCCCACTGCCGAGTCCTGGCCAAGCACTCAGCACAGCCATTCCCCGGCTCAGGGGCCAGGCCTGCTGATTAGCTCAAGTGCTCACCAAGAAGGGAGGGACCAAATGCAGGGAGACAACTGCCTTCCAGTTTAGCTCAAGCCAAGCCCACGAGGGAGCGAGCATCCTGGGGATCATGGCACAAAGCTCCCAGGCTCCCTGCACTCTCCCCTCCAGAAACACGGAAAACCCAACAACCAAAGCAACAGTCTTCTTCTCTCCTCCACCGTCTATTGATGCCTTGGGCTGGACCTCTGCAAGGCTGCCACCCTGAGTGGGGAAAGGGAAAACTGCCACTTTAAGAAACAGAAGTTCCAGCTTTAGGATGCAGAAGAGACAGGTAGTACTGACTCTAAGAACATGCCAGCCTATGATGGAAAATTGTCGCAGGAACCCACAAAGCATGGGGGGAAAGGGAAAGTACTCTCTTTCTGGGATGATTTAAGTGCAGGAAAGCCCAGAGTAAAAGGGGGACCTGGTTGGCCTTTCCCAGCCCCTTCCTACAGAACAGCCACCATGCAAAGAGAGGCAGACTTGGGGGAAGCCGGCTTACGTGGGGCCATCTGTGATGAGAGCCAGGATGTGGCTCATGTCCACGGTGTAGGTCTCCAGGTCGGGGTAGGGCAGGCTGTGGGGCTCCTGGCGCTCCAGCATCTTCTTGTTATCGTACACAAAGAGGATGCCCCCCTGCATGCGGACCAGGTAGCCCAGGTTGGGGGGAGCATTGTCCAGACAGTAAGGGTCTTCCTGGGGCAGAGGGGGAGGGTGGAAGTCTGCAAAACAGGATTGAGTGATTGCAAAGTGCCCTTGACCTCATGAGCTCACGTGAGCTCAGAAGTCACCTCAGTGAGGGCTATCCTCATCATCTCATCTAAAACCCAACCACCCCCACCACTCTCACCTGCCCTGACATCACATATCTCCTTCCCTCCTTTATATCATCTCCTTGGCATCTGCCACTATGGAAAATAATTCCACTTGGGTCTTGGGTCTTTTATGTTTGGTTTGTTTACTGCTGTATCTGCATTTCCTAGAACAGCCCCTGGCACATGGCTGGCACTTCAGTAAATGTTTTTAATTTAACTGAAATGAGCTTCAGCCTCCTGGGCATGACAGGGACTCCAGGCACATTAGAAAGGGCTGTTGTGTCCTCTCCTAATAAAATAACAGGCAGCACCTGGGACTGCCCAGTGGGAATAATTGTCCCTGTCCTCCCACATCTTCCTGAGCCCGGGGCAGGCAAGGGACTAGATGGAAGGAGGGCTCCTCTCCTCCCCAAATAAGCACAGAATAGGCAGCTCATCCCCCACAGAGCAGGGAATGGCAAAGACAGAGTTCTCTGTCCCCAGGGCTGTTAGCCCACAGGAGGCAGAAAATGCCGCTTGGCCATTTCCCAGCTATGAGACTGAACAAACCACTTCACCTCTCTGATCCTGCCTGCTCATCTGAGAATAACATACCCTGCCTTAATGGGATGTTGTAAAGGCTGCAAACGTGGGTATAAGCAATGCTTTGTAACAGTGATGCCTATAACCCATCAATTAGACGACATTATTCACGTCACTCTTACCATGAGTTCTCCTGACTCTAGAGAAGCTCCGTCTCTGGCCAAGGAACAGAGGTTATGCTCAATAGCAGTAGATCTGGGGGCTCTGACTCTGCACACCAGCCAACCCCACATAGGGCACAGCTGCTCAGCTGCCAGCCTAGGCAGGCGGAAGCCCTGGCATCTTCATTGAAGAAAGCAGCCAAGGCCTGGTGACCTGCCTGGGTGTCCCCCAGTCAGTGCTCGGAACAGACCGCCCCAGAGAACACATGAGGCATCACAGGGGCTGAAGCACGTTCCCCCATCAGGCACAGCCCCTGGCTAGCTCAGGAGTCCCTGAAGTGTGCCAGGGGCCTGCAAGAACCCACAGCGTCTGCCTCACCAGGCTCATTCCCAGGCCCCCTGGGTACTCTGTTTTGTATAAAGTACACATCTGACAGCTGGTCCTGTCTGCCCTTGCCAAAACTGGGGCAGGTAGCTTCAACTTGCCTCAGACAGTTAGGGAAATGGGCCCGGAAGGGCTGAGATTTAACCAGGGTCCCAGGTGGTCACAGATGCTCAACGTCCACATCTCAGAGCTTCAAGGAAAACCTGGACAGGAGACCCCTTGGCACCCATTACACCCAGAGGGCAGCCAGGGTCCTGGGCACTGGCACAGACCAGCAGGCCCTTGCCTGATCCCCCAGTACCACCTTTACAGATGGTGGTTTCTTGTTGTCTTCATTCATCTTACCTAACTTACTTACGGCCTCTACTGTTCCTAGGTCCTTCTCAGACCAGACTCCCCCAGAAACCATCCTGCCATCTCTGATCTCTTCTTCCCCAAATTCTGCAGTGTAAATGCAGCTACCATTGACTGAACACTCACTCACCAGGTGCCAGAACTGCACTAAGTACTTCATGTGCATTCTCTCATTCAATCCTCAGAACGGACCCAGGGTATAGATATTAGTCCCATTTTACAGATTGAGAAACTGAGGTTTGCCCAAGAGAGTGGTGGAGCTGAGACCAGAAGGTAGGTGTGTTTGATTCCAGAGCCTACTTTCCCTGCCCCCAGAACATGCACTCTGCATCTACCCCCATTCTACCCCACCCCACTAGCAAATTCAGCATTTACAGTCGTGGTGTTGTGGGTTTTTTGGGGGTTTTTTTGAAGATTTTATTTATTTATTTGAGAGAGAAAGACTGAGACCGAGAGAGAGCATGAGAGGGGGGAGGGTCAGAGGGAGAAGCAGACTCCCTGCTGAGCAGGGAGCCTGATGCGGGACTCGATCCCGGGACTCCAGGATCATGACCTGAGCTCAAGGCAGTCGCTTAACCAACTGAGCCACCCAGGCACCCAGTCGTGGTGTTGTTTTAAATATCCAGGATGAGATTGCCTATCTCTCTGAACTGCTATAGCTCAGTTCTACCTAGGGCAGAGCATAGAGCGCACACAGAAGGAATCCTTGGGTGTAGGAAGCCCATACCAGGGCCCTGTCCTTAAAACACCATCTGGGACAAATATATCCAGTCAGGAAAAAGTCCTGACCAACTCTTGGGCCATGCCCCACTTAGGACCCCCCATGCACCCACAGTGCCCTACCTGGGAGGCCTTCTTCTGGAGGCATGGTGTCTACCCGCCGATGGCCCAGGTACTGGGCAGTGGTCCGTGGAAAGCGGTGGTAGGCAAGCCTGGAATACTTCTCCCGTATCATCAAGGCCTTGGCCAGGCTCTTGGCAGCCTGCTCATAGTCCTCCACAGTGATCTGCAGAAGGGGGTGGGCAGAGAAGAGTCCACAGAGCAGGACTGGGACCAAGGTCCATAGCAAGATCTCCTGCAAAGTTGGCTTTCAGCTGGCAGCTGAGAACTTGGGTTTCAGGTGCCTTCCCCCACTCGCTAATATGAGCAGCTCATCCAGCCTAAACGGTTTGCAAAAACACTACGGTTTATGCCGAACACCTGGTTTTCTCTGGGAGTCTGGAAGACAAGGTTTTTATTAACCTTGGGTGCTGAGTCTCTGATGAGCTTCCATGGTAGGCGACACTTCAAATATGTCATGAGTCGATGCTGAAGGAATGAAGTGTGTTCTGCTGACGCCACGGGGAGAGGAGTCTGGGTTCTGGGAGATTCTACTGCCTGTCCCTTTTCCCTGTGCTGACTTCGCTCTGCATCCGTTCACTGTAATAAATCCTAGTCCTGAGTACAACTCTGTGCTGGGTCCTACGTGTCCTCCTAGTCAATGACTGAGCCCAGGGACCCCTGGCCCAGGCGGAGAATGAGGGCTGCTGGAGACTCAGAGGAAGGCAGGTCCTCCAGCCTGCACCCCCAAGACCAGCCTCTGGTGCTGCTAGTGAAACCACAGCCCTCCTGCTGCACCCTGAACATGAAGAGCCAGGGCCTGGACCATAGCCCTGACAAGGGTGAGGATCATCACTTTCACTGGAGAAAACACAGGGGTCCCCCAGAGGTAAACATAAAAACTCGGCATGCTCAGTCTGCTGCTTTGCCACCCCCTGGCTTCTGTTTCGTCACCCAGTCAACAAGCACTTATTGGCAAGTGTTAGATTTCATTTTGGTCCTCACAGCAACCCATTTTACCAAGGGGGAAACCGTGACCCAGAGAGGATAAATCACTCGCCAGAAGTTACAAAGTCGGACTTCAGATTCTGATCTGATTGGCTCCCTGCACCTAAGCATGTTCTGCCTTCCCAGAGCTGCCTGTTTCTCAAAGATGGAAGAGAGAAATTCCCACCTTCCAGTGGGCTCATTTATCTCTGTCTGTCTGGGAAGGAGGTGTGTGGCAGAAATCCAAACGTGTCTGGGGAGACAAGCAGCTAAACTGACAGTCATAACAGGATGTAAGTGACACAGAGCAGAGGGAGGTACAAGATGCCGGTGGAGCATGGGGGTGTGGGGCGTGTTCCTGGAAGTTTCCTCTCCGCTTTAATTAAAAACCACTTTTAGTTTTAAAACATTTTTTTTTAAAGATTTTATTTATTTATTTATTTGAGAGAGAGAGAGAAACAGCATGAGAGGGGAGAGGGTCAGAGGGAGAAGCAGGCTCCCCGCTGAGCCGGGAGCCCAATGTGGGACTCGATCCCAGGACTCCGGGACCATGACCTGAGCCGAAGGCAGTCGCTTAACCAACTGAGCCACCCAGGCGCCCAGTTTTAAAACATTTTAAACACACAGACAAGCAGTGAAGATAATATGACAGACACCAATGTGTCTACCTTCCAGAGCTAGAACTTCTAATGTTTTTCATTACTGTTCCAGATCTCCCATATATTTGAATAAATAAATCATCACAGACACAGCTAAAACTCCACCCTCCCTGCTCCTCCACCCCACTCCAGGCTCAGAGGAAGGAAGTTGGTATATAGCTTTCCCATGCATGTTTTTATACTTTTACTCAATGTTGCTCCTCGCTTTTGTTAAGAAAGTAGCTTCTCCCTTCCTGATTCCACGGGTCCCCACATTAATTCCATTTTACACCTTCCAGTGGACAGATTCTGAGAGCAGCAGGAATAGGTGAATAGACACAAACATCTTAGAACCTTAGACAAAAACATGTCCCTGCCAATGACAAAGCCAAACACTTGGCAAAGCCAAAGGACTCAGCAGGGCAAGGGGCTCAGGCCATGGCTAAAGTATCAGAAAGGGTGCTCAGGAGCCCAGTTGACCAGCAGTCACCAGCCAGCTTATAGACACTGTGGGCCCTATGCCCGGCAGCAGGCCCACTGAGAGCCAAGGTGATCTGTAAGGTCAGCCTGCCTTTCATGGACTCATAGCTCTCTAGGGACCAACTGCCCAATTCAGGGGCTCCATGCCAGGAGACCGATGGAAGAAGCTAGCTACTACACCAAGCCAACATCCTCCCATTCAGCTGGCTGCCGGTCCACCTCTACTCCCCCTTCTCCTGTTCTGCCCACATGTCAGAGGCCAGGTAGATATTAGGGACTCCTGGTCAGGATGCTGCATCTTCAAAGAAGGCCTGCATTGTGTCCAATCCAACAAAATTCCCATCCATAGGAACTTAAAGTGTGGTACACCCACACAGTGGAATATTATGCACTTGTTAAAAAAAAAAGAACAAGGATGTTCTTTATATATTAATATGGCATTATCTCCTAGATGTGCCGTTAAGTGAGAAAAGCTAGAGTCAGTATAATGTGTATAGTAAACAACCATTTATGTAAAAATAAACAAATTATATGTGCCAATTAATTTTAGATACACATAAGAAACCAAAGCCAAGGATTGCCTCAAATAATAAAATATTTGGGGGGCATCTGGGTGGCACAGTCGGTTAAGCATCCGACTCTTGATTTCAGTTCAGGTCATGATCTCAGGGATGTGAGATAGAGTCTTGCATCACGTCGGGCTTCATGGCTCAGCAGAGTCTGCCTGGGACTCTCTCTCCCTCTCCCTCTGCCCCCCCTCCACCTTGCACATGTGTGTGCCCTCTCTCTCAAAAAAAAAAAAAAAAAAAACGAAGAAGAAGAAGAGAGAGTTAACAAGGACAAGGACAACTGAGGTGTGGGTAGCAGGTTGAGGGCCAGGGAGAGAGAACCAAACTTAACCCTGTACTAAGTGATACTTCTCTTCAAGAAGGAAGCAATAAAAATGCATCATCCAACCAAGAAAATTAGCACATTTTCAGTGACTGAGCTTGTTCATTTTCTCATCAAGACCCCCTCTTCCGGGGCGCCTGGGTGGCTCAGTCGTTAAGCGTCTGCCTTCGGCTCAGGTCATGATCTCAGGTTCCTGGGATCGAGCCCCGCATCGGGTTCCCTGCTCAGTGGGAAGCCTGCTTCTCCCTCTCCCACTCCCCCTGTTTGTGTTCCTTCTCTCGCTGTGTCTCTCTCTGTCAAATAAATAAATAAAATCTTTAAAAAAAAAAACAAACAAACTCTTCCTGGTTGGGAGGGTCTAGCCTGTATTTAAGGATACTGAACCGAATCCCATAGGAGGAGCTGAACCAGCAATGACGGATTCCACACAAACCAGTCAACACGTGGACTTCGAGTCCACTCAACATTTGGAAACACTCAAGGGTCTGAGCTGGCATCTTCCTCAGTGGGCTGCATTCTGGACCCACAGAACACAAGGACCTTGCAGGCCACAGGCCCAGTGTGCCAGCCCGCAGCCCTCGCCCCGCCCCCACAGGAAGGAGCAGTGCCCTAGCCACACCCACACCCCACAACCTCCACTAAGACCCTCCTTCTCTTCAGACTCCTGTGCCTCCTGCCCACCACCTCCCAGACACCCGTGGACCAGACCAAGCTTCAGCGCTAGGCATGTCCCTGGTGGCCAAGGACCCCGGCCTCTGCACAAAGCACATGGGCCCTCACGCAGGCCCCAGGGGCACAGGTAGAGAGTGGGGAGTGGGAGATGCCTTACCCCGGCACAGTAATCTCCACTGATGGTGACCCGCTGGAACTCGGGCATGGCATAGGGCACTGGCGTGGGCTGGGAAGTGGTGCCAGGGAGCACAGGGGTCGTGGGAGACATGACCGGACTGGCCGTCGGGGGGCCCTTCCAATCTTGCTGCGTCGGCATTTGCAGAGACAGGGACTGGGACCGAATCATCTTGAAACTTTTCTTTCTAAAAGCCAAGGACAAGGAAAAGTGGGAAACATCAGCCACGAATTGGGGCAAGTAATAAAGAGTCTTTGTTATGCACATGGCAGGAGAATTGCCCTCTGATTCATCACTGGTACTGGCCCTACCATTAAGAAATTGCTCATTATGGGGGCGCCTGAGTGGCTCAGTCGCTTGGGCGTCTGCCTTCGGCTCAGGTCATGATCTCAGGGTCCTGGGATCGAGCCCCGCATCGGGCTCCCTGCTCTGTGGGAAGCCTGCTTCTCCCTCTCCCACTTCCCCGCTTGTGTTCCCTCTCTCTCTGTGTCTCTCTGTCGAATGAATAAATAAAATCTTTAAAAAAAAAAAAAAAAAAAAGAAATTGCTCATTATGCCTTCCTCTCACTCACATCTTTGCCTGAGGTACAGAACAGCCCTGCAGACAGCCCTCCCTGGGGTCACAAAGAATGGCCGTGGCCTGTGTTTACACGGCACACAGAACCTTGGGGCGGGCGCCTGGGTGGCTCAGTTGGTTAAGCGACTGCCTTCGGCTCAGGTCATGATGCTGGAGTCCCGGGATCGAGTCCCGCATCGGGCTCCCTGCTCGGCAGGGAGTTTGCTTCTCCCTCTGACCCTACCCCCTCTTGTGCTCTCTCTCTCACTCTCTCTCTCTCAAATAAATAAATAAAATTTAAAAAAAAAATTTTTTTAAAAAAGAACCTTGGGGAAAGCAACTGTCTTGGGAGACAGAGGGCGGACCACACTGCCAGAGTCTCACACCGAAGGCAGGAGGAGTGAGGACCGGGTCAAGTCACCCAAACTCTAAGTTCCAGCACGTGAACAGCCTCAGGAAGGACAGTGAACAGGGTCACAGATGACACCCACCTTGTATTTCACAGAGTTCGAAATCTGGGGCACTGGAACCAGGAGAGAGCGTGACCACCCACTAGTCCCACCTCTTTTCTTCATGAAGGAGTCAGGGGCCCAGAAATAGAAGAGAGCATGCTCAAGGTCACATGGCAAGGTGGCAGCTAGCCCTTAGCCTCCTGGGGACCCTGCTCCACCTTGTCACCCCCGCTGCTCCTTCCTCAAGCCCGACATGCACCATCCGGGCCGCTGCTACTCCTGGACCAGCACAGACCTGTATCTCTATTATGGGAAAGAGAGTGGTCAGCATCAAGTTCAGGGCCCTTTGGACCTGTCACTTCAGCACCAAAAGTGATTTCACAAACTCTTGGGGAAGTGGGCACAAGGTGGTTTAAAAGGCTGCAAGCTCATGCTTATTTGCAGTGATTCGTAAATACTCACCTTCCTCATTAACTAAAGAGTAACATTTCAGTGACATCACCCCCAAGTCCTAGGATCCCCAGGAAGGGAGTTGAAGGTGAAGCAATGAGGTGAAGCCATGAGCACTCCTCTCTCCCACGTCTTTTTCTCTGCCTTTAAAGACCCCAGTCCCCCAGCATTGGAGTATCCAATGCCAGAAACTAGCTGAGGGCCCAGCAGGATAGCCAGGGCCTACAGCCACCAGCAAAAGACCCAATGACCCACCAGAGCCCATAGAACCCCTCTCTTCTCCGGGTACCATGATACCTAGAAGGCGTGGGGAAATTGCCTGATCTCCAAACAGGCGTTATGAGTCACCTGGAAGCAGTTATCTTCCTCCTGACCCTTGGCCAGGTCTCCTCACAGGCCCACTGCCAATTTTTCAGGAACCACATTGACCTCCTCTGTCTATACACCTACCACTTGCCATGACTCTCTGATCCTTATCTGCCCACCTGTGTTATCCCTTGTTTGGGGCCAGGCTGTTTGCACCTGGAAAGTAGAGGCAGCCCCTTTTCAGGAGTTTGCCTTTGCCCAGCCCATGACCCTGCATAACAGAGGCACTGAGTTGTTCCAGAAACGCAGCCTGAACTCCAGGAGCCTCCAGCCCAGGCTCTCTCCAGCCTGCCACCCATCCATTCCACAGAGTGGAGCTAAGCATCCTGCCCCGAGGAAGATGCCCATTCATGCCAGTCAATCATTCCTCAGAGGCAGATTCACCTTGAGCAATAAAGCTCTCACTTCGGCATCTTTTGGACATTCACACCTACAGGAAGAGCTATTACTTTGGCTTCCCTCTAACATTCTGACTGGTTCAGCTGGATCGCATGAGACTCTGGCATTTGTGTCACTCAGATGCCTGCCAGCTCATGGTTTTTATCTTTGCCAACTTCACCCCCCTCCATGCCTCAGCCAATGCCGCCTGAGGGCTGGTCTCACCAAGGAGAAGCAAGATGACATCTAAGGTAAGCAACAGGTAAGAAAGGTCATAAAGCCCACCACGTTCAGGAAGCTGGAAGGCTGCCTAAGCCAGGAGCCCACCAGGCTTGTCCTAGGAATATCCATATTCTTCTGCCACAATGAGGAAGCCAGTACCCCCGAGCTGTACCCAAAGAACTCTTCTTGAAGACGTCCATTATGGCTCCATCTTGGTCTTCAAGTGAGCCCCAGATTGTCACATGTGGACATCCCTGGGCTGAGAGCCCTGATTCTACAGGCACAAGGGACAGGTTTAACAACAGAGGGGCATCTCCTCAGGGCTCACTCACCCTGGGCAAGGGCTTAGAGTAACCAGAGCTAACCATTAAGCTTGTATCTCAGCAAATTGGAAAAGCTAAATGGAGCCCAAGGAGAGGGCCCTGTATTTATTTTCTATCGCTGCATAACAAATTACCACAAGCTTGGTGGCTTAAAAGTATACCCATTTATTGGCTCACAGTTCTGTAGGTGAGAAGTCTGGGTGGGCTTGGCTGGGCTCTATGCTTGGAGTATCGAAAGGCCAAAGTCAAGATTCTGGCTTCACTGAGCTCTTATCTGGAGACTCTAGGAAAGAATCCCCTTCCATGCTTATGCAGGGTGTTGGCAGAATCCAGTTCCATGCGGCTGTAAGACTCCTGTGCCATACACTATAGTCTAATTGCAGGAGTGATGTCTCATCATATTCAGAGGGTCTGGAGTTAGAGAGGGCCATCTTTGGTGGGGGAGCATTTTAGAAATTCTACCGTAGGCCCATACATAGCATCCATTCCATCCAGTCAAGGCTCAGCCAACGAAGGTGCAGAGCAGCAACTGAGTGACTGAATGTGTGTGTGTGTGTCTGTGTGTGTGTGTGTCTCTGTGTGTCCACACACCTGTCTTTCTTTCCCTCTCAAGACCATCTGAAGCCCCACATGCGTAACAGTAATAAAAGAAGGAGCCATAAGCTTTATCTGAAGTAGAGAACCATGGGGTGTCTTGGCTGAAAAGGATTTTAAACATTACACACCCCAGTCCCCTCACTAAGACAGCCTCTGCTTAAACACCTCCACTGACAAACAGCTCACTACATTTCTGAACAAGACATCAGTCATCAATCATTTATTCAAGAAACATTTACCAAGCACTTACTCTGGGCCAGGCCAGTGCTAAGCACGGAAACAAGGTGAACAAAACATGATCTGTTGTCACTGTTAGAAAGCACTTCCTTATGATGGGCCAAGATCTGTCTGTCCACAGTCCCACCTGTTGTACCTCGTGCTAGCCCTTGGGGCACCAGAGTGAGCCAGCTCTCTCTGCCACAGCTGGAAGGCCCCCTCCTTCCCCCACCCACATATCCACCTGGCAGAAACTCAGTCCTGCCAAAAAGCTGGCCAGAGTGTGGGGCTGTGGGCATACCAGCTCCAGGCCAGGCCTGAAGGCCCAAGGGGCCAGGAGCAGCTTCATCCTCTCTGAAATGGACAGGCCTCCTGGGCCACAGAGACTTTCTTGCCCAAACAGGCCCTCAACACAAGGACATGAACTGGTCACATGGGCTGTTATTACAGTACCTTTCAGCACCTGTCTGATACCTTTCCTGCCCCAGGTCTACGGCCCTTGGCTGCCCCTGCCATTCACTGTGTCCCCATCCTTACCCTGCCCCACTCTCCAGCCCTCCTCAGCTCCTGGGCACCCCAAAGCCTTCCCGTAATAACATTTGATTCATACGCCAAACCCAAGTTAAGACCTCAAGGCCCTCCTCAATCTTCTAGAGAACAACCAGCATCTTCCCAGGGACCTTCTGAAGCCCGCTGCCCTGTGTAGTCTGTCCAGAGAACTTCCAGGCAGGGGAAATCACCAAAGCAAACCGTTCACCAAAGGCTCTCAGTTGTGTACAGTGAATCAGGGGGCCACATGCAGATCTCACTTTACTCAATAAAGTACCAAGTGTCAGGCCCCAGAGAAACTATACCCCGAACTCCAGGGGCTGACTGATGCTGGCATAGCTGGCCAGACGATTCAACAGACTGTCATCACACAATGGGGTTGGTGTGTGAGATGCTCTGGATGTTTGGGGATCCCAGAGGAGACACCTAATCAGACTGGGGGTGAGAGCAGTGAAGCAGCAGGGTCAGAGAAGTCTACCTACGTCATTCCCAAAGGGAATGGGGAACACTCCAGAATGGGCAGGCTTGTTTGAACCCTCCCCACACACACACACTCAGATCATTCTGGCAGCCTCTACCCCTCCAGATGAGAATTACCATTTTAAAGGTTTGGGGCAAGAGTCCCAAACCAGCATGGAGATTTATTAATAGTTTGAATCTGAATGCCATTAGGTAGGGCAGGCATCCCCCACTTCCGGAGGTTCATCTGTCCCCATTGCTTCCACCATCATTGCACTGATTCCTGGGGAAGTGGGGACCCACGGTCTAAGAAGGGGAGCAGTGATTGATACCCGAGGTCACAGCCCATCCAGAAAGGAGAAAGCAGATACAGCTGACTATGGTGTGTAGTAGAGGACCATGGGGTGTCTTGGCTGGCTAAACATTACACACCCCAGTCCCCTCACTAAGCTGCAGCAGATACAGCTGACTATGGTGTGTGCCCATGATGGGTGGCCGCTGTGAGAAAGGATGCCAGGCCCTTGGGCCCCACAGACAGCACCTACTCTGTGTGCACACCAAGTGACCAGCGGCCTGCCCAGGTGGGCATAGCTTTGATTTGCACACTTGAAGCCTATCAGGCGTAAAGACTCACAACCTCAACCCCTGTCTCTCCCTTCACCTCCCTCTGATAACCTGCCCTCACACGTCACTGTCTCCCTTGGCTCCCTCCTGACCAAATGTGGGTCTCCACTGCCTGCCAGCTCCCTTCCTCCCTCTCCCCAGTCCTTCCCAGCTGCCCTTCCTCCCTCTCCCAGTCCTTCCCAGCTGCCCTTCCTCCTAAAAGACTCCGGAGGTCAAAATAAAGTACAATCTTGACTATCTTTTAAAATAGGCCTAATACTCTCTACTCTTAACTTTAAAAGCAGATGAATCAAACTGTTTAAATGAAGCTCCTTGGGACACCTGGGTGCTCATCGGTTGGGTGTCCGACTCTTGATTTCAACTCAGATCATGATCTCAGAGTCCTGAGATGGAGCCCTGTGTTGGGATCCATGCTGGGCATGCAGCCTGCTTGAGATTCTCTCTCTCTCTCTCAAATAAATAAATTTTTAAAAATCTTTTAAAGAAAACAAATGTAGCTCCTTTATTAATGGCCCTGAATTTAAAAAGTTACCTACCCCTGATTTAAGAAATTTCATTAAACAGAATGATTTAATAACACCGTAGCTGTGCTATGCTCAATTCCTAACAAATACCTGTTTATCTGTTTTACTTGGGAAAGTAGCTGTTCTAGAAAGCTACATTTTTCAGACAAAATCTGGCCCCCTTATACCCTAATTAAAAAAAAAAAAAAAAAACAGCTATGATGTGGCTTTTTAAAAATGAAATCCATAATTCCTATATTTTAATCAGAGAATGCTGAACACAATTTAAAATTCTCTCGATGACTTATAGTCATCATTGTGTTACCCAGTCATGAGCTTAGAGGCATTTTGTCCCAAGACTGCTGTGCTTCGAATTCTTGTGTCTGCTTTTCATGACTTTCTCCTTCACTGTTGACTGTCAAATAATAATGATGATAAAAACAAGAACACTAATGATGTTCCAAGCACTGTCCTAAGTAGTGATGCGTATTAGCTCACTTAATTCTTGCAAGGTAGGTGCTTTTATTATCCTCATTGTGCAGATCAGGAAATAGGTTCCTGCAGTTAAGAGCCTCGCCTGAGGCCCCTCAGTAGTAAGAGATGGGCTGTCATCTGAACCCAGTGGCCTGACCACCACGCCTGAGCTCACAGTCGCCACGCGCCACTTCTGCGTCCCTGCCCACGGAAATCCCTCTCTCCACTTCTAATCTCCTTCCTTAAATCTGTCACAGGGTAAGACCACCAAGGTTATTTGAACTCTGTGTAAAGAATAAGTAGGAGATGGGATGGGAGTATTGGGGAGAAGACAGCTAAAAATTACAGGGTTTCTTTTGGGGGTGATAAAAATGCTCTAAAGTTGATTGTGGTGATGGTTGCCTAAGTCTGCAAATATAATAAAACAATTGAATTGTACACGTTAAATGGGTAGATTGTACGGTATCTGAATTATATCTCAATAAAGCTGTTTAAAAGGAAGAAACAGGAGAGCTGGGGAGCACTAAGGTACATTTTGGTTGCACATTCTTCATGTTGCCATCAATGTGGCCCTAAGTTGCAACTTTGTACTTTAGTAGAGTGGGTGAGCTCTGGCTAGCGAGGATGATAGGATTCAATGTGGACAAAGGGATAGCTTCTGGGTACCTCTCAGCTTCTCCTGTCTTCCTTTCTCTGCCCCCTAACTTTGATTCCATAGATTGTCCGCCCCACCATCACACCTTGACCTGCCCCCAAGTCCCATCCGAGACCTGGGACTCCCAACAGAATCCCAGTGTCATCTTCCTAAGGAAGCAGGGCCCTGTGGCAAGCTGTCCCTGCTGGTCTCCTCATCCGGTCTAGCCTGCAAAACGAGAGCTTCTCTGAGCAGCCTGGAACATTGGCTCCCTGGCGTCGGTCCCCATCCTAGAAGGGTGATGTCCGAGCCCAGCTCAGCTCTTAGAGTTGCTGGCAACCTGGACACCCAGCCTCCATGCTGCAGCTGCTCATCTTTCCTATTCACCATCCAGTTTTTCTTCTTTTTATAAGAAGCTGGTTTACTTCCTGGTTTTAGTTTATGCCTTTACATGAGACTTAACAATAGTCTGTGCCTTTCTTTTTTTTTTTTTTTAATAAGGGAGAAAAAGGCAATGGTTGTAAAGAAAGGCCCTCTCCAAGCGCCAGGAATATTCAGGCTTGTCAGAGGAGCCAGGATGAGGAAGGGCTTTGTCCAAACTGGATGCCCTTTCTCATGTCACAGTTTGAAACACAGACCCGCAGACTCCGGGCATCTGGAGATGTGCTGCTGGCTCCGGGCCTGTGGGCTCCTTGCAGGACAGCTCCACATCACTGTTTATATTCCAGAATGTCAGGGAGGAGCGAGAAATAAAGAGGAAGCTGGGGAGAGGGTTCCTCCAGGGTCTGCTCACATCTGAATATTTGCATAATGGTGCCTCTACTGAGCAGCGAAGCGGAAAGACAGATTAGGGACGTGCAGCTCTGGACAACACTGGGACTTCCCGCAGGTAAGTCCAGGGACCAGTCTGTCCTTTGGCAGAAAACCAGTGGGCAGTAAGGAGCTTTGGCCCAGCTGCTTTTCCTTTCATTCAAAAGCCAGCAATTATACCCTGGCAAGCAGCACCCGGTGTCATTCCAGCATCTGCGGGTAGCACCAAAGACTCCACCCCTGGCCGGAGATGGAATAGCCTGGTGATCAAAGTTGGGGTTCTAGATTCAAAAGACATGGGTTCTAGTCCCTGCTCTGTCACTTCCTCACTATGCATCCTCGTGCAGGCTAATTTAACCTCTCTGAGCCCTAGATTCCTAATCTGCAAAATGGAAGTCAATAAGAATATCCAACTAATCAGCTTAATGTGGGGAGTAAAGAAGGCAAGCAGCCCAGCACTGAGCGGGCGGCGAGCATCTGCTGCACCTGTCTCCTCGGCAGGGAGTCGGGCAAACCGGGAACAGGGACATGGGGCTTCCTGTGACCCAGGCACTGTCCTAAGCCCTTCCCACGTCAATTCCCTCATTCCTCACAACACCCCACAAAAGTAGCTACTGTTACCATCCCTGCTTTTTAGGCGAAGAAGAGACTGGGGCACAGAGGAGTTTTCCTAATTTTCCAAGGTCATAGAACATTCTAGTGGTGGCAGAACACAGCGGTCCGGAGAGCTGTAGCCACTCTGATGTAGTATCTGCATCTATGAAGGAACAGGACATCTTTTCTCTGCCACACATCCACTGCTCATCACCACGGGCTAAGTCCTGGGCTGGATCCTGGGGATAAGGTGGGAACCAGAGGCAGATCTCAAGGAGCTTCCAGAGAGATGCAAACTGAGACCACCAATCCTAGCAAGGAGGGACAGAACATGATTTCTGGAGAGGAGCCTACAGAAGAGTTTCTGGAAACCATGGAGCACCATGTGGACTAAGAGTAAGAAGGTTTCCATTTTGCTGTAGAAGAGAACAACCTCTTTTTGCAGACGTCAGGCCCAGCATCTCCCTGTAATGGAAAGTGGCCTCAGAAACGCACTATTCCTAATAACAAAAAATGCCAGGACTTCTTCTCTTCTCATTATCAAGGGTCTAAAATGCACGATTCATAGGACACAGAGGGCCCTGCACACCATTCAGTTCATAAAGCCAGCCCTCTGTTGGGCCAGTGCAGGGTGGAGGAGGGTCTCCACAGTCCTGCTCTTCTTGACCCTCCAGGGATGAGCATACCACAGGGCCGACAGCCACTCCCCCTCACCTAACACTGGCTGGCACTCACAGCTGACAGACGGCACACTCTAACCCTTCACTTAGGGGGCTCAGAGCCCCTCAGAGGAAGGAAAGCATTTCTTTTGGATGGTGAAGTTCTGTTCTTGCCTTTATACCAGTACTTGACTTTTTACTTCTTTCCCAAAACATTAAGGAAATACTGAAATTCTAGACTACCAGAAAGCAAAGGGCTTCCCTTTAAAAATAAGGCGGTATCTTAGGAAGGACCTGATTGCTGATGAGGTCACAGATAGGGCTCAAGCTCCACTATGTTAGTTAGCTCTGAGGTCTGCAGTGTGCTGGCTGGGCAGGCACCGAGCTAAAGCCCCACTAGACACTTTCTCAGAGCTCTTTTCTTCTTTAATTCCACTCTCCTGGGTGAGATAAACTGAAACGATGAGGACTTCACATTGCCCTTGTACTAAGATCCAAACTTCTTATCAGGGAGCCCAAGGCCAGTCTGACCTGAGTCCTGACCTGAGTCCTGACCCTCCCTCCAGCCTGTGGTTCCTCCCTCCCTCTCTCTCTCTCCCTCCTTCAACTCCTTATTCATCCACGACAAAGCACCCATGCTGGTCCTGTGCGTCCTCAGATCCACTCCTCATCTTCCCCTGTGTTTCCAGCTTTGTGTCAGCTGGTTTCTGGCTAGGTTTGGCCAATGGCAACCACTGGGAGAAACTGGAAGGTGCCAGAAGGATTAAAGCCAGGTATCTCCTGCTTCCATCTCTGCCTTAGAAGCATCTCTGCAGCCGTGGCCTCTCCTCCTTGGCTCATCTTCCACTGAAAAGGCCACCATGGTTCCAACTTCCCCACCCCGGGCACCGTGCGTCAGCAACACCACCTCTTCCCATCATCCCTCCAGCCTAGAGTGGTAGCTGATTCCTACTGCCTCTAGTCTCTGTCCTCTGCTTGTCTTCTCGGTTCTCTACCACCTCGGTAACCATTCCCTGCATTAAAATCCTATTTGCAGTACTTACGTGGCTCCTGTTTTTTTCTGGTTCAACCCTCACTGATACAGGTCTTATCAGAACTTGTCTTGTTTTATCTAATTTGTCCTGTTACTTAACTATGGTCTAGACCAACTAACTGTAAGCTCTACAGGGCAGGGACTATATCTATTTTGTTCATTAGTGATCCTCAGTGCATGGTACAGCACCTGGCATATAGTGAATGGATTTATTTAATAATGCCAAGTACTTGTCAAGTGATGAAAAGAAGTAAAATTGGTGTTTCCCAAGAAATCCTCAAATTTCCAATAAGAACATGGAAATATCATCTGCAAATGGTGTGTGTTTATGCACACGATTTGTTATTCAAACGGCAGCGGAGAAAAAGTGGGTTTTGATCTTTTCAGCCAAACACAGGCACCGAGAAATCCTTCAAGAAGTAAGCGGTCAATTAAGTGGTCTTGGTTAAGAAACAAACTCAGGTCCTAGGGACAGGCCAGCTTATCTCAGGACACATACCCACAGCCCGCCTGGGCCTGCACAAGTGTGCACACATGACCTGGGTGCTGGGGACAAACCTTTTCGCCGTCTCCACAGACTTCTGCTCCTCCAGCTCCTTTTGCAGCTCCCTCTCCTTGGCCTCCTTCTGCCCGATGGGGCAGTCCTCAGGGACTGTGAAAAGGGACAGGGCATCTTTGCTGTCCTCTTCCCGGAGCACTTTAGCAAACACCTTCTCCGCCAGGAGCCGGACTTGCTCATCCACCTCAGAGATGTTCAACTTGGGAAACTGGCGTGGCATCTCGGCTAGGAGAAAAAGAGCAAGTGTTAACCTTCCTGATTTCCTGGATGGCCTGAGTCAGCGGGCTGGGGGAGGAGAAGTTACTAAAATAAGGGCCTGGCCCTTGGGGTCAGCTGTCTTGCTCAGGAATTCCCCAGAACAAACCCAGCAGGCCAATTTTAAAAACTAGCTCCAAGGGGCACCTGGGTGGCGCGGTCAGTTGAGCTTCCGAGTCTTGGTTTCAGCTCAGGTCATGATTTCGGGGTCTTGAGATGGAGCCCCGCGTTGGGCTCTGCGCTTAGCATGGAGTCTGCTTAAGATTCTCTCCCTCTCCCTCTGCCCCTCCCCCCTGCCCCCTGCTCTCTAGCTCTCTCTATCAAATAAATAAATAAATCTAAAAAAAAAAAAAAACTAGCTCCATACGTCATTGGATGTGAAGAGCATAGCGCCACTCACATTTCACGAGAAAGTAAACGTTCAGAAGTCCAAGAATGAATTGTCTAACTATGTGTGCTTCTTTTTTCCAGAACTCAGGGAACCCGCAGCACATGGGCAGTTCCACCTTTCCTGGCTTTGTTTCCATGACGAGGAAGGAAGAGGAGAGTTTAAGCCCCCTTCCTGCAGACTACCCAGAGGCCATCTGGGTATAGCAATGACCAAACCTCACTCCCCACTGCACAGAGGGGAGGACTAAAGCCCAAAAGTCTAGTGACTAGCCTAAGGTCCCACAAGATGAGAGCTGGGGAATCCAAAGCTTCATTCTTCCTCACATAAAACAAGGCCTTTTTCTGAAAAGAAGGAGTCTACCATCATGGTTCTACCATCTCGCAGACTTTCTGGAACTTTGAACAAGACACAGCAAATAAAAGAAAGGTTTAGAGGCAGAGATACTCCTTAACTTTCACAGCCCAGCTGAAAACTTACTTCCTCAAAGAAGCTTGCCCTATCACCTCTCCTCAAACTGCTTCCTTACTATCAGTAGCTGGCCTAAATTACCTGGTTGGTTCCTTTCTTTTCTTTCTGTCAGTCTGTCTTTCTTTCAACATTTATATAAGATTTATTAAGTACACTCTGCCAAGCCCTTTCTACTTATGTGAATATTCACATTTTACAGATGAGAAAGTAAAGGCACAGAGAGCTAACGTGCCCGGGTCACACTTTTATTAAGTGGGCAGAGACTTGTGCTGTTCTCAGCCTTTGCCCCCCACCCCGCCCCTTTCCTCTATGAGCCTCTGCTCAAGAATTTGAACCCACAGACCTGGTTCCCATGTCTGTCTTCTTAACCACTGCACCGTGGTGCTCCTCTTTGTCCATTTGGGTGTCAGGGCAGGTCTCCTCGCTGTCCCCAGCATCACATTTATGGAATGGGTGAATACTGCAGCCTGTCAACGAGCCCCCTTCTCTAGGAGCAGCCCTGACGCGGAGTGTCCTGTCTACCTATTACCAAAGTTTCTTTGAGGAAGGTTTAAAGAGAGAGGTGGTTTAGTCAGCTGAGAGATGAAGATGAAGGTAAGGCAGGGCCAGTTGCTGTGTGGCCAGCAGAGGAAGCAATTACAGGGGAGGAGGGGCTCACTGAGCAACTTTAGGACAGTCACTCTCTGGGCGTCAGAGTTTTCTCCTCTGTGAGATAAAGGGAGGAGACTAAGCAGTCTCCAAGGCCCTCTCAGTTCTAAGTGCTGTAATTTCTAGGTACCAGAGAGGTTTCCAGTGCCCAGGGAGGCTTGCTGCTCTGTCTTCTCTGTGGCCCATGGGCCTAATTCATGACATAGACAGAAAGGAAGAAAGGAGGCCAATAACACTTGTCGAAGTACATCTGTGGACCCCTTGATTGTGAAACCGATTTCCTCCTTCCCCCCCAGGGCCATGCCTTTCCTGGGCCTCTCTCCGCTCCAGGGGGTTCAGTGGGAGGGCACTGCTGAGGAGGACGGAAGTTGGCCCACAACTGTGCTGGTCTGTGGCAGCAGAGAGCAAGACAGCACAGGCCTGACCTGCACAGAGGAAGAGGACCAGAGCTAACTGTGAAGATGTCCACATCCTGATAGCGGACAGAGGGGAAGCTGGAAACCATCACAACGGGGCTTGGAGAGGAAGTGACAGGGAGATAAATGAAGAGGAAGACAAAGAACTAGAGCCAGGAGGAGCTGTTAGGTGAGAACAAAGCTGGACCCCTGTCCCCCCAACCCAAAGGCTGCGGGTCAAGTATAGCAGTCCAAAATCTCACAGGGTTGATGCCCGAAGTAGACATCAAACAGGCCCCAGGCAAGGGGCAGCCAGTGCCAGAAAGCATCCATACCATTTGACAGCGTAAACCCACTTCCAGAAATGGCTTCTAAGAAAAGAATCTGAAAGGGGGCGCCTGGGTGGCTCAGTTGGTTAAGCAACTGCCTTCGGCTCAGGTCATGATCCTGGAGTCCCGGGATCGAGTCCCGCATCGGGCTCCCTGCTCGGCAGGGAGTCTGCTTCTCCCTCTGATCCTCCCCCTCTCATGCTCTCTGTCTCCCATTCTCTCTCTCAGATAAATAAATAAAAAATCTTTAAAAAAAAAATAAATAAAATGAAACAACCAAATTTATAAAAAAAAAAAAAAAGAAAAGAAAAGAATCTGAAGGAAGGAAAAGCGCAAAGATGTTTACCTGCACTATTTAATACATAGCTTTAAAATGTCCAAACGAGAGCACGCTCACTTGGAAAAAAAAAAAGTTAAGCAACCAAAATTACAATTATGAGGACAGTGCAGAGGACAGTGCAATCACATAAAAAATACTGTGAAATGACAGTAAATGAAAAAATTAATACATAAAACTGTACCCATGCTTTGATTACAGTGATATGAAAATGCAGCCCCTTAAGGATAAGGGCTGCACAAGAGACACTCAAATGACCAGATGGCAAGATTGCCTGTGTGCAAGGCAACAATACCTGATTTTGATCATTAATGCTGTTAGAATGTCATTGTTTAAAAGATTTATTTATGTATTTTAGAGAGAGAGAGAGAGAGCACGCACAAGATGGGGGAGGGGCAGAGGGAAAGGGAGAAGCAGACTCCCCGCTGAGCAGGGAGCCTAATGAGGGGACTCGATCTCAGGACCCTGAGATCATGACCTGAACCAAAACCAAGAGTCAGAGGCTTAACCAACTAAGCCACCTATGTGCCCCTAATGCTGTTATAAATGTCACTTTAACAAACACAAAGAAGATAGAAAGAAAACAGACTAAAGAGTTTTTTAAAAAGAAAGGAAAATAGGAAAAAAATCGAACTTCTACATCCCAGGTTTTGGTAATTAGGGTCCTCTCCCACCTAACCCACATCAGAGACAGGCCAGCCAAGAGAATTACACCATTGAGATCCATCTCTGTGTTCGCTCTTGCCCTGGGCAGAAACTGCCCACCACCACCTTCCTACCCACTAGCCCTTACCCCTACAAACACACGCAGGCCCAAACCCAGGCCACAGCCCACCAGGCCTCCTCAGAAATGGGCATGGGGTGGGGGGTTCTTCGTGTCTGAGGGCTCTTATGCCAGATCCTGCCATGTCTTTCCATGAAGCATTTTTACCTTGCTGAAGTCAACTAAACATACTTTCCTGGATGCATCTTTCTACAAAAGATCTTCCTTTTTCTTTAAGTAGTTTAAATCAGCCTTTTCCAAGTGGGTCCCATGAAAAGTTGATGCTTGTTGCTGGTGAAACAGGTCTTGTGGTCAATTATCAGGGAGATGCCCCATCCCATAGTTCCTCACCCCAGATTCCCAAGACACATCAAAGACCCGAGGACAGGATCATAGACTAGCATTTCCCCATCTAGATCGCTTCTGTTGTGGAACCCGTATCAATCTCCTGCAGAATTACTACCAGTGTCTTAAATAAGTGGGGGACACTTCATTCCATACCTTAGTATGGACCAAGTAACCCAGGTGGGGTGCTGGGCTAAGTCAGTGGGCCTTAGGAGCCTGTTATACCCCTGTCTTCTGGACATCCTTGGCAGACAGCTCCCACCGGCCAACCCCTCCCTCCACAGCTCGTCTCTCTTCTCAGACCTGGAGACATCTGGCAGGGCAGGCATGCCCAGGAAAGTCAGCCCTGTCAATGCCAAGCCTCAGCTCCAGCTGCTTCTTCAAGCCTGGCTTTCAACCGTTTGTCAACCGTTTGTCAACCGTTTGTCAGCTGAAGCCAGCAGCTTGGGAGGCTTAACTGTAAATTCAGTCGGCTAAGGTATAGCTTATCTCATTGCTACAAACGACATCCTCTGATGGGCTTGAAAAAGTGTCTCAAAGTCAGAAAGCTATAAAATGCCACCAGTTCAACAAACAGTAGCTTTTCAAGGCACCATAACCCCTCCAGAAAGGAAGCACGGGACTACTTAAATCCCCTCCCGACGCAAACGAAGCTGTTTCTTGCCCTTGCCACACTCCCACTGTCAGAACCCATGACACAGACCTGAGCCTGGTGCTGGAGTCTCCATGGCTGATCCTGAGGATGCCACACAGGTGACGCACTCAGGCCATGGGCCGTGTGCGCCCGGGAGGCTGAGCTGAGTCAGTGTGAGTGCAGCTAGCTGGGTCCTGCCTGCCGCAGCTGGGGTGGGAGGTCTCTGCTTTGCATATCTGTAAGCAGCCTTGAGCAAGAGCAGGAAACATCTGGGCTAGAAATTCTTCCATGAATATGAAATGTAAGTGGAAAATTTCCAAAGGTGCTATAGGGCCCAGGTAATGCCAACTATCCACAGCTGCTGCGTGCTGAATGCAGTGTCCTGGCCCTGTTCACAGCCCTCCCCAAAGCAAGAAGCTAAAGCCGCTGCTGGCCCCAACGCGACAGTGCTCTTCAGCCGTCCTGACCGCACACAGAAGATGAGCCACAGCTTCCCTCTAATGACCAGACCCCTGACAGCCGAGCATAACGGGCCATACCATCACCTTGGCTGCTTCCATTTGAACCCCACCTCAGGCCTGGCCTGGCAGCCGGGTTCAATTCACCAAGGGGATTGTCTACGGCACAACCTGCCTTGCCTTCCCTCAGAAGGCCCCCCAAAGCAACCTCCCTGAAGGCACCCCAGGACTGACAGGGGAGGTGCTGAGCCCAGTTGCCAATAGAGTTCCTTCTTCCCCTCCTCCTCTAAAAGAGCCAAGGACAGAGACTCAGGGAGAGGAGACTCCTCGGTAGAGGAGCAGGCTTAGGATGAAAAGCCGGCATGTCTCGTCCCTCTCCTTCCTTTCTTCCCTGAAGGAAGCTGACATCACAAGTGCTGGGCAGCCTGACAGGCTCTACCAGAGCACGAGTGCATCAGTGCACGCGTGCGCGTGCACACACACGCCCGCACGCGCGCGCACACACCCGCACACGCACACCCTCCCGCACGTGCGTGGGCACACAC